>NC_051180.1:60983695-61697498 GCF_013339695.2 Rhipicephalus sanguineus | reverse complement strand
TTTGCTGCTGGTTTCAATACGTGTCACTCGAATTACATCCATGCTTTCCTTATGCTGTCTTCAAAAGAAGAAAAATGTGAAAAAATGGCAAACACGGCCCAAGTAAAAAAAGTTTGCAAACTTTGATGTGCCTTGATGCGTTTGCTATTTCACAGAGAAACGCCAAAAAGTGTCGAATATAAAACAAAGCCTTTGCAACATTTTTGCAAAAGACCTGTTTTCTACAGGCCATGCAAAAGAAGAAAAAAGTAGTTGAAGAAGCAAGATTTTATATAAAAAAAAGCTCATTTCAGAAAAAGAAAACTCTGGTCTCAATTTTTACAATTTTTTTTATCTAAGAGCACTTAAGTCAGTCAAAACACGGTTTCAATATCGTATGTCCTCATTTGCTTTGTTCGTAAGTTGGAAAATATTGCGGTAAGTATTGCATGCCGCCACATTTTTTTTGCCCCGCTGGGAGAGTTTAGAAATTTCAGTTGCATGGACACTGAATGTACCCACGCAAGACATAAAAAAAACCTGACAAAACAAAAATATCGATCGGACATGCATGTACGATCTCTCATGGAATCACCCTCAAGGAATTACAGATACAGGTGTGACTTCCAGTTTCTGTCATTACGCTAGAGTTCACCTCGACTACTTCGTACTTAGTCGTTGCTGTGTGCTCTGACAGTGCTTTTAATGTCACTTTTTTCTTATCTGCATCGTTCTTATGTTGGCGCAACTGCGGTTAAAGTTGGCTATCTCTTCAAGGTAGACACGGTCTCCTACCTAGTCCGCTCAGGAGATGTACAAAATGCCAGAGAAGTATTTTGGCAGCTAGTCCTTTTCTTTTACCGAGTGCGTGCCACAGTTTGCACATGGGAATTTCAGCAACCCCAATGTTATATTACACAGCACCTGTGATAACTTGCACTCGAGGAAAGGGAGCGCAACTCCCATGTCAAAAACGGGGAGGCTGGAAATGGGCAACACGGTGTCCCAGACCATTCATGAACTCGGGAGGGTAACCTTCATCAAAGGTCCTGCCTGCATGTTGGAAGTCTAGTCCTTCAGATTTCGTGCAAATGTGAGTAGTCCAATGGAAAGGCAAGTACTTTTCTTTGACGAGTGTCAGGATGTAGGGACATGAAGTCCAGACAGTCAGTATGCGTACTCTTTTTGTAAACGTTGAAAGAATGTGCCAAGTCCCTTTCTAGAAACACATCCAAAAAGCTGGCATGTGGTCTGCCCTATCACCCCCGTGAACTGAATGGAATCTGCTTGGTTGTTTTGATGCATGGTGAAAGCTCCTAAGCAAAACACTTAATCACGCAAAAAAAATCCTCCATGTAGCACACAAAAACCTCTTGGCATTGGACCAAAAGTGAGAGTTATTTTGGAGCCTCTGCGTTGTCAGATACACAGCAGGAACCAAGAGAGAGAGGCAACTATTGAAGAGCAGTGGACTTGCTTGTCAACAACCATGTCAATGGGAATGGAAGTGTACAGTTCTGTTCACTTACATTCGGACTAATACGACCACTGGGGTGCATGCGTGCTGCTCTTGGCACTGGTTGGCCCAACAAGAAAGGTCTGCAACTGATGCCCCCGACTTGAGGAGGCACCTCAGTTTTTGCCTGGGTAACACCTACTTAAGTTTTGAAAAAGCCCACTACAGGCAAGTACGCGACACACCAATGGGTGCCTGTCTCAGTGACCACTGTGAATCTGATGATGCAGCGGCTGGAAAGCCCGCCTGCCCTCGCTTTTCAGCACAACACCAAGTATTATGGTGTATTATGTAGACTATTTTTTTCTGAGTGATTAAGCTTGGCTGCTTTAGAAGCTTCATCACACAACTAAACTATAAATATCTAATTGAGGTCGCAGGATAGGTGGAGGCTGACTAGAAATTGCCTTTTTGGATGTGTTGGCAAAAAGGAACAATGGAGCACTTTCCTTCTACGTCTACAGAAAGAGTACATACATTGGCTGCTACTTCAACATTTGGCAAGCGTCATTCTGACGCGTTGCCAAATGTTCAAGTACCAGCCAATGTACCAGCCAAGACGACAACTACTGACCTTGGCAAGAGTCATCTGACGTCCAAGTCAGTTAGTTGTCGTCTTGGATCGTTATGTTGTATTTGCACGAAACCTGAAGACCTGACTTCCTATATGTAGAAAGCGAAAGGGACTTTCCGACAAACAGTTACACTCCTGCGTTCCTAAAAGATGTGGTAAACAGTTGTCCAAAACCTCCCAGCCTGCCAGTGCCCAACAGAAGAAACGTGCTTCCATACCTCACGTGTACAGGATAGTGAGACCTCATCATGCGTGCTGTGTAACTATGACGCTGAGGTTGCTGACATTTCTGTGAACCAACTGAGGCATGCACTCATAAGTGGAAAGGACAAGCTGCCGAAAGAAGACTTTCCTGATGTTGCTTACAAGAACCCGTGTGCAGACTGGGAGAGCATCTACACAGGGGTGATGGGCCACATTAAACAGCTGCTGTGGCAACATCGGAATGATGCGGATAAAAAACAAGTGGTGTCAAATGCTCTGGCAGTGCACAAAGCATGACTGAGCACACTAGCACATTTACTGAGGTCTCGGACAAGGCCACGGTAATCTGCAACGGCAGCTGTGGCTATCTGCAACTCTAAACAGCGGAACCTCTCACGGCCACAACGGCACTGGTGCAAAATGCGACACTGCCCGGCAAGAAAATCTCCACACTTGTCACCCTTACTCATTCTAGACATCCTGGCTGAATCTCAGTGTTTCTGCCTGTAACAGAACGAAAATATGATTCAGAGACTCACGCTTCAGTGCATGAAGCTCTCTGAGGATGATGACCTGCCTCTTTGATGAAAGAGCAGCATGGTGAACCAGGGATGCTCTAGTTGTGCTCAGGTTTTCGAATGCGCCACAGTGCCTTTGCTCTTCTCTCTGAGAAAGCAAGGGAGCCCTCGGTTTCTTCTGGAAGCCACTGCCACTTCTGTTTTTCCATTAAAATTCCTCGGCCAAGGTCAATCTGCACAAGGCAGCACATAAGGTCTTTAAAACTGGCAAAATCTTACATTGGAATTTCTGTAGAAGCAAAAAAACCGATTTTCAATAGGCCAACCCAGGCATCCTTTTTTAAAGGTAGGGTACTCATTTTGGCTGGTTGGTTCATATTTTACAAGTGGAAACAGTGCTAAAAAGACGGGACAAGAAAGGACACAGACCCCCCAATGGCAACTGTCCCAATAACCAAATGTGTTTTAGTTCTTCCAGTCAGCACATATATACTGCACCAGTAACGCAGTGAAACAGAAAAAAAAACAGACTCAGACCTGCGCAGAGGAAATAAAGTGATCAATGGGATGGCACATTCCATGTCCTTGCAGAAGTCGGCAAAATCGAAGGGAGCTTACACATGCTTGCCGCTATTCTTGATACGATAAGATGAGTGCGTCTCATTTCAGAAACTTATATCCACAATAGTGTCAAGGCATGTGTAAGCCTACCCTTGATTTCCCTGCTTCCGAAGGAAATAGAATTGCTGTCCTATTGATTGATGCCTCTGCACAGGCTGAGCCTTCACTTCTTTTTTTGTTTCCTTGCGTTAGTGGTGCAGTATATAAATGCAGACTGGAAGAATCAACACATCTGGTTGTTAATCAAAGCTGTGATCTCCTTTCTTGCTCCATCTTATAAGCGCTGCTTTCCACTCATAAAATGTCTTAATAGGTAAGGCTCTGCAATTACAACCTTTATTTTATTTTTTCTGAACTACCCCGATCCGCCCAATGTTGCACATGACCTTGACGATGCATGATTACTCTCTACCGTATATGAGAAAAGTACTAAGGTCATTTCAGCACAGCACAACTCTAACTGCACAGGGAAGCAACATTAACTGTATGCCCTGGAAAGCTTCCTCAATGAAAAGCTTAACACGAAACTGCAACTGCGCAACTAAATTGAAAGATATGTCAAATTACCTCTGTAATACACAAGATGCACAACAACAATAGAAGGGAAGATGAGCCAACAATGAGACAAGTCTCATCTCCTTTCTATGGTAGTTATGAATTTTGTGTATTCAAGAAAGCATGTAGCAGTTATTCCAGCAACAAGTATTCATAAAAAATTATCTTATTAAAAAAGTACTGACACAAAATTTTACATCTCGCTTTTTCCTGTTGAAATAATCAGCTAATGACACGCTAATCACGACTGGAAATCTTGTTTGCTAGAGCACACAACGATGAATCATTTGGACACATATTTATAGCACCTAGTCGCAATTTCGGTTTCAGAGAGTGCTGAGAGAGGTGGGGTCTAGCGTGGTTTGTAAACACAGCTGGCCACATGAACGCACAAAACAGCAACGCACTCACAATGCATGCCGCAGATTGTGACTGCACGTCAGCACCGCGTTGACAACTGCTGGTTAGAGCGCACATAAGGGTCATGGCAGCCTGCACAAACTCGTGATGTAGATGGCTGTTGGTTTACATACACACCAAAGTGATTTCACAAAGCTCCATTTTGCGCCCAGTTGCATGGCACACACTTTAAAATTTATTCTAAATATGTTCTAGGCTATATTAATTATCGATATTTTGTAGATGATGTGCGTGTGTGTGTCAACACAAATCTATCATACAAGTTATATCAGCTTCAAAATTTTGTGTCAGTGCTCTTTTAATACATAACCCTTTGTCCCATCTTTTTATATTACAGTCAGTATACCACTCAACACAATCAGGTGTATATGAGCTGTGCCACTGTAAAATCCAGAATGTGCCACATCATAGAGCTCAAGCCAAATGTATAGAGTGACCTTAGTTTCATGCTGAACAGCCATTTGGTTTTGTTTTTGTGCTTCTACTTGCCACCAAGGCATGTGCACTCTGGCCTATGTAATACTTTCTGTATGAAAGTATCATTTCACAGATAACTCAGTCTGAAGTTAACAAAATGTATTAAGTGCCACTTGCTACAACCACCCCTCCATGTAACAGCAGAATGACCGATTCTCCAATACACAACTTGTCCCACAAGAAGAGGCAACACTGACAGTGGCACATTCTGCTGGTTTTTTCAGAATGTGAAATATGTCTTCTAACAATCAAAAGCTAATCTTCAAGTCACATTGTGTGACAGAAGCGTGCGTCTCCCTCTCCCCCCCCCTCACAGAAAAACAGCATATTAAAAAGGAACTGAGCCACACAGCTTAAGATGAACGGGATGCAGGGCTTAAGCGAGGTGAGTCGGCTGACAATGAAACGTCCAATTATGCCGTGACAACATAACTTCCCACATAGCGAGCACTGCCAGAACGCTCACTAGGAGTGAAACAAAAGCTTGTCCAGAAACTTTTAGCCATGCTCTCAAAGCCACACACATTTGAAGTTGTGTAAATGTGCATATGCAGTCTCTGAGGTCAAATACTATTATTTTTGTCACATTACGCATTACTCGAGCACATCGATAGCATTTAACAGTATCACGGTATATTGTTAAAACACACCAGCTGTATTATGAATAAAACTTTTAGAGCTTTCATTATTTTATTTGAAATGAACATTCATCTGTTGAAAAGGTTAATCAGTCACTCAATAGTAAGAGGCTTGTACCGATTCCTGCACTGCACCTATTTTAAGCGATCTTTATCAATAGGTGACAAAGTGACAATAACAGTTGCTTTGTTTGAAACACATCTCACGACAACACGTAGAGAAAGCACCTTCCCACACGATTATACACTGTGCGTAATGTCGTAGCCACTAGACAATGTCTACCCACCTATCGGAAGCATGAAATCTCTTTCACATTAAAGTGGCAACAGCTCCTCCTGCTGATCTTTTCTGTGAATTTTTCCCAAATATCACACCTTCTTTAGGAGATGAAAAATCCTTCAGGGTGTTGCTGGAGCCAATGTTTCAAGCACGTGGTCTTGTCTTCTTCATGATAGCAACTACCTTGAAGAAGACGAGACCACTTCTTGAAACGTTGGCTCCAGTGACACCCCGCGTTCAAGCATTTTCCACCTCCTCAAGCTTCCATCTCCCCATGAACTACTTTCTTGAGGACTGATTCATCCTGAATGGATTTCGTTGTTGTAATATAAGCAGTTCAATTATTTTTCCTCGTTTTTCACTATCGACAACTATACTTCATCTCACAAGCTCGTTGCAGCAATGTGGAAGCTATGAGGTGTAAGCAAGCCACATGCTTATGAAGCAAAACATAGCTCTACATACAACTGCCTTAGAATTGGCAAGGTCGAGACGTTCGCATTTGTTTGGCACATGCTACGTCAGAGCGATATGTGACACACTAATCCCACTTTGCACGTACGTCCTAGGACTAATTATTAAAGAGGTAACTGCTGGTGATTGTGATTATAAAGCGACGTGGCCGCATCCATCAGATGTGACCACCTGCTTTGATCCGATCTCATGATTGCTACTTGCCCACTATCTTGACATCAAAAAATAAACTACGCAATCAGCTATCACTTTGTGTCATCTCATGCTGAGGACAAAGCATAAGGTAAGTTTTGTTTTTATTATTGAGATCAGGTGCTTGTTCGCTCACACCTGCTAAGAATTTGAGAGTGTATCTTTGAAACAATGCAAAATATTCGCAAACACATTGCTGTTGAAGTGCCAGACACAATATAAATCAAATAAAAAGCATCACTTTAGACATTATGGGCAACAGTGCACAATGACGAGTTGAAAAATTTGACTCAGAAGGCACCCGCTTCAAGCGATGCCGCAATGCTTTGTTTTTTCCTGTGCTGCCATATGCTGGCTTTACTTGCCAAACAAGTGCCTTTAGACAAAATGGAGATGCAAAGCAGCCAGCACAGCACGGATGAATACATTATGAGAGATTTTAACTTTTCCTATTGGCTAAGCAGTCTCCACAGCAGTGCGACCAACTTGTGAGATGGGAGTATAGTTTACCTGATATTTCTGAGTTATATATATACCTTTAAAAAAACAAAGCGAATTTAAGGGATCATTTTCTTCGTTAGACACAACATAGAGACAACCAACAGACAATCATGCCAAGGAAGATATAGGAGACATCATTGTAGTAATTATGATATAAATGTCAAGAAATTAAGATCATGTGCCATGTGATATGTGATACCAGCAAGAAAAAAAAAAAAGGATGTTCCACATTCGCCGCCATGGCTACGAGCGGCATTGGCTAACACTCTCAGGTTTAAATACACAGATATACCCAATAAAGTGTACGGGAGGACGACCATTGTCGTACCTTATTTGGTAAAGGATCGGACACATTACTTCAACATTGCAGGTTCATTCAGTCCCTGATGGTGGCAAGTTGTCCATTCATCCACTTTAATTTCTTCACATTTATATCATAATTACTACAAATAACATCCCCAATGCTTTCCTTGCCTTGGTTGTCTGTTGGTAGTCATTAATGTTATGATATACATGTAATACTGGTGTCACACGAGCAATTTTGACTGCGATCAGGGGCGATACGAATTAGGCTCGATCAGGATCAGGCGCTGCTACACGGTCATGTCTAATCGCGATCAGGCCCGATCAAGATCAAGACCATCACGATCTGCGCATCGAGATCTGGCTCAGATCGCGATTGGAATTGTCTGTACCAAACTCTATCCAGATTAGTTTGGTCCGTGTAGCAGCGATGATTTTTGATCGCGATCAAGAAATCTGATCTGGATCGACCTTGATCACGATCAAAAGTGCACGTGTGACACCGATATTAGACACAGAAGCATCCTATATGCAGCTTGATATTTTTTCAAAAAGAGAACTCAAACCATGGTGACGTTGCCCTTAATAGACTGTGTCAGTGTGGTGAGGAATGGGAATATGTTTAAAAAATGCTCAAGCAAGTGGCAACTGAGCATGCAGCGGGCTTTTGTTAAAGGGGTGGTGCCATAAAATTTGCGGCTTGCACATTCCTTGTGGCAAACGTTTCTTAGTGCTCCATGAAACATGATGCATGCTCCAAAATCAATATATTCCTGATAAATAATGTAATGCTGCCTTATTTATGCGAATGACTTTGGGTTTCTGGGGGCCGAGTTAAACACTGATGTCACTGTGTAGGAAGTTTGAACACCTGGGCCCACAAAACTGTAACACACGCAAGCAACTGTCCGGACGCCTTCAACACTTGCTAAAATTTTCTCATAGAGAACATTAGTGTACGGCATTCCATAATATGCAGAGGTGTTTGTGGAATACCAGGTTACTGGACAACGGTATCGACATCTTGTGACTTTTTGTGCAACCACAATTATAGGCGCGTTCTTTGTCTCCGCTGAGTGACCACGGTGAAAAATTTTTTCAAAAGGCAACGCATTCAGTACTACACCGTTGCCGAGAACTTACTCCGGCAGAGAAGTAGAACACACTAGGTTTTTGCAACAACAAGCCGCCTCTCTCGCGATGCCACGGTGCGTGCACCCTTCCCCCAGCGGAATAGTTACTGAAACGTCTCTTCATCTCGGAGGCTTTTCTTCTGGCGATACCGGTTGTCCCCGGCCCCTACCAAACGGCTGAGGGCAGCACAGGAAAATTGAAAAGGCGGATTCGGTGCTTGCCTGGTTATCTTCCTGCTGCCAGGTGGCCCTACTTATTTAGACTCGCACGTTTACGGCTACGGTAACCCGGTATGCTAATGCAAAGCGTGCGAACAAACTAACATTCTGTATTGTCACTGGTTCGCGTGATGATGTGAAGCACTTTGCAAAATACCAGCAAGCTTGGCTAGTTCGGCAACACGCTGAGAAAAATGAGTGAGTGTAGGTTCGTAGCCGGCACTCTCTTGGCTTTGTCGGTGCAGCAGTGCTGTGGGTCACCGCTAATTACACGTCACGAAATCTTTCGTTACACTTCCTACACAGTGACGTCTGCGTCAGATGCACTAGCATTGGGCCTCGATTTCAAGAACTTGGGCACACTTTGGAAGCAAATTAAAATATATTATAAACATTTGCTGTGTCCAACACTTCGTGCAGGGTGTCCTTGCATACAGAGGAAGCCTACAGCAGCAGGCTTTTTATAGCCTGAAAATTTGGTGGCACCACCCCTTTAAGTGTTCAGTGTAGCAGTTTGTTCTGTCGAAGAGCATGTTTTATATTCACCATCTATTTTGATTAGTACTGTAGCATTACATACACAAGAATAGCATAACACAAAAGCCAGCTGCTATAGCTATACAAACACAGATGCTGTAGTCCAAATAAGATACGGAGAGAAGGGAGACTTGTAACAGCGCTGGTCCTGTCATTACGTGTCCTATTTCTTTTCATGTCCCATTTGCGCTAAAACACACGCCTGATGAGCTAACTAGCCTTATCAGAGAATCTTCTGCCTCGTCAGTATACATCCTTTCATCAGCAAGCACACAGGACTATGCTAATTATACCACTGGTAGCTTAATGTATACAATTGCATGCTGACAGTACATTCATGTGTAAACAGCAACACTCTGGCAGAATATGAAGTCTGCATGCCAGTTTTCATGACTGTACGATGTGAAACGTGGATGCTCATTGGTACAATATTACTAACAAGCAAAGGTGATGCACACGCATACACACAGACAGCACGAACGCCTCTACACTCGAGGCACGGGTCCAGGTTACTGTTTCATCAAAAACTACGTTTAACTAACTCAAGCCACAGTTAAATTGCATAATAAACATTTCATGAATTTCTGCTTATTACCACCACTTCGACGCTAGGCAAGCAGAAATAAGCCAAGTTGCAAGTTATATCGCACACGAACGTGAACACGATGTTGACAAACTGTAAATCGCGTTGCAGATTTTAACAACGATGCAACGCAAGTGCCGCTCACTACAATACACATAACAAAAATCGATCATCATACACATGCATATTCTCTCGGTTGTTACATATTTGCTTCCGTACGACCGTGCCAATGCGCCATGGCTCTGCTCAAACGAGCGTCGTCAAGGCGAATCGGTAACGCGCACAATGTCGGTCACCCATAGAGGTGCGTAAGGCTGAGTCTTTACAACGTTTCGTCCGTATGCCGTAACACAGCATTGCACTAAGTTGCATACTTTGCAAAATATCCTGTGCCACTTACCTTTAGCTTCTTTCATGCAGCGGTGCAGTAGGCAGCCACGGGAGTCGGCCATCACATGCGCAGTCTTCCGCCGATTCCTTGAACAGCTCGTACTTGACCGAAGCTCCAAGAACCACGAGAATTGCGCGCAAGCTTTACACATTGCACAAACGATGGACGGCGCTTTCGCACACGAAATTAATGCTTTTGCCTTGAAGTTCCAGTGGACGTAACGAGACGCCCAGCGCGACAACACAAAGAAAGATAGCATATTGGCTTTGGCTGTGGATGGATTTGACTTACATTTTTCTTTTCTTTAAAAAAGAGAGAAAACAAAACCATCGAAGAGTTCAATTAAACAGTGAATGCATATTATTAGGCAGAATAGTATAAAAATAAAACTACCAACTTATTTTAAAGAACATTTTGCTACGGCGCAAGTCAAATACTCTTTCAGCAGATCTGTATTTTTTGTTGTTGTTATAGCAGACGACAGGCTTCTGCCAGCACGCACGTAGTTGTGCGACTTTACGTTTCTGTCGGCGATGTTTTCCTCCGAAGCAAAGCTCTACATTCTCAATGAACCGTAGGGCTACTATAAAGTAACAGGTATTTTGTTACGTCGAAGGAAAATGTAGCAAGCTTTCGTGATCAGCTGGTGTCGCCGCTCGTTCGCTTAGGCAATTGATCGAAATCCCGTGCTGAATTTGGGATCGAGTGAGATATCGACTAGCACGTCTCGAATCAGTGCGGCACATAGCTAGATGCAAGGGGGTTGGCGGCGTACGTCGTACTGATTTCGCGCGATGACCGACTAAATGGCAAAAGAGCTTTGGGGATCAAGCTTCAGCTGCTCAAGCTTGTGACTGGGCGACCCAACAGCTTCACCAAAAGCCAGTATCTGCAGTGATGACACATAAAACTTCATGATGTCACGCGCGAGCGAATGACAACCAACAGCGAAGAGAGAGGACAAAAGCGAGCGACGCCAGGCGAGATACGATCGCGTAATATCTGCTTAAATAATAAATACGATCGCACATCGTACCCAATGGCACTCGCACATATTCTGCTCCAACTTTTCTCCTAGAATTAAGCAAGCGAACCGGTGTGTACTGTGTGGTGTAGGTTGCTAACGACGCAGGTTGGTGGCAGAGTGTTGTTGTCAGGTGTGGGTTCGATCCTTAAACAGAGCGACGTTTTTTCTTTTTCTTTTTTTTTTCTGTGAAGCCTTTTATACACTGCTGTCTCCTTTTACGTGTTATCTGGTAACACACCAGCACAAAACAAGGAAATGAAGCACCAACTATAGCCATTATGGCATTGTTGTGGTACTCTATTTTTTTTTGTTTGTTTTTTTTTGTCATGATACAGTTGAAGATGCTACAACATAAGGATTGAAGCAAGTGATCGAACTAAACGAAAAAAATAAGGGGCACAATGTCAAGAGACAGATCTTGGGCAATGCTGAATGTCTGTAAAATGACTGCAGCTAAATATCTACATGATTGAGCTTGCTAAAGGAATGTCAGGTTGGTAAACTGATAATTTAAAACAAGTCTCACGACCTATTGAATAGAGATGTGACATAGTAAAGACATCACTTGAGAGTAGTGCATGGTCTGTCCTGTTTGTAACGCAAAGGGTAACGCAAAGGGTGCCATAGTGAATGCAGATAAATAACGCAGAGAGTAAGCAGATCAGAAAATTTGCACTACATAAAACGCAGTCATTTGACACAGGATGGGGAACTTCAAATTGCATTTAGAGGTATTCATAGTGCAGTGGATATGAAAGTGGCTGACAGCTTTAGCATCATATTATGAGGTAAACAGCCTTTCACACACTCAGTGTTACACATGTGTGTCCATGTAGCCGATGATCTACATCATAAAGCACTTGTTGCTAAAAAAGAGGTCCTTTTGTCATGTAACGTGCAAAAGTGTGCATCTCAAGCATTATCTGTGCTGCGGTCTGAAAGAGCACTATTGAAATTTTTCAAAACAACCCAGTTTTATGACAGTCCGTCAATCTGTGATGAACGCTTTTATGTATATATGCGCATCACTTATTCTTGCATTCACAATTTCCTTATTATTTTTCTACCCACTTTCTCCTCTCACAGTGCGGGACAACAAATCAGTGCAATCTGGTTAATTTCCCAGCTTTGTCTTTTTTAACTCCGGCCCTCTTGGTCTTTCTCTGTACCTCTGTAGTTTAATAGGCATTCCCGTGCATTCGTGAACTTGAGTAAAGTTAAGTGGTAAATTTCAATCATACTGCCATGTTTCAAAATTGGCTCCTTGATATCATGCATGAAAACTGATAACTTGGCATGAGGCGTTCACATATTATTTCCAAGGGTGAAAGCCACCAAATTTTTACAAGTTAGGCTTCTTCAAGAGTGAGCTTCCAAACGATGACACAAGTCGAAGTGCATTGATGAACAGCATGAGCAGTTATTAGCACACGCTTACCACAATGAAGGAAGAAATGAGGCATTTGAACAGCTATAGAACCTGAAGATAGAGGTATTTACAGTTGCGACATCATAAGGCTTACATGAACTATTCAGTCTTTGTGGTGGCAGCAGTGAGCTTGCTCTTGTACAGATGCAAGTTCATGATTTCGCACTCTGTGGCTGGCATACGTAAACACATAAGTGCACAAGAGCACTTTTTGTGCAAGTAAATCAGAGAGAGAGAAGCTCTTTAACAAAACTGCAGACATCTCCTGAGGCTTATGTACATATGAAACCGTGCACAAGCATGGCACAACATGCAAGAAATGTATATCTTGTCAAGACAAGTGCGTCAGAAAAGTCAAGATGCTATCGTATACAGAACATAAGGTTGCACTACTTAATGATCCACGTACATGCTGTCACGACTAAAAGCTGGCAGGTTGACAGAGGACAACGAAGTAAGGAGCACGAGCAGCAACCACTGTTTCTCTCTCAGGAAGATGACGTTGAAGCATCTGATTTTTTGATCTGTCAATACAGACCTTGTTTTTCCTTGTCGCACCGTGGTCCTGCGTCCTGTTCTTTCTGTGTTGTGACAATATTGTGTCTACAATAAGGTGTGACCTCTGAGATACATTTAATGTGGTCGTTGAGGAAGCACATTAGTGAGCTAGTGCAAGTGACATTCCCATGCCTCTGAGTATACTGTGATGATTACATATAACAGTGGCAACACTCTCTAATACTGCCTAAGGGAGACTGCTTGTTCTAAGTGCATCTGTCAAATTTGCAAAGCTTACAGGATTGGGTCTTCTTTTATTGATATGATTGTTGGTTTAATACCAGGATAGTTCAAAACCACATAGCTATGACAAAACGAAAGCAATTTTTAGTCTTCTTACGGCAAAGAGAACGGTCTTCAGTGCCAGTGCCAAAAACATGTGGCTACTTGGATTTAACTGGTAATTTCATGCTGTATACTTAACTGCAGCTAAACAACTTTACTCCCTAACTCCAGGACATGTAACCGTACAGCCTACCTCATAAGGTTTCTGGGTAGCCAATCCTTGAAGATAGGAAAATATTTTTTAATCATGCAAAAGTCACGTACTTTTGTTGCACCAAGTAATCTACACTCTTGGTTTCAGTAATAGAGGATCTCACCTATAACAAATGTGAAAACCTACCACAGAATTACCACGCATTGCAGGTAAAATCTGTCATAACCTTTGAACACAGTCCAACCACATCAGCAGAGCTCTTGCTACATGTATATTCAGCTAAAATGAGCTACCTCAAACTGTGAACGCCTGTATCACTGTTTAAATTTTTGTTGGCTCATGGCTGTTGCCTTTTTGTCTACATGCAAAGCATATAGCATCGCCGTCTTGTAGTGGTACCCCAAATCTGTTTATTCTCTGACAACCAAAGTAGTGTTATTTTCAGGAACCTTCATCCCAGCTTTTCCTCCATGTATTCAAATCAACTAACATAACTAGCCCAAGCAGGTTTGCCTCCTTTAGAGTCCATACTGTGGGAGATGTACAAGAATCGGTTAATGTGTAAGCTTGTCGAGCTATTTCCCAAGCATATTTGTCTATCTGTAAGATGGCGCCTTTTGATAGGAATACATGGGCTTCAGAGAAAATACATGTGAAACACTTAGTGGCATATAGTACGCAACAGCTCAAACCCATGACTTATCAAATGTGCCAGGGATTGAACCCCCATCCTTCTGAGCATATGTGCAGTACTGAACCCTTGACCTACAATGTTTGCAGAACTCAAACCTCAAACTGTTCACATAGAATATGGAACCCTCAATTTTTAAAATATGTATATTGCAACTTGAACCCCGAAGTATTATGGTGCATAGGGTATTGAACCCTCAACCTTTTAAGTAAAACCTGTGACTTATGGTAAATGTGTTTACATGGACTTGAACGCAAAATCTTTCAAGCATTTAGGGAGTCAAAACTTTGACCGGCAAGGTAAAAAAAACTTCAAGCCGAAACCTTCCATGTGTGCAGTGTATCGAATCCTCGACATCCGACGTATATGTAGGAACGCGAACACCGAACCTTCAAAGCATGTAGGGTATCGATTCCCTCGAGCTGAACAAATCGAACCCTTGGCATCTGAAGTATACAGGAACCTGAACACTGAACCTTCCAGGTGTGTAGGGTATCAGTCACTTGACCTCTGAATTGTAGAGACTCGAACCTCTGAACCTTACAAACATGTTTGTGTATTGAACCCTCGACCATGTCTACATGTATTATACCCTTGACTTCTAATTAAAGTATGAAGGAACTCTAACACTGATCTTTACAGAGTGTATTGTATCAAACGTTCAACCTTAGAACCTTTCAAGCATGCAGGTCAAGGGTATCAAACCGATGACCTCCGAAGCATAACCCATAACTGATTATACCAGGTGTTTTAGAACTCGAACTGTCTACTTCTGAGCATGAAGTCGATTGAACTATTGACAGCTGCATATTCAGGCACTCCAACTCCGAACATTCCAAGTGTGTAGTGTATCGAAATGTTGAGACAAGGGACCTAATTGAACCCAACGTCCAGCAGAGGCTATATGAAGCTCTAGCTAACATGTGCTTCCTACATTGAAAATTTCCTGAGATTTTGTGCAACATTTTTGTACAGAGTGAGCATGGGACAAGACCAACCACGTTATATACCATTATATCATGCATCACAGTTCCAAAGAAACCATTTTTTTCTGTGCATTGACCATTATACACCTCTAATTAATACCGTTGTCACACGGGCACTTTTGATTGCGATCAGCGCCAATCAAGATCGGATTCATTGACCGCAATCAAGAATGGTCGCTGCTGTACGGTCCAAACTAATCCGTATCGCACTTGGCTCAGACGTCAGTCAAATCGCGATCAGGGAGCAATATCGCGATGCGCTGATCGCGATCATCTTGACCTCGATCAGGCGTGATCGCGATTAAAAGTGACTGTGTAGCAGCACCTCATCCGGATCGAGGCTGGGAACTTACGCAGCGTGTTTTGAATATGTTTGCTCGTGGGGGAGGGCGGGGGGAGAGGGGGAGGGGCAGGTGGTAATCTGCTGGTGCCGTCCCTGAACTAAGGGTTTGCAATGAATGTGGTGTCCTGGCTTTGTACTGTTATTGCCATGCGTTAACTGCTATTTCACTACAGGTATATATTTTGTTTACTGGTGTGTTTAGGTATTCCTTTCATTGTAATTCACCTGACATATTATTACGTACGTATACTGATATATATATTCTTGCACGACGTCGCTGTATTTAGCGAAAACTAGGAAGTGCAAAAATTAGTCCTCCCTCCTTGCATGCCAGTACGCTTGACATTCAATGTGTGGGAAGGACACCTGAATATGTAGGTCAGTCCTTGCATGCGAGCTCCTTGCATGCCTATGTACGCTTGACATTCAAATTGCGGGACACCTCACTGTAGATCAGTCCTGGCATACTCATTGCATGCCTATAGTACGCTTGACATTCAGATTGAGGGACACCTGAATGTAGGTCAGTTTGTAAATAAATAATTCCAAATACAATGCTATATACACGTGTCATGGATATAAGTGTGATCCAAATACGCACTTTTCATGACAGGCACGTAGCCAGGATTTTTTTTTGTGGGGGGGGGGGCAGCAAGGCCTAATTGTTTGAAAGAAAGCTTTCCATGGCAAAAATAAAGAAAGAATTGCCCGGGAATATAGAAGGCTGCGTGAATTTCGGGGGGGGGGGGCGAGACCCCCCCCCCCCATTTGCCTACGTGCCTGGCTGACGACATTGTTGCTACCTTACATGTCCTACAGATCTGCTTGTGTGATCAAGAAATGTTCATGTGTGGGGTATGAATGTTTTCAATACATCCGTATCATAAATACGGATTCCGTTCGTTGTGTAAGGAAGATAAGGATACTGACATTTGGTGCATAAGGAATGCCGTATGGGCTTGCGGATGTTAGTCTTAAGGAGCGAACGGAATCCGTATGTGCGATACGGATATGCGGACAGATCGGTCCGCATACGCCATGCTTTCCACATATTCCTTATAGCCGTATGGCTCTTTCCATACAACAGATACGGACTCCGTTCGTTCCTTAAGACTAAAATCCGCAAGCCCATACGGCATTCCTTATGCATCATATGTCAGTCTCCTTATCTTCCTTACAATTTCCGTAAGCGTCCGTATACATCCGTAAGAAATCCATATATTCCTTATGGCAAATATACGGAATCCGTATGTTTTCCGTAAGATCACATATGGAATTTTTCAATAGGGATGTATGCCAGCAACCAACTTAAGTATATTCATGCAAAAGGGTTATTTCCAACTGGTTCATTTGGGGCAAGAGCCCACAGTTTCCACGAATGGGCATACCTGGTAACCGTTGCACATCCTGTTACTGTGTTCTCGCACTCATTATTATGTGCCACTTACTCTTGTGACGTTCCACCAAGGTGAAATTACTTCACATAAACAGCAGCGAGAAGGCTTTTGCTAGCCATTTCAATTAAGACAGCGTTACCGTAGCTTTTAGTTCCAGTAAACCAGCTAAGCTGTATAGAAGAGCGTACTCCATGTGTTTTTCACCATGGACAGTGCATTTTGCCTGGGAACATGGCTTAGTTTTGCAAAGGAAAATGTTGCCTTTCTGTAAAACGTGGTACTGGGAAATGGCATTGTGCCAAAAATATCAATGTTTATGACTTCTTGCAGCACGCATTGTTGTACAGGGATGTTAGCATTTTCATAAATGCAATGCATGGTGCCTGAAGAATATAGCGGCCCACTTTAAAATTTATAACTTCATGATTTCAGTATCTGGAACAGACTTTACTGTATACGGTTTGTTTCTGGAAAGCTTCAACCTATCTTGCAATTCTTCAAGGCCAATACTGAATTTGCTGTGTACATTTGGCTGCACATTCTCATCACTTATGCCAAACAACAGGCTTGAGTGATTTGTGGAATTCTTGTCAATCAATTTTATTGATTACCTCGGACAATCTATTCTGCTTCCCACAGTTATTGGGTGGGACGTTAAACCCCAGATATTATTATTATATTATCCCACAGTTATTGGGTGCTTTGTGTGCATGTGCTATGCATGCTAGGAATGAAAACAGTGAATGCAGCTGGCAGCATCAACGAGTACAATGCCCATAGGCTAGTATGAGGTGCGAAATGTTGCCACTGCTAGAATTTACATTGTGTGTGCATGGTTTAGCTGATTGTGTAATTTAGCACTTTCCAGCTACTTAGGCAGTTGGAGCAGATGTGGATCATGTTTACTGTGGTATGGCACGGCCACCAAGTTCGTGCATTCTGCATACCAGGAAACCTGACACGAAGCAACGTATTGCTGTGATGGCAGCTAAGTGAGAACGAATGAGTTTGTCTTCTCTGTCCATTTGTCAATACCATTACACAGGCTTGTTAAGTGCATTCAAGCGGCTTTAGCTATGCACTAGCAGCTACAGAGCCAGTAAAGACAGCCAATTTCATCATCAGAGTTCACTCTGCAAATCCCACTTTCTATAAAGGACATTGTTTTGTGATAGCTTAAAGTCAAAACTTGCTCAATTAAACACTTCTTGGTGTCTGACATTACAGGAATTATGATAATTGTTATATCTCATGTGAAATTATGCCATTGTTTTTTTTTTCATATTCTTACTTTGCATACACACTTTACGACTGCACCCTCCCCAACCGAATCTTTACTAGTGCTACATTCTGTTATGGGTGAAAACAATTATTGAACTAAAAACCAGGCCAAGGAAAGCAGTATGATGCCCTGTAATGTAGGAGGATGCTGCTATTGCAGTCTTTAGTCTAGAGCTGAATTTAATGAGAAAGGGCAGCAATGTAGGTCACCTGTTGATATTTGAAGACCATAATTGTGTTGTGGTCATTTTGTTATCGCAGGAAGCATCTTCAAAAAGCAGTGCTACAAGGATGTGAGCAGCAGTTTCCCTTCAACGAACGGGTCAAATTCATGGAAGCCACGTGCCTGCTGCTTCTCGCCTACACAAATATGCAGCCACCATAGTAAAGTTCTTGCAAAGGTGTGAGACATCCCTGTGCTGCATGGATTGCGCATGTTAATTGCCTGTTTTTTATAGCTTATAGTAATGTGTCTACAAGTGTACTTCCTTCCATTGTATGTTTACATTCTCTTAAAGGGCCAGTCAGCAGGCTCCTACTTCTTTCTTTTACACCTCCCAAACAAGCTCGCTAATTCGTACAGAGGGCCGCAGGAATCACATTGTGCGAATGTCAGACACTCCACTTCTAAAAACAATAACCGCGCCTCCTCTTCAGCGCTTGACCAGTCCTCTTTGCTAGCGAAGTGGTGTAATGTTGCCTATGAGCAACATTAAGTAACGCTGACTGTTGAATAGTCCTCTGCAATACGAAATGGCATTTTGGCTTTGTGATGATGCAGTATCTGTGGTTGTCACAAGTGTTGCGAATTGGTTTATCTCGCCAGTGCTTTGACTGTGCTTCCTCACCGCACCACTCTGGCACAGTGGCACACCGAGGAAGCCCCTCTTCAGGATGGTCAGGCTGAGCGAGAGACTGAAACCAGCTGGAATGTTTGTTCTATCTCCTGTGGCTTCATTATTACACCACTTAATCAAAAAATTCATGTGACAACATGTTCACGTTGTACAAGCGTGCAGTTGTCACAAGTTTTAGACTCCGGAGTTGTTTAGGGGCCCTTTAGCCTTAAATTATGAATGGTAAATTCACACGTCACGTGGTTTTCTTGCTTTATTTTTTGCAATGCTCATTTTTAAAATAGCATGTCAGCTTCTGTGAGTGGTAACTTATACATTTATCATACAAAACATCCTGCTATATTCAACAAGTGTTGTTATAGATTTTTCATGGCGCCAGAGCCACCTGCTTTTTGCCCTGTGGCAGCTACATGGAAGTTCATTGCTATGCTGCTTTGTTTAACTGATATCTTTTCAATCAATGCGTTTCACAGTCCAGGGTGTTTGGTGTATTTGCATCTTGATGTGTTTAATATCATACAAATGATGGATTTTTTTCTGTCTTCTAGTGTTTACTTTGCAGCTATTTAACTGTGGTTTTCAGGGGCATATCTAGACAGGAACATCAATTCTGCTAAGCTTTGGTTCGAAAAGAGACGCTGAACAGGAGTTCCTTAGGTGCATGCCCTGAGCACCAGCCCTTTGGATTACAGAAATATCTAAACTGCATAATGTCTGCAGCTCCTTGCTTAATTGCACATCTTTCTTCAACTTACAGCTCTTTCCATAATCCTTAACATTAACCTACATTACCAAGTGAACATCCCCCGCTGCAATACAGTGGTTATAATGGTCAGCTGCTGATCTGAACTGTGCGGGTTCGATCCTTGATGGAGTGGTTGCACTTTCGGTGGAGGTGCAAATCCTAGAGGTTCCCGTGCTTTTAATTTGACGTTTACATTGCAGAACCCCATTGTTATTATTACATCAGCAAGTAGACAAAGTGGTAATTCTAGATTGTATACATAATTTAGTATAACAGACAGCTGAGCTGGTTGGTAGGTATTCATGTTAAAAAGGCAGGGCATGCAAACATGGACACAAGAGAGAAACCAAGACACCACTAACGCCAACTGGAAAGGTGGACAGTGGCACAAAATAAAGTAGACACAGAAACTTACCTGTGCATGCCCAGGCAAGAGGCGATATCTATCAATCTGGCACGCGCGATAGTCTACGTGAGAGATAACTGCTAGTTAATCGACGATTGGCTCTCTTGTGCACTGCCATTATCGATATGCCAGGCCTCGACTATTGGACGCATTTCTTCATTCATGTGCTTGTACAAAACTGCATTCATCGAATTTTGGCATGCATTTAGGCTCTCGACAATGTAAAGGTATATTAGGTGATGAGCCTCCAGTTAGTGATCTCAGCGTTTTAGGCGTCTTGACTCTCTTGTGTCCATGTTTGCATGCCCCAACTTTTTAACATGTATTCATATAGTGCGTAAGAGAAATAGGTTAGTGAGTTATTTGGAAATAAGTTTAGGGCGAACACCAAAATAGCAGTGTAAATTAAATTTAAGCGATGAATGCATCGGGCTGGATTAGGAAACGATATAATGGCGAAATATAGCCGCTTGCTCTTTGCTTATACTTGTCTCAGTTTCTTGTCTCGTATGCTTTGACAATGACCAGGTGTCGTGTTGGATGCTACTAATTGGTTATGAGCTATACACAGACAAAGCAGCGGCTGTTTGGACGCTTTCTAAACAGCTACCTCATGGGGAGAGAAAAGTTAATTTGGGTTATGTGAGGCATGCTAAAAAAAGTCGACTTGTTTCTGATGTTTTTGTTTTCCTGGCAGACATTCTACTCAAACTTGCCCAAAGGCGGAAGGAAGGCACGCACAGATGGACGCACAGAAATCATTGGGCTGTCGTAGAAGCTGTGAATGAGCATTAACCTGTGAGTATGTGTCTTAAACAATTTGCTGAAGCCTTTTATTTTGGCTGAACATTCTTATCGATGCTTTGTATTCCCTGATTGGTAGTGCAATATTGTTACACCCTGTTGCTTTCACAACAGAGCTCTTTAGTCTGGTACAAGGCCCAAAAAGTTCGACCTAGATGACCAAATTGCGGCAGCCAGTTGTTTTCACAATTAATGCATTAGTGTAAAAAAACGCAATAGACGGAGCACAAGAAAAAGGAAGACACAAACAGTGCTGTGCTCGTGTGCTCAGTCTTCTGCACTGCTTTGTTTACGCTCTGTCATACCAACACACAAGCATCCATTTTAGCTGATGTAGTAGTCCAGCTCATACACTTGGTAACGTTCTCCAACGGCAGGATTACCGGATATATGGCTTGTGAAGTCAATCTAAAGTGCATGCCTGTTCGTGTAGACTTGTGTGCATCCACCATTGATATGGAAATGCAGCTGTGTTTTAATATTTTAGCCAGTATAGGTCGTGAATGGAATTTGGAGCTGTGGCAGCAACACTTTTATAGGGGGCGAGTTACTAAATTATTGTATACTTGTGTGCATCCACCATTGAGATTGAAATGCAGCTGTGTTTTAATATTTTAGCCATTATAGCTCGTGAATAGAATTTGGAGCTGTGACAGCAACACTTTTAGAGGGGGCGAGTTACTAAATTATTGTGTATTTCTCGATGTTTGCATGTTATAAAACATAGCTGATTAAAATTAGTCCAGATTTTACGCTATTTCTTAACATATGACCTTCCGTACTGTTCGAAGGCATTGAACCAAATGAAATGCTTTGTGCCTTTGTGTGCCGAAGGTTACCAGTCATTATACTAGAGATAGATAAAAATAGGTCAGAGGTTAAAGTAAATTTTTTGCAATCAACTTCTTGTGGGCAGTTATCATAGCAGGGTTTTGAAGTAATTTAGCAATACAAGCAGATTAGTGCTTCATTTTAGTGTCTGACAGTGCACACTGTTTTATTTTAGTACTTATTTGGGTCATTTCACGCCAGTGTGCCAAGTCGTTTTTTTGACCATTTCCAATATTTTGTAAAACTGGTGCTGTTATGTTTCAGTGTGGGAAGTAGTCATTCAAGCGTTATTTTCGGGGAAAGAATTGCATGATGCAGCAAAGACCTTTCAAACTTCGCACGCAGAAATGAAGCTGTGTCAGGCAAATTAATTGACATATGATTATTGCGTCGAGCTATTACTACAAAGCATTCGTTTCTTTAACATAGTCACCAATCTTTCATGACTATGATAGTCGAATTTATTTTCATTTCGATTTATGCTATTTGCAGTCGTGAGGAAACATTGCAAAATGCAGCATTTTTAAGTATATTGTAAAAAAGACTGAATGTTTCATGTGAAATATATTCACAGTATGAGTTCAGTGCATATACCAAGGGTTGTAAATGCTGCTGGCAAAAAGAAGCAAAAATGTCTTCAAAATTGACACTTGGAAGAAGTAGTGTTTGAACCGATATTGCGGGCTCTCTTTCACTGTGTAGCAATCCCAGCAAAAATGTTGCCTGCACATCATAGTGTGCTTTCCTCGTGCGATAATTTAGACAAAGTTTTTAAGGTGTAATATTATCTTCAAGCGAAAAATAATTTTTTCAAATGAAAAATAACAAGGCTGTGGGAAGTTTCTTGGAGCTTTGCCTTCACTGCACAGCGCGTCATTGTTCTTGCATGGTACTTCAGACAGAAGTATTGCTTAAATCTGCAACATTTAGACTTGCACTATATGAGCACAGGGGCACCCGCGTGAATCCTGTGCCAATGTGCTGTGCAGCAAAGGTCAAGGAACGAGACCCTGTGCAGGCTAGGGATTATTCACTTCAGTAAATTTTTCCTTGCTTACAACCAAGCAGTAGATATTTCTTTTAAAATGGAATATAAATTGCCAGCAAAGTATACCACACAATAATGTCTTGGCGGCATTTCTGTTTGGAATGCTACATAGCAAAAGCTAAGCTGCAATATGGGTCAAAAGCTATTTTTTCCAACTCTGTTACAGGTTGGGTGCAACGTTTCTGTTTATTTTGTTTTCATAGTAGTTTTATAACAAAGTGGATATCTATTTACTTATTTATTTATTACTTGACAATACGGCTGACACCAGTAAGCAGTATTGCAAAGTGGGCTACAGTGATAAGTTACACATAAAATGATCTTGCTAAGCAAAAACAGGAGCATAACATATACAAAACACAAGATAAACCAAAGAACATCTATACAACCGTCTTAAGGAAAATGATAAGGGAACAGCACAAAATACAAAGGCAATGAACTTTAGAAATCAACCTTCGGTATTCCATACGAAAGAATTGGTCTTTCTCCTGATAAATGTTAACATTAGAACTTCAGCATTTTGCAGTGTTTCCTTATGGCTGAAAAAATGTAACTTGAAATGCAAATTAGTAAACTATTTTAGCCATGAAACACTGCCACCTTCAGATTAAAGAAAGAAATATTCTGCATCAAAACGGGAACAAACAGCGCTGGACATGGGACGAAGAAAGAACAATAGACGAGGGTGCTGTCGCCCTCGTCTACCTTTTTTTTCCGTCCCGTGCCCAGCGTTGTTTGTTCCCATCGTAATCATGTACTAACCAGCACAGTTAGGTGCTCTCCTGAAATATTTTGCGCTAATTGCTCAAAGCAAGAACTTTGTATAAGTTATCTTGCATGACGCAGTTTCACATCTGTAGATGGTTGGATGCTATGTGTGTTCCCTTTAAAGCGAAGCATTGACATGCAAGTGGCCAAGCTCAATTTTTGAATTGGCTTAATGCCTTTCCTACCTGAATTAAATTTCTTTCCTTAAAAAAAAACTCCTAATAAGTAGCTTATTTTTCGGCATTGTACATAAAGACCCTGCAAGTTTGTTTTTGGCTGTTCTCGCTGCTTTTCCACTACCAATCCTCCATCTGTCTTTTACTGATTTCTCTTGTGGATGTGTTCATCTTTATCAAGTTTTCTCTAAGCCTAGGGCTTCATGAGAGCTAGTTCCCAACACGCACATGGGTGGACATTTTTACATTTATTTAAAAGGTGGTCCGTCATTTCCATATCTCTCTCACAACCAGTGCATGTGACGCCTACTTACTGGACCTCACTTTATGACTGCATATTCTAAGGCAAGGTTACCTCGCTTCAGACATTGCACTAGCTTATCATATGCTTCCCTCCTTACTTCGTCCTTATTCTTGCGATAGTTACTCAGAGCTTTTCATTTTTAGTATTTGCTATCTATTAAATCATCTCCACCTCTCTGACATTGCACCTAACGCTTATCGTGCATAAAGTTTAATGCATGCTCTCAGCATCACGAAATTTCGTCCTGGAAATTATCACTTGACTACAGGTATGATCTTTTTCAAGAGCAAAGGAGTTCATTAAAAAACCACCTTGTATACTTAAAATGGGGATCACTAATTTCCATAGGTCGGCAAACTCACTCATGAATCGACTCACTCAGACTCACTCAGACTCAGATCGAGCTGTGAGTCTGAGTCTGAGCGAGTCCGGGTGAGTAATAATTTCGTGAGTTTGAGTCCGAGTGAGTCCGGCTGAGAAAATTTTCAGTGAGTCTGAGTCCGAGTGAGTCCGGTTGAGGAAAATTTTCGTGAGTCTGAGTCCGGGTGAGCTCCAAGGGCAAAATATATTTCATGAGTGAGTGTGAGTGAGCTCCACACCTTTTTGCCGACCACTCGTTCTATCTGCACCTCTTCAGCAATATTATCAACCATATGTCAGCTCACGTTTATAGTCCCGCCGACTCACGCATACTTCAAAGCCCTAGAGTTCATACGCCAGCTCAATATTTATTGATCAGAGGCATGAGTTACAGAGGTGGGGGGTGCCATGACCTGCCCCCGAAAACTCTTTCACAGGAAGTTCTTGATAAAAATATTTCGTCTGAGTCATCCCTTTAAATAAAAATGTCCTTACTGTATTGCAACCACGGATAACTCATATTTGAAGGTACGACATCAAAAGGCGCCAAGTAGAGCACCAATTATGCGAGATATTGGAGTGAAAAAGCATTGACACCATAGTCGATAAAACCAATTATACGCTAACAGACTCATGAGTCGACTCACTCAGACTCACTCAGACTCAGACAAAGCCGTGAGTCTGAGTCTGAGTGAGTCCGAGTGAGTAATAATTTCGTGAGTTTGAGTCCGAGTGAGTCCGGCTGAAAAAATGTTCAGTGAGTCTGAGTCCGAGTGAGTCAGGTTGAGGAAAAATTTCGCGAATCTGAGTCCGAGTGAGCTCTAAGGGCAAAATATATTTCATGAGTGAGTCTGAGTGAGCTCCACATTTTTTGCCGACCTATGCTAATTCCATACCTCGTTTATTAAAGTTAACCTCTTTCAATTTCCTTACGCTTGTCCTTTGTGTTGTGCTTGCCTCATGGTTTTCAGTCTTTATGGATCTGGTATATTTAAAGAGTTGAATAGCCGGTCACCTGCTTATGACACTGCAGCTTAAAGTATTGCACCCACTATCATTGCCATAGTAGCATTTGGTACAGTAGAGGTTTGTAATGAATGTAACGAGATGTACAGCTCATGAAATAATTGTTGAACAACGAATGTTGTTGGAGCTAGTGACTCAACATGAGGACTCGTCTTTAGAGGGGCAACGAATTGCATCAAAGTTGCTGCAACAACTTAGACACATCAATTTGTTGAAACATTGGCTCGAACACTCTTTGTTCAATGGTTTGACATTCATTCAAGCAGCCATCTTCAGCTCAACTTTTGTCGCGTCAAGATGTACAGGATATACAACTGTTATGTTGTGTTCTGATAGAATTCAAGAGCTATTGACAGCAAGCCTTGCTTCTCAATTTAATTCTCATCCTTTACGTTTACGCTTTAATCTTTGTCATCTTCAGCCTTATTATATGTGCACTGCAGCAGTAGCCCTTCGCAGTGGTCTACAATTCGCCTCGTCTTGTGCGAGCCGATTCCATTTTATACATGCGCAATTCTTCATTTCTTCACCCACATAACTCTTGGCCTTCTCGGCAGCATTTTAAGTACAAAAATTGTAACTGTTAGGACTTTTGCTTCAACATCATGACAATAATTGAATAGAATTGGTAATGCACGTACATAAATACTCTTGCAGTTAAAACGTAGTGTCTTTAACCCTGAATTCTTGTGTACTATAGCAATAAGTCTTCGTAAAATCATGCTGCTTGTCCTTCATATGATCAGAACGAGTCCAGAAATATCTGCAAAATATCGTTTCTGCTTTTTTGATTTCTGAAACAGTGATGCTAAGGGAGGCCATGTGCACATGCACCATGGCAATGTTTAAATGGGTATAAATTCTGAACATTGCTGTTGCTCTAGGTGTTTTCTTTCACTTCCTTTTCAGACGTACAGAAAGGAGCGAAGTGGAGCTGTCCATGGGCCGTGCACACAGTTTCATAAGCAGGCTTGCAACACTTTTGACAAATATGTTCCTGAATACATCTGCCAAAGTGGCATTTAAAGAAGCATGTAGTAGTGTACTTCACTGTTTATTTGGCATGAAGGAGCAGGTATGCTTCCGTCATCAGCAAGTTCACACAGTACAGTGCATCTACACATGGCATGCTACCCCCACATCTACCAGCTCGGGATGTGTAGCGTGATTGTAAAATGTTTACTTTGACTTAACACAACAATTAACAAAATGACATGAAAGTTTTGCCACCTATGCAGGCGACATTCTCAGTATACACTGGCAAATATAAGCGGAGTTTGAACAGTCCAATAGTCGCACATTTCCTTGTAAACATCTCGTAGAGGGCCGCTGTTGTTGTTGCAAGCCAATGCGCCGTGATGAATGAACCATGATTCCAAGATCTTTCTTTTCCTCCGACTTTTGTACACGAGGTAGCATCGTCGAATTGATTAGGTCAAAGTTATGCCTTGTCATTCAGCAGCGTTCAACAAGCTCCGTCTTAGAACACGTTGCATGGGTGGTTTTCGCAACATCCTATTTGTGTTCTTTACCCTTCGATCACCTTCTTCAACCCATTTCGCCTATGCAAGTTGTGTCGCAATCCCCACATTGTACTTCGTCGATGATCCCACTCTAATCTTCGGCGGTGTTTGTGTATACCTTGTCCTTAGGACATGTGTTCACAAAGCCCAAAGACCGCACACTTGCGGATGATTAGAGCAGGGTACTCTACAGAGTACGTTGTGGGGTTCACGACACCACTTACATCGGCGAATCGGGCAGGAAAATGCCAAAGACGTTCAAAGAACACAAAGTGGGAATGTTGCTAAAGCCACCCATGGAGCGCATTTTAAGACAGCTTGTTGAATACTGCTAGACGACAGGTTATAGCTTCGACCTTAACAATGCGACGATGCTGGCTCAGGAACGAAGGTGGAGGAAAACTATTGCAATTATGGTTCATGCGTCAGGAAGCATCTGCTTGAAACAACAACCACAGACTCATACCGAACGTGTACGTGGACGTATGTGGCTAGTGGACTGGTCGACCTCCGCTCACTTGTTGCCAGCGTATACCGAGACTGCCACCTGCATAGGTGGCAAAGCTTCTATGGGATTTTATGGTGCAGTTGTGGTACAAAACCATTATTTTGCATTAAGGCAAATGTGCCGTATTATATTGGACAGTACGGGCAGACCATTCTTTAGTATCTTAACGTAGGAGGTGCGTAAGAAGACCTTCTTTGAAGGAAATTGTTGTATTCCGGGTCACGGAACAGTGTTCTCATTCAAACGACGTGACGGAGTGCTTTGTGCTAGCTGTGCTAACGAAGGCACTTCGTTAGAAGGCTCCTTTTTAGAGAAATCGTTTAATTAGGAACACGGAAAAGTGCTCGGCAGCGCTATACCTTCAGCTTTGTCCGTGTTTAGGGGCCAGATTTTTTGCAGTGTTTAGCGACAAACCTATTGTGTACGTTTCAAATCCTTTGTCTAGCGTAATTGCCGTGCCATAGTCACCGATGACAACGTCATTGGTAAACGCCGGGTTACTGGTATATTCAGCGTTACGTTTATATTTTTCTCCTGGTCATAACTAGTTAGAACATTACGACATATTGTACTTCCAATGAAGACACCACGAATGAAAGCGCTACAGGTGTTTTAATTAAAATATCTGACTTCAGATTTTGATTTCATTCAATAATGACTCCATGTCGAACGTCGACGTCATTGACATAAAGGCATAGACATTAACATTATGGTACGCTCTATGCAAATACAACGAAATTGAAATAGACACTGAAAAGATCGTATGACATGGCTTCCATTATTCAAGCTGTTTATTTCGCGCGAATATTAGAAGTTTTCGAAATTAGACTCCAAAATTAGTCAGCGTTTCTTTGGAAAACAATACATTTCACATAGTTGACTGAAGCTTCTGGAGGGCTGCGTATGCTGAAACTTGAGTGAGCTTCCTCCAGCTGCGTGGCGTTCAACTTAAGTACGAAAGAAAACATTTTCGCCGGCATAGACAAAATACAATACGTCGGAAGATCTCAAGTTTAACATCTCAACTGGGGAAGCTTGAGGTAGGGCCGCATACGGCGACCGCAGAAAACTCGGTCCAAATGTGCAAACTGAAGTGAAAGCAGAGCAAAGCCATGTATAGCATGGTATAGTGTAGGAGCTAATACAAGAAAGATGCAGCTCTGACAGCGCTGAGCTTTCGAACAGAATTAATAAATGAATGAATAAACTTTATTGAAAGTCCGGGTGAGGCGGAGGGAAGAGGGGATTAACCCCTGTCCCGCCCCACTCTCCGTCGATGATGATGGCCTCAGGTGACGGCTTGAAGCCCTTGGACCCGGGCGGCATCCTGTTTTTTTTTTTTTTCTATTATCGCGCTGTACCCGCCGCGCAACCGAAAGTCAACTTCTGTAGGAAACGGAAGTGAGCATGAGGGTGGAGTGATATGAGGGTGAAAAGGATGATAAGGAGGAGGGGGAGAGGGTAAAGCATTTCCCTGTGCTACTTGTTATTTGTACTTAGTTTATATTATAGCTGATACATATCATCATTCCGTTATACGTGTTTCTCATTATCTACAATTTTGTAATCGTACGCACTTTGCTACTGTCGTTGCCAATCAGACATTTGTTTCTTGTGCACAGGAGGTCCCAATTCAGTTTATACTACGGGACCTCCTTCTGTATATGTTTATCCTGTACAGTGTTTAGTGAAACAATAAACGTTGATTGATCGATCGATCGATTTATTATTGATTGATTGATTGATTGATTGATTGATTGATTGATTGATTGATTGATTGATTGATTGATTGATTGATTGATTGATTGATTGATTGATTGCATAGCCATGCATACATAACATACCAATGTGTAGTATAGTATGGGAAGGAACGGGAAAAAGAAGTTAGAGTGAGGAGCAGTGATGTGAGAATGAGGGTGAGGAGGAGGGAAAGGAGGAGGGAAGGGCATATGATAGCATAGCCGTGTGTAGTATAGTATAGCAAGTGGGTGAGAAAGAAAACTGAGGGTGAGGAGGGAAGAGGAGAGGGCAAGAAGGAGCGGAGAGTAAAGCATAGCATAGCCATGTATAGTATAAGCTGTATTCACACGACGGACCAAATCGCGATTCGAGCCCGCGGATTCCGTACTGAGTCACCATACGTCACCCGTTCCCGCGTGACCGTTTCGGTCCGCGCGGAGCTATTCGTGAAATAACGGAGGCCCAAATCACAGTTGGGATCCTCGAGGTGAAATGCCGATGTCCTCCCTTGTAGCGTGCATTCTTCCATCTCGTCTGAACGCTGGCTGAGCAGCGCAATCACGTCACATGTCAAGTGATTGATTCGTCCACGATCACGCCCGTTGTGTGGATACAACCATAGCAAGAGGTGACAAAGAGAAATGGGTCTGAGGAGGAATGATGTGAGGGTGACCGGAAGAGGAGAGGGAAATGAGAAGGGGAGAGGCTAAAGCATAGCATAGTCATGTACAATATAGTATAGCAAGGAGTGGTAATGGAAAATGAGGGTGAGGAGGCGAGTTGGAAGTTGGACGCATGTAGATGGTCAAGTGGAGACGAGGAGGGAGTGAGCGGGGATGAGGAGCAGTGGCGCATGTGGTATTGGCGAATTAGTGTGTTGGAGAAGGCAATGTGCAGCCGTGTCGAGCGCGATCGTGCGCCGCAGGTTGTGTGACGTCGAGCGCAGTCGTGCGCCGCAGTTTAAAAGAAAAAACATGGCTGATCCTTCTGTCATAGGAATCTGTATAACACGAAAGTAAGACGAGTCTTCACAGACGTAGTTGAGCGTTTGTTGCAGATTCTTTCGCCCCAAGGGCGAAGGAATGAATGCTACAGCAACAAATTGTAATGTCACGCAAAGAACGGCAAGCAGCTCGAAACTTGCAACGCGCTGCTCAAGCAGAAAGGACGCACGGAACGAACATACACAGGATGAAAGCGAACTGTCACATTTGTAACTTATTTCTGCGTGAGCACCACGCTCCTTTCGCAAAAGCGGCCGCTGCAGTGAGCCAAGTGACCTTCGTGCTCTCAACGCGAGAAATGCAAACCACCGCGATCACGGGATAAGCGCACGCACAAGCGACCACGCCCTGTAGACGCGGGCGCTCGTCGCAACGGCGACGACCTTTCAAGAGCGCTCTTCTACGCTCTTCGATCCCTTCGCGCCATCTCGCTAGTGATAACGAAAACACGCTGTAACGCCGATCTCTGAGTACCGCCACCGGCAAATAGTGTATATAAATGGCTCGCCGTTAGCATTGTGTAGAACAGGGGCGTAGCCAGAAATTTTTTTCGGGGGGGGGTTCAACCATACTTTATGAATGTTCGTGCGTGCGTTTGTATGTGTGCGTGTATATATACGCAAGTAAAACTGAAAAATTTCGGGGGGGGGGGGGGGGTTTGAAACCCCCAACCCCCCCCCCCTTGCCTACGCCCCTGGTGTAGAACGCACCGTCCGTGGCCGAATCGTTTCGCACTGCGCGCTGCAAAGCGAGGGGTCGCAAGTTCGATTCCCGATGACGAAACTTTTTCTTGTTTTTTTTTCTTTGCTCACTGTTAGTCTTTATATTTTACAACGTCATTTCCGTTACGGAAATACGTCAGTAGAGCCGTGGTGGACCCCGGCATCATACACTTTCGTGTTAAAAAGAAATATCTAAGAGCGTCTGAGTCTCCATTGTCGGCACTTACAGCGCATCGCTCAAGCACAAAGACGTAACTGGGACAGTTAGTTCACACTTGTCCTGTGTATACCAGCGCGCTCTTTTCAGGCGTCCTTCTTTGTGCTTCAGCGGCGCGCTGCAAGTATTGAGCTGCTCGTCGTTCCTCGTGTGACATTCACTTTCTTGCTATCGCATTCATTGCTTCGTCCATGCGGCGAAACTATTTTTTTATCAGATGGAGAAGCGTTAGAAACAGAGTGAGCGATTTACAAAAATCAATGAAGGGTCTGCAGTGTGGGGTTTCACACACTCCTCCAAAAGTATCCTATATATACGGAGATACAAAGGAGAAGTCATTTGCATACATCCACGTAAAACTAGGACAAATAGACTATCGAGCGCGAAGTATGCAGTATGTCAGACGTTGCGCAAATATCTGATATTATAATCTAGTGTGCTTGCTTGTCAAATTTAGAACCTTTGTGCACTAACGTCTTATTTCCGCGAACGTAACAACATCCCAACAGGCCCAGAAGTTCCGAATTGCACCCTAACTATATTGTAAAGAGCAGACAAAAACCCGCACAGTAAATATCTTCTCATATATTCATCTGGTATATCAAGGGGATATACCAGAGGGATATATCCCTTTGGTATATCCCTCGTCAGGTATATCTAGTACCCTAGTCTGGGCGAACCAAAACAAACGCTTTTTTACTTTGTTTTAAACCTCCTCACATCATCCACGCATCAAACTGCGACGGCAACAACCGGGCTTATTCTACACTTTCCAGAATACAATCAATTTTCCGCAGAAGAGAATAACAGTACAGCTTACGCGGAAGTACGGTTTCACAAAAAAATACAGAACGTCCTCTTTCCTTCAAACAAAGGCTCCCTGAGCTTGGTTTAAACTCGAATTCAAGATAAGGGCCTGTACGGCTTTTTTTTTCTTTTAGGACAGAAAATGCCAAGAACATTGTGTGGCCCCTCGGCTTTGTCAGGGATTGCGGGTGCCTATTGTGGAGCACCCTATAACAGCTTATACGACAGAAAGAAGAAAAAGAAAAGGATGGCTCTCGTGGAGCAGAGAACTGATATATTGGTGAATTTCGTGGCCAATCGACAAAAAGAAACAATATATATATTGTGAGGACGAAGAGCGACACCGGTGCTGTGGCGCGTGGGCAGCTAGATAGAGGCAGTGGAAGAAGAGGACGAGCGAGAATAGAAAGTTGCAGGTGAACAAGAACAAGAACAGCTGGCCCAGGAACGGGTGCTGTCTCTGTCCCGTTCCTCACAATGGCGCAGTCTACGAAACCTGAACCATCAGGCTGAGGCCACCTGTCATCGCGGACGTCGGCAGCGCGGGTCTCTCCATCGTAGGAACGCCGTCCACGCTTCCTCGCTTATGGACACCATGGCCCGACCACTGCTGCAGCTACCCATCAAACCATCCCTGCTACTGTGCAGTGCAGCTTCTCGAAAGCGCGTTTCTCACCCTCCCCGCGTACAAACGCTGGACTCACGCAGTGCTGTGGCACTGCGCCGATGTCTTACACAGGACCACCAAAACAAGAAGCCGAGACTACATTCCGTCCACGGGATTTGGTAACGCGGGCCCCAATATCATCTTCCCTTCGGGACACGGGCGTGCCGGCTCCTCTCGTGCTTGACACGCTGCCACTTCAGAAGGCGGACGGCTCCATGATTATCAGCAACGTCGTCTCAGACTCGTCAGAGCTACGTCCGCGGCTTCAAGCGCGTTCATTCGCAGCGTGTGCCTATAGCCACCTCGGGCTAAGAGAGCAAGAATATGTAGCAAGGGAACCCGAAAGTAACGAGAAGAAGCCTCAAATGGTCAGACCGGACGCACTGAAAGGCGAAGACCCACAGCACATCATGGGAGACTTGCAGACGATCGATGGAATGAAGCTCAATATCACCAACACGCTGATATTGGGTGAGAAGGTTCTCCGGAACAAGCGCTCGACTGTAGCCCAATCGCTAATCCCATCGCAGGTTGACGTACCGTCAGCTATCCTCAAGCATCCTGCGCTGCACCCTTCCATTAAAGTGCCCGATGTTCCACGCGGATCGACTCCAGAGCCGTCGGACATTGATAGAATACACAGTACGCGCTCTAGTACTAACACAGAGAGAGTGGCAAAAGAAAAAGGCTTCTCAGTTTTGTCGAACTCACGCAAGATCCTTTTTCCTGAAAAGTCCTCTCCTGGTATGCCGCACCTGCCGTTTCCTTCGCGACACAGCGAAAGCCGGCCGCCAGATGCATCTCTCACAGCTCACATGACGTCACTGCGTGACCCACACCGACCAGCGCGAGGAAGTCAGTGTCGCCCAGCAGAGACGCTTCTCGCAGATCCCCCATCCACGTTGCAGTGTGGTCGAGGCCGACCACCACGAAACAGTCAACCCCGCCCACCAGAAACATTGTCGGCAGCTCCACGCGCTCGCAGTCATGGCCCAGTGTGAGGACGAAGAGCGACACCGGTGTTGTGGCGCGTGGGCAGCTAGATAGAGGCAGTGGAAGAGGAGGACGAGCGAGAATAGAACAGCTGGCCCAGGAACGGGTGCTGTCCCTGTCCCGTTGCTCACAATATATATATATATATATATATATATATATATATATATATATATATATATATATATATATATATATATTATATCTGTGTGTGTGTGTGTGTGTGTGTGTGTGTGTGTGTGTAAAGTAGTTGGGATAAGTCACAAAAATCACAATAGAGCACAAGGAACAGCTCTTTATTTTGCGCAGCCTTTTCTGTTTCTCCCCAATATTTGATTCCTTCGTTGAAGGCAGCCATACAAGCCGCCCTTTACACTGAAGCTTGTATGTTCAATCCTGCGAAGCTACTAACGACTACAACTATTGTGCTTTGGATACTTTATCAATAGAAGCGTTGTTGACTATTGTGCTGATTATCTTTTCCAGCTCGACCACCTTTGCTGACATGTAGCAGGCATATAAAGGGTAGCAACTATCGAACAGGTATGAGTTCGAGCTCATCAGTTATGTTTCTTTTTCTCTGTATTAGTTAACTCTCCGTGCGCGGTTTTCGAAACGAACTCAGGCGTAGCGCCCGCTGAGCATGACGAAGCGTCAAGTTTTTCTCTTTATTCTTTCACTACAATTTTGCTTCTAGGCGAGTGTCTCTTTTATTTCACCAGCTTACTACATCGACGCTCTGGTCACCGTCTAACTCTAGACAACGATGAGGATTAGGCTGTAAGCATTATTCTGTAATCTAGGCAAACCAAACAGCACAAGGGGCAACCTTCCTGCTGCCTTTTCAATCAATTTATGATGACAGTCCAAAGCTCCCAACAGTAAGAACTACTGAAACACCAATAACACGACTGCCTGCAACCGCCATGACGACGGGTAGGAAGAAACCTAATCAACAAGATGTCGGCAAGCGTAAATGTAAGTGAACGACACCTGCTTCCGATCACACAGGAAACTAACGAAAAAGTGAGCTAGAAAAAAGACAAGAGATGGAAAGAAGCAAAGAAGGAACAAAGAACTTGCGCGTTGCACAGTCGAACGGATCCTATTTGTCAGCAACAAGCAACAGGACACCACAACTTCGAGTTGCACTGTTTACACGACTCCGCCTGTGTGAAGGGAACTAACGGGATAGACAGGCAAACTCAATGAACGACTGTATAGGAAATTGAATCTCAGTGAAAAATTATGTTTAATGGTGCCGAACCGATCATGCGCATAGTTACAACAGTTTGTCTATGTTATCGTGTAAGGCAGTATTATGTTGATAGCAGAGAATTTTACCAGCTACATTTCGTCATGTAGATACAGGTAAGCTAGGTCAGTACCGCTTAGATAAATCAGGAGCTAACACGCCAAGGAACGAACTTGAAGTGCCCGGTAACAGCATGTTAAGACATAAAGGCATGTTTTAAAGACACATAGGACAAGAACTTTTAGCCGGTGCATATTTCGTGCACACATGGAAAAATTATAGCGACTGAGGTAGTGTAGGTACGACAGAGACCAATAAAACACTAAGAAAAAGCAAAAGGAGGGAAGCTTTGGTTACGCACAAAATATTGAATTTCCACTCTCCTGACGTTTTTCATTGCATTTTAAAATGAAACTCCACAACTGCTGTAGCAGCGTAGAAGTGAGTACAGCGGTATATTCAGCTTCATCCCAACAATCGGGATTTTACAGCTGAGAATTTCAGTAATAAATTGATAGCGCAATAACTAAACACCCTGCACTGAAAATGCAGTTACCAAAATGAGATCTTTGTTCATTTTATAAAAATACACAAAACAAGAAAAAAGCTAGGCGAGCGCTTAAAAATGAACACAAGCTGTTGCAAATCTGTCTATACTGTCGTTCTCTCTTTCTTTTTAGTTTTTTTTGTTCGTTGTTACATTGCATCTGACTTACTCTCGAAAAGGTGTTTTATTTCACTTCATTTTCAGGTGGTGTTTTCGAGTTATCCAGAATACAACTGCACAGAAAGAAAACTGGCTCTAGTTTCCACAATCTTCCGGGATTTCGTCAAAACTGCAAAGTCATAGATTGTGTTCCCAGCTTATTCGTCCTCATGCTGCCATTATCTGTAATGTCCAGGTTATCATCGTGAAATAATCTCCCTTCAGCGTTAGTCTGCCGTCGAAATCCCGGATTTCGGTCACATTTTTTTACTGCCAAATTGATGGGTGCCATTTTTTTTCATTTCTTCCTTTCAGGCTTTTCCTTCACGCTGTATATGTTGTTTGAGATGGTGTCCATTTCTTTTCGTGAGCGTTTAAAAACAAATTTTCATGTTTTCCAGAAAAAAATAATCACAGTGATAATGCGGTCTACTGAGAAAGCTTATTTCTTGACACGAGACATTATTTTTGGTTTCTATGGCATAATTTAGCAACCCATATTATTTTTAGTTCCAGTTTTCCACGAACGTTTACATGGTGTTGGTGCAAATTTCAAGATTATCACTATTTGCTAGTGCCGAGCACATAAATAGTAGGATGGGACGTGCTTATAGCCAAAATATTGTTTTCTGGAAACTATGTGCTCGTAAAAGAAAGTGGTTGACACACAGTGAACCTGTCGATATACACGCATGATATTCAAATGTAGAAGTATGCGCTTATTTTAACACCAGGCCACTCTTCGCTCAAAAGGAAACCTACGTACTTTAATGAAGAAGTAGCGGAAAACTGAAAGGTAATTTCTATCTAACAGCCCATATGAAGTCAGTTTGGTAGCAGCGTGCTCGCCTTAATGTATACCAAACTTAAAAACGCAGCACATCCCTTACAAGTCCTGCTAAAGGCAACTCGAGTTAGAACAAAATATTTGCATTTAGAAATCTCTAAGGCCATACGAAGGTTTCCCTCAAAAAATAATAATGTCATTTGTTGGGCATCTCTTCAAATCCGCAGGAGCAATATCTAAACTTTCGGCATCACGGCTGCTTCAAGTACAGCATGTGTTTGGATCTTAAAAATTGGCATATCTAAGAATAACTTCCCACCCTTTCTTCGTGAGCAGGCATATATTAAGGCGAAAGCCTTATACGCCTCACGCGAACGTGACATTGGTCCAAAAGCTGGCGCGTCGTACAAAAGTCATATGAGCAAGTTCCTCGTACTTTGAGGAGCGCGAGCTCCGCATCCACTTTTCTTGCGGCATTCGCGTGACTCAGGAAATTAAAAAGTGGTGTGCGTGTAGTGGTAAAGAGCGCGGTAAAACATACACATCGGGTGGCTTTCACTTTCGAGTGGTCTTGAGCGAATGCATAAAGGAGCCCTTGAGTTTACTTTAAAAAAAAGTGTTTGAGTAGCGTATATTCTAATAGCCAGCATGTATTAATTTCAAGGTGAAAGCCGCCTCATCGAACGCGAAAACTGATCGTCCACGTACTGCGGCGACGGGGACGAGTAACGCAAAAAATCATTATCACGGGATGACGTTAGTATATAACGTCATCATGGCATCACAGATCGCCAAATTTTGTGACGTTATTGTGACGTCATGGTGAGGTCACTGTGACGTCGCGTGACGTAACGTCACATGATGACGTCATCGCACGACGTCGTAGCTTGTTCAGAGGACGGAGGCAGTGTAAAACAAGGTGAGGTGCCTCCGATACTCGAGGCAGCGCAAAACCGCGTTAGCTGCAGAAAGCTTTCAGAGAGAGGCAGGCCAGAGGGAGGCGGGTCAGTACATTGAATGAGAAAGAAAAGAAGAGGTCTTTGACCTTCGAGTCGTCTTAGGTGAGTGCGTAAGGCACCCTGTGAGTTTTTTTATTATGACACAGCCTGCATTTCACACAAATGAGCTCAAACTCGTGCAACGAGGCATTGAATACCTTTAAAGTACGTTCTTAGCAACATGAAGACGAACGCCCCGTTAACATTTAAAACCATTGTGAGGGTATTCTTGTTGCCCCCAATATTGCTGCTTACATCAATACTAACAATATATCCCTGTAAGCCTTGCAAAAAGTACAATAACAAAACGAAGGGCGAGCGACCAAACCAACACCTAAGCTCTCTTCAACTTTTCTAGTTTGTTAGTTCAACGTGTCTCAGTGGTTGACGCGAAAAATGAAAAATATTTGCTTTACACTTCCAAACGACAGAAGGAAAAACAGGTAGCAGCTAGGAAGACCATGGACGTTGCTTAAAATGCACTCAGACAGTGTCATAACGGCACCTTGACGGCTGCGCAAGATTTCAAAACTGCGCTTCTAATCCTTTCTTCCGCGGTTTCTGGAGAAAAGTGAAAGCACTAGGATGTGTATGAAGAGACAGTTTCTCTGTGTACGTACTCGCTTCTCTTTGTTTTGACATATCTACTTCCGCGTTCTACAGACATCTAAACCGTCTTGGGAACTAAAAGGCTTTTTAAAGGGAAGCCGTGTATGGCTAGGGTTTCGTTATTTTTCCTGTGCATCAACAAAAACTCCCAGAGACAAACAAAACAAAATTATATTTTTTGTCTAGTGCTCGATTTGAACGCCCCTAAAGCAAGTGTCTCAACCACTGGGCTACACGCCCACGCTTGCAAAAGGTGAATAAGTGCGTACCCTATGAATTCGAGGTACCAGCGGTGCAAAACACATATAAAAAGACAACGCTTTCCATGAAGGCTTCATTGACGTTCGTGGTGGTGGAATAAAAGATTTCTGCCGGGTAATATACATAGCCGACATGGAGAAATATACACATCAGGAAAATCCCGGCTTGGCGAAAATTTGATGTCAGACATGCGTTTCAGTGGACGCGCGATGAGCCTTTTATAGGGTCTCTGAAGAAGCAGACGAACACTAAAAAAAAAAAATCACAGCATATCCACGGAGTGAATGATGATGAGTGGGCGAAGCTGCGGAGGTTCATCGGTAAACCGTGAATCTTCCGTGAATTCTGCCCAGTACATCATCACCGACGTGAGATCGGGCGCGTTTATACTAAAGGTTCGATGAGTTATGACGACTTGCAGCTCACTTTAATTTTACATGTACGCCGTGAATTTTCATTGTTTAGAAAACCATTGCTTTAGAAAACATCTGGCGTCTTTCGTTAAGCAGCTGGCGTCTTTTCGTTTTGCTTCAGAAACATCTGGCGTTCTTTCGTTTTGCTTTTACAAAACATCTGGCGTCTTTCGTTGGTTTATTTCATCACTCAACGGCGTTTTGAACAAAATTTTTATTGTTTAATCACGTACAGGAGAAATCTCACCAGGCACTACCTTGGAGGTAAACAATGGCTGCTAATGGGAATGAGAGACAGAAGAAGTCGGCTTTTAGCTAACACTTACACTTCTACTTCTACTAACGTTTCCTACTGGAACATGCCAATGGCTGCTAATGGGGAATGAGAGACAGAAGAATTCGGCTTTTAGTTAACGCGCACGCTGCGAATTTTTTATTGTTCAACAACGCACAGGAAAACTCTCCCACCGGCACCACCTTGGAGGTCAAAGCGTAAGACTGGTTACGCACTACGACTACTACGACTACGACTACGAGGGACGAACGGGTGCCGCCTTAAGGAGCTTCGCCCCTAAAACATGACTGATCCCTCTGTCGTAGGAATCGGTATAACACGAAAGTGAAACGTGTCTTCACAGACGTAGTTGAGCGTTTGTTGTGCATTCTTTCGCCCCAAGGGAGAAGGAATGAATGCTACAACAACAAATTGTAATGTCAAGCGAAGAACGGCAAGCAGCTCGAAACTTGCAGCGTGCTGCTGAAGCAGAAAGGACGCACGGAACGAACATACATAGGATGAGAGCGAACTAACTGTCACATTTGTAACTTATTTCTGCGTGAACACCGCGCTCTTTTCGCAAAAGCGGCCGCTGCAGTGAGCCAAGTGACCTTCGTGCTCTCCACGCGAGACGAGCAAACCACGGCGATCACGAGATAAAGGCCGAACCATGTAGAGCGTTTTGGCCGGCGTTTTCTGACGTTGCGTTCCTCGGCGTCGTCGCATCAACACCGTCAGAGAGGGCGGCAAACCACATGAGGACCGTTAACTCAGCGTCGCACAGTGTGACCACAGAGAATGAACCTGACACCTCGTAAATCACTGTACAGTTTCCGTCAATGGACGAAGATATATTCCTGATTATAGCTTTTATGTCTCATTTGCAGTTGTGTGGTGCAGAAAAACGAGTCACAGTGCCGCCGAAAATTCTTTTTTTTTTTTATTTTACTTGTAGCGTCAGCTATTGGCATTGAGAAGAACCACAAACTCGTAATATATGCCCTCTGAGCTTCAAGCTGCTGCACATCTTTGAGGCCAGGTATTCGGCCAATACACTCATTCCTGCTAAGCCTACCGATGAACTTGAGTAGGGCTCTCGGAAAGAGTTCAAAGATATCACGTGCGCTTTGCTGTCGAAGCTTCTAGGGAACAAGTGAAGTCAAATACAGGCATCAGTTGAGAACTTAAGGGCCACACAGCGCACGGCGACGACTAATTAGATCCAAGGCGGGCGGCAGCCCTTTTTGCAGCAGCGACGACGCCGTTACGTAGCGGAAGTCCCTGCCAACCGCACGCTGATTGGTTCTGCGTCCCTCGAACTGCTTCCGGTGTTGACGCTGCCGCCCGTGATGTCTGGACCGTCCAGAGGTGGACGTTTCGGCCACCGTCACCGGTAGCGTCAACGTCGAGGGACGCCGGCGTACGAAACGCCGGGAAAACGCCGGCAAAAACGCTCCATATGGTTCGGCCTTAAGCGCACGCACGAGCGACCACGCCCTGTAGACGCGGGCGCTCGTCTCAACGGTGACGACCTTTAAAGCGCGCTCTTCGAGCCCTTCGCGCCATCTCGCTAGTGATAACGAAAACACGCTGTGACGCCGATCGCTGAGTATCGCAACCGGCAAACGGTGTATATAAATAGCTCGCCGTTAGCATTGTGAAGAACGTGCCGTCCGTGGCCGAATCGTTTCGCGCTGCGTGCTACGGAGCGAGTGGTCGTAAGTTCGATTCCCGGTGACGGAACTTTTTCTTCTGGTTTTTTTCTTTGCCCACTGTTAGTCTTTATATTTTACAACGTCATATCCGTGACGGAAATACGTCAGTGGAGCCGTGGTGACCCCGGCATAAAACACTTTCGGGTTAAAAAGAACACGCAATGCCCATGCCAATCAAGATAAATTAGTTCGTACCTTTGTTGAAAATTCCCGGTCGCCTCTACATACAACTCCTGCGGAACCTAAGCGATAACTGAAGACGTCCGGTGCAGCTGCGCCCACTATGACACTCAGAGATGCCCGCTCCGGACGATTCTGAATCAGCTGGACTCGAGATCATTTTCTGCAACCAAGATTCTAGGACCATGGGCATGTGACTTGACGGCAGAGAAATCAATGAAAGAGCTGCCGACATACCTAAAGTCAACCGACGAGTGCGGCCGCCTGTAGACTGGATGTGCTCGCCCCAGTGTGCGCGTGATTCTGTCCACCGCTGTCTATTCTTCTGTCTCTACTTCTCCCATTTATTAGATGCGAAAGAGCTTATGGCGGAGTTCAATCCAGTGGTGTGCGGCGTGACCACCCTTACTGCGCATGCGCATCCTCCTCGCCCTCCTCTCCTACGCTCCCCCTCTCGCGCGCCTCATTCTCTCCTGTGCAACGCCGCAATGAGCACACTCCTACGCTCCGCCCCTCTCCCGCGCCTGTCAACCACGTTTCCCGCTCACCCTGTGAGAATAAACGGCCAGGCTAAAGGAATGACATGACGCCCGTAGCGTTCCTCTTTGCGTTCCACGACGCTTTGAATGGATGCATACAGCTTACGGCGCGGGACTTCGCCCCAGCTTAAGAACCCGCCGAGCCAGCTCCTAAAAAATTACACCATCTCCCGCTCAAGAGAAACCACCTCCGAGCTGCTTCGCGTCCACACATGGTTCCCTTTAGTGGAAGATGGTGTAATTTTTCTTTCCCCCCGTGCAGGGTAGAAAATCGGGCGTGCGTCTGGTCAACCTTTCTCCCTATCCTTGCTTCTCTTTCTATATCTCTCACTCTGGGTAACCTCTGCGTTGTGTGCTCAACAGCTTATCTGGTCATCCACTTTCTCAAGATAGAATGGTTCCTTGGTTTTTTGTCTTCCCCGAACTTACAGAGACGACGTGTGGACTTCGGCCTGGTGGTTTTTCGCCTAGGCTTGCTAGCTTGGTGGGCGACAACAAAGGCACGAGATACGCTACTCGTAATGTTTTTGAGCAGCAGCGTAGGCGGTGGTGATACTTACACAGAGGCGGGAGATGAATGCGTCAGTGTCTTTACCATCCTGGCACGATAAATAAGACATTGCGCACCTGGCGGTGGTCACACTGCACTAAGTAGTCCTCTCCGGTAGAGGCTGGATTTACACAGTGATATAAACTGAGAAACGCAAATATATTCAGCACCACTAACTAAAGAAGCTAAACATTTAGTTTCGTTTACACATTATACCGTGCTATAGTTTAGCGGCTTTAAATGTTTACTCATTTAGGTGTCGTTTTTGAGAGACCGTAGTTTGGTGTTCAACGTTGGGTTCGCCTTGAATGACCGTCCTGTCCGTCCGTCCGTTCTCTTACGAGTCGTCATTGACGACTCATGATGCTTTTTTATGCTTTCGTGCTGGGCACCTCGCCGACCCCTCATTCGTCCCTGATACGTCGTAACGGATAAGAAAGCATCTGCACATCAGCATCCACATTGAACCCATGCCAGTGAATCACTGTGCGTTTTGCGCTCCTCTACCTTTCTCTCTCTCTCTCTCTCTCTCTTGTGGGTAGAGTGCGCCTACTGCTCAGCTATTTCACAGCAATTCCTCTTTGGGTTTTAACGCAAACTTCGTGTTCAAAACAAGCTAGGAATTGAGGTTTCCTCGTATGTAATTCGGAGACCAGAACAAGTTATGCTGCGGTAGAAAATTATTGCCTGCATCATATGAAATTCTTCACGAGGTGGCGGTGTGCTTCACGAGGTGGCGAATGTGAAACGAGCATTGGCTAATGCGTTCTAAAAATAGACCATCATCTCACGCCTGCTATTGCGGGGCTACACTCAGTACACTAGGTGGAAAAGGGAAAGCCGAAAAGTAAAATGGATACAATCCCGTCGTTCCTTACACACAAATACACAGCCTTACTCGGCTTGGGCGTTGAGGTCTGTGCCATTCGCATACCCTTTCTTTCATTGCAAGTGCTATTTCATGTCCACTCAGAATCCGTTAACGCACCTAGAGAGTTCCCAGGCAGTGGGTAAAAAAATATAAAAAGGACTAAAGTTCAGAAAAAAAGCAGACGAGCATCTCAGAAGAACGGAGTCGTGCTAAAGGTTGCCCCCTTCTTTCCTGTTCTTCTGGCACCGAAAAAAGCAACACTAAGAGGAGCGGCCGGCGGGACGAAAAAGAGGCGACACCGGTGGAACAAGGGATCGAAGCCCCGACAGGCAGCGAAGGGAGAGGAAACGGAAACTCGAGCACCGAGCATTGTTTAGACAGAACCGGACAAGCCGTTCGTCGAGCTGTCGCGTCGCTTGTTCCGGTGGCGCACCCCGCCAGCCACCATGCCGACGCGCACAGCAGAAAAGGGTTGAAAGAGAAAGAAAGAGCTACAACCGGCAATTTGCGCACGAGCGCCTTGTTCTGGATAACCCTAGAGCTCAGTGTGTTCGTTCGTTCGATACGCTTGTCGTTCCATAGCACAGTAAACGCTTGGCAGGTCAACCGTTGAGCTCCTATGGCACGGCAGCTAGCTGGAATACTCGCGGGTCAGCGCCCAGAGCACGGAGTCCCCGACCCGCCAAAAAGATTCGTCACGCTTTAATCTAGTCCCTCGGCTCTACTCGAACCATGTAAGTAGCTACGAGAGGTATTGCAGCTGCAATTCACTTATTTATATTATAGGAGAAACGGGCGTGTTTTGATGTTTGCAACGAAGCCTGACAGAAGCATGGAATGGGCGGGCCCCTTAAGAGTACGTGTAATGCCATTCCTCAGCTTGCTCACAACTGCCAGCTCTTTTCTCGGCTTCTGCGTGCGACAACTGATGTGGAGGTGTGCCGTTGAGCTCAACATTTTCATGGTGAATGCGTCTCGAATAATAAATAAAATTTCTGACAAGTAATAGACATTGAAGCCCGCAATCGTTTCAGATTCGAAGTTCTTTGCTACGGGAACCGAAAGTAATTGATCCACACTAGTAGTTTTCAACAAACAGAGAAATATAATTACAGTACACTAGTGCGTGAATAATGAGGACGTCACTAGCAGGAAGCTTTAGAGCAGCTGCCGCTTGCGTCACGGCACTTTCTGATCACAGAAAATCACAGAAATATCACACACACGACGACAGAGCAAGACGGGACACAGCGCTAGCGCTGTGTCTCTTTTTGCTCTGTCGTCGTCTGTGTGATTTTTCGCGCTGCTGTTCCGAGTTATGCACCACCAACTAGCCCACCAGTCTATCCTTTAAAGGAACAAGAGCGCCGCAACGATCAGCTTTTGCCGTGTCACGCACAACAAATGTACCTATAAAGAAGACAACACCGTAACATACCACGTGCACAGCCGTTCCTACAAGGTTTCTTTATATTAGCTGGGTTTGGACCTACACAGCAACTTCCTAAAGTTGCTGTGTAGGTGCAACAGTGCTTCTCTTGCGTACTGAGAATCGCTGTAAAATTTGGGGACAGTGTATTCTTTTATTGTACTACAGACCATACACTCAGAAGGAATAAATCTCTTGGAAACAAACTGAAGGATTTCAAACCTGAACCAGCACGCATGACATAAAGAACAAAAATTATGGTTCAAGCCGAAATCTATCCCAGGCATTCTGCATGGCAGTCAGGTATTCTACCACAGAGCAACGCTAGCGCTTGAAACTCCTTCGGAAAAAGACCTTATACAGAAGTTATGTCGGGCAAGGGTTAAAATTAACAGACGTAGTATTGCGTGGCAGAAGCGTAAGACCGCACCAGGCGCCCCACCATGTGAACTGCGTAACGAGTGAGGAGTTTAACGCTGCCCATCCATTACAAGAAGCTCAGACATAATTCATCCTCCCAATTATCAATCACAGAATCAAGAAAGTGTACAGCTACGTATGTGCGCGTATTTACTTACAGATGCGTAGGGTTTAAGACGCGCAAGGCTCATGCGTAGGGTTACAAATGCGTAGGCAGGGCTGGGCAAAGATACTTTAAAATTGTATCGCGATACGATACAAGATACTCAGACTAAAAGTACTTTTGATACAGATACAAGATACCACAACGCCGATTGTATCCGATACGATACATTCCAATTGTATCTTAAGATACTTCGATACATTCGGAAATTTGTTATTATATATCTGTATATATGGTAATGTAGCACTAAACGTAGATGCACAAAAATGTTCGCTTGAAAGTTTATTAACTGCTGCCCCTTTTTTTTTCATTTTAATGAAATGTCTGTTACTGTCTCAAAAGTTTTCTATTTCTTGCTGCAGGTATCTTACTTTCGTTTCGAAAGAAGTTATTGGGGTTGCTTTAGCTGCATATCACGACAGCCGTTTATACACTTCGCTGATAACGGTTTTTGCTTGCCATTTTTCTAATGGGGTGGGGTCGACGCTCTGCTTGCCGACCAGCTAGCGGGATGCCATCTAATCACAAGAACTTCACTAAGAAGCCTTATTGCAATAAGAAGGCAACGGTATTTGCACAATAGTGCAAATACCTTTGTTAAGTTCTACCTTGCCCGTTACCGTGTCACGGTTTTTTTCCCCGATAACCGGACAGGTGTACATCAGCGAGAAACTGATAGTGACATTCTTTGCGATGCATCGTGTTTACGTACAGGACATAAAACTACAATTACTTTTATATTCTGCTATTCTGCTGGCGTAAAACGTTCGTTAGCGACGTACTCGGTAATGCGCGATCTTTTAACACTTTTTTTTCTTTTACGAGAGAACATCTGCAGCCCAGAAAACGTGTTAGACGTGTTCTACAGTTGCACAAAGGGCCGCAGGACACCGCCGCTATTCACACTATATTGCCACTTAGGCTCCGATTACGTGGTGATTAGTAACAGTAAAAATATTTAGAGAATATTAAGAAAGAAAAATAAATATACCCAAGTAACATAGAAAAGCGGTTCTGCATTAAACACAGCGAATTGTATAGGAACATGACATAGGCGGCTCCCCCAAGAGCTAATAATAATTGTTACGTTTCACGTCCCACAGAACCACGATATGATAATGACAGAGACCGTAGCGGAGGGCTCCAGAAATTTCGACCACGTGGTGTTATAAAACTTAAATATAAGCACACGGGAATAGAATTGCGGCCGCCGCGACCTACGGGTTAGCAGTCAAGTACCATAACCACTAGACCACCGCTGCGGGTAACCCCCAATAGCTATGAGAATTAGGCATTGAATGCAAGACCACAGAAAATTCAGTGCCTATGTAAAATAGCGTAAACCAACTCGTTGAGACATTCATTAGAAAAACGGAGCATTTTGTATAACGATGTGTCTCCAATCCCTTTGCTAATATCTTTGAGATGGCTCCTAATAATTTCAGTTATTATAATCAAAACTCAATTTCGCTATCTTACGAGTACTACGCAGCAAGCAGAATTTTACTCCAAGCACGCGCAAATTATTATATATTGGTTCTAAACGTCGCCTTGACATAACAGTAAGCTTAAGTAGAATATAAGTCTGTAAACAGTAGCATAAATGATGCAGACAGCTAATAGTAAGAATAAAGCGGCGAGCTTACTTTGCCAGCACGTTAAAGGCATATTGCCGTAAGCAGACCCGCAAAAAGCAATACAGAGACATCAATAATGTATGGGATGAAAAGCACAGCTTAGGAAGAACTTGTGCTCACAATCCAATTAGGATTTCGAAAACTTATTGAATAAAAGAAAAAAAAAAGAGACGTACGCCAAGATAACGTCTGTAAGCTGAATGTTTGCTTGCACAGAAGTCAATCTTGTTTGCACAGAAGTCAATCTTGTTTGCACAGAAGTCAATCTCATTGCATTCAAGTCAAACTTGCATCGACGAGGCCCTTCAAATCGCCGATGTGTGAAAGCCACAAACGCAATGCAACCCCTTTTCTTGCATTCTTCAGACTTCGCAACGAAACACAACACAAGAGAAACTTCGATAACGACACTACAGTGGCGTCAGAATTTGTGCAAAAGACACCGGACGCATTGGAGTACGTGGCACAGGACAGTGGCTAAGAGCCAAGTACCAAACACTGACACAACTAAAAAGAATAAAAAAGAAACCGTGAAAATAAAATGTCATCTGGGCGTAGGCGTTCGCGCGTTTGTCTGTCGAGACGATGCGAGCGCCACCACGTGACTCTGCTTCCTGGAAAGGGACGCTCAGAGCTCATCGCCTGCCCTCGCTGGAAAACTCTGACGAAAAGATAAAATAATGTCACTGTCTTTAGATTTATTCTGGTAGCTTAGTGGGAGCAGTATCGGCTTGAGAAACGCAGTTCAATCAACGTTTGTTTCGCACCGTGGTGTTGCGATCGCAGTATCTTGTATCTTAAGATACACGATACATTCTTCAATGTAACGGGAATAGAGATACTGATTCACGTCGTGTGAGACGTATCGCGATACAGATACAATATACCCAAAGAGTATCTAAGATAGTATAGAAGATACATGTATCTTCGATACTGTCCAGCACTGTGCGTAGGGTTCGCTACTCCGCAAAATGGTGAAGTATGGCGTAGGGGGTAACTCGCAACTGTAGTTGCCATAGGCCCTCTGGAGAATTTACAACGGCCAATGCTAAGTGCACAGACGTTACATTCCAGCCGGCACGGTTGAGGTGTCCACCGATAAAAGTATGACAAGCGAATGAGAAAGCGATGTGAACAGGGATCCATAACTCTGTCGTGTTCAACTCTTAGAAGGCGGAGCTTAGGCGTCCTGCGCGTTTTTTCACTCGGGCAATACGGACATCATCCAACCGCCAATGCACATTGCTGAACTCTTCCAGGTACCTTTTGCTTAACCCCAAGAAATGCCGTTCACCATTTGTGACAAGAACCTTTCGATAACTTCCGAGATCTTTCATGAACTCGACTGAAACGGCTGTTTTCTATCTGGGAGTAATCGGCGCATCCGAGGTGGCGCATATGCTTCCAAAGGCCTTCGACACATAACTGCATCCATCCGTGGACCCTGGTTGCTGGACTAGTACGGCGAGTAGACGAGGGGGCATAGACGTTTCCTGGTGCTGGCCCCTGGCATTCTTTCCTCTTTGTTTAGCGCTTTACGTTTGCCTCTATCTGCTAGATCGATATATAGTGCTCCTCACGACGCCACGCCCACAAAATCCTCACTTGCAAGTTCTCGCATTCAATCGCACTGAGAAAATGGCACTGATGTAGAGTGAAGAAGGGCAAGCGAACGATTCTGGCAGTGGTCTGCGAGCTAGAGTGGCAGTCACCAGACCCAGGAACAAGAAAAAACTGCCCGTGTGATACCAGCGCCTTCCATTCCCTTTCTTTACCCTCCCGTCTCGCAACATAACAAACCCTACTGGACTTGATGTTTAATTCGGAATAGGGCTGATAAAAGAGAACGAACGCTAGTGCACATATAGCATCTTAATTTGTACAGTTGCCATAGACACCCAAAAATTTTCTGTTCTCTAAAAGAGCACGTAGCTCGGAAATAGCAATGTTAAAAACATAATGTCGTTAGCAGTTCAACAGCACTCTTCCTGTTTCCTCCTTCTCTTCAATCTTCCTTAAGTCGTTTGCAGAAGTAACTTGTGTACGTTCCAAGCCCCAGTGCAAGAAGTGAGGGCCTGAGTGACGGCAAAGCGCAAAACATAAAAAGCAGGAAGTGAAGATACTCTCGTGTTCTGCTGTGTAAACCCTACTGAGTGGCAGTGTAAACAGAGCAGCTGCAGTCGCATATCCTTCTCTTAAAAAAAGCGGAGAAAAAGGGTCCTTCCCCGTTTCTTTTCAGATCACAACCAAGAACACGTTATCACCGATGAAGGAGAGATGCCCACGAGTTTAAGTGCTCGATAAAGCAAGGCCCGTACAGCAATAAAACATAAACATAAAAAGTCACAGTTTCGCCGCAAGGGCGAAGCAATGAATGCGATAGCAAGAAAAGCGGCCCGTGATGGACGCGCTGCGACTACCGTGCGTCCATCACTACCCGGCTGCCACTAGACAGTGGACAGATTTAGTTGAGCGTCCGCAACAGCGTACAGACGCAGCCTGCCATAGGAAATGGCTGGCAGGCTGCGTCCGTACGTTGTTGCGGACGCCCAACTAAATCTGTCTAGTTTTAATTTCACATACGTAGGGACTTCTCATACGCAAACGTGAAAAGTACACGTACGTTACGTGCACGACATCTGAAACGCTTTTAGCTAGACGCACCCGACGCGCGGTGAGAGCTACCACGTAGCTCGATCTGCTGAGAATCATGAACACTGCGGTAGTTTGTTCGAGCGCCCGCGCGAGCAGACAGCGGAAGGGCAAGGTTCTCGCTGCGCAAATATAAGAAGAAGGGAGAGAGCTGGCCGACGCCTTTAAGTGCGCCCGCGCGCTCCTAGTGCCATCTCGCTGGTAATGAAGAAACGCTTAAAAGCGCCTCCGTCTCGGAGGACTGCAAACGGTAAAGGGTGTGTATATAACGCGCGCCGTTAGTTGCGAGAGGGATGTACGCTTTGTGGAGTAGTGCTTAGCGCACCGCGCTGCGAATTCAGAGGTCGCTGGTTCGATTCCGCGCTTCCGAAGCATTTTTCTGATTTATTTTTCTTTAGGATATTGATGTATATATACATACTGTAGAATGGATAGGGCGCAAACAGGGGCGCCAGTGAAAGACGAAGACGAGGACGGTTGTTGGTGCTCCTGCTTGCTCCATTTCGGACTGCTGGTCGCTGAACCTGTGCTATCTATTTATTAAACGCCTCACGGACTCAACGCTAAACGCGTACCATCAAGTGGTGGAGAGTGCTGGTTCTCTTTTGCACCCTGGAACTCCGTAACCGGACTCTACCTTCCCTGTCAACCATGCCCGACGACGTCGCACAGCAGAATGCTGCCACACCCCCAGCTCCTCGCTGTCCCGGTATTCTAAGGGAGCGCGACCCAGTCATCTTCAGCGGTACTGATGAGCAGGACGTCGAAGACTGGCTCTCTTCGTACGAAAGAGTGAGTGTCAACAACAAGTGGGACGATAACGACAAACTCGGCCGCGTCCAGTTCTACCTGAGAGGAGTCGCGGAACTCTGGTTTAACAACCATGAGGCCGAGATTACCACCTGGTCCTCTTTCAAAGCGACTTTCGCGGACGTATTCGGCCGACCGACAGTGCGCAAGCTCCGCGCAGAGCAGCGCTTGCGTGATCGCGCCCAACTGTCTGGAGAGTGTTTCACTTCCTATATTGAGGACGTCGTAGGCCTCTGCCGCCGCTTCAATCCTGCCATGTCCGAGGCCGACAAAGTCAAGCATATCATGAAAGGCATCGAGGACGATGCGTTCCACATGCTTGTGGCCAAAAACCCTCAAACAGTCACGGACGTCATTCAGCACTGCCAGAGCTACGACGAGTTGCGAAAGCAGCGCATCTCCACACGCCGTCCTAGCTTCGACACGACCAGTACGTCAGCACTCACCGTTGGCGCCATCTCTCCGGACCCGACGGTATTGACGCAACAAATCAAGCAGTTCATCCGAGAAGAAGTTGCACGACAACTGTCTCTTTCACCCTTTCTCCCAGGCAATGCTCATGGGATCCCCTCGTCGCTGCGACAAACCATTGAGGAGCAAGTATCCGAAGCCCTTCCGCCTACGCACCAGCCGCCGCCTGTATCCGCGCCCTTGACCTACGCTGACGTCGCGAGAAGGCAGTCACATGCGCTGCCACACGGAACGGACTCTGCTCACTCCTCAAGTGCATTCTACTCAACGCAGACGCCGGCAGGCCCGCCCGTTCCACTTTATCGCCGTCCTGTCACCCCTCCTCATAATCCTTGGCGCACAACGGACAACCGACCAATATGTTACTACTGTTGTCTACCCGGCCATGTCGAGCGTTTCTGCCGCCGCCGCGTTGCCCGTCCAGGTACCGTTGACGCAAGTTACAGCTACGTCCGTCCAGAGCCACCACAGCCGATGCCCTCCCACGCCACTTCGAACACCTCTTCATCCAACTGCCGAGCTTTCAACTCCCGTCGATCGCCGTCCCCGCGCCGACGTTTGCTTTCGCCAATGATTCGTCGCCCCTCGCCCGTCCAAACGGAAAACTGACCATCGCAGTTCCGGAGGCAAGAACTGCGCCGCTGTCGAAATTTACAAGACCTCGTTCTCAACCTGCTAACGAAATAACTGTCTTCATTGAAGGTGTTGCCGTGCAGGCCTTAGTCGATACGGGAGCTGCTGTGTCTGTGTTGAGCGAAGCAATGTGCCGCAAGTTAAAAAAAATTACGATTCCGCTTTCTGGTCTTTCTCTCCGTACGGCAACCGCACATCCCATACAACCTTCCGTGACGTGCACGGCTCGGCTACTCATTCAGGACGTTTTGTATGTCGTCGAATTCGTCGTCTTTCCACACTGCTCGCACGACGTTATATTGGGCTGGGACTTCCTTTCCACACATCATGCCATTGTTGACTGTGCCTGTGCCGAACTAGAATTATCAGCGATCTCCGACATCGATTCTGGCAAGTCATCTTTTCCTCGTGTCGTCGTCGCCGCGGACACGGACATCCCACCTATGTCTTCTGTTCGGGTACCGATCTCCTGCGACTATGCTTTCTCTAGCGCCATGTTCACACCGTGAATACTTATACATATACGCAGCATGACGGCGGCGACGGCGACGGCAAAAATCAGCCGAGACTGTCCATATAATTGCTATCGCAATAATAAGGTGCGTAGGCAAACAAAAAATTACAGAAAAGTGAAAAGACTGAACGTTAGGTGGAATTTAGGTAGAAAGAGGCTAAACCATTGCAAATAAACAGTTATTGCATAATTTGGGTGATGTGCAAACTTTTCCGACTTGGAAATGTCTTTCAGCAATAGAAGGGTAACGCAGATAGCTTAGTAACGCCCTCTGAGTGCTCCGTAAACAATTTTCCCTTTGCGTTAGCGACAAATGCTGACTCCATCTCCGCCCGCATTGTTTTACCAGTCTACTGAATCCAACTTTGTTTTGTCTTTCTTTTTAAATTGAAATTTGACTGTGGTCTTTAGGTACACTAAACAATAGCGATTTGCCTGCGAAATCCGGGTTAGGTATTAGATAGACAATGGGACGAATGCAAAATGTGTTTGCGCGAGAACGTTTCACATGAACACAATATTTGAGCACGGAGGGCTTCTGCAGTGTACATCCGCGTATTCATCAACGGACATGTATGCACCTCTTTGTACCACCTTGCGTGGTCAGAGGCCATGAACCTTCCCTAGTCTCCCCCTGTGAAAGTCGTAGGCTTGACGTATGCTCTTCAATCCAATTATTCCTTCTTTCTCTTCAATAAAACGTCCTCAAATATAAATACACGAGCTTTTCAGCATCTTGCCGCAATGAAAATGCTGCCAGCATCAAACCTGCGTCCGCTTGTCCAGCGCGTCTGGCGTCCTGAACACAATATTTATGCCCTAATATATTTATTTATTTCGCGAAAAGAACATAGGTTGATGGCGCGTGACATCAAAGTGCAGAACGCTTATTGTTCCTTCTTTGCTTATAACACATCTCTTCCCACACTCCCCCCCCCCCCCTTTTTTTTAGACTTCTGGGTTGCCGACTTTCAATACTGAAATTCGTTCGACAAAATAACAGAGAGCTGAGCTAGTTGGTTGCATCAAAAGGCCTTCAGGCTGCCTGAAGAGGCAGTTGCGTAGATCCTCTGTCCCTGGCAGAAAGTACCAGAGTAGTTCCTAAGAGGTGATGTCGTTACGCGCTGCCAATTAGATCATATTCCTCAGCTTAGCTTTTACAGATAATCTAGGGAGCGTTTTTTTTTTCACGCATTCGGAATTGATATTTAGCTCTACTAGAGGAACGCCTCAATGAATTCACGGCTTCGGGAACAACAAGTGGCTCAAATGTGAGCAACATGAAAATCACCGTGCTATTTGCACCTAAATAAAATGGGTATAATGTCAATAAGCAAAGTCATACTTATAATCACCGCGCTACTTGTACGGGATATGAAGAAGGTCTGAACAGGACATGACCTTACACATGTCCTGTTCTCGATTCCTTGAGTGCGCTACCAGCAGTATTCTCACCGTACAAGAAACGTATAGCAGTTCGCTCCGCTTTTCATTGTAGTGCAATGTAGTCAAGAGGAGTAAGAAGCTACGCTCGGGCATCTGTTGCTGTGCGCGTGATCTGCGTTGCTGTTGGATCGGCGTCCCTTCGACTGCGCGAGTCGTCAGTGCTTTATTAATAAATAATCACACGACAGCAGGAACAGAAGTTGAAATACATAGGACTTCTAGCTGAGATATATAGGACAATTTTTCCAGGTACTTTCATCCTTATGCAAGACGACGAGTTTGCTTGTTTTGTTTTTCTAGAAATACCATGTTGTTTCATGACCTGATTATTCCTACAATCCCCAACTGCTACAACCGGATCACACAGGAAGCGAAACGTACGGCATATTTTCTGTCATTGCAGTTGAAAGAAAGCACAATTTTTTCTTGTTTTATGTTTCCTTTCTCACACAGCTGGCAAGGCTGGCTCTTGCCATTCCTGTTATGTATTCGTTTGTGGTGTGTTCTAGTGGTATTTGCATAGCAACGAAACAGTCTGCGTGAAGCACATACCTATGTTATTTAAAACCACAGAATGATTCATAACGGCCGGGCTATTGTACGTACGCCACTCTCGCCACTGTAGTTCTCCTTGTTTGTGCGTTTCACTGAAGAGACGGGAGGAAGGAAAAGGGTCAGCTGCGAGTCTGAGATCCCTTCGGTGTATTTCATCACAGGCGTTCGTGTCTGTCGCATATAAACGCCGCTAGACACGCCCACTGTTTTAATTTCCCAAGGCTGCTAGTTACTCAATCCTGTGGCGTTGTTTACCAGTCACGTTAGCATCAGCGGCAACGTAAAGGTTGAAGTTTACGTGCGTGTTCAAAACAGGGTGGAGCTCCAGTTAGCCTGGGACCAGGCATTCTGCCCTTTCCATCTCCAGAAATTGAGGTCAAGCATAAAAAGTAACCTTTAGCGCTCATAAATATACGTCTGACAATCGTTATGTTTCCTTGAAGGGCACTGTTGGGCTGTCTAGCCAGGAGCACGCCAGCAGTCAGTTGTATCTAATGAAGTAGAGGAAAGACCGTCTAACTATACAAATAGGTCAAGTGTATAGCTGCAGCAGTGCAAACTAACTTTAACTTAAGCCAGTGATCGTCGTCTGACTGCCAATAACCTATAATAAGCTTACGGTGCGACGAAACGCACTGGTGTGAAACACGTACAAAAGCTCACTGAATTACGTGCTCGTAAATGCGTAGTTACCTAACCATTATTCATTACTTGTTCGAGTTTACTCTGCAATTCCAATCTACCGAACCATCCTTCATGTTGTCCGCTTCATTTTTTTAATAGTAGCTGGGTCAACCATTTCCAGTGATGGTGTTGTAAGACCTACGAGGATCATTCCGGTGGATAACTTTAGCAATGACCAAGGTTATTGATAACTGTAGAACTTCTTTTAAAAACAGTTCATGATTGTCCGATTTACGTGCATTCCCCACGGTATGCAGGAACCGTAAAAATGTTATTCGAGTTTAGCGCGTGTGAGAGTAACAGTAACACGCAGCTCTGAAGTGGCACAAGAATCCGGTATTCTTGTTCTGCGCAAAGAACACGTCTAAATCTATTATAGTCTGCATGGTTTTACGACCACGAGCCTAACTTGGTAACTTAGCAATTAGGGCTAATATGCATATTCGAAGTTTATTTTAACGAGGTAAAGGACTCCATGATGTTTTTGCGCTATAACAATAGAACAGCGTGGTATATACGCTCGGGCTGCACTCTGAATTTTTGCTGAGGGATTACTACCAATCGGTAAGCCTCAATACGACGCAGTCATACTGTATCGTTTGGGCATTGGTGTTGGTTATACGAATGCCTGCGTTATCACGTCGGGCAGACAGCCTCTAGAGCAATGTTACAATTTTTAAAGATGAGACTCATCTTTGGAATTGCCTTTAACTGCGCTGTGAATGCACTCGCGTGAGTGGCAACATCAATTTGTTGTCCGCTTTACTTACCCTTCTTTATTTTCCCAAATTTTCGGTTTAATCCAACCCTAGTAGAGTGCAGTGAAACAGATGCAGTATAGTTAGTCTTGCTGCCTCTCCTCCCCTTTCTCGCTAGCGCTTTAACACCTTTGATTTAGCTGGAAGTAATGAGTAAGGGACAAGAGCCAAACTTTCAGGAACCAATTGCTTTAACACGCCGCGAAAACTTCGTCAGATGTCACGCAGGGCTGCCACGGCCAGAGGCTACAATGCACAACAATGAATTACTTTTTCATGCACCCAGACGACAACGTCGCGTACATGGTTCATCTAGGCAGATGATATATCATTCCGTGGCACAAAAGGGATTACTACGCGGGGACCCTGCTTTGCGGGCCACGGCACACGAGGGATAATTGTGCGAAGCACGGTGATGTTGAGGCAGGTGTGAAAAATAGATGAACCTTCAGTAATGTCATGCAAACCTAGGAGGGACTAGTACACGCAAGCAAAAACGGGGCGCACCTCCAGAGTTGCCATGCCGGTAACCTGGCTTGGCAGAAGGGCACGCTACGAGACTGGTGCATATGTCGCGCACTATTCTCGCACAGCACCTCGCACGCCCCGGCCACTGTAACAGGCTTGGACCACGCCCGCACGTAGTTCCTGACATCTGCGTGGAAAGTGTACGTGCGGCGCTAAGAGAAAGAAAGCACAGACAAGAGATGCAAAATACCATTTCCAGAATTATAGAACATAGTCATTGCTTTCGGGTGCATGATCAGGCTGATTAATTGCGACAATAGGTTAGGTAACCTCGCAAAATATTGTAGGTTCAGGCATAGGCGTGCGCAGGGCTCCCATTAGGGGGGGCATTAGGGGGGTTCCCCATTAGGGGGGCCCCACCCTATTAAGTCAATGTATGGGGCAGATTGTGCGCCCCCCCCTTAGGTGACTCGAAGGGTCAATGTACGGGGCAGATTTTGCGCCCCCCCTCTTAAGTGATAAGGGGGGGGCGGCCGCCCCCCCCCCTTGCCCTCCCTGTGCGCACGCCTATGGGTTCAGGCGATACTATTCTATCTTGCCATCAAGCTACATGTAAATACAAAAGTATCTAAGAAATAGCATATGCACTGTGAGCACGGGAGATAACTATAGAGCTCACCAAATAATTTAGGAAGACAAGCATTCCACTATTCCGGGAAGGAATGTTCAATAGTTCCTGACTTCTTACAAAGTAAGCATCAGTTGGACCAAGGTGGATTCCTGTTGAAGCTAAGTTTTCAATGGAAGAGTACTGCTATGCAGTTTGAAAGAAGAATGATTTGGCCGATGATTTTACTGTCATAGTCGGCGCCATGACAGCAATTTGGAAGCGGTATTTAGTATACGAGATTGAAGAACCGACGTGCACATTCTACAGTAATATTCACTTAGAGTGCAACCACACAGCGAGAAGACAAGCACTGCGCGGCCGCAGCACAAAACTTGATTCTCTACCCAGCGTGAACAATTCAGAAGCGTTGTAAGAAAAAAACATTTTGGATCGATTATTTACTTATCCGACGAAAATGCTCTCGCATTAGCCTTAAGTAAGACTTAAGTGACCAACGAAAAGCCTGAAAAGCCCTACGCGGCTTCCGCTTCACATGTTAACCGACGTTCGCGTTCCTCCTCCTGTCTCTGCTGGACGCTTTCGCAGATTCTCTTCAACTGCCGCTGCAAACTGGCCTTACAGGCTTCTTCTGAATGGACCTGTCGCCGCCGTCGCATCGGCACTGCCTTTCATCGGCGACTTTCATTAGCATGATTTTGCATACTGCAGAGTCAGAGCAGGACGCTAACAGCGAATTAAGATGGGAAGGCTACAGCTTTCTGAAGTTCTTCAAACGTCTCGTTGGGCACTTAAGTCTTGCGTAGGATTAATGGTGATTCCCGCCGGATCAACTCAATGATTAATTATGTCTTTTCTTTTTCGTCAACCAGAAGCGAATAGAACAGTGTGTCTGCTCACGTTGTAAATGCCGATTTCGTTTGACCCCATTTAGTCGAACCCGTGCTATATTTAGCTTGGCCCGATTTAGTCTAACCTGGGTTGCATCTCATCTGTAAGAGCATTTTCAAGGTGTGTGGCCGGGCTAGTAATAGCTATAAGTAGCCTGGTCTATAGCTAACCCGTAGCTATAGAGCATTTGTGGTGTATTAGATAATTGAATTTATAACGCAATATTTTTTCTTGGGCAATATCCTAATATGCTATTGAATATATATGTAAATTAATTCCTCTGCTAACCACGCACGTTTCTCATATCTACTTCTAATGTGGAGCTGATAGGGTCTTACAAGAAACTGTAAAAGGGAGCGCAGGAATGCAGCCTCTCAGTATCGCAGGAAAACCTGATGTCATACGCATTCAATAATGTCCTCCTGTCAAAAAACTGATATGGGTTTAATTTAATCTTCATGCATGTTAAACCACACTTAGTGCCACAAGTCATTAGCCATCTAATGAGCTGCACTAAATACGAGCAGATTGAACGTCACCACAAGCTTCTGTATCCCGTCTCAAAGGGCATAATACCGGGCCGCTGATAAAGAAGGATATCGTGCATAAGTCATGATTAATGCTAGCCAGTGACAGTACGGCACAAGTTTGAAAGACAATTAAGCGTATCGGCGCAAGACAGTTGTGGCCTCGAGGAACGGATGAAAGTGTCACGAGAACAGAAAAACAACCGCGCGTCCCTGTGCCATAAGCGTGTGCAAGGTCCTCCGGGAGCACGATTGTAGCATTCGCAAGGCCGCGGACGTGCCCGCGGCATTGGGTCGAGGGGGCGGACAAGAATATTAATGACGCTCCGAGAGCAATGATGAGCGTACGTGAGCATATGACTCCAATGTAGTTGATTCTACGCGTGTCTGTCTGTTTGTAGAGTGCTGTGTCGGATGAGGGAAACGTTCTAACGGCGCTCTTACTTGCACTGACAGCATAAAACCCAGCATACACAGTTTGCCACGTTCTTTAGAAATGTTTTGCGAGCTTCTGATTGTGACCGATGCTGAAAACCAGAGGTTGCCGTGTTATTGAACTAAGCCAGGTATTGCGAGACCTAATAGCTGACGCGCTCTCTTACTTTTACCATCTGAAGTTCTTCAAAGTGGGCATCATTTTGAGTAAAAGAGTGTTTCCTCATTCTGCCCCGAATGAATTGGGGCCGCCAAGGCCGGTAAACAAGCCCTCAAACTTGAGCGTAGCAGTGCAGCCCTTGTGTAAATGTCCGACACTACCGACAACGGAACCATGTATACATATAGTTTAATGGCGAGATTGCACGAAGTGCTGAAACTTGCGGCAACAGTCACTACTCAAAAGCAGGAAGTTAGTTCAAAGGCAGTATTGACGTACAAAGGACTGCGAGATAACATACGGGTATATGCTAAGGCCTTACTCAAGCGAAATTTTGATGTAGGCTAGGAACCTACACTAACTTGAGGCTCATTACTGTGTGCATTTAGGCACACATATTTTGGCAGCTTCATAGTTCAGAGGAAGCGTGACGATTGTGCAGGCGAGAAAAACAACAGATATCCCACATAACACAACCTGGTCATCTTTTCAGTCTCTAAAACACAACTGATCTGGTACGTAACTTAGAGAAAAGATAAATTCTAGCCGCGGCCAGTAATGTTGTCGCCAGTTGGCAAAAGAGCTGCAGCACCGGAGAACTGCGAATTTATGCTTCTTGTGCACGCCGTACACTGGGTAGTGTGATGCAGCGATTATTCGAAACAATCGTGGTTTAGCCATAAAGGTTTAGGTTTGTCCCAGATTACCTACAAAAATAAGCCATTTTTCATGGAATAAAAAGCCTAGTCTAGGACCCTAAAGAACGCCGTAAATAGAAGCCGCCTAAGGAATCTGATCACCTATTTGACGAAAACGTGCAAGTAAGTGACGCTCTTAAAGCTGTGCAAAGCGCACCCCTGAAATGCTGCCTATTCCTTCAAATGCTCGACATTGTGGTAAATGTAGTTCTGTGAAAACAATGCGCAAACTCATAACTATTCATATAAGCTGCACTGAACAAGTGCAGGAGCTCTTTCATTAGTAACTTTCTACAAAGCATGTCCCCAACCTTCACAGTTCGATTTTTTTTTGTAGACTAACTGCTATACGCTTCCTCTTTAATCCACTGTCCTCTTAATCCTCTTTAATCCTCTTTCATCTTTCATCTTTCCTTTTTACTAGATCTATGAACACTGTGTTGCACTTTTTTTTTAGAAACCAAAAACCCCAGACATGCCGTGCCCATTTGGGAATCTTTCGCCAATATTCTACCAAATTGTAAGAGCGACAACTGCCCCTTACCTTGATCTGCCAGCTTATGCGGATTAAATGGTCAAGATCAGGGACCATCGTTACCGTCTCCACTAAAGTATACACTTAGAACACCAGAACAGAACTACGTTTCTCCCGCATAGTAGAAATGGATAAGACGAACAGTGGGGCAAGTGAGGGCTATAATTTCTTGCAGTGTGTTTCTTAACATCAAGATTTTTTTGTTGTCGTTACAGTACTATACATGAAGAAAGAACTTAGACGTGATGTCATTCGTCTTCCTGTCGTGTCCATCAGAGCGTTGAAGACCAGAACGACTGTGTTTAGACGACAGTCACAGTAATTTTTATTTCGATTCTCGCACATGAAAAATTGCCACAGCCACATTTCGACGACAAGAATGTGAGTGGCTTGTTACTTCCATTCAGCATCTGTATCGGGCCTGTAGAAGGCCGTGGCGCAAACCGTGCGTATTGCAACCGCAGACAAACTCTCAGCGGCTTTGGAAAGGAGAGGCCAGAGCTCTGACTCGAGCCCCTGTACTCCGTGTTTCGCTATACGCGACAAAGCGCGCCCGTGCGCACCGATGCGTGATGCAGCCGTCGCACCACAGTCACGCATCGCTCGCCGCCCGCGCAGCCGCGTCCCTCCAGTCGCTTGGTTTGATTGGCTCGGTCGTTGGGCCCAGGCAGCGGCGCCGACAAATGTTCTCTTGTGTAAGCTTGTTTCCCGCAGCAGCAGCTGTACTCCGAAGGGATGATGCGACAGTAGTCCACGTAGAAGATGCTTCATTAGTGATCACACGTCGGGAATCGAGGGAGGGCTTATAATAATAATATATGGGGTTTAACGACGAGGGAGGGCTCGATTGAGCAGCTGCGACGAACAAATGTGTGAGATACCTTACATCACCTCATAGATCGGTGAGGGTGATGTCAACAGTCAACAAAAAGCAAAATAATAATGGGTCGCACCCACATCGTTCCCTTAAACACCACCACCTTGTGCTTTAGATATTCGGATCGCGTCGCAACAGTTCCGCTCCAGAGGTGACAAAGACTCGCGCTGTGAGTTTTGTTGATAAGGTCTTTTTATGTTCACCTTGTAATACACATTTCTAATGTGTGCCTTTCTGAATACATATATGCCAAGAAAGCTTATTCTTTTGCGATGGCGTTTTGCCATTTGGTTTAAACACCATTACCTGTATTCACCACAACGTCTTACTCCTAAAAACGTTCGCAAGAGAATGAATAATTCAGCCAATCACAATGCACGAAATATCACTAGTGAAACCGGCTGACCAATGTAAAAACGCAATTACAAAATTTGTTAATTCGGTCCCAGTGCTTTTGCTTGCTTGTAATAATAGTTTTCAAGTCCACTCTGCAAAGGTTAGGCCACCGGTGGTGAATTGAGCAATCTGTTTTCTTTTCTTTAATTGTCGATCACAGTTTAAACTTTCACCTCATCGGTGATGGTTCGATTACAGGCCACGAAGGCCGCATTTCGATGGAGCGGATTAAAGAAACACCGGAGTACATAAATTTGAAATTACATTAAAGAAACCAAGGCGGTCGCAATTAAACTATAATGCCTCACTACGACGCACTTCATATTCAATGGCGCATTGCTCTCGCAAAATCTCGCAGTTTAGCTTTCTTACCTTCGCTTCTGCAAAACAATATCATCGTGTTCATGCAGATAGCTACTAAGCTTCACATAGTACTTTCATATACTCGCGAGCAATTACAAAGTACAATCGCCTCTCATTATTACAGCGATGCTCATTGGGTTCTTCTCTTTTTCTTAGTCCCGTGTGTAGACGTACACCAATTAGCCCCTCATTACAGTGCCTCTGTCTTTTCTTTAAGAGCTCTGCTGGCATACTGTAGTTTGGATTTAACTGAAGCGCCACCCAGAACTCCGGTCTTAGTTATTCACGGCTGGCAATTAGAAGTGGCAGCCACCGAAATACAGTGCCGGCATGCTACTCTTCCACTCACCTCCCATTTTCTGTTTCAGGATTGACGCATTTCGCGCCTTGGTTTGTGTTCTCTTTTAACAGATGAGAAGGACACGATGTGTGTACCTAAAGAAGCATCACCAATAAACAGAGTGGCTTCTGTCGAAGTAATTAAAACTTTTAGTAAACACTCTCATCAGTGTTGCCCTATCGTTACAATATCAACATGGAGCTGTCACAGGTGGCGCGGCCGTGTGCGCTGCGTTGTTTTCTGTCACAAACAAACGGCCAAGAAAAACTTCTTGCATGAACGTGGCGTTAGCATATAAAAATGAATGCTTACATCCTCGCCTTAGAGTTTCCCGCGCCGGTCCTCCAAAGTCAATGCGGTTAATGCTAAGAAACCGCGATGCGGACTATATGGCATAAGTGCTCCTCTAATATACAAGTGGGACAGTTGAAAATAATGAAGCCTTTTTCGATATACTAATGTTGCAAATTTTTACACGCTTACTGCATCCTGATTACGCATCAAGGAAAAGGATTATGAAACATGTTACTAACTGGTCGTACAATATATCGACGTCCACGTGGTGTTATGGGGAATACTGTGACGCTCGCAGGCCTGCCTTCGAAGGACATTTACCACTGCGAATGCTGTCACAGTACTGAAGGGTGATTGTGGCAGCCCCCTGCGTAACTGTCACTCTGGGAATAAATGTGCCGAAAAACTTGATGCGAACGCGGGCGAGCTTCCACCTGAACGTGGCTTGAGTGATAATTTAATGCGACTGAAATGGCAGAGAAAACGTGGTGGCGTATATGGATGCTTCCGCGCTAGCTAGCCGATGCTCTTGCGACAAAGTTAACCACGCCCACGCTCTCCCTCTACTCGGTCAACCGATATATGGCACCTTTTATTTTCATGGCAATTATTGTAACCACCCCCTCTGGAGCACAGCTGCGTGACTTATACTGCATATGCAGTATAAGTCGCACAATAATCTGCAGCCGTTAGCTATGCGAGACGCTGAGCCATTTACATGCTGCAAACATCGCTCCATTTCAAGCGTATTACCATTTCGTCCCTTTATTGACTGCTTCACCACCATCCATAGTGTACCCACATGCCAGATACTCTTTTGAAAAATTCAGGAGCCCTTCTTTTATAGGGAAAGGGGGGGGGGGGGCAAGCAAAGCTTGGAGCGTGCATGCCTGACCTACCGCTTTCTTCCTTTCTTTCTTTCTTCCTTTCTTTCTTCCTCTCTTTCTTTCTTTCTTTCTTTTTTCTTTCTTTCTTTCTTTCTTTTTTCCTTTCTTTCTTTCTTTCTTTCTTTCTTTCTTTCTTTCTTTCTTTCTTTCTTTCGCATTGCGCTATGCTGCCTCCTAACATTTTCCTTCATCCATGCCGGGAATAGGACGGCACGGTCGTTAATGAACCGTCCCGACAGTTCATTAAAGTATTTCTCAAATTAGTGGACCTGTGGTGAATACTGGGATTTGCGCAATTTCTGCGGCACACGCACACAGGAGTTTTCGCATACATCGACAGCCACACCAACGGCGACAAGACTCGGGCAAAGAAAGCATGGCTTGAATGCGGTTTGTCTTGCCTCCACTCTTGATGTCTGCATATTGCGCAATTTCCGGGAGGTTTAGCAAGTTGCTACTCGCTTCCAACCTCACACGCGGGGAAGGAGAGTGCCAGGTGAGAAAGTATGTGAAGGAAGAGAGGAAATACGAAATATAGCATTCATATTCGCACACAGATAGTAAGAGCGCTCACTGCGTTGTCATTGAAGAACACCATTAGAAGCTTTTATATGCTAATGAAGGCGAACCTCCAAGGGACAGTTTTAAGATTGCTCTACCGTTCAGTTTTAAGATTGCTCTACCGTTTAAGATTGCTCTACAGAAGTAGTGCTCAGTCATTAATTACTCTGCAAGTGGTTCAGACTGGACAGAGTCACAGAATGGGACTTTTTTCTGTGTGGCTTCGGATGATAAGGCCCAAGATCATAAAGATATTTTTGAGGCTTGGACTGAATCTTCAAAGTAGCATCCGTGATACCACAAGAGAGATCCTAGAACAGCTAGCTGTAAACTAAATAGACAGCCACTTCTAACTCATGTAGTCAAGAAGAAACTACATCCAGCAGTGCTTAAGGAAGCAGAAATATCAGACTAATGAGAGTGAAAATGCCGAACAATATACAAGAGAATAGATAAATAGATGGTCAGATTGGCAGGACGGCAATGGCACCTGCGATGAAGTGCAAGAGCAATTTAATCTATAGGTAATACGAAACTCCTGAAATGTTTTTTTTTCTAAACTCAAGGGAACAACATAACAGAGCAACGGAAAATGTTTGCGAGAACAACCCATCATTTTACAGGATCAAACGATGACATGAATAAAGCACCAACAAATTCATAGGCAGGGTCCTGAAACCCGGCAAAACAGCTAGGGAGCACTGGCAACAATATGCTTAGATGCCCCAAATCTGAAAGTCGAGGTCAGGACAGCATAAGTGCAGCTATAAAACAATCTACGAAACCAGAGCGCTGACATAACAAGAAATCAATCCTTCAGATAATTAGCAAGTCTATCACTGCCCAACGATAATTGGTAAGAGAATGCTTGGAAACCAGTAGCATCCTCAAACAGTGGAAACGCTCGTTCTTAATACCTAAGGATGACAAAAAATTACAAATTCAGAGAATATGCAATGAATATTTCTCCCTGCATGCGCGGGAATATTAATGGAGCGTGCAATCCTAAGCCGACTCCACGTCAACAAGGAAGAAAACAGACCGTTCCTCAATTTATGATGGTTTTTAGATCCAGATTATATACGCAAAAGGTCATGCGGCAACTCAAGGACGAAATCATAGACAGAAAAAGCAAGTGCGACGCAAAGGCTATCTACGTCTGCGCTTAAGGCGGTATGACATATGACGACAACCAAGCCTTTCTCATCGAACGCACTGCAGAGCAGTGAATTCGTGGGATACGTTCGTATAAGATTATGCACTTACCTATCAATCAACGTTGCCATTATCAGAATCTCCAAACAGCTGGACAGAATTTTAGAGTTAAGTCAATTGAACTATGCATATGAGAACACAATGCTGATGGCAGGCGGCTGGGATAGATTGATCTACTCTTTCTTACAAGCAGCTACAATAGTTGAACAGTATGCAAAGAGCATAGAGCTAATGTTGACAGCGTGAAATTAAGAACTCATACTACTCAGACCCACGCCAACCAGATCTCTCCCTCCCAAACTTCTTAAATCATCCGCTGAACATAACGACAAAGACTGGGCAGGGAAAGATGGCGGGTAGCGAATGTCATCCCCAGTAACCCTTAATCCAGACAAACGAGACAAACATAGCAAGACTAAATTAGCACAATGGCAGCGAGCAGCTAACTCTCAGATTATTATTTCTAACCTTTAACGAACACACAAGCGTGAAAGAAGCCGACCTAGTGAAACCACAGCTCAGGTCTTTGTCATTAGCCGAGTCATTTACGCTACACCGTTCCTGAAGTTAAAAAAAAACCTGGAACCAGCCATAATAAACGTAATAATCCGCAGAATACCTAATATAGCTATGAGACTGCCGACAACTCCTGCCAGATGTGCTAGCCCTGGGCGGCACACCCTCCAGTTGAACTAAACGATGCTCATTTACAGTGCATACTATGAAAGACTGGTATGAAAGTATGAAGACGAATGCTTAATGAGCTAGTCAGTGGGTACAATTCGCCCCAGGTCCCCAAGCAACGCATTCTCTATAGATATCCGGAAATACACCCGCGTAAACCCAATTGCAAAAAAGGGAAAAAAGACGGACGTCGCGATATTCATTGTGGCCACAGACAAGCCAGAGCCAGAAAGACAAGCAGGAAAAAGTAGACCAAAAGACAAGGACGTTACTCACTTCGTAGACCGGCTGTCTACTCTGTGCTGGAAATAGGTGTTAAGGGCATAAAAGATAATTGCAAGGCTGTCGGAGACTGAACGGACGGAAAACTGAACGGAGAATACGACACTGCCCAAAGCCAGAGCACTGCATAAAGGACACAATGCCCTTCATGAGGTAGCCTGGTGGATGTTGCAGAGTACCCTACACTCCAAGAAAAAAAAAAGCTGTTTGACTCTTTTTTGTGAGTCCTGAATTTGCCACGTAATGACCCCTTAAAGATACAAGTCAACTCTCCTCTGAGAACATAACAGAGCTAACTTGCCTTTTTAAAGACGTGCCTTTAACGTGCCATTTTTAAAATATACGTGGCATGTCATGGCTCACAAAAAAAGAATCAAACGAGTCTTTTTTTTCTTAGAGTGTGATAGGACTCACATGGCTATTTTTTGTACCACACAATTCGCAATTGCTCTATAGTCAGGGCCTTGATCCGGGCCTCCAAAACAGAAACCGCGAAGGAGGTGGCTGTTGCCATGGCAACAACTTCCACTGTAGTGTGCGACAATGTAATTGGCTGCAGCGAAGCATCCAGAGCACCAAACTTTCCAAAGACTTTGTGTGGTGCATAATGTTGCAAGCATCAGTACAGTGTGTCCGATGATTGATCATGCCAGAATACATATTGGGTCGAAAGCGCGTTTTGGCATAATATTTATTGTAGCTTACACAGACGCCGGTTGCTTTCATGTTTAGCAGATGTGGGGCAGAGATTTTGTCTGAGCTGACAGTGACCGCCGGCTTCGATGTTCCTACGAAATAAGTCAGCCTTTTCCCTGGCAAGATGTAACAGTAAGTATGAGCAGAATTGATCTTTTCTCTTTTTGTTGTTGGTACTGCTTGGTTTTTGCAAACTTGTACAAACCAATTTGATGTTAAATACCGCCGAGTCGCTCCCGACTTAAAATGACGCCGTGATTTATTCAATCAGTAATCTTTACCGTGCGCACGCGCACTCGATTTTACAAGGACACAGTACATTCTCATTTGTAAGTTTCCATTTCCTTTAAGTGAAGGGAAAGGCATCAATTTTAAAAGGGAAAAATAGCGTTGTAAGCGTGTAAAACTAAGGTAATGGCTCAGAAGAATACGCTTAGCCCCCTTTTCTTCATACGCTGATGAGTCGGTTGAGATTACATTATCGATTCCCAAGTTATATAAAATGATGTAACATGCTCTTTAAATACATCTAGCCTTCAAGAGTTTAACATTACAAGGGAATAAAACATTTTCGATTAGCCATAATCCCGCCTAAATAAACCTAACGTTTGGCCTGCGCTGGCTCTGCCAGATTTATTAAAGATGATATAGGCGAGATGCGTACATTAGATAAACCTTAGATTTCTTATATAACAATTGAGCTTGAAGAAATATCATCGCATTCAATCTAGGAAAGAAATTTCAAGTATAATATCTTTTACCGACTCCAACGGAGCTCTCATAAAGAGAGCATCAGGTTTTTACAAACGGGACAATGGCTCATCAAAAAATGCTCTCGTTGCACTAGTGAATAAAAAAGGAGATCGCCTTAATCAAGTTTCGCAACTCATCCAAAGTGAGTACCTATTCTCTTACGATCGAACAAAAATGTGAGACAGGGGATTTACTAAAATATGAGTGGAATATTTAGCACAAGCACAGCACATCGCAGGAGCCTGTGCAAGATTGCACTCAGAACGCAGCCGCCTTTTACTGCAAGCCGGTCTTCTCTACAATGCCATGACCAACCATGATCATCGGGTACATGACAAAAGGCACCTCAAAATACTCATTAGATTCTTAGGCAATACATATTATGTATCATAATACTGAATCATATAATGATTCAGTACGTATATGTCACATCCTAAGCATCATGCCTCGAGGTTAGTTTTTATCGCAGTAACGGGAAGAACTGCTGATTGCGCATCAGTTTGTGCACATATGAATGGGTGGTGCGTGGTTGCGAAGTACAGAATAGCATGGTCCATTGCGCCAGTCTATGGCCGTTGATGAAAAAATTATGCGAGCCCCGCACTAGTGGTGCCAAACCTGAATGAAGAGCGCAGCTGGGTGACCTTCCCTCTTTCTCTGTATTTTTTTTCTTTCTTTATTCTCTTTCTCTCTCTTTCTTGTATCTTTCTCATATTTGTTTCTTCCTATCCTTTCTTTTTCTCTCTATCTCTTTCTCTTTCTCACTCTTTCAACCTTTATTTATCTTTCATCCCTTTCGTTTTTCTCTTTCTCTGCTTCTCTCTCTCTCTCTCTCTCTTTGGTTCCTTTTATTTCTCTCTTCGCACTAGTGGTGCCAAGCCTGAAGGAAGCTGGGTGGCCTTCCTTCTTTATTTTTTATTTCTCGCTTCTCTTTTAAGTGAGGAGCACTTAAGTTGGCCGCGCTGTCGTAGGCTGTGATCGTAGATTGGCCTAACGCAGGTAAATAGCCATCTGAGCGCGCCCTCGTGCCAAGGAGAAGTCTTCTTCCTTTTGCTCTTCGAGCGCCTTGATGATGATATTAAAGCAGGAAAAACCACATATAGCATAGTCCATTGTAGCATATTGAGCGAGCGCTCGGGCCGAAGAGAAGTCTTCTTCCTCTTGCTCTTAGAGCGCAGGCAAAACCGCGCATAAAAATCGAAAAAGAGGAAGCAAGCGAGAAATAGAGAGAAAGAAATGAGAAAAATAGGAACAAAAGAGAAATAAATAGAAATAAAGAGAAAGAAACACAGAAAAAACTGGAAAAGAGAACAAGACATAAAGAGAGGATGAAAGAAAGAGAAAACCTAAGAGAAACAAAAGAAGCTGCCCAGCTCCGCACTTCCTTCAGGCTTGGAACCACTAGAGAGAAGCTGCCTTAATTTTCCTTTCCCTCTGTTTCTTGCATCTCTTTTTCGTATGTGTTGCTTTCTATTTCTTCCTATTTTCTCTCAATCTAAGTTTTTCTCTTTTCCATTTTCTTCCATTTGTTTCTCTCTCTCTCTCTACTTATTTCTTTCTTTGTTTCTCTTTATTTCTCTCTTCGCACTAAGGGTGCCATGCCTGAAGGAATAGTAGAGCTGGGTGGCACTCCTTCTTTCTCGTTATTTTCTTTTCTTCTCTTTCCCTCTGTTTCTTGTATCTCTTTCTCACTCTTTCTGTCTTTCTTTCTATTCCTTCCCTTACCTCCTCTGTCTTTCTCTCTCTTCACTTATTTCTTCCTCTTTCTTTCTATCTCTCTCTCTCTCTGTGTTTCTGTGTTTCTTTATCTTTCGCTCTCTGTCTGTTTTTTCCGTCTCTTTATCTTTTATGTTGTTAGTCTCTTTATTTCTCTGTGTCTTTTATCTTCCTGTTTCGTTCTATCACTTCCTTTCTCTTTCTCGCGCTTTTTCTCATCTCTCTCTCTTTCACGTGTTCTCTCTCTGTTTCTCTCTCTTTCTCTTTCTATTTTCTCTCTCTTTCTTTCACTCTCTCTTTCACGTGTTCGTTTTCGTTTGACACTCGCACTTGCTGTACACAGTGGTGGTGCTTGCCCAGTTCCTGTGGCGCATGGCCACCTGAGAAGTTTTGCACGACGGAGCACAAGTTACCGATAGCTTAGACAGCTTCGCTGCTAAAACGCTGGGCTGCGAACAATGTGCATTGGAGCTTATATTAGTATCGCAAAGACATATCATGCCGAACTTGGCGGCCTGAACGCACTGCGTCGACAAACAGTTCTGTTGGCTTCGTCACGTTGCAGTTTTCTCTTTTCGTTTTCATTTTAGTCTGGGGGCGACCACACACTTTCATCATCCCACAACTTGCCTTGTAATTTCCCTCGGGAACCTTTTCCAAAGAAATTCTCTCGGTGCGTATACAAAGAGTACAAACTTCGAATTGAATCCCTCCTTAAGGTCGCAAGTTTTTAAACAGCACGGAACACGTGCCTGACACGAATTTGAAGAAATTAATCACTTTGACATCGCAGACAATATTCAGACAGGGTCCAGAAGCCCTTAGTAGGGAAAAGGCTTATCGACAGTCGATTACCAAAATCAAAGTAAAATGTAATGAAACTGTCAGCATGTAGTTTTGGCTATGCTCGTCGTTTCCGCATTCTGAGTGCACAATACTACAGAAAGTGGGCTTTGTTTCCTAAGGCGTGTTTCACGTTGAGCGCTTGGGCTTGGTGTGAAGCCCGCTTCTGCGGAACACATGTAATCTGAGGCGTTGCCACACCGGAAGGTTGCATAAAGAACATTCGTGCCACAAGCAACCTTTGGGACACGCAACGGGAAATCAGGCGCAGTCGCTTTGACACGCTGTGTCGGTGTCACTAATTTGCGTATACCAGTTGAAAATGACAGCAAAACATGCCATGAGATTATGAGAACAACATGAATTGTTGTTGTTACCACAAGGTTTCTGATGCGACGACAGAATATTATGTTTGCAAGAGACATCTGTTGTGACAAGAGAAGCGCGATTCCTTCCCCTGTGTGTTGTTACAACGGAGAGCTGAAGTGCTTCAAGAAATGTTTGTAGTACGGCAGACAAATGTGCTGTCACAACAGGCACTGAATCGTCATAAAAGAAACGTTTCGAAAGTAACGCGAAAACTTCTTTATAGCACTACAGAGACGTGTTGGCACAAAAGACCCCCAACAGAACCTCGCGACAGACGACATGGTAACAAGCTGCGATGTCCCAAAATATGAAAAGACATCAGAGTTTTCTGTTGTCGTATTCTTTGCATTTTCCAACTGGGAAGAAAGACTAAAATTCTACATTCAAAAAGTACAGCGCTTCGAAATTCTAGCGAAGAAAAATAAATTAGGAAACTATAAACTACAAACAATTTGGTCAACAAAAACGAAAAGCAGATAGAGCGCATTGCACACCGAGAGTATTATTACAGATAATAAAGGATAGTCTCCAATGCACGGCGAATATTACTTGAGTACTTCGTCATAGTCTTCCAAAAACAAAATAGGAGGCAGTTGCCCTCCATTCCTTTAGGCGTACGCTAAACACGGAGTGCTAAATGAAGCAAAAGAAATTAACGGTACATTTGCTGTACCTTGTAAAGTACATTTCCTTTCCCCGCCTTCGGAAGCGCCCTTCCGCGGGTTCCCTTTTTTCTTGTCCCATTTCCGTTTTTTCTCCCCTCTTTTTCTGTACTCTCCGATTCTGCAGGAGGTTGCTGAGTTTCGCCACTCGGGAGCCCGTAGCGCCAGCTGGGAAATCTTGCCGAGTTTACATCAACTGTAAGCGGACCAGCTTTTCGTTGTTGTTTGTCTCCATTCAGTGCGTCTCATTAGCGCACGGCTGCAAGAAGACGACGGAAGGGATTTGCGTTTCGAAGCGACGCAATCGGCTGCGCTTAGCTCTAATGGCCACAGAGTATTCCCGCCGCGTCGCCTGTATTTTTCCAACGCATCCTAAACTTAGAACCGCTGAGGTTCGCGCAGCAGCACTCGATGTGCTCAAAGATGTTCATTCTAGATTCGTTCCTGTCTACGCAACTTTTGCTGCAGTAGCTGAAAAGCAATTAGGTGTGTCATCAAGAATTTGCTACCAGTTAAGGAAAGGTGCGGTAGCGAAGCGCAGAATTAGGTACATTCGAAAAATGCCTCCTTAGCGGTTTCTAATCTCCCCTTAGGCGCATGAGCTTCCGGCCAATATTTAGTTTTCTCAATATGGCTCTGCAGAATCGAAACAGGAAAATACTGAAGCATAATCTCTCATATATTCATGCCTCATTTTAAACAGGGACACCTTAAAAGAAGGGCAAATGAAACAGAAACCATGTTTACGGTATCATTGGGCTCTTCAAGATACTTTTGCCTATTTTGAGAAAATAACAGCCTCGTTTTTGGCTGCGCTTCTCATGCCATAGAAGTTTTTCGCACGAGTTACTTTTCCACCGATAGCTCTTGTAATTATGCACTGCTGCGTCTGCTTCACTTGTGAAAGCCTTGTGGCCGTAGCCGAAAAGCAATTAGGTGCGTCATCAAGGTACTGCGACCAGTTAAAGAAAGATGCTGTAGCAAAGCACAAAATTAGGTCCATTCACATTCATCGCCACCTATCTCATGTTCTTCGCGAAAGATATCATGAATGAAGGCAGAAATGAAGTACATCTTTAAGTTTTGCGGCTGCTGTTCGCTAATAATGGCTAAAACAACAACGTCATCAATGTGGTGCTGAGGTTGCAGCAGCAGGAGTATCCATCGCGCCTAACTAGGCAGGCCCGGGAAAGAGAGATTGCATTGAAAAGACACTATTCATCTTTATCCAATACGCAATCCCAGATGACAATTGCATTCTAATGACACAAGTAGTAGGCACGTTCAGTGCGCGCTGGTGGGCGTCCCGGTAGGTTCTCTAAAGTCGCCCGTGACGTGTAACATTCTCAGGCCATAGCGTCAGCACAGACATTGTGCTTTCTATGCGAAATGCTCACCTCCTTGCCTTGTTTCGAATTGTCTTTATCATCATTACAGAGCCCGCTATCACTGTCTTGAGCGGCACTTTCCTTTTTCTCTAAGACATCTAGAGTATCTGTAACGCTAGCTAGTTAGTTACCTCAGACGCGGACTCGCTAGGTAACAGAGCCTCGTGCACGAAATTATACTCGTAATTTCGTGCATGCGGATCTGCTACCTAGCGAGTCAGTGTCTGAGCAGAGCGTAACAATTTCAGTTAACAAAACGCTAGATGTCTCTTAAAAAAAAAAAGGAAACTGCCACTCAAGCAAGTCATAGCTAGAGCAACAATGATGATGAGGACAATCACAATGACGGCCGTGTGGTGAAGATTGCGCATAGAAAGCACCATGGCTGCGCTGACGCCATGACCAGAGCACGTGACACGCCATCGGCTTTATAGAAGACTTTGGAGAAGCTACCGGGACGCCTGAAGTTCAGCAGAAAAAGAGAGCTCTCATAAACGCCTGATAGAGCTGTTTCTCTTCAGCGCAAACATCAAAGACGACTGCGCAAAGAATCCAAAGTAGAGAGGAAATAATCCCTCCGGTCAAATTTTATTATCCGCGGTTCTCTGTCATTAGCTTCTCCAGAAAGCCGAGCAAAGTTGAGACCCGGATCGATCAATACCACCTGGGTCTCTCTTTTTTCCGCGCTTAATCGGAAGCAGTCTGAAAAATCAATTTCTCGCGTTAACTCTTCCCCTTTCGGTCTTTGTCGAGCGCTTCGCACGAAACATTCCTATCAGGGTGAACGCATGAGCGACCCGGACCTCCCTCGCCCGCTTCCTTCGCGTGATCTTCGCCAAGGCGAAGCATGGCACCCTTAATCCCATCGGAAACCTTCGCCACTTCACGGTGCCTCTAATTGATCAAAGGAGAGCAAGGCAGGCACAGAGGACGAAGAAGCGGAGAGGAGGACGGGGACGAGTTAAGAGCGCGCTTCCAAATCGAGCCTCAGGCTGCGTAACATGCTTTAATCCTGTCACCGCCGCCGAACTGGGGCAGCCGGCGGGCGCTCGTCGCTTTTCTCAGCTGAAATCAAAGACGTGCGGGAAGTTACAAAGCTACGGATTTGGAAGTTAAGGCGCATAACAAAGAAAGGCGCCGAGAGTCAGCAATAGAGGAGGCGAAAGACGACGGTGGCGGAAAAAGAAGCTTATGCATGCGCTCGTTCTGGCCCTGAGGGCTCTTGAAGGAGAAGAAAGTGAGGAAGGAAAGAAAGAGAGAGAGAAGGAAAGACCGCTCATAATTTCTTATAGGTGGAGAGAAACAACTGCATGTAGAAGAAGATGTAGAAGAAGAAAACATAGAAGTTTGAGGAAAGAAGCAGAGATGATGTGCGGCGAATGGGATGGAAAGCAGCAAAAGGTAAAAATAAATGAGAGAGAATGCTAGAATAAATGCAAACAACTTCTATATTACGCTCAAGTCACTCTTGAAGCGGAGAAGCGCCGCTGTGACGCTTTATTCCCGTATTTCGATGCGGTGTAAGTTAACGGGATCCGACTGAGAATTAAGACTCGCGTGTGACAGAGAAAAAGCAATTACGGGGTAGCAACCATAGTCGTGCGCACAGGGGGGGGCAGGGGGGGGCGGCCGCCCCTCCTAATCACCTAAGAGGGGGCGCGAAATCTGCCCCGTACATTGATCCTTGTAGTCACCAAAGAGGGGGGGGGGGAGCGCAAAATCTGCTCCATACATTGACTTAGTAGGGGGGGGGGCGCTGCGATGACCCTTCGCCCCCCCCCCCCCTGATGGGGAACCCTGCGCACGCCTATGGTAGCAACAGCAGGAGTTAAGAAGAGAGAAAAGGAACCGGGACTGTAGCAGAGAGGCGAAAGGCAAAGGGTTTGTGCCTCTCCAACTTGAAGGAATCTCGAGCATTCGTGCCACCGCTGTTTCAAAGGTCACAGAGGGCGAAGTTGCCCGCGCGAAATCTTCTGCATCCGACTCGCGCGCACGCATTGCGAAAGAGGCGTCGACGGAGGCGCCGCGTTGAGTAATGACTTCGGTTGACGTTTCGCCATATCGACTGAACTTACGCCACCAAAACGTCTTCTCTCTAGCTTTCACTTTCTCGTTAGCGTTTACCGCGTTCGCGAACTGACGTAACCGCTGCGATAGGGATTGCCACGGAATTCCTAGGATATCCGTGCTGACGTGACGACAGGTACTCTTTTTTAGGTACAATGTACACTAAACGCAAGGCTGAGTGAAGTGGGCGTACTTAGAAGCGTAGCCATCCGTGCATTCATATGTGCGTGTGTGTTTGTGCTTGCGCGCGCGTGGTTGTTTGGACGTGTGGGTGTGTGTACGAGTGCGTTATTAAGCAAGTACTTTGCCTGTTGAAAAATAATGAATTTATACAGTAATATTTTAGCGGGATAAACAGCATAAGATGGTAAAGAACAACATAGGCACAGTGCTGGCCTCAAACGCTTGGTTTATTTACTGAAATGCCACGTGTACAAATAGAAGGCAGAAGTTCCGCGGAAGATTGAAGCCTGAAGAGTGAAAATTCATGACCACGGCTTGTCGCCGGAGCCGACGTTTCGACAAGCGGACTTGTCTTCTTCAAGGCTGCAACTTCAACTTCAAGGTTACCTCTGTACAAATGGAAGCCAGTATAGCAGCACGCGCAGGCGCACTTCTAGAGGTTAGTACTTCAAAACAGCAATCATGCACGTGTGTACTTAAAATTAAAATTAAAATGAGAAAACAAATTTATTAAAAATGCTAGCGGCAAGATTACGAGATTAGTATAGTTTGTTATTTCAGTTTCTCTCCGTCTTGCATTCTTTAGCGCGCTGAAAGTGTTACTCTGTTATATATACATGCATAAACATATGGTCATTTGTGATTTACGAATAATTTTTAAATATCTTGCATTCCTTAATGCAAATAGTTCTACAGTATGAATAGAGCAGGCTCGTTCCGTACTTTTGCTTAGTGGGCATAATTACAGTAAATAACACAAGCCTCACTGTGTCCCTACTCCGAAATGGGCTAGAAAATGCACCAGCGTTGATATTAAGTAGGTGCCAAACTATGCGAAAATGTTAGCCTTGATATAAGCTGTATGCGGACTATTTAAATACCAGAGGTTCCATTTCGAAAAACTCGCTGAAGTTATGTTACTAAGCATGTGTAATAAATTTAGGACATAGAAAATATTGTAATCTTTAATTTACTTAGCGAAAATTTTAACGATTCTCTCCGGCCTAAGGTCAGTAGCTAACTAGAAGATGACCAGCTTATCATGCTTGCCTCCACCATCCCTTCTTTTTTTTTATGTTGATACCTTTCTGTCTCCCTCCTTCGTGCATGTTATATATTTTCTTCAGCTAATTCTGCCGCTGAATCACGCTTAAAAGTAAGAAAGTTTTGTTGCGTGCTCCAAGTTTTCACAGTTCTCAATTGCTATGAAACTCTGCATCACTCAAAATGTTAATGTTGATTTCAGTGGCTCGATTCGAGGAAAAAATGGCAGTGAACCTCTTGTGTGCTGTTGTTCCAGCGCAGTTCAATCTATTTTAGTAAGCTCTGTGACTTGCGCATTTATCAATACGCAAAGTATTGCTAAGCAATACGCTTCCCAAGGAGTCCCTCGTGAAGTCTTAACAGAAAAGAGTCCCGACTGTTTAAGGACTCGTGCCAATAATTCAATAGTGAACTTGCGCTCAACGAGAGCTCCAAGACCACTTATCTGTGAATCATTTTAGGCGTCTTTTACGGAGCACTACACGAGGAAATGCTTGTATACCACAGACCCGCGGTTATTGAAAGAATCGTTAGTACTAACCAAAACTTTAGCGTTCCGAACAGTGGCACATGTTTGAGAAAATAAATATATGCGTATAAGCGATGATGCAATATCAGTGACTCAAGGTTTTTGTAGTTGTTGTTTTTGCGGCTGCTGCTGTTGCGAAACCATAGAAGTCGCTTCAATGGAAGTTTTCTCACATGGAGTTATCAGGAAGGATCACCCAACTAATAAAATTCTTGAAGCCTCCTAACGACGTTTACGTGCTTGTTCAGCTCCGAGCGACGACGCATCCAAATGGAACGTGCGTAATAGAAATACATGTGCACCCCCAAACGAGCTGTTTGTAGATGCAAAGTATATAGTCAAAAGGGTAAACTGGACGAATAGAGAGAGGAGACTCTTCACGTACCTCTTCGCCGCGCTAAAAAACGCGGTGATGCTTCAGTGAAATGAAGGCCGTCCTATATCGTAGCTGCTCTTAGCGACATAACAACCATTTGGATAGTAAGCGAGTGGTGAAGAAAAAAGGTATTGCGTAGTATTGAGTTGCGAACTTTCAGTGGAGGGATTGATTTGTAGTCCTAAAGCGCAACTGAGAAAACGGTACGTGGCACGGCGGTCGGGCATTACATAACGACTGCACTGCACTGCCTGTATTGCGCATAACACGTTATCTGTATAACGGCTCTTTTATAGCGATGGATCTTCTCCTCCAGGTACAAACCTAGAAAACGCCTGGTTCCATGCATGTGACCTGCATGCTCAGTCGAGGTCATGCCAGCATCTCTAGCGCGTTGGTCACGTGATTCTTTCTATGCACATCGCGCGTCGTCGCAAAGCCAGCCAAACTGCTTCAACGCAACGCTAGTGCGCGACGTTCGTAAAAACGAACAGCAGCTCAAGGTCGGTCTTTCGTGCCGCCACCGACCGAGGCGCTGGCTGCATTCAAGTTAACCGCGCTATGGCGCCGAAAGCGCCAAAGGCGCCGAGCACCGTCTGTGTGTTGTTTTGTGATGTAATTGTAGATGCGGTAGTTGTTGCTACAAAAGCGGTTGTCTGGCACCCAAAGCAAGTAAAACCGAGCTATCACTCGGCAAACTTGGTTCAGCCGCGTTCAACGTCGGCAACTCTTTAATAAAAAGAAGCCACAACACTTCGCTGTGTTCAGGTTTAGTTTTTACGCTATATGTAGCGGTTAGTATTATGTTCACCGTTTGTATTGTCTACATGTATATAGTCACCGCAGTTCTCAGCGTGAGATATGCCAGTTTGCAAGATTGAGGTGACTAAATCCACACATATAATCAGTATTCTAATAAAAACTGCATTGTCGGTGAGCTACCTGTCAAAGACAGTACAGTAAGATCCCGTTAATTCGAACTCGATGGGGACTATAAAATTGTTCGAATTAAGTGGAGCTCCAATTAGCCGGCGGGCGCCAGAATGAACGGGCAGCAACCAAAGAGGTCACCTCTAGACTCGTTATCGCCAATTGCGCGCTACTACACGTTTGTGGCTGGCGATTTCTTAAATTAAATTCATGAAACTCTAAGAGCGAATACAAAAAATTGATCAGTCGGTAATACCCCCCCCCCCCCAAAAAAAAAAAAAGAACCGACATGCATTCATGTGAGCAGTGAGCCTTAATGTCGAAATATATGACGCTATTTATGCTCCAAAACACGTTTATTTACATTTCAGAGTTAACGCAATCAAAATTACAAGTAATCAGTAATTTGCATTTGCTTGCGTTCCTTCAGTCGCGACTCCATGAGCATCGTTTCCAGCTTGCCCATGTGTTCCAGCGCAGCGTGCGAATTCTCATCTGTTGGGAAGTGCTGATGTTTCGTCGTTTTGCATCTCTAGTAAATTCGGTTTAGTTTGGTTTTGCCATACATTGGGATCACTCTGGGCCAACTTCCTCGAGTAGTGATGAAATCGAGGGCCTCCCAGTTCGAATTAACCGTTGGGGATATTGCTGTGCCGGGACCAGGGCGTCAGTTCGAATTAACTGTAAGTTCGAATTAACAGAGTTCGAATAAACGAGCATGTACTGTATAATGTACGCGCTAACCTCGAGAGGAGCACATTCTCAAGGCGCACCTTCTCTACTACATCACAATGTTGAGCCAAGCTGCCTCCTTCGTACAGAAATTCGAAAAAGAGAGCTGCTTAAAAAAAGGTGGAAGATTCCAGTATTGAACAATGCTTGAAAAAGATGTCTCACGCCCTTGAGATTTTTCAACTAGTATAGTGCTAGATCACGTCACGACGCAGCAAGTGACGTCACCAGTTGACGCCACGATGTTGTAGGTGGTCGCATTGCATGACAACATCAGGGCCTACATTCCCAAAAACGTCTTACGCTTAAAACTTCTGTAAGAAAATATTTCAGCCAATCACGATGCGGGACATATCATTAGCAAAACTGGCTGGCCAATAGCGATACGCATTTGCGAAAGAGAAGTCTTGTGAATTCGGCCCCGGGTCCTTTGGACACTTGCTCCCGTTTGCTGGGTCGCCTCTTGTACCGCTACTTGTTAAAGCTCAATGTAGCCGCATAATATATGACCACATGAGCTGGAGTGAACTCTAAAACCACGCAGTGCTTTATTCCCACATGACCAACTGCTGCACCTTGACGTCACGACGGTGTATCAAAACTAGGCGTATGAAAAGCTGTAATATTAAATTCCATGAAATATTTTAAAGTTTTCTAGTACTTTTTTGTAGGTTACAAGATCCAGAAGATGTAAGAAATATTTCAGTTTCTTTTATTGCGTGTGCTATAGTAAGAACCATAACTTCACAACCAAATATAAAATATACTAATCTCCCTTCGAATCAAGGTTCAGATCATGCCGGCCTCTCTGCTTTCGATGTGATTGAAAAAAAGTAAGCAAAAGAAAAAAAGAATATGACGCAAGCATGCATTTCAAATGCTGCCGACTAAGTTTATTAAAAGTTTATTTTTCAGAACAAATGTTCCTGAAATTAGTGCGTCCTTTTTTCCCAAAGCGCTGAAGTTGCCACAATGATTTCTTTAAAAATTACTTGAAACGCGCCTCTCATTAATGCAGCCGTGAAGAAGCTTAGTTTCTCTTATTTTTACCATCCAGGTAATTAATCACGCATTTTGGACTCACACTGAAGGAAAATGCTAAACACGTTTTTCGTCACGTGGGCGCTAGTAATTGGCCTCGCCCTTCTTACCCGACCCAAATTAGTGAAATTTGAGCCACATAGCTCATGATCTACAATACCCGAAAAGAACATGCCACGATTCTTCTTTGATAAAACCCCCTCTTAACAAAAAAACTTATAAAACACGTAGGAAAGTATAAAAGGAGAGCGAAGTACGCTTCCTTAATGGCTTTTGTTGCCGTTTTTTTTTGTTGTTGTTGTTGACTTCTCGTGTGATTCGCAGTTGGTGCAAGTTGAAACTGTAAAGGAGGACTCATGATTTACAAAGTGTTCTTGGGTAACGATAAGCCATTGGACTATAAAACGTCACTTAGTACCGTGAAGTTTTGCTGGAAAGAAAGGCCTATAGGTAGGGATCGCACGAAGGAAGATGGGTGTTCAAACCGCGAGCAAATTATTCTCTGCTTAAAGATGTGGTACACCAAAGCGTTCACCGTAGTTTACGACTAAAATTTAGAAAGCAGGAAGAAACTTTGTTTCGTTGACGAGTTAATCTTAACCCCATAGAGAAAGCAAAAGAAGAAAAAATAAATGCTGCCGCGTGTATGGAAGAAAACAATTAAAGAGTAAAATATTAACGTTAGAGCAACAATGGTCCCGGAACGACGAAATGAAAAAAAAAGTGCGACATAACCACGAGTGCGCACTTTCAAGAAATTATTTCCGCCATAGTCACAGTAACGACTGATATTTATTTGATGGCTTAGTTGGCCATTCCTAATTTGTACCCGGGATCATAGCTAAGGCATTAAATGAGTGTGACGACTTGCCGAAAGTAACAATTCGTGCTAAAGGTGTACAGGTCGATCCGCCAAAACGTCGCAGGCCATGATGCCATAGGAATACGTGGAATAGTGACCTGAAAACTTTTGACGGGCCTTTTTCGTTAAAAGCGTGGACCTTGAAAATATTTCTGAGGTCTCCACATCAGGCCCAACTCTTGTTATGTTATTTCATGAGGAAGGCATGTCTTTTACCACTATCAATATCATCTTTCCGGCACGAACTAAGGTTTAATAAGAGCTTTATTGAGTGTGTTACGTACAGAGCGTTGCTGCGGAAGCTAACAAGAATTTAAGAATACATGGCTGATCCCTCCGTCATAGGAATCGGTGTAACACGAAAGTGAAACGTGTCTTCACAGAAGCAGTGCTTATTGTGTAATGATATATGAGAGCTTGTACAATTTCTATTCGTGTTTGGCAGCTATAGCACCGTTTGACGTGGATGCACCCATGCTGACAGCATGTCTCTATCGCGACGACTAACGCCCATGATCATGATTAAACCATCGTGGTAGCTGACGGTGTGAACACATATTTGGACACAGCGAGTCGTGAATTCCGCGTAAGGATGATATCAACAAGCTCATAATCAACACTGGTACCCGGTATGCGCTTCTTCAAAGCGTCGTCAATTAAGGAGAGAAACGGCACGGTGTGCGTTTTCTAGTAATAGGTAGCCGACGCCTGTGCTCATGCATACATAACACACACTGCGCTTCAGCAACACGGGAGGTAGAGGTTCGTAGCCTGAGCCGCAAACGCGTGCGTCCCGCTGGCCTCTGTCTCGCAGGTGCTGCACTCGCTACACCAAGGCACGACATTCGCCCGTCGAAATCACGTCCTTTCTGCAACGCATATTGCAGCAGTTTTGTTAGTCGGTGCTCTCGCAATTGAAGCAGTCGGCGGCGCAGAAATCCCGTTGGTGCACGTGGAAGCTGCACTACTCCAATGAGCCGACGCACGCTAACACGAAGCCAAAGGCAAAGAACGTAACTGCGTCAAGGGTGCCTTGGCGACGCCAGCGCGGCCAGTCTACCTCTCTGGTATCGAGACGCTTTAACCATGACCTCCGATATCGCGTGCAATCTCGGAGTAAGCGCTAGTAAGTGTCGATCGTGAAGCATTACTTCTTTTTACCTCTCACAGACGGCGGCACCGCCCCGCTCCGCCCGACGCGAAAGAGAATGTGTGAAAGATATAAGGCGCGTTCGCGCCGTGCCTGGCATCTCCCGAGTTGGCTTAGTCGGTAGGGCGTCGGGCGCTTGACGTCGCGGCCGCAGCGTCGCGGGTTCGATTCCCAGCGGGGTATCTTTTTCTTGGTTTTTTTCTTTCTCACCGGTGGCGTCCATTTTATCAACGTCATATCCGTGACGGATGTACTTGGTGGACCCCGCCATAAAACACTGCCGTGCTAAAGTAACTTACGGGATTAATGGTAGGGCATTATCTACCCAGCAGTGCAGAAAGCAGGCAGACGGCGACAGAAGCTGCTGATAGTTTATTCGTAATCAACATAGCCCTTAGCTTATTAGGCACCACTCATGCTCATCGGAACAGAACAAGTAATTATATTTCAAGTTCAGGGCAATACACTTACGGGTAAAGCAAATCACCAACGACGCATAGTCAGGAAGGGCGCACTGTAACGCCCTCCCGGAATGATGAAAGCGATAAACACATGTTGGTTGGTTTTAACATTTCCGACATAACGCCCTAAGCCTCGAAGGAGAAGTGGGGACGGCAGCACATTGTCAAGACGAGACAGGCTTGTGTTAGCGACGACGGGATCGAGTGGGCGAACACGAGCGTTTCGGAAAAGGAGCAACAAAGCTATATGCCTCTCAAGTTTCCTCGTTCATGGTAACAGTATATCGCGAGAGCATCGAAAGAAACTACAAGCACGGGGATAGATATACAGGGCCAGCACAAGCGGGCTTGCCGGACAGCAGTCGCGTGATGGTAAACAAAGCGGGGACTGCGAGCACGTTCCTATTGTAGTCGGTGCCCTGTCCCAATGGGGCTTCCGAAAGGCCAGCCGACGTTGTGTTCCGGAGAACCAGCGTAGACCGACGCTGACGCTACCCTCTCCTAGCGCACCCTCAGCCCCCTCCCAACATTTTCCTTCTTTTCACTTTGGTCACGTACACGTGGCACACTGCCAGCGGCGACTCTCAGTCATGTTTCCTAGGCCACCAGAGGATCACGCCAAGCAGTTGCCCCCCTCGCGTTGGCAGCGGAGACCCTAAAAATCGACCCCTTCGCCGGCCGACCACGCCGTTTACAGCCGTTGGGGTCCGAGCGCTTTTTCCGCTTCCGGGAAAAGCAGGATTTGGAATACGAGAGCCTTTCGTTAGAGCAAAGGCGTCTAGACGGGGCGCTTTCGGTAGTCGGCCTAGAGCTGGCCTAACAGAGATGGCCTGGTGCCCTTTTACTGACCCACGCACGCTTGCTCCTTCTTCCCTTTGCGAAATTACCAAACTGCTGCTTCTATGGCTGTAGTCCGTACGCCCAGAATTCAGAATTTTCAATCCTGGCGTCGGTCCTCTCCTGCGAAAGAATGCCCGATAAGAGAAATCGAATAGACTAGTGCATGTAAAGAGAGATCCGAAGAAGGATAGAGGACCTTTAACTTTATGTTTTAATCTTGGACCTATATCCTATCTCTTCGAGCTGTGCGCTGTTACCCGTATATATTTTACGCCATCGGAAATCACTTCCTCCCCCTTCCCCTTCTCTCAATATCTTTTTAACCTTTCCTTATTTCATACTCTGGGCACTGGTTTCGTCAATATTATAAAACCGCGTGCCTTTGAAGTAAGGGACACTATCGCGTATTCGTTTCTGTAGGATTCATTTCAGTGTGACGTTTGCCTTTTTTTTACCTTTCGTTTTGATGAACAACACACGAAACAGAAACTGTGGACCCTTTATCTCAATAACTGCATTCGAGAAGTAGAAATGCAACAAAATTATCAAGTACTTTATTTCTTTCTGTTCTATAGGTTTATGTTTCCAGTATTTCCGACATGTGCCACGCGGCTGGAATGAAGTACACTTCATCGCGCTCTTGTCCCGCAATAAAATATGAAGCAGGCTTCATATTTTATTGCTCAATAAAGCTAGGTTATTGTTACTAACACACGAAGAAAAAAGATTACCCGCTACTCTTTTTGGTGCGTCCTGACTTGTTACGTGTATAACTGTCTTTAAAAGGAAACCTCAAATCCCTCTTGGAGGTGATTCACTCGCTTCGTAGAGTCGTGGGAGTCGTGGCTCTCCAAAAGAGAATCAACGCCTATCCCTCAAGAGAGTGGTATATGTGGCAAGTTAGGCCTCAACAAATAGAATAACGGGTAATCTATCTCTTCTTAGAGCGAATGATACACTGAATCAAACACCTTCGTCGGGTCGTTCCGCTCGCACTGTCGATTGCAGAAAAACTTCTTCTCTCTTGAAACATTCAAGAGTCCTCTGTAATTACCTGTACGTGGCGTAAAAGATTTGATTATGCGGTGATTGAAGCAATCATAACGAAGAAGGTTCTCAGACGAACAGAGAAGGGGACAAAGAGCCCCTTCTGTCCGTTTGAGCGTCTTCCTCGTTGTGATTTTTTTCAATAAGCGCGCATAATGAGAACATGGACATAGACCGACTAGTCCCACTCATAGCTTTATTGTATGTAGAGTAGCCAATCCAGCCTGGTCTACCTTTCTTTGACTCTCGCTCTATTATGACGCGTTCGCTGACCAGATGTGAACCGACTTTAAAAATGAAGTGTGTAAAAATCTTGATGGTATAGACGCACCGAGTTACCCACACTAAACTTAGCAATAACAAGTTATCTGTGTCCGACATGTTCGCGGTCTTTTTAGCCGGAACTTCCCCGTTCCTCTTCCGTAAAGGATAGAACTACGCTTCCTGGATTCAATTGCACGACAATGGATCCTTCCATTGTTATGTACCTCACCGTTGAAAAACCTACAATAGCTCTGTCGTAAAAGCCGCAGCACATAAACTAAAACAATTGCAACTGTAAGAACAATATGAGGTGTCGAGAATACCAGGAGTGAAATGTTTAGGTGGCCGTAGGTTATAGCATAGTAACAGGATTTCAATTCTGTAGGCAGTGCAATACTAGCTGAAAGAACTTGGCTGAGTTAAAATAATGAATCCTTTAGCGACACGGCCGTTTCGCTGCTACGTCTTGTCTTTCAGTGTTCCTGCGTGTCCTCAATAGCCTTTCTCACCGCGATATTTCGGTACGAACTTTACCTTACTCGCGTGCGCCATTCCTATTACACTGAGATTTCCGTTCACACAATAGGGTCGACAGCGGCGCGCTTTGTCACCCGAAAGCCTACCGCACAATGTGCTGCACTGGCGGGATGGCTGTCGATGTTTCTCGATGTATAGAGGGAAAATAAGCCAACGAAGAACGATGAAAACGGTGAGATGTGCTTCGTGCGAGCGTGTGTGTCACAGGCGAAGCGTGTACCGGCAATTGTTGGGCAACGGGACCCTCGAGATTCGCCGATATAAGGAAGAGAGCGACAAGGCCCTCCACTCGTCGAATCTATTTTACTGCTTTGTCGAAGGAATCCATACGCCCCACGTTTTGGGCCTGCCAGGCTACGGCCACAATGCTCGCATATAAACGCGCGGCTTTCACTTCGCTTCTTTTCATAGGCCTCCGATTTGTCGGGCAGTTCTTCGAAAGTGGCTTCGTGTTCTAGTTTTAAAGATATTTTTCTGTCGATATAGCTTCTTTCATGCCTATAGAGGATTTCCATATTGTCGAGGGAAATGATTTCTTCCGCCATGTTGACCCTTTTCTGTCCATTCAAAGTAACGTCAATTCAAGGCGTGCGGTGTGCTTGTCCTTGCAGAATGGAAGCCTTCTGTACCCACCATCACTCTGCTGTCACCGGACGGAAGCACGGCGATAGATACTTTCTTCGGGAAACCTTGTTTTGGCGACGGCACAAGAAGTAGTCCTCGAAGGTTTGGCGTGGCTAAAACCACAAACTGCATGACCTTTCGGACCGTTCCTTTAGGCCGAAGTGCAATACTCTATACGTCAATGTGCGAGCGACACCAATCTCAATAATGAATCATCATCCAGCCATGCTCACATCTGATAGAGACGGCCTTCCGCAGTTGCAAATGTAATAACGTAATTCCCTTTACTTTCTAATTCTAGATCAGCTGCACTGTGGAGAAAACAGAAAACACTTGTATCTGTTTTCACCAACGTACTTCAACAAAAATCAAAGAAGTGCATTATAAGCGAGTGCACAAAATACGTCACAGACGGCACCACAAGTGTGAGTCCTGTAGGTAAATACCGCTGTTTAGGTTGAAGTCTTTGAACGGGATAGATATGTCACGTTTTCTGTGCGGGCTGAAATCAACGCTCCGTCTGAGTGGCGTAGAGTTCATGTTCCGTGATAAGTTATCGCTTTGGCACAGCAGCACCAGCTTTATAGTCATCTGAGCCGCATAACGGCGACGAGCAGCTTTCGCTATGCTCGCCCTTGCGTTCTTCTAACTGCAATATGGTGAGAAGCTTTCTGGAACCGGCTTTCTGAAAAAACAATCGTTTGTAGAGGTGCATAGACTGTGCACACCTATCGCGGCGCATTGAAGCAGAAGGGAACGAGTCGCAAGGTTTAAGGTTAATCACATGCACCTATGGCGGCTTGTATCAGTCGTCGCATACATTACGAAGCGCCTACGTCTAATACCAACAATTACCACCTGTGAAAAGCCGCAACGCAGTTTTCCTGCAAGCAAACTGCGCAAGTGTAACACAAGAGGCGATTGTGGACTATTTCGCCAGCACTTCGGGCAATGTTTGGCGTTCTATAATTACCAGCTGCTGCGCGAGAGTGGTTACATTGGTGGTGTGAAAAAAAGCTTTACGCTCAACGAACTTTTCCGCATTAAAGAAAAAGCGCTTACTCATACCTTCAGTTCACAAATCCATTTTTCGTGATGGCCGAATGCTCACTCGATCAGAGAATGATATTTTCTTTGATTGGTTGTTTCTCAAACAAGGGTGCATAGATGCTATAGAAAAACAAACGATTGTTAGCGGCTTGTAAAGACGGGAATATCAGCACATCACCCCGTTCTTCGCGCGTGCCAGGTCCGACGCTTATTACAGCCTTGCACACCTTATATGAGCCGTCGATTAACTTCATTAAAACCCTAACGAAAAATAACACTACACAATGTTACCGTTGTCCCTTCAAAAACAAGGTCAACGCGAAGCACACCGCGCGGCCTCATTCGCAATCGGCCGCTAGTACGAATGCTCGCACCATTTATGCCACCGAAGCAGTTTAATAATTCGATGTTACGGTTGTCTCTGTTGACCTGGTTCACTGAGAGGTGATTCAAAGCAGAAAACATTTGCCTTTAACTAATAACGACAACTCATAGAGAAAGACAAGTTCTGCACTCTGCTAGATCTTAAATACCAAGGGAGGATTCAACGGCCAAACCCCTGCCTTGCAGAGCCACGTCATCGTGGCTGTTGTGACATGAACGAAACGTAGCAATAGCCAACCTTTCTGCGTTGTACTATCTAAATTTAAAACCGAGGCTTTCTTGTTTATCTTTTTATCGTAGGACAGCGTGGCCTTCAGTTCTGCCTCACAGCAACAATATCGTACCGAACATAAAACACCCAACGCATGTAGCCAAAGTAATTGTTTAGCCTCGCACGACAGAGCTTAAGAGCCGTAGAGGGCAATGAACTAAATGAGCTCCCCACCTTTTCTAATCTTCCCTAATCCCTTGCGTCGCGGTCTAGTCCTGCAGATTAACGGCGAGCTCAGTCTGGGGCAGAGTAGCGTCGCGTGTGCGTGACAGATGGCGAAGGGCACCAAACGTGTGACGGCAAGAGCTGGAGCAAACACCGCCTCTCGGTTCACAAAGGACGGAAGGAGGTGATGATTAAAGCACTAACACGTCTATACGGCTCCTCAATAATAAAAGCAAGTAACACCGACAGGGGTCTTAGGGCACTAAAGGGATAAGTGCGAGATGGCGGCGATTCCTCGTGTCCATAGTGAAGCTGATTCCACGCTTTACCTGTCAGCCCCCTTTAGTTTGTCTAGGCGTAGCCCGGACGCTTATGTGTAACTCGTAGGCACTTCCCTGAAGGTGGCTTAGACCATATAAAGCGTATACGACAGATCAGTCCCATAGGATGTGCTGCAGTTGGGCAAGCTGCTAAGATGCCCGGCGAGGCAAAAGCGCATCGTCGTGGGAGTGTGTTGCATATATATATACGATGTCTGCAGCTAAACGGTGGCATCTCGTTTCAATAAACATTACTGCTAAGGCATGAATGCCTTATACGTAGTGTCACGAGGAACCCTCACTTCGCGAAGGATAAAGTACTTTGTTTTGTATTTTGTGCCGATGTCGCATTTATTATCATTGATAAGCAAGTTACCTCGGAGCACCCGAATTTCGATACAGGAGGCGCATAAATAAACTTAATACAGGAGCACTTCTACGCGAACTTCAGAAGTGAATATCGAAAAGGTTAGACATTGGAAGGTATTATGCAATTCTAAAATTGTACGATGTCCTTGCAATGCACCAGAGAGATCGAGGTCGAAGGCTGGTTTCAGGCCTGGGCGGCCACATTTGGAAGTAGGCGGAATGGAGAAAAACAAACTTAGACGCTTGCACATCATACATTGTACAGACGTAAAAAAATCCTCAGTCTCTAACAATATAGTATGCTCGCATCATATCGTGACTTTACCACGTACGAATTTATGACATATCAAGCGCTCTTATGCAAACAAACCTCCAGTGCAGCTCCGTGGTCAAAGCTTTCATGTGAGAAAGCAAGCTATAGAAGCTGGACAGAACAAGTCGACAAAGGCCATGCACTGCCCTCGTTTCTCCCTTCTTGAGCACTGTGTTTTTCAAACATATGCGAAAGAAAGGGAGAGAGAGAAATAAATGAGATGGAAAGGTGAGAGAGCTTAACTGAAGGTCATATTTGGTTAGCTAACTCACACTGCTTCCATATTCTTACTATTGCCCCTCGCAAGGCGGCACTGCCTTCGTTAACGCTTTGTCTCGCGTATACACTATACAGCGTTGTCAAAATAAAAAGGGCAGGTGTCATGAAGTGTAAGCGTTGTATGTATATATACACCCTGTCCATATTCCCACCATGTGGTGCGGGCCGACAGATTATGTCTTCGCCCACACACAACAGCGTCTGTTAGCAGTGCCACTTTACCGTACCGTTCTGGTCGGCACGTGACTTCTTTTTTTTTTAATGCGAAGCATTTCATAGCGAACCGAAGGCACTTTGGGCGTTTTTATCTACGTATCTATCTCTCTATCTAGCCGCCTACGTATGGGTAGTCTCGTGATCGCCTCCTTAACTTGGTGTAGACCAAAACTGGCATGGGAGAGTAAGAGGATTTGACGAATATGGCTGTCCCGTCTTGACAGCAATAGCGTGACAGGAAACCCTTAATTCCGGACACGTTGTGTACATACCTGTATAAACCACGGGCCACGGTTAGCGGGTATGCGCCACAGGCGATAGTTTATATCTTCCCAGGAACGGCGAGAACAGACATCCATAATTTAAATGAGGGGGGAGGGAGAAAGGTTTATTGTGGCAGAAAAGCTGAGAGGTAGGCCTGAATCAATCTTCTGGCCTGCTACTCAGCCTTAGGAAAGAGGAGGAGTGGGAAAGAGAGGAGAGAGAAGGTGTTCATGATAAGGAGAAGGAAGGTCGCAATGAAGCAAAACCTTGAATGTCGAGAAACTATTTACAGTCTCTCGTCGAGTTCTGTCTCGCGCAAAACCTTGTTCAGCGCCTTCAGAATATCGCGCTGATGACAAGGTAGTGGTCCCAACCGAACTTTTTCTGAAACTTGCTGTTTCGTAGATTTCAACAAGACGGTGGCCATCGGATTTCTTTGCGTGAAATACCGTGGGCAGACGCACAAGAGGAGTTCTGTTGTCCAAGGAGTGCCACATACCTGCCAATTCGAACTGTCAGCACAGCCGATAAGGTGTAGGTAACGACGAGTGAAGGCCATACTTAATCGTACTCTTTGTAGTAGGCTTGTACTGCACCTTTTCATGGGTGGCTTTATTCTGACATGCATGTCTGGATAGAGTTCGTGGAGACGGCGGTGACGATGTCATGGTAAGGGCAAATAAGCTGCCGTAGTTTTGCGGAGGAGTGTATATACAACGGTGTTTGTGTCCGGTCGTGAAAGTGGTATGGCCAATAATGTAGCATTATTGCCTCCGCAACGGCTTGCTCGTTTCCACGTAAGGCCGCAGTGCCCTGGAATCCACTGATACCGCATACGATGGCCAGTTTTCAGGGCTAAATCGTGGGATTCGCCTACATCTTGAGCAGGAAGGCAATATGGCCCTCGTTTAAGCGCTGAATTTATTACTTGAAGCGCTGGTTTGCAGTCACAAAATATCGTCCATTTGCGAGTAGGCTACGTCGATATACACCGAATTACCTCGCGGATGGCCACAATCTCTGCCGCCGTCGATGTTGCTCTGTGGTCTAGACAGAAGCGTTCCCTGGTCTTCAAATTTGGTATGACTAACGCCTCTGTTGAGGCAGTGGGTGACACATACCCGTCAAAACACGCATGTATAGAAACGGCATATTCTGTAGATATGTACGGTAACGTTAATTGTTTTAGGCCACATGAGGGTATACGCCATTTTTTACCCACATGGGAATGAATAGGCGCACAACAGGTCCTGATAAAGTCCATGATGGTACTTCTGCAACTTTTGCCGGAGCGAAGCCTGAGGGAATCGCATGGCGTGAGATGGGTTAATTTAAATGCGAGGGCCCAGCAAGAATCGAACCCAACCATCATTCGTGGCAGTCAGGTATTCTGCCACAGAGCTACACCATCGCTTGAGACTGCTTTGGAAAAAGACCCTGTGCAGGCGTAATGTCGGTGCAACGTCAGTTGCGGTTGAAGTGCTGGCTATGTCATTTTATAACAAAGCAATAAGCATTACACATGTACTCCTATGATACAGGCGCCCTGCCGGGTTAACGTCAATTGCTCTTCTAGTGGTGGCTCCGATTTCATAGGAGTATAATAAACATCACATTTTGTTTTCCTATGATGCAGAAAGCCATATTCAAGCATTTCTCGACCCCGGAGGAATACGCTAACGAATGTTACGTATGATATTCACATCATCGCACCGTAAAGTGCACGTCGTTTCGATAATACAGAAGTCTGTGCTCTAAAGGAGATTGCTGACGTTACGTCAGACCATAAGACACCCTTTAAACGACAGTGTAGTCGATGAGCCTGGTAAAACCACGCTGTGCACACAACTACTACGCTTTCAAAAACACGTCGGTCCACCTCGTAACGCTTGGCTCAAAGCCAGAAAATGCAGTATACTCGCCGATTCCCACAAGGCGTGGGACCTGCCGAACCTTTTTTTTTTTTAGTCTGCAAGACTTCTATTAGACACATTTGATCATCTCATCCCGTTACCCTATGCAATGTGCAACTCGCGCGGCTAGAAAGGTTAATAAAAGCTGCGTGCCGAACATGACCGTAGTGTTCCTCCGTACTTACCGTAAGGTAAACCGGCACTGCTGAAACACCGTAATCTACCGTGTGCTACTAACTCTACGTAAAAAGATGGCAAATAAGAATTTACGTTTAAATAAAAACCGTTTTTGCACCAGATATTTAATAGCCAGGCTCCACTTTCGCAAGCGCAAGAACTTTCACCTTTGTACTTCAATATACTACACCTTTCATCCCTCCACATCCCCAAAGCCCAGCGTGTTTTCCACGAACCATTCCGCCAAGGTTTAGACTGTCGGCGCCAATTTCGATACTCTATGTACAGCGCGCGAGGCACGCGATTCTTGAATAAAAATGAGCTGATTCACAAGTCTAATACATGCGACCAGCACAAAAGCTATCTTTACTCTACGCGTACAAGACACCCAAAAGTTCATATGTTCAAGTTTCAGCAGTCGCAGCAACTACAACAACTATGCTTTATGATCATCATCATCATCATCAGCCTGTCTACGCCCACTGCAGGGCAAAGGCCTCTCCCATGTTCCGCCAATCAACCCGGTCCTGTGCTTTCTGTTGCCACGTTATACCTGCAAACTTCTTAATCTCATCTACCCACCTAATTTTCTGTCTTCCCCTCACGCGTTTGCCCTCTCTTGGAATCCAGTCAGTTACCCTTAATGACCACCGGTTATCCTGCCGACGTGCTACGTGGCCGGCCCATATCCATTTCTTCTTCTTAATTTCAACTATGATATCCTTAACCCCCGTTTGTTCCCTGACCCACTCTGCTCTCTTCCTGTCTCTTAAGGTTACACCTATCATTTTCCTTTCCATCGCTCTCTGCGTCGTCCTCAATTTAAGTTGAACCCTCTTTGTAAGTCTCCAGGTTTCTGCTCCGTAGGTAAGTACCGGTAAGATGCAGCTGTTATATACCTTCCTCTTGAGAGATAGTGGTAGACTACTATTCATGATTTGATAATGCTTGCCGAATGAGCCCCATCCCATCCTTATTCTTCTAGTTATTTCACTCTCATGGTTCGGCTCCGCGGTTACTAGCTGTCCTAAGTAGACGTACTCCTTTATGATACCGTGCGGTAAATGAAGGTGCTTTTTCTTTTTGCGGCAGAACTGTTATGGTCGAGGTTTGCCATGTGCCGTAGGTAAAAAATTGTCATCGTCATGAACTGGCACGCACTCAATCGCGTCCTTACGATTCGAAACCACTAGGTTATCCGTAACCACTAGGCTATCCACTATCCGTAACCACCAGTCATAACCACTAGGCTATCCAGCCACGCTAGCAGGCCTTGTATACTATAGCACAGGAAGGAGGTGGGAAAGGAAAGTGAGAGTGAAGAGGAGAGATATGAGGGAAAGGGGGAGGGTAAAAGCCTAGCCAAGCCATGATCAGCTCGGTGCCCACCAGCTCTGTGACCAGCCTTGCGAGACTTTGTTATGCTGCGCTAATTTTATTTATTTATTTATTTATTTATTTATTTATTTATTTATTTATTTATTTATTTATTTATTTATTTATTTATTTATTTTTGCTATTGATCACTCCTCGTACAACGGCCTTTTAGTCCTGAATAAAACTAGGTGAGCATGGATTGTTCATTTCCCTTGAAGCCTCGCTGCTTATTGTATCCTTCTTCCATATGAATATATTGTCCAAACAGTTAGTCAAAAAGAACTTTTCTGTCCAGATTTTTCCACTGTGGTTTATACTTACTATATTTTATAAGCTTAATAATTCTTTCTTCACATTAACGTCGCCTAGCGTGTGCGTTTAATCGCACTTATTTCAACACGCGGAAATTCCAGTGCTGACGTGAGGAAAAAGGGCCCGTTTTATCATTGCCCACAGCGTAACAACCGAATGGCTGTCATGATTACGCACTAACCATACTAGCTGGTAATAACTTCTTTGGTTTACGTACAAATGATCATGCAGTGCTCTATATTTATAATAATAACTGGGGTTTAACGTCCCAAAACCACGATATGATTACGAGGGACGCCGCAGTGGAGGGCTCCTGAAATTTCGACCACCTGAAGTTTTTTGTACGTGCACCTAAATCTGTGTACACGGGCCTCGAACACTTTTGCCTCCATCGAAAATGCAGCCGCCGCAGCGCTCTATATTTCCGACGTACTTCGTTCATTTTTCGTCATAATGGCCACTGCTAGGCAATACTTACTCTCAAACAGCCTACTCTCCGTAAAAAATTTGTTTTCTATTTTCAGTGTGTCCCCATAAAATAGCTAGACTTGGGTTCTATTAAGCGTTAAGAAAATGGTGCATTCAGCGAGAGAACAAAAATAATGTAACGCACGCGGAGGTAAAATAGAAGACAACAAAGACAGTGCGCAGAGTAGCGTAGCGTTTAAGTGGGTAGGCATTATGTCTTTATTTTTTTGTTTTTTATTACCGGGACTGTAAACTTGACGAGTGTCGTAGAGGACCTCCACGACACTGAGAAGGACGAGGGAAGGGGCGAAGAAGGGGCACATACTGTGACTGGTACTGAGTGCAGTATGAGGAGTATGCCGCTGTCACATTTTATTTAAGATCGAGCACATTATTCCTGCGCATACAAGTTTTAATACTAAGTAAAGCTATCACTCGATCTACAGGATTTACCATGGTGGCTAGAAGACGCCATTTTAATTTAAATATGCAGCCCCTTTCTTGTAAATAGGCCACTTTGCCTTGCTGGCCCATGAAAGTTTCTCTTATGCGCCAATTTGCCAGTCCGTGGGATCTCCATAATAGTTTTGTGAGGTTGATATTTTCCCGCTGACATTACGTTGCCCCACAGCTCGGTTACGGCTGTGCTTGTCATCCTGGTTTAAAAAGAGGGGGGGGGGGGCAGTTATCGTCTGACCGGAATTTTTGCATCAAGGCCATTGTCACATCGACCAATCGGTCACGTCCGTAAACCGCCACATGCCATACGAAAGCGAGTGGTTTGAACGCCATTCTTTACAAGGGGCAAAGCTAAAAAAAAGCGAGAAACATGGGGGACGGCGGAGGTTGTTGATCGTTGCGCCACGGCGCCGAAAAGCGCGCGGTTTGCCCTGCCATTAGTGTTCAGGCGCACGCGTGCCGCGGCAAATGCACTCGGCAACGACTTCTGGCATCCGACACGAGCGCCGCAGCTGCGAGCGACAGGGCACACTCACATTCCCTCAGTTATACTGCGCGAAAAAAATGAAAGAACAAAGCACCTAATGGGACTCCTGGAAGGGATGCCGGGAACGTGCGAAGATAGGAAATAAAGGAGAAGTTAGACGACCACGAGGGTAGGATCTTGCGAACCGGAGCAGCCCGTTGCGTATTGAGTTAGTATACAGACTCGGCCGGGATCTATTCCTCGTCTTCGAGTGTGCGCCGCCGGATTAGCCTAGAAAAAGCAGCTTGATTGAGTGGTCGTGCCGAGATGATGTAGGAGGGCTCCGGGAGGGAGGGTGCATGCGCGTCCCTTTTCTTCGTACGATGCGAGGCAGCCTTATCACTTGGATAGCCTTGAGAATGCAAGGATGTGCGCTGGCTCGCGTAACCTGTATGCACATGTGCTTAAATAGAGGTATGTCATCTGCTCTTGCAAGCATTTTTTTCTTTTTTTCTGAAAGAAGGAAGCTCCTGGACAGCGTGAGAAAAACAGGATCCCCCCAGAAGCGAATTGAGCCGGTAGTCTTCCGAGAAGGGAAGAGGACATTGCTCAAGGAAGTGTCTCGCATTCTTCCGAGTTTTCTGCCCGAGACTGAGCTATGTGGAAATAGATGCTAAGGTGAAGCAACTGTCGGCCAGGTGTGCCAGGTTAATCCTTATCTACAGCAACTGAATAACACCTACGGCTACCATCAGTCAATTGGCAGTGCTCCATTTATAGTAGGAAAAGAGAGCGTGAGAGGGAGAGAGAAATGAAGAGGAAGGGAAGGTTACCTAAACTTTATTTTTCTGCTCAGAGTATGTTGTTTTATATTCATAGCGACGACGTTCGAAACCCTTGATTGCTTGAATACAGATTTCTCCAAAAACAACAATTTCGCAGTTGAAAATTTTGGTCAAGTGCACTAATCGAAACCAGGACCAACGCTTTCCGGAGCAGTAGTACTGCTATCTCAGATAATCAGGGGCTAGTGATTCGCAGATGCGTGTGTTTTCCTTCTGTCGCAGATAATCAGGGGGCTCGCCAGATGCAGAGAAGTATCCTTGTGAGAAATCTATAATTTGTTCTCTTCGTACGAGTAGACCAGTGTTACAATCGGATGAATCACAGTTTTAGGGGCGAAGCACTTAGGGTCTCGGCGTGTCGGCGTGCATTGTGCCATCGTCGTCTTCTGTCGCTTGTGCATCGTCGTCTGCTCCATTTACTTGAGCGCAAGAGAGGGCGTCACCGCCTCAGCGCTTGTCGTCTGCCGAGAGAGAGCGAACGGCGCGCGTTGACCATAGAGACGCTCTTTCTGCGATCAACGCTGAACTACCAGCTCGCGAGGAACTAGAACGCGCCCTCGTCCACGAGAGACAACGCCCACGCAGGCAGCGTCTGCTAGCGAGTTTCATAATTGAAAAATCCGACTGCTCGCGCTGCACAAGCGTTCACTGGCCACCCCGTATATATAGGCACTGGAGTTTGACCTGCAATGTAGTGCTGGTAAGAGATTTCTCTTGTGCGTAGTTGAACAATACAGATTCGTAGTTTGCGCGCTAAAAGCGGACTGCGGGTCTCTGTGTCTAATCTTTCTTTCGTCTCTCATGCTCATTAGCAGTGATCTTTCTCTAGGAAACACCGGCGCACACTGCGTGCTTCGCCCCTCCGCAGGTTTCCCGTTAGTAGAGCTGTTTTCTCTAAGTCTCTAGCTCAGAGCATTCAAGGAGTATGTGAAATACAGTAAGTAGATGGCCACATCTGTCACAGCTGGGTATGTCACCACCGGACAAAAAGTGTGTGTGTGTGTGTGTGTGTGTGTGTGTGTGTGTGTGTGTGTGTGTGTGTGTGTGTGTGTGTGTGTGTGTGTGTGTGTGTGTGTGTGTGTGTGTGTGTGTGTGTGTGTGTGTGTGTGTGTGTGTGTGTGTGTGTGTGTGTGTGTGTGTGTTTTACTCCGATGAACCTCCGTCCAACTCCACTCCGGAAGGTTTAAAAATAAGACCTTTTAGAATGTTCATTTAAGAGTTTTGAAGCGTTAGCTAAACTTGGCTAGCCGGAGCCGATTTCGCGTGGATCCTCATGAGCCGTGCTGCGCGTGCGCGAGGATAAGTGATGTCACACAGCTGGCTCACCGGAGGCGGCATCTCACGCGCTCTCCGCCACCACCGCGCGCGACTCGCCGCCTCTGGTCTGCACGTTCGGGAGGAGTGGCTGAGTGGCGTCGTAGCCGCGGTAGACACACTGGCGCCGGCACGCGCGCAGATTCCTCCACCACCGCACGCGACTCGCCGCTGCTGGTCTGCGCATTCGAGAGGAGTGGCGTCGTAGCAATGGCAGACACACTGGCGCCGGCGCGCGCGCAGCTATTCGCCTTCGTTGTGCAGTCGCCGTCTCACTGCGCTGGAGCCGCTTGATAGCGCCTCTGACTGGCGTTTGCAGGTGGGTAACGCCATGGAGAAGGAGAGCGCAAATGCTGCTCAACGGTGCAGAAGAGCCGAGAAGCTTATCTCATCGGATCCCGAAGTAGTTACCTGGCAATTAGCGGTCCAGCGTACGAAGAATGAACAGAAGAAGGCTAATAATTCCTAGACAATCTGGAAAGCTACGAATAATCAGCTGAACCTTTGCTAACGCTACGTATATCCTGGCATAGCCGAGCTAAGCCACTGCAAATTTTTACGGATGCCATGAATAATTTCCGTCCGACTTCTCTAGTTTAAGCCTGCCATTCAGTTTGTTGGTGCAGCGTTCGCGAATGTTTTTATTCGTTGTTGCCTTTCTTTCAAATATAGCAGCATCAGTCTGAATGCAATATTTAATCATTTGCAGTGGTGTGCCAGCGCCAGTGCTGCTCCTTGCCTTCTTCAATCTAGTTATTCATGCTCTACCCATTGTCGACTGGGGAAAGAAATTAATCATAACCTTCTTCATCTCACTTATTTCTTTCTTTCCTTCGTTTTTATTTTAATTTTATTCTATTATGTTTCTTCCGCATTCCTCATGCGAGCCTGATATCCTGATATGGCCGGATCGACATTTCTTGCTTGCAGTTAGGGCAGCGAATTATCCCACCTGTTGGAGTTCAGGTAATCAGAACCAATTGCTCTATTGAATCATTTAACCGAATCGCGCTTGTGAGAACCTGCTGCTCCCTATTTATATCAGCGAAAAGTTCCCCTCCAGTTATTACTTTACCGCACGGCGGGCTTCATATCCGTTGAGACCTGCGTTATCAATGTAGGCCAAGCATTTCTTTGACGTTACTGTGCACAGAAAAATAAAGCGCGCGTATTAAACCGAACATTGTTTAGGTTGCTTCATGGTTATCAAGATAGTATAGAAAATTCTACCCACGATGGGAAAGTCCGAAAAAAAAAAACAGCTCTCTCTTTTAATCTCTCCTGTGCTTCAAACCGCAATTTTAAGAAGACACAGTGCTTGTTGAAACAGCAGCTGGAGTATGAGATACTTCATTTTATTTCATTTTTTTCATGTCGATATTGTTACCAGCTAGCTAACAGTGTAGTGCTGCGGGTCCACATGGACACGCATATAATAAAGGCAGGAATACGTAATATAACATACATGAAGCAATATATCATCATGCGCTCTCTTAATCGTGAAAGTTGTCCAACCGTAGACAATAGACCAAGAACAAAATCGCTAAGGTTGACAGTTTTTTCACATTCACTCCTTTTTTTCCCCCTCGTTCTCTATCTTACTCTCTATAAGGATGAGGTAACGTTGGACGGGACTGGGAGGAGGCAAAATGCGGCGACGGGGTTTCGTATATGCAATCGCACATCCGGATTTAGAAAGACCTAACCTCTACCTGTACTGAAGCACTTTAACCGCTATCTCCAAATGTCTATGTTTATTCGTGCAGTATTGATAATTAGACTACCTGGTAATAGGCTCGTTTCAACCATTCCCCGTCACATCAAGCCTGCTAAACAAAAGTAATGGCAGGACATAAATCCCATGTCGTGCACTCAGCGCTCAAATGCGTTCATACTATCGAGCCTGTGGAATTAAAGTATGTCTAAATCCACACGGCTTGCTCGGATTCAGTTATTGTTAGCATGGTGTTGCGTCAGAGTACTGCCTGGCGCGTCTGTTATAGTTCACCGCAACTCGACTGGCGGCATTTTCGACTGTGTCGCATTGATTTGGGTTGCGTGCTTGTGCCACAAATGCCCCATTGGAGGAAAGATAGAACATGAATTTTTCGTACACTCTAAGAAAAAATCGAGTATTTGGGGTGTATTTCTGCCACACAACAATAATTGTCATCCGGCTTGCTCGCGTTTCTTTTCTTGAAAACCCGGCTATCGTCACTTTCCTATCAAGAATGCTATGTCACACTGATAATGCGCGCGCCGTTCGTCACCGGGAAATGCTGGGACCGCGGTGATAACGCGAGCGAAGTACGCGAGGTCGATGACGATTATAGTTGCGTGGCAGAAATACTCCCCAAATACTCGATTATTTCTTAGAGTGTATGCTGATGGTGCTGGGTGAGGCGATTAACATTATAAATGCTGGTCGTTTACTATGTAACCACTAAAATTGTATGTGAACATCGCAATCACTATAGTTTATTCCAGAATTCTGTAGAAAAGCATAATAATAAAATGATTAAACTGCATATGAGCAGCACACACGAGAAGTGAGCTAGGGTAGCTCGTTTGTACTGATGATGTTAGCCTCCTCGGTCCACAGTACAGTAGCCCCAGCTTATTTGGTCTTCGGTTGTTGGTTGGTTGGTCGGTTTATGGTGTTTAACGCACCAAAGTGACTTAGGCTACGAGAGATGCTGTAGTGGAGGGCTCCGGATAATTTCGACCACCAGGGGTTCTATAAAGTGCGTTAACGTCGCACAGTACACGGGCCTCTATAGGGCTTTGCCTCCATCAAAATACGACCGCTACAACCGGGATCGTACCCGCAATTTTCGGGTCAGAAGCCGAGCAGCGTAACCACAGGGTCACCGCGGCGGTTTGGACTCGGCATTTGTTAACATGGTCGAAGAGTTTGAGTTTAATTCACCGAATCTAAGTTGTGAAGCGCTGCCTTAATCCAGCAGAGGTGGTGGTCAGTCACGAGTTTCACACCTGCCTGAGACCCCGGTTTGGGTTGTTTCGCGTTCATCTAAATGTCTTCTCACGAGAGGTTACGCTTGATAAGGAACGTTCAACCATGAAGTATTGAATTTTCTATTTTGTTCATATTCAAGTGCAAAAGTACTGCATAACGAATAGCGTTAGACCACAGTATCACGAAACGTATGCTTACATTACTATCGCCTGAAAGATTTCTGGCTTTTTACAATTCTTAGATCCATAGTCGCCAATCACTGACCGCTGCATTACTGGAAAAAAAAGTGGTCCATAACTTCGACCATTTAAACATAAACGGATTCTTCTTGGCAGTGGCACTGAAAAAAATTAGGAAAACAACCTTGCTTTCGAGAAAACAGAAAAGTCAACTTTCCCCCTCATTCTAGCCAAACTTTATCTGTTTTTTTCTATCTTATGAAAAGTGCAAATGTTTTAAAGGTCTCCGTACGAGCCCCGCTCCACGTGCTACACTTTCCCTTCTGGCTCTTCAAAAGTAGCACTTAGTGACTTCTTAGCACAACGGCCAATTCTCTGTCGAGTTCGTGCCCACGCAAAAAAAAAAGAAAGAAAAACCACTTGAGCATTTTCGTCGTTCCCTCATTCCTGTTCACCTTCCTTGCCTATAAGTCAACAAGCTCAAGTATGCGCCGTCGGGGCTGTCAGTTCGGAAGCAGGTGCGAATAATTCAGTCCGACTCCAAGATTTCTCACACTGTTCGAAGTTCCTCTGCGGAACCAGCAGGCGATTAAGCTCTGGCGCTGCCTTAATTGAGAACATTACTTAAGCTGCAGTTGCGTGCTAGAGACTTTAAGCATCACTACCTGCGGCTTCGCGAATTTCCGATGAGGGCGAAGAAAAAGTGATCAAATAGGAAGGGACAAGGTAAAACTTCTTGCATTCATGTGATTGCAACACTTAGAAGGGCGAGAAGAAAGGACGACCTAATCCGAGGAAGAATTTCACAGGTTTTAAGAGAGAGAGAAAGTGAGAAAAAGAGAGAGAGAATCCAATGGAGGCTGGAGGTGTCATCCCTGATAAATGTAGGTCTTGCTCCTTTGATCAGAGGATTGGGGTGACGTGAAAATGAAAAAGATACTGTGGAAGGCAGATATATAATCCTCTTCAACAATAACAACCGAAAATATGGGGCTAGAATACACAAATGAATATAAGATGACTAAAATTGGTCAAATAATGTTTTCAAGGCCCGATGGGCATACGTATAGCACCACAGGCTTCATGGTTAATACTGCGCCCACCCACCATCTCCTTTTTTTATTGTACCAGAGCTGTAACTTCCGTATAAGTAACGAGATATACGTCACGTTATGTTTATACTTATTGTCATATCGGTGTCACAGCGTCATCCTGTGCAGCGCAGGAAACTTGGTAAATAATTCCTCTTGAGCTCGCCATGGAGACTGATGACATCACTGTCCGTAATAATCAAAGAAAACAGTGCAACACTACCGCGTACCAGCGCTGTAACCAGCTTCAACAATACCCAGGCACGAAAAGGCAATCAGCCCAATTGCCGACAAAGGGTCTCTTTCCTGTATCGCAAATAAAGATGCTACGCAAATATTTACTGAAGCTGCTGCACTGCACCACTACCAGCTCAGCGCTTGTCAGCTATAACACCGCCTCCGTGTCCCCAACCTTTTTGCTCTGACAAAACGTAAATAAACTTATGTGAGCACTTACTGCGAGTGTAAGACTGGGCGCGCAGCTTTTATGTGTACAGCCGCCGTCTATCCGATTATAAGACGATGCACTTCAGTTATTCGCCTCGGGTATTTGTTCGCGGAAATCGAGCACAGTCTATGTATTCCACTTCTGAAACTATCCGGCATCACACCCTAGAGGCTTCAACGACTGAAACCCGGCAGGCGGCTTCGCCTTGCAGGCAGGAGAGCTTCTTCGACCATTAATAACTAATGATTTGCCGACTCACGCCACTCTTGTCAGGGTGGCGTACATTGGCTTTTCCCGCCTTTGCTTTCATATTTAATGGACTTTCACAGCCTGGGAAGTCTTGAAAGCAGGAAGTTCAGAACGTAGTGGCCTAACAATACAGCGCAATTTTAGAATATCTAAACACAGCTTCGACATGCCCATGGCTGTGCATGCGTCACTGTAGAGATATCTGCATTTCGTACGTACTTATCAACAGCGCATATTTAATGTGTCTTCATATCACCATGTTCCATATATCGCTGCCGATTGTGCATGTACAAATAAAAGGTGCCTCAAGTAACAGCAAAGGAGACCATGTTGCAGTGGAAAAGGTTTGGTCCTTTATTTGTCCGAACCAGGAAATTAATTCACACAGCTGCTCAAAACTTGCAGTCTTCGATAACAATACATATGCAAACGAGGTGTTTTGAAAATAAACCGGTAAATTTTCTTCTGGTTAACATACCTGCCTTTCACTTAACCTTTTTCTCTCTCTCTCTTTGAAGATACGGGCTGTGCCGAAGCAGACATTTACCTAGGATTTTAGTTTGGGGGAGGGGGATCCTGATTGTGTCGTGGAAGATGGCCGCGTGTGTGTTGAGGGAGGGGGGAGGGGACTAGGTGGGCGGCATGGCGATGGTGGCGAAGGTGGCGGAAGCGAATTTTTTAATTTTATTTATTTACAAATACTGGAGGCCCTCCTCGCGTCCATGCAGGAGTGAATACAAACAATGCAAACGGACAATAAATCGTAGTACATTGAATAGCTTAGCGTGATTGAAAAAAATAAAATAAATAACAAGTACACAAATGAATATACTTTGCCATGGGCAGTGCATATATTTTCGTTATACAAGAGAATTACTCTCGGAGCAAGGTATATTTCAATATAAGCCACTTACACCAGGAAACCTTATATTTATGATATGTTCAGTAAATGAAGCCAACGAAACAGAGTTCACCGCTTCTTCAGATAACGCATTCCAATAAAAAATTGCGTGAGGAAAGGGGGTGAACTTACGGACAATAAGGTGGCCAGCGGGTTGCCTAAAAGTTTTACTGTGATGCGTTCCGGCTGAAAGTCTTAAAGGATGTTGAAGGTAACACTCCCGTCAGAACTTAAAGCCCCCGTGATAAAGTTGGCAAATCACTTTTAATCAACATACTATCCTGCGCTGCTCAAGTTTTTGTAGGTTTGCCTTATTACGTAAGAGCGGTTACACTAGAATGAGACACTATGCCCACGATCAAGTTCAAACAGTAGTTCCTGGTTCTACGCGACATATCTCCCCATCGAAACAGTTCAGTCGCACTGTGACACTTGCGCTTCAGATTAATTATGCCCCTTTCACTAAGACGGTGTTCACATTTTATGTTAAGCGTGTTAACATGATGTCATAAGTTGTGTGTAATTCCGTAAGAACGCTGTTACGTCAGAAGAGAGAATGTCATTGTTTATAAACTGGTGTGTTCTTTACATACACTAAGCCATTTTTTCAGAAAATGTAGTCAATATGTACCTGAAGTGTCTGCGGCTTCATTCATAGAAGCACAGAATGTTTATGAACATTGCACAATTTTGCGTAAAAAAAGAAATGTTCCTGTGGCGTTATGGGAGTGGGCGAAATCAAAAGAACGAAGTGTAACAGCAAGAACCGCATGCTTATTGAAATGCTAGAAAATCTCGCTTCATAATACAGGCGACGAGTGGAGATGCAGTATGGCCTTGCAAAGGTGCCAAGGCGAAAAAGTTGTCGGTTCGAAAGCACTAATGTACTCTTGCCGTTAAGATCTAGCTAATGCAGTGCTGCATATGAGTGTGGAAAATTCACATAAAAGATTGCGCTGCGTCGAGCCTGCCTCTGTTCCACTTTATCGCTGATAGCAACGACAGCAAAGTAGGAGCATGAAAGACAGAATGCCAGCTCAGACCTCGCAAAACAGCACAGTGAAAAAAAAGAAATAAAAAACCAAACCAAGCTAACTCCCACGCAGCTGGCTGGGGTAAAGTCATCATCCTAATTTTCAACGGGCGTTCGTGGAGCGCTCCGCCGCACACACCTGCAGTTTCCGATAGCGCAGATCACGCGAACCTCGATGCTGTACTGAGTTCTCTTTTGGTGCCCCCTCCCCTCCTCCTCATTCGCTGTCGTGCCACCCCGTACCAACCCGCCTCTCTCCACCAATTTTCTATTCATTCCGGCCATTTTCTTATAAAAACGAGCAGTTTTTTTCTCGTTCTACACGGTACACTTGCTGTTTTGCTCGGGTTCTCGGGGGGCGTATTTACTAACACACCGAACAAGACAGATAGAAAAGGCGCGCTCTAAAAATTCATTCGTTTCGCTCTAGCGCATCGAAAGACTGCAACGGCACGAAAGTTCACACACGAACAACGCTCGAATAGAGAGTACGTGTACGGATTGGCTGTGTTGACTCTGGCTACTTTAAGTTTTTCTTATCGCCCAGTGCTGGCGCATGAGATAGGAGAGATACGCGCTAAAAAGAAGCAGAAATTCGAAGATAAGTTAGAACATGAAAACGTAAGGATAAAAGAAGAAGCGCGGGACGGCGGAAACAGATAGCGCAGTAGCTTTGCATGCGCCCCTTTATAGATGGCTTGCCCTGAAGCACTCCTGCTTAACGTGAAGCATGCATTACGGAAAATCGACCTGTTTTCCTGGAAAGAAACGCACGCAGAAATACTGGAGGGATCGCCAGGGCCCCACCATTTATTTCCCCTTTTCTAGTTATATACCAAAATTCGGCAAAAATTCGTGCTGTTGCCACGTTTGCAGTCTTCTTCCTTATGTATTGCCCCGGAAACTAAACTGAGACGAGTGCCTCCGCAACGGCCCACTCTGCATGTATAGCTGGCACGCTCCCGAAGCTCACTTCGCCATACTCGCTTCCAAACCAATCGGGCGCCTCTTGTCGGTGTGTTATTAGGAAGAATTTCGGTGGCAGACCTCCCTGTGCACATTGTGTTTGTTACCAGGGTAGCGTGACGTTAAGCAAGAAAGAAAGAAAGAAAGAAAGAAAGAAAGAAAGAAAGAAAGAAAGAAAGAAAGAAAGAAAGAAAGAAAGAAAGAAAGAAAGAAAGAAAGAAAGAAAGAAAGAAAGAAAGAAAGAAAGAAAGAAAGAAAGAAAGAAAGAAAGAAAGAAAGAAAGAAAGAAAGAAATACGAACAAACGTGCACATAGCAGAGTTGATTGGTGGAGTGTTATTGGAGTGTTATTGGAGTGATTGGTGGAGGCTACAAGTTAGGAATGAATATTCTAAGAATGGTAAATCAATAAAAATGGCCCGGCATCTCTTCAGTGCTGCCATCGTAGCAGCGAGGTGCGCAGTGCACGCTCCTTACTGCGAGACAATAAAAGCAACACCGCTTTGCTCGCGAACGTCTGTAATTGTGTACATAATGGGGTTAGTACTCCCTTAGTTGTGTATATAACGGAGTTAGTACTCCATTAAATGTGTATATAGTGGCGTTAGTGCTCGAAAATTGCACCGCCATACAACCTCCTTAGACCAAGTTGGACGAAACTATGCCTTACCTGGATTTTTAGATAACGAACTGAACCACACTCGTCCACAAGGGTCCGGATTTAGTGAACAGGCTGATGGTTTCGGCCTATTAAGAAAACTTGCAAGGTCTGACTTAGTTGCATTATAGATCTCGCAAACTTATGTGTACGCAGACTAGACTCTTAATCAGCTCCCGCTTAAAGCAGTAGATATAACCAGGAAACCGGACATTTTTCGTCTGGTTTCTTTCATAATGCCATAATTTAACCACGACCTATTTAAGAGTCTAGACGTAGTGTAAGCACTACATACACTCATATCGTTAAGATCCACGTACCACAATCGGGTAGATAAAAACACCAAAATAAATGTTCGCGGTCCGTTATAAGTGCCACCTGTTGACCGAACGTTTCATTACTTCAGTCCACGCCACTCGATTGGGGGATCTTCGGGGGCTAGGAGAAAACGTTCTCTTTCTCCAGAAAAAAACAAAAACAAAACAGGCAAATTGTTGCACTTACAAAGAACCACAGCTAAAACGCAGCATACGTTCTTTTCTTTCTTTTTCATTTTTTTTGTGCTACCTCTAAGAAATGTTTTTTTTTTACTTTCGCATAGAAGTCACATGCAGATACTGTATGTGCACTGTACCCAATCTTTCTATAGTTAGGCCCAATTCTACGATGCCTATCGGCATTATGAAATCAATTTTACCAGAAATAAAGCATGGTGCAATAGAACCGAACCCATAGACAATTCGGTTGACCAATCTGTTGTGCATATTTTGCCTGCAAGAATTCTAAAAAAATATGGGACAAAAAATATTCCCTTGTGTATAAGCTGCAAACTAGCTGTCTAGCAAAACAACGTTAGCTCAGCGCACCCCCCCTTTCCCCCTGCACTCCTTGCCTGCTAGGAAGTCTTCACCAAATTTTCCCTCCTTCACTGAGACAGTATTATTTCTCGATTCGGTTGTTCATTTGAGGATTCAGGCTTACTGAAGCGGTGAATTTCGATCCGCATTGCAGATATTCCCGTTTCTGCAGCCGAAAGACGTTTCGCTTCAAAACGTTCATAAAAGCATGTCTTTGAGACTACTCTATACTATTGGGAGAAGTATGTGAGAAACACGGCACTTTACCATTCAATGTCTAAAAGGTATGAAAAGGTATTTGCTTTGTGTGATTATAATAATACGATGTGATTATAACGATTCCGACACTTTCGAAATCCTAAATTTCTTTACAGGTTAATACGTGCTCTCTCTTCGTGACGGCAGCGCTGCGGACTCGTTGGTCACTGCAAATCTGGCGAGCGAATGAAATACCCTCCTCCCCTCCCCCAGATAGAGATAGAGAGAAATAAATGAAAAGGAAGAGGCAGGGAGGTTAACCTGGTGCGAGTGGCCAGCTTGCTACCTTGCACAGGGGTGGGGATATAGGGGTCGGAAAGAGGCCAGAGAGAGACTGAGATAAAATAAAAACAAAACGAAAAATGCACACATGCACACACATGCAGGACGTCCTATCAGAGCCGTTCTGATAGACCGGTTGAACGCAGAAAGCGCATTAGCGCCTGCACAGCCTTCTTCTGTGACGTTAAGTCCTGTCGGTGGCGCAGGATTCTTTCTTCCGAAAGAGTTCGGTCGTCCAGTTTATCAAGTGCTGTCGAAAAAGAAAAGGAATAAACGCGTGCAGGCGAGCACTGTAGTAGAAGAAGAAGAAGAGACACAAGAAGAGTTCCTTATTAAGTTATTTCCTACTGCAATTTGGTATTTTATAATTCTTTTCTCTAATTGATTATTTTCGATATTAAGGTTCTTTTCTCATTCTATTGGCACATAACCCAAAGATTCCTATTTTATTTTCAATACTTGCTTGTAGTCTGATTAATTCAATTACTTTTGTCTAAATTCTAAATTTCCATGTAATGTTTACCGCCGGTTTCATGGCCAATCCCCCTTTGTGGGTAAAAGCCAGTAGAAGAGGTTCGAGCAAGTAAGTAAGTTGGAACGATGAACGGCTGTCTGTGTAGTTCCTTGGCTGATCGATAGTTTCTTTACATTTTGGTGCCGAAAACCCTCGTGCAGACACGTCTCTCTCATCGCACGACTCAAGGGGACCGTCTACTCGACCACGTCGCTCTGCGGGCGGCGAGGACTCGCAACGGATCGCTCGTGATTAGCGTGGGCCCGACACATCGACATCTGCACGGATGGATCGCCTAAAGACCAAGCGCGCAGCTCCACGAGCCCAGAATACCAAGCTTATACAGGAAGCACAGTCCCTGCTGAAGGATCCTACCGCGGACAATCAGGTATTTATGACCGTTTGTCGGCTAGCAACAGCGAGCTCTCGAAGATTAATGATGCACTAGAAGAGCACCTAGCTGACGAGGAGCTCGTAGCGGAGTATGTAGCGGCGGCGGAGTACAACGACCAAGCCATTAGCATGCTCGCCGAGATTCGATGCAGAGTAGCCGATTAGGGACGCGGAGCCAGTACAGCGGCGACTGCTCCTCAGAACGCTACCCCATCAGCTCCTGATGCTCCGACCAGAATTGGCCCAAGACTGCCGAACCTTGGCATGCCAACATTTAGAGGCGACATTCACGAGTAATCAGCTTTCTGGGAGCAGTTCGAGCAGACTGTTCATCTCAACAACGCTCTATCAACTACGACGAAATTTTTCTATCTACGGCATTCCCTTGCGGGTGAAACGGCAGCGGCGATACCTGGTTTTCTGATTTCCGAATCTTGTTACGCAGACGCCATAGAGTTGCCTAAAGAACGCTTCGGAGATCGGAAACGGATAGAGCAACACCACCTGTCAGCGCTTCGCAGTCTCCCTCACGTGAAGTCAGGAAGCGACGTTCGAGGCCTCAGGCGACTTTACGATGCCGTGCAGCTCAACATCAGGTGTCTGACTGCACTAAACGTTCACACACTCAATTTCTCAGCGATGCTGATCGACATTTTACAGCAACCATTGCCGTATGACATCGTTTTGGCCTATACACGTGGAAAGCGCAGTCAAGCGTTAAGGGAAAGCGGGTCTTCTGCAAACGTCTTCGAGCCAGCCGCTGCCGCTGCGTCATCGGATGCAGAGTTAAAGGAGCTGCTTACCTTTACACGCGTCGAACTAGAAAGCCGGGAGCAGTGTAAGCCATTCGCAGAGCGGCCGGTTGATGACCATGCACAGCGAACTCGAGGCAGCAGCACTAGCACCGCTTCTGTACTACACAGCGCATCGTACAACTGGAACGAGTGTTTTTTCTGCAAATCGAAGAAGCACGGCACACGCGCCTGCGACGCCGACCTCTCCGTCACTTCTAAGAAACAGATGCTGACTAAGGACAACCACTGCTATCGATGCACGTCACGAGGTCATCAGGCAAGGTCCTGTTAAGTCAAACTCGCGTGCTCGAGTTGTCATGGGAGGCACGCATCAAGCACGTGCGACCCTAACTACAGGAAGAACATGACAGTGACACCTCGACCAGTGGACGCCTCCGGGAGCACAGTAGGAATGGTGTCATCACAGTCGGTTATGCTGTGCGACAAGGATTCACTGAGCGGGAGCGAGATAAATGACAGAGAAGTATACTTGCAGACCTTTCGAGCCTTTGTCGTGAAAGATGACAGCTCAAGATATGTTCGAGGGATTCTCGACGGAGGCAGCCAGCGATCCTTCGTCACGGAAGAGCTCGTCAGGGAGTTACACTTGCAGGTACTGGGAGAAACACGGATTGCACTGAGCACGTTTGGCTGCGCATCACCAAGTGCTGCGGAAATACGGAAGGTTGTAGAAGTTCCCCTGCGCAGCCAGCACTCTTCCGACACCCGCATAGTGCGTGCAATTGTTGTCCCAGTTATTTGTCACGACATTGCTTCCCCGAAAGCTGACAGCCACTTCTTTCAGAACCTGCGGCTCGAAGGGAAATTCATCGCGGACGAAAAGAAGTTCGACGCGGAGACGGAAAATGGCCTCAGCTTGTTGATAGCAGCTGAACATCTTTGGCAAGTAATGTCTGGAGAAATTGTAAAGAGCGCAAAAGTTCCAGGACTGGTAGCGATGGACACAGCGTTTGGATGGACGCTACAAGGACCCAGTCAGCAAAAAGCCTTTCTGGACTGCGACTCCAGCCTCATGGTCTGCATTCTAAAAGTACAAGCAATTGGTGATGACGAAACAACGTCACATATCTTGCAATCGTTTTGGCAACTAGAAGCCATGGGCATTACAGATTTGGGGGAATCTCCGTCCCATGAGTCTGTTGCATGATTCCGTGGATCTATTAGCAAGAAAAACAACAGATACACCGTGGCGTTGCCTTGGAAAGAAGATAAGAAACCGCTCTTAGGAAACGACCGGGAAATCGCGCTGTCAGGTCTACAATGACTAACACGGAGGCTATCGACGAAGGAAGGACTGTTGCAGCGATACGACATAGTCATCCGGGAATATCTGGAGTTGGGTCACTCTGAAGCGGTGCCGTGACCAGGATGGTCCTCTGGATCGGGATCGGGCCATATATTATATGCCACATCGCGAAGTCATAAGGGAGGAATCGTTAACTACCAAACTGCGGGTAGTATTTGACGCATCGTCACACACTCAAGGCGTACCATCCCTTAACGATTGCTTGGACAAAGGAGTGAACCTCAATCCAGAATTGTTGCAAGTCCTCCTTCGCTTTCGGTGGTTCCCGGTCGCTATAAACTCGGACATCGAAAAGGCATTCCTACAAATTGAGATACAGGAGAGTGACCTAGATGCCTTCCGGTTTCTGTGGTTTGATACTATTCCCATAAGCCAACACAGCAAGCTTGTCGAATGGCGCATGACACGGGTGCCGTTTGGATCAACATCAAGTCCCTTCTTGCTCATGGCAACTATACATTACCACTTGGATAACGCGTGCAAAGATAAAGCACTCGCTTCTGCATTGAAGAAGGCATTTTATGTCGACGATTTATTGGTTAGTGCGGAGACATTCCATGAAGGTCTGCGCATCTATGAACAGTGAAAGGAAATCATGAGAGATGCAGGCATGAACCTTAGAAAGTGGAAGACCAATAACCATCAGCTGCAGAACATTTTCGACAACCAGGAGGAGCAAGTAGAAGGAGCATCCAGAGAAGCAGCTGCGGTCTTGGGAATGCAATGTGATATAGAAAAGGACTACTTCAAGCTTTCTTCCAAATCTGTGGCACAATATTTAGTCGCTGGCCAGCCCGACACGAAACGTACTCTACTAAAGGTTGCTTCTCGAATTTATGACCCGCCTGCCATTTTATCGCCTTTCACCTTAACAGCGAAGCTTTTGTTTCAACGCTTTTGGGTTTTAGGCCGTTCCTGGGATGATCAATTACCCGAGGAGATCAAGACGCCGTGGACAGCCTGGTGTGCGGACGTGATTCAGCTTGGCCACATAAAGATTCCGCGCTGCGTGAGAGACGGGCTTCATGGAGCAGTGGAAGAGGCTGAACTGCACATATTCGTCGACGCCAGCCTGAAGGCTTATGGAGCATGTGCCTATTTGAGAGCATTCGACGAATCCGGGAACTCGGCTACTTCACTGATAGTAGCGAAGTCAAGAGTGGCACCTATTAAAACATTAACACTACCAAAGCTCGAGCTTATGGCCGCGGTAGTGGGAGCCAGATTACTAAAGTACATTTGTTCCTCATGGGATTCAAAAGAATTCCACTGCGTCATGTGGACTGACTCTATGATCACATTGAGCTGGATCCGCGGTGACCATAGCAAGTTGAGTCAGTTTGTAAAACACAGAGTGACTGAAATAGCAAAAGCTACTGAACCAGTGCTATGGCGCTACTGCCCGGGTGAAGACAACCCGTCAGATGTACTGACTAGGGGCATACCTTTGAAGACTCTACGTGCATGTCGCTGTTGGTGGTATGGACCTGAATGGTTGTCCCAGCCGAAATAAAACTGGCCTACCGAACCGAACCAGTGCACGCCGATCAACGATGAGGCAGAGATTGACACGTAACATGTATTTCTTCAAGCATCATCCAGGAACTTACACCCTGTGATTGATTTAAGCAAGCACAACAATCTGCAGAAGCTCCTGCGCGTCACCGCCTGGGTCTTCCGCTTTGTGGATCGATGCCGTGGTATTCAAACATAGCTCAGCGAAACAATTTCGACACTGGAGCTATGTAAGGCTGAAAGGTTTTGGGTACAACGAGTTCAACTCGAAGTATTCGCGAAGGACGTCGAACAGCTTCAACTTGGAGACACTCTCTCAAAACACTCGAAGCTGCTCGATCTTCACCCTTTCTTGGACCAAAGCGGACAGCTTCGGCTTGGCGGACGACTTGAAAGAATCGACGCTACGTATGACGAAAAGCATCCGGTCATACTACCACAGAGGCATCCCTTCCCGGCTTTGGTAGTGACAGAGGCTCACTACAGAGCTTTGCATGGTGGTGTGGCAAGTACTATGATGCAAATACGACAGCGTTATTGGATTATCCGCGCTCGTCAAGAAGTTAAACGAATCATTAATGCTTGCTTTCTCTGCCGAAGGTACAACATGAAACCTGGAAACGTACAATATGCGCCGATGCCTGAGGACCGGCTTCTCTCGTCACGACCGTTTGATGTAGTGGAATTGGACTTTGCAGGTCCACCATATATAAAGCAACAGGAGCTACATGGCGATGCGTCGAAAGCTTACATCCTGCTGTTCACCTGTGCGACGACGAGAGCAGTACACCTTGAACTGACGAGTGCGATCTCGACAAGAGCTTTCTTACTAGCGTTCCGCCGGTTTCTGGCTCGCAGAAGGGTACCAGCAACACTGTACTTCGACAACGCTCTTGCCTTTAAGAGAGCATCACGGGACCTCAGGAACATCTGGAAAGTCATGAAGAGCTCTCCGTTCGCGTCTTTCCTACTGACCCATCGCATCGAATGGAAGTTTATCGTTCCGGGTGCACCTTGGTGGGGTGGTTGGTGGGAGAGGCTTGTCCGAACAGTGAAGTCATCGTTGCGGAAGGTGGTGGGAAAGAGCAAACTCACCAGAGAACAAAGTGAGACGATGCTACTGGAGGTTGAAGCAGTTAACTCAAGACCATTGACCTACGCGTATACGGACGCCAAAGGGCCTTCTCCGATATGTCCGGCGCATTTTCTTGTTGGACGTTCCTTGTTAGCTTCTCCAGAGCGGCCCAACAATGACTACGATGCTATAAGTGCTCAGACTACTCGAAGTGACATCAGCAAGAAGTTGACACACAGACAAAAACTGATAGATCACCTGTGGATGCGATGGAAAAAAGAGTATTTGCTAGAACTGCGGGCACTTCACCTATACCCTGCACATCCCAGCAGCTGTCTCCGAGTAGATGATGTGGTAATCATCAAAGAGCCTGGCATTTCTCGAGGTGTTTGGCCCCTTGGGCGAGTCACAGACGTTTACCCTGGTCAAGATGGCATAATCAGAGCTTGCCGGGTGAAAGCCCAAGACGGAAAGTTTTTAAGAAAGCCAGTACAGAAATTGTACAAGCTCGAATTGGGCGACACTAATGGGGTGCGGGAGTATGCTGAAAAAGAAAAGGAATAAACGCGTGCAGGCGAGCACTACAGTAGAAGAAGAAATTGGAACGATGATGTGTGGTTCCTTGGCTGATCGATAGCTTCTTTACAAGTGCATTGCAAAGCGACTGTCTCTGCGAACAGTACTGTGGACAGTCGCACAGAATATGCCGAATTGTTTCATCACTTCCGCAGTGGTCACAAGCTTCGGTGTCGGCCATTTCTGTGCGGAACGCGTATGCATTGGTAAATGCGACACCCAACCATAACCTGCACAGAAGGGTAGCGTCACCTCGGCGAAGTCCTGTGGGAATTCGAAGGCTGAGAGTTGGGTCTAGGGCATATAGTCGTGCGTGCTGGAAATGTGGCTCGTTCCACTGCGACGTGGTGCGTTGGCGAGCAAGCACGTGGAGATTCCGTGCAGCGTCAGCTCAGGAGAGCGGTATTAAGAGTTGATTGTTTTCAGTTTGGACGGAACGGACAGCTTGAATGGCCCGTTCATTGCCGATAATCCCACAGTGACTTGGAAGCCACCGAAAAGTTATTTCATGACTTTCTCAGTTAAATGATGCGTCTCTTCTGAAATCTCAAATACAAGTTGTTCGTGCGGGCCGCGTCGTAGAGGTGACAGAAGAGACTGCAGTGCCGCTTTAGAGTCACTGAACATAGTCCATTTTTGTGCCCGTTCATCACTAATGAAAAGTAATGCGACACGAAGCGCTGCGACCTCTGCTGCCGTCGATGTCGTAAGGTGGGAGGTCTTGAATTTGATTGCTGTGGCTTTGATCGGTACCACAACTGCTGCAGTTGAGCTGTTTGGCAAAACGGAGCCGTCAGTGTATACGTGTACATAGCCTTGGTACTTCTCATATCGCAGGAGTAAAGCGAGCTGTTTAAGGGCAGGTGACGACATATCCGCTTTTTTCCGGATGCCAGGTATTGTTAGGCTGATGTTGGCCTGAGTCAGACACCATGGAGGAATCGAAGGTCTCGCGGCGGGCATGAAACATGTTGGTAAAGACTCGCGATACGCGGTTACCGTTTGGTAAAAAGATGTACGTGGTCTGTCTGCTGGTAAAGAGGCTAGGTGGTGTCGGGGAGTCCGAGCCAGATGCCTTATATGTGTTGAGTGTTTCAACGTCAATGTGTGTCTTGATGAGATAGACAAGCCTAGGCAAATTCGGAGTGCCTGGGCCTGAACACTTTGTAACGTTCGTAGGCTTGATTTGCTTGCGTTTGTTAATGCAGGCAAGCTGTACCGCAGGAAGCCGAGAAAAAGTATTCTGTACAGCTGTCATGGCACTTAGGGACATTCTTCAAGACTTCCCTGCGAATAACTTCAAGAGATGACAGATGCCCATCAACCGCTTCTTTAAGTACGATACGTGATGGCTCCATGATATGTCTCTGTCAATTATGACACCCAGAAACTTGTGCGATCGAATATATGGTATAGATGGACCATTGATTATTACGCTGTAGTTATTCATAGGCTTGCGTGTAAACGCCACGAGGGCGCACTTCTCGGAAGAAATTTCCAAGCCTCTGTTACGGAGGTAATAGGAAGTTTGAGTGGCAGCTCTTTAAATTCTCGCTCGCAACTGTAGGCGTGTTACGGCGGACGTCCAAATACAGATATCATCCGCGTACATCGATAGCCTAACTGTGTTTGGCAGGTGCTCAAGGAGGGTAATCAGGGTAAGACTGAACAGCAGAGGACTGAGTACGCCGCCTTGAGGGACGCCAGGGTAGCTATAATGTGGAGAAGTTTGACCGTCCTCGATGCTTACAAAAAATGATCGCATTGAGAGATAGCTACGTATCCAGCGTAACATCCGACCGCCTATTCCTACCTCTTCGAGAGCGGTGAGGATGGCTTCATGCGTAACGTCGTCATACGACCCTCCCCCAAGCGCCTACATGTGTACTAGTGCTAAACACTCGAAGCTCTCTTAAACCTGAGGACCTCTTTTATTGCTAGAGACCCGCTCACTTAGATTTAGGGGCACGTTACAGAACACCGTATGGTTAAAATTTCCAGAACCCTGAACTACGACGTCCCTCATCATCACATCATGGTTCTGGGACGTAAAAGCCCGGCAGTCATTATTACCTATTACTTATTTTTGTTATGTTTGCTACGCTTTAATGCTGAAAGTACTGCATCTCATAAGCTCTGACAGGAGCCTTTTTTATGCAGAATTGTCTGGACAAGACCACGCTATCAAGGGTACCTGCTAGTTCTTGTATACAGTTATTGCATTAAAAAAAGGCATGGTTACAGCCGTGTGCGCGCGAAGAAGATTAAATGTTCTACAAACACAGTAGTGGTACGTTGATTTTACAGGCTAAGATATTTAACACAACGCGCTTGCGTGCTCGAACAATATGGCCACGTTGTGCGAACAATCGCTCCTAAAGGGTGCTGCCTGTTAAAGATTCGATAAAAGAAACAGATCATGCTTATTTCGCTGGAACACGCGCGTTTTCAACCCCGTCAGTGTTAACAGATCACACGCACAATGCAGAAACCCCAGCACGCAATACCTGTCCGAAAAAAAAATATTCCATTTAGACGACGAATGATACTACGACATGCAAAAGCCATCTCGCGTTACGCCACAACAAATTTGCTCCCATGGGAATGCGAAGTGGAATTATATTTCTCGCTTTTGATTCCTGTGTATCTGCGTCTCTTCACCGGGCGGGACGAGTGAGGACAGATCCTTATTACCGGGCCAGGCTTTTTGCGGCGGCGGCGACATAGTAGGCGCACATGTGTGGCATTCCGGAACGCTTCGTTCTCGCGTGTCGCCGCGTTCGTTGGCGATCTGTTTATGGACGCAGCTATGCTTGCGGTATACCTTCACCCAGAAAAGGACATTGCAGAAAAAAAAACGCGAGGGAACGAAAGAACCAAAGAAATTTCGCTGCGTGGAGACCGGAGCCGCTCATGAGTTTCGCGAGCAATTCTGGTGTGTGTGCTCGCGCTCTCATCGGGGAGAACGTGCATTCCGGAGCACGTTGGCACACCGAGTTGCTTTCTCTCGTCGACAACGACGCAAGCGAAGCGAAGCTTTTGGTGTGTCTGTATGCCATTCCAGGCCAGACAGGCAGGCATCCCGGGCAACAACAATGCGCACCACAAATGCGTAGACGCGCCTGGCGCACTCCGGAGTGACGGATAGTCCTGATTGTTTCCGACTAGTACACTCACCGGCAGAAGCGAGCGCGCCGTTTGTCTTCCTTGTTTTGTGTGCGTTTTTGTATTCTCGCTCATCTTCCGGCATTGCGAGGTTGCGGTGGTGAGAAACTGCAAACACGCCGCAGGCACGCTACTAAAGCTAGAGAGGGCGATTACTCCGGGACGGCCGTCCAGCTTTAATCCACTGCGCAACGTCGCTGCGTCAAGGCGTGCCTCTTTTTCTTCTTCTCCGTTCTTTATTCGTTTTTCTCGGCGGCATTCCCTCCGTGTTCTTTCTTCTCGCTACCGCAGCTTGCGGTGCGCGAGTTTTCGCGCCTCGTACATATTGTTCTCGCACGCGCTTAGTGTCCTCGTTTCGACGTGCCCGTCTGGTTTCCAGCTGACAGTGTCCGTGCTCCGTTTCCAGCTGACAGTGTCCGTGCTCCTAGCGCGATCTCTCGACGCGTGCTGGCGGCTTTGAAACTCGCGCCCCTGGCGGGTTCGCGCGAACTCCGAAGCGTGAGTCGCGCGCGGGGGGTTACGCGCATCGATTCGAAAACGCGCGGTCTCTCCTCTCTCCCTCTCTCGATCTCTCGGTGGCGCCGGCATCGCTGAGAGGAGAGGCTGCTCGCCAGAGCACTGGCATTGCGCGGCCCGGCCGGCGCTCACAGGGACGCAGCAGCAGCCCCCCACCACATTGAGCTTGGTGTGACCACGCGTATTGGCTTTCGCCTCGACTCGTGAAGTCGGACGGGCGCAACTCTCTCGACTTGGGACGCCGAGTGTGCACACCTCTCCGAGAGAGAGTTGGCCTCTCGCTGGCTGATCGCCTCGTTCGAGAATTGTCGTGTAGGCTAGGACATCGACGACAACTTTTCTCTCTTTCTGTTTTCCTTTTGTTCTTGTTTTGAGTGAAGCGCGCGCGCTTTTGGATGTTGAGCGCCTAGCGTGCCGCTCGGTTCGGCGTTGTCCGGCCGACAGTCCGCCTGAAGAAGGAAGCGCTGTGATTGACGACCAAGGTCAGAGTACGGGAGCGGCAACGCGGCTCTTTCGGCGCTTTATTTTTAGCGCAGTCGCTCTTTTCTGACACCGGACGAGGAGTGACACCGACGTTCTGACATCGCGGAAGAAGGAACAGCCGGGTCCCGTATTATTTCTTTAACCGTGTGATTCCTCCTGTCGAATTCCAAAGTGTGCGCAGTGTTGTGTGCGTGGTGTGTGACTCACGCACGTGTGCGCCCCCGGCTCACGTATGGAGTAAAGAAAAAAAAAGTGATTGTGGTGTGAGTCTAGGAAATGTATTGTTCCGCTGTCATCGGCCTCATCTGATCCGTCCTTCTGGATAGTACCTCGGTGTTACAACGGCAACAGCTGGTTTTGACGCATGCACGCCGCTCTGTGGAATATACTACTCGTTCACGTAAACCCCGCGTCTCGCATCCTTGACATCCGGTATCCCTACGCACCTCTCTGATGTTTGTGCGTGTGTGTGTGCTTGCGTGTGAATGACCAACGATTATACGCCATTGTTGCCACCGGTTCCTTCGACGTTGTTGTTCCTGACCTGAAAAAAAAAGAAGCCTGCTTTCGTGACTCGCTCGACGGCAAAGTTTAGTAGTAGTGCCAAAAGCTGCGCGGATTGAGCTCGGCTGCTGAGAGTTTGTTTTTGAATTCCGTGTGAACGCTGGTTGCGGCAGCCATGACTTTGGGCCACGCGAGAAGAAGAAAAAGACCGACGAGTGTTTTCGCCGTGTCGTCGTTGCTCCTTCTACTCTTCGTAACGATCGGAGAACCGTCTCATGGCAAAGGTACGTACATAGTTAGGTATAGTGGAAGCGATCTTCTCGGCGCATTGCGGAGAACACCGCGTCTTGTCACGATTGATAAGGGCTCATCGATTTTGCAATCACTGCACACGCGAGCTGATTCACAACACGGAGGGTGACCTTTTTGCAGTACGCCGAGAAATGTGATGACGCGCCTAATTATTTCCCGCCACTGCTGATCGGCTAGGGACACGCCATGCTTCGGGGTATCACTGGATGTCAGTGGAATTTCTGTAATGTGCTTCGCTATCTAGTCTTTGTTTCAAGTTGTACAACTTCAACTTTTGTGTTCTAGATTGCTCGCTAATTCGACACGTCATTTGAACGATGCGAGCACTTACGCGAGCTGCTCATTAGGTGCTCGCAATTCCTACATTTAACAGACATAAAAGAAGAAACCGTGATGTTCTCTTTCCTTAAACGTAGAGTAAGGATTTCAGCTGAGTCAATATATTTCGACCTTCACGCATCGAAGTTTGAAAGGCTAAGACAACCGCAGCTATACACTGGTGATAAACAAAAACAACACCCGTCAAAAGATGGTCAATATGTGCATCATTGCCCCGTCTCTTATTTTAAAAACACTGGATCACTACACCTCGATGTTAAAACACAGAAATTTACTTTAACGCAGTTCCATGTTTATTTTCCAAAAATGTAATAAATACCGCGCACTTTCTGGGTATTTTCTTCTTGTTTCTTTTTTTTTTTTTTGAGAGCATGGTAGAGCAGTCTCTTCTGCTGTGGAGCGGAACTCAGCGTCAAACGCTGACTTTTCCGCCACGTAATGAATCACACATAACATAAATACAAGCTGCAAGGCATTTCGTCGATTTTCTTTGTTGCATCGATAATCAAGGAACCGAACACGCGGGCAAATGCATCCACCTGCTTACATTAGATAGCTATCAATGGAAACGAAGTATATTCAGCTCTATTTATTTCCGCCGTGAATATTTCTTAAGTGTATATCGAAATGCTACATCGCATTCTAAGCAAAACATGTAAGAGCGCAAGAGAGTTCCGAGCGTGTACCAAACGCTGTGCTCGGTGAATGCTCCCTTGTAGTAGCCCGACATATTTAGCATTCCGTAGAATGTGTTCTCTCTTCTACCCCCTTTATGTTGTGTACCCTTGTTTTGAACATTGTCTTCGTCTACCACGAGAACAAATACCTGGTATTTGGTGTCCCTCTCCCCTCCCTACTTCGGGGGTCAACTCTCTTGTATTTTCCTGTATAAATGTTTTCGCTATCAACCCACTCCCCCACCCCTTTTTTTTACTTAATGTACACAAGGGGATGTTGGCGCCATTGCATGGTGCGGGCTACTTCTCTTGCATAAATGTTGCCGTCGCAAAGGATAGAAAAAGCACAAAACTATACAAATGCATATAGAAGAACACTCAAAGTAGAGAACCGAAACAAAACTATAAAGACATACAGTGACCTACATAAGTACCTCGATGAAGCATGGTACATAGGAGTGCGTGAGTGTTCTGTCATGTGCCCTACTCCCTTGAGGTAGTTATGTATCGCAAAGCACACTAGACTATTCATGTTCGGAATACAATTGAAAAAAAAAAACATAAGATGCAGTGATTCGAATGCGTCGGTTTCCATGCCGAGCACCAGAATGAGAACGCAACCAACGGGCTCCGCCTTGCTTCATTAGTTGCGCCGATATTATACACGCTCGCCAGCCGACCCCGGTGGGCGTATCATTTCCAAGGACAACACGGCCATTGTGCCGACCGAGTGCGCGCGCAATGGCGCAAGCCGCAGCGCATTAACAAGTTACTGGGCAATTCTGTACGCCGAATGCGTGTTACTGCATCGATGTCGGGATCGCGTATTTTCATAGGCACGACATGGTGTTTACTTACGCGCTGCGGGCGCTGTCTCAAAGGTGCACGTGCAAAATTTCTTTGCTTTATTGTTTGGTTCAGGGCACATTATAATGCACGGCGACAAGCGTGATATATATATATATATATATATATATATATATATATATATATATATATATATATATATATATATATATATATATATATATATACACACACACATATATATCGCATTTCGATGGCGGCGAAATACTAAGGCCCTTGTTCTTCGATTTAGGTGCACGTAAAAGAACACCACATGGTCAAAATTTTCGGAGCCCTCCACTACTGTGTCCCTCATAAGCATATCGTGGTTTTAGGGCGTACAACCAAACAAATACATTGTGCAGCGACTTTATTTTTTAGTCACGTGATGTTCAGCGTAATACGTTCGTGGCGCTTTACGTCTAGCGGGGACATTTTTGTAATGTTTTGAGATGACGCAACTTTAGCGCGAACTGCAGCTAGGTAACAAGCACCGGCAGTCAGTGAAACGTGTGTAATCATCTTGCGCATTTAACCTTATAAATCTTAATTTAAACAGTAAGAACGATCACCCTAAATCTCGGAGCAGGTACACGGATGGGTTCTTCGCCAGATGACAGGGTGATTTAGTGTTATGACCGCCGCAGGCACAAAGCGTAGCCTTCAGGAAGTCATTCTGCCCGCCGTTTTCTGTTGCGAAATGCTGCCCTGCGTGCTGTGTATTTGGGAGGAATGGCTGCTTGTGGGGAAACGAGCATTTGTGTGCAGTGTTTTGCAGGATCATCGGCTGCAACTGTGAAGAATCTTGCGTTTTCTCTTCCCTAATACGATGCAAATTTATTGTGATTTTCTCGTAAAATGCAGCTTTTTTTATTGCATTACACTGAGTCTTGACTTCTCGTAGGTACTACGAAGTATGCTTGCGTCATTGGCACAGTAACGAATAATTTTTTGCTTGTCTCTCCTCTTTGAAAAAGTATCTTCAAGGGAGAGAGAAAAGAAGAGGAAGGCAGGGAGGCTAACCAGGAGGTAGTATCCGGTATGCTACCCTGCACTGGGGTTGGGTAGGGTTGAAAGAGAGAGAGAGAGAGACATTTGGCGTAAGTAGTCAGCACGCTAGAAAGGGGTGAAGAACTGCATAGTTTTTATTGCAATGTGTCGCAATAGTAGACAAGAATAGCTTGACATTATCGAGACGTTAATGGTACTACGTATGAGTGTAAATGGTGTATCACAAAAAAAAAATTAAGAAGCCTGACAGGGCTTTAAAACATACGCCTGTCCACGTAGCAAGCATAAGAAAAGGCTTGCTTCTTTAAAAGACATGCCGTGGTATTTATAACGTCTAAATGACGGATGGCCATACGTTGGCCCATTATTTTGCTAAATGAAGCGAGAAGCAATATGTTCTCTTGTGCTTTTGATTGAAATAAGCACAGGATTGTATGGTTTAAGTGTGACTATTCCGATGTGCTAGTGCTTTCGCACATGTTCTGCGTATTGTCTGAAATGTACAAAATACATTAATTTTTTTTATTTATTTATTTACTGATTTTTCGAACAATGCAAAAGCATTGCCCGCGGTCAGGAGAAAAGGAGGTGGTTAGCCCCCTGACGTGGTCCTGCTCGCGCTGGGCGTAGCAGTAGCAATTTCTGAATAATCTGAAGTACCGACTAGCGCTGCACTGTGAGTACCTCGTAAAAGTAAAGTAGGCTGGCATTACTGATTATGACAATACTACTTCAGACATCTCACAGTGAACGGCGAGGTGTGCTTATAAGGGGGCCCTTTAAAATACGGCTAAATAACGCTACGCTTCTGTCCCATCGTGCCTAAACTTAGAAAAATAAACGCATTTCATTCACCGGGGAACCCTAAACCTCCAGTGCAAGTCAGCAAGTCAGCTCTGAGAAAGTAGCGGTTTGTCTCAAACACGTTAAGGATACTCGAAAAACCGTTCACTACACTTCTCAAAAAATTTTGATTTAGTAATTCCCTTCTACAGGAGCACGTCAGTGAAGAGAGCCCGCGCCGACGCTAAACTATTTTCTACCTTTCACGACAAAGCACTCCTGAACCTTCTTAGAGCGTTGTTTTGTGAATAGAAACTGCAAAGACACAGGATGAGCTAATATGTATTGTTAGATTTGCGCAAAAGAGGACACTGCGTCATAGCCACGTGCATTGTCGTACGGCCAATGGTATTTTATTTTGGTTTGCCAAATCCCGTTATTGAACTGTCCATGCTGTCATCGTTTCGCTATCATGCACCGTGAACAGCTATGAAGTAAGGCTGAATAAAATATCACTTCCTTTCATTATGCAAGCCGTAACATGAAGCGTTTCGGTGAACGCGGCAAAGATAATAACAGCAGGTTATATTTTTGACGTACTGTCAACGCTGTCATCTTTCCTACTCTTACTTACCACAGAGCTTCTGTAATGCAAGACTGAACAATATATCGACGTTTTTTGGTCTTTTTTTTTCGTTGTATAAGCCATATAAGCGGAATTGTTTCGGTAAAAGCGGCAAAGAGAATCGCAAAATAGGCCTACGTAGTTCAACGGTTAGTTGGAAAGTACTCAGTTTAATGAGCCGCTCGTCACGGGGTGCCCCGGGTTGGCGAGCAGGTGGCCTCACCTCGTTACACCGCACCCGACGTTAGTCAGGACCCGGCGTGAGTCATGCGCCTCCATCAGTGTCTGCTGGCTCACGCGTCAGTGAAGCTGCGCGCTCGCCGCTTTGAAGGAGGCGTCCGTTTCGTGGCCGCGAGGCTACCGTTAAATGTAGCGGTCATAAATGTCGTAACTTCTCTGACATGCGGCGTCGACCGTCGCGTTGCCCAATACGTATGTGGGACTTGGATATCAGTGCTTGTTGCGACACTCGAGTACAGTCACCCTGCTACGAGTGTTTTGATACCCGGTTTGCTCCGGAGCACTGCGCGCGCAAGCGCAGTGCTCTGAAGGTGCTCTATTTGTCAACGTACAGCACGTGCACGCCGTCCAATTTGTCAAGGACGTCCTGCTTGTTAACGCACTGCGCCTGCAGGTAGACGAATAGTACGTCGGCATTTTAGCGCTAGGCACCTTATATCTGCGTACACAAAAAGGACGCACAGTCAACGCAGCAGTGAAAAAGAGAGGGAATGAATGATTATCATGCTTGAGAATATTTCTTCAAAAGAGTTCGTTGTGTTCTTAGGTACGAGCACTGCGCAGTCATTAATGAAATCAAGTTGCTCGTAATTACATTATAAGCCACTTCAGTTACGAATCTCGTGTGTTACTATAGTTTGCTAATCGCTACTGGTTAACCAGTGGCATTTTCCATATAGCTACGCGGAATATTTCGCGCTAACACAGAGCCCTCTTTCCTCAGCCCTCTATTTAGTGAGGCAGTAGATGGTGACACGAAGCAACGCAAGGAAGCAAAACTTATATATAAACGCGGTTCTTATTCAAAATTAAATAACGGACGCGGTTTAAAGCCACCAAACTACGGGCAGTTCGTATGGCAAACGCGAGCGTGGTGTGCTCCGGGATATCCGTGTCAGCTTGGAATTTCGATAAACGGCACTGAAAGCGCGGTATACGAGAGTTTCAATGCAACAGCAACACTGTCTGAAAACTCGATAATGTGCAACTTAACGGTACATTCGTCTACGCAGAACGCATAGCATACGCCAAAATTGCTGACGATTTTCCTTCTGTCACTTCCGGTGCACCGCGGAGACACGACGCTTGAATAACCGACAGAAGCGTTCCTGATCACGCCAACGTTCCAGAGCGCATAAAAGCTTTACGGATGCCGATTCGGCTGCGCTGTAATAGTTTTCTCACCTGTTGTGTCCGGCCAGCATGTCACCTCCGTGTATTCCCACGCCGCCATTTGAGCAGCGCGACGCTAAACGTTGCCATCGCATTCAATGCATCGCCACTCGGCCGAGTGCATGAGTGAAAACTTTGTTGAAGATGTCCGGCGAACTACTACGATTTTCCATTCCGTCCCCGCATAATGGCAGTCGCAAAGGCCGGTAGTTCAACCCACGACCTCTCGCTTAGGTCTGAGATGTGCACCCGCTAGCAAAAGTAGACGGACCACGGGAGCGCGTGGCAAAATGCATCGACGCGACATCTGCCGACGCTGCACCTGTTGTCGAGAGGGGGGGGAGGGGGCTAAAGCAGAGGTGCGCCTGCGGGTACGTAAAATGGGTGTCGCCTTCCCTGCTCCGTCGAATCTGCTATGGTTTTACGTTGAGGCTGCGCTGCCTCGCACGTCCAGCGAGCGTCGGTTTCCGTCATTTCTTTTTTCATTTATCACGCGGCGCACTGCTTTCTCTGACGCCTTAAGAGGACTCGCGCAAAGTGTCTTTTTTTTTTTTCTGCGAGGTTGCATTATCGCAAACGGTTCCCATGTTCGCTGCCGCATATCGAAGCACGGCAGATCGAAGTGCGATAAATAAATAAATAAAAATAAAACGCGATGCGCGCCGGACGTGCGAGCCAGCCCAGCTACAGTGGCTGTAGCCCAGCCGCAGCCTCTACGTCAAACAATGGTGCTGATGCCACGGAGCAGAGAGGCGTTCAGTCAACGAGCACCTTAACCGCGTCAGGCAAAGCTACATGACAGCAAGCAGATACGATGGGACGAGCATGCGCAGCGCTGCTCTTGGGGCCCTTTCGACAACAGGCTCCTCGCCGGCACGTAGCGCATCGATGTAATTTAGCACGCGACCCTGTGGTCCCTATACTTTTGCTCACGGGTGTACGCAATAACCGCGGAGTCGGCAGGGTAGATGGCACCGCTGCGCCATTTCTAATAGACTATATCTCATCAAATAGTTCTCAGCTGTCGCTTTCCTGCGCTTCATGTATTATAGTACTTCTGGTTGTGATAAAAAGCTGTTCCAACCCAAGAATGCTGTCAATATCGGGGCATCGATCCCACTTTCTTAAACGTGTTCTTTCTTTTTACGTCCTGGCACCGACATCTTTCAAGTTCTTCTTTCTTTGCATAAACGCTTTAATTAAAGAACAAAATACTTTTTTCGCCCTTTTCGGGGATATATGAAGCAATACCATTCTTTTTCAGTGCGTCAAAGTAGCGAGACAAGGCCGACGACCGATGATTGCGACAGCGAACGGCAACACGTGCTCTCTTTCAGCCCGTTCAGTTTATGAAGAATTACTGGGACGTCTTGTCGATAGATTAGTAATCTTTCGGTAATTACGTCGCACCATTCATACGCTATAACGAGCAATCCTATGCAAATTCCGCACTGAGCCGTTCTGCACCACTCGCAGAACGACGAGCGAAAACGTGAGAAAGAAGCGAGGAAGACCGAGAACAGGTCGTTCGGTTTGGTCCTTCGGCGCTATTCGAGCAAAATTAAATTGTGCCGGTTCCCGGGGGTCAAATAGATAGCTACGAAGGAGGCAAGATCTAAGCGAACAAGGATGCTGGAGCGTATTCTTTTTTTTTTTATTTCGCTTTACACATGCCCGGCTTCACTCGTACCCGTCTTCTTCTTTCTCTTCAGACTCGCTGCGGAATTTCATTCGAAGAAAATTAAAGGCGCAACTAATAAGAGCATCCCTCTCGCTTTCCACCCACTCGCACCGAGACAAGGTTCCGTTTCCCTGTTCGCTTCATCCTGATTTTCCCTTCCTTTTCCGGTACCCAATCTTCGCACTGCGGTTCCTTCCTTGGCGATTGTGCACAGCATGGCAGCGGTGTCGTTCCATTCGCGCCGAGTTTTTTGTCGTCCGCTTTGAAGAAGTGCGATCGAAGCTAGTTTAAGAAATCCGACGATGCTCCTCCACTCCTGCTGCATTTCCATCTCGTTTGCCTTCATCCCCCTCCTACGCTCGTTTTTGTCAAAGTTCCGCGTTTGCCTCAATTTCGCGTTCAAATCTTCGCCGAGGTTCACGTGTGGTTTTCGCCCCTGCTATTATCTCCGTGTCCAAGACAACTTTCATTTATTATTTTTATATTTTTTTGCCACCCACATCACTTTGTCCTCGGACAGTAATACTGTTTTCCGTCACTTTTTTAGTAGTTTCCGGCGATGCCTGAAATTACGCTTAACCTGTCCAGTCTCCTTGCTCTGCGCTCATTCTTGTCCGAGTTCTTTCCTTTAGCCAACGCTAGACGATGCAGCATTTTTTCTCGAAAGAATGCGCTTTTATAAACGGAACTAACCAGATCACGATGTATATTGGGCCAACAATCTTTCTTAAAAAGGGGCATTTGCTTATTAGTTTCCATTTTGTCTCCTTCGATGAGACACGGGTAACCAAATAGGTACGACGTTCCATAACAGAAAGTGCAAACGCACTCGTCAGAATTCAGCACGTGAGCCCGGCCGAAAAAAAGGAAAAAATGTGCTTCACGAAATGCTGCCGAGTGTTCACGCTGTCTCAATACTTCAAAGCGGAGAACAAGCGTAAAACAGTATTTTATATGTCTACATTGCACACTTCCTTTTAAATGGCTCGTAGTGCTTATGAACAGGCTAAACTGTCACTGTTTTTTTTCTTAAGTACAGCACATAAATATTTTCCCTCTGGTTTGAAGCGGTTTCATCAAATCCTTTACTTGGGAAATGGTTGAACGATAGCCCGAAATCTATCCGGTAGGTTGAACTTCCATACGGGTCGTCAAGGATTCAGTTGTCAACATATTTACTCACTGCGCTGCACTGATAGCAGGAAAATAGTCTTTCTATTCCCGGGACGTCCATCCGAGTTGCATTGCGAAGACCTCACGGTAAACATGTTTGAGTACAGCGCGAGGATCAACGAAGACGGTAAGAACAGATGGGACACGGACGAACGCTGACTCGCAACTGAAAAGATTTATTTGAAAAACACATGGGATGTAAAAGCAAAAAGACTGCAAATCAGTAGCAGTACTACCGTATGTACATAAAATGTCGCATGGTTTCAGCAATGTCAGCCACAGCTATGGAGTAAAATCAGTGTTCTCAGCTCCTGAGAAACTTTCTAAAATTTTCCCACTGGTTCGGAGGAAAATGGAGCGAAATGACAACGACAGATCTGACTCTGGAAGTAAGCATGTTTCCTCATTTGTGTCCTGCAAGAGCGGTATTGTGTATCAGATCTCACTTACATGTGGGCGGTCAGATGTGGGCCAAAGCGGCCGATGCATTAATGTGCGCTTAAGAGAGCACAAAAATTCGCTAAAAAAATCCTAACGCTTCGCATCTGGCATCGCATTGCAACACGTGTGACTGCACACCTCTCTTTACCGATGCAAAGATATTCTCGAAACATACTTCCCAGAGCACTAGAGAAGTGATAGAAGCATTCCATATTAACCGAATGGGTGATGCATGCGTAAGTGAGCCATCGTTGTCTCTTACGGACAAGGAGTTCACCTATCTTCTCAGCACGTGTGCTGTTAGGTGATACGCTATGGCACTCTTTCCATTTCTTTTTTTCCCACTTATGCGCATGTTGATACGTTTTTTTTTTTTGCTTTTACGTCCATGTGTTCTTCAAATAAATCTTTTCAGTTGCGAGTCAGCGCTCGTCTGTGTCCCTTTCTGTTCTTTCCGTCTTCGTCGACCGTCGCGCTGTACACGAACATGCTACCGTACCAATTAGCCCAACTTTCAATACTATTGCTCACGATAAACAATGGGAAGCGAACGGTGCCTCCTTTTCATTCCCGAGGGAGATCTATTATCTACAGGCACACGTACAGATCATGCCAGTAACTGTGTATTCACAACGCTAAACACTGTAGCACAACAGAGTAAACGACTTAAACTCCATTTTAATTCACACCCTTTAAATTTCTTCAAGCGCAGGTAATTATAGCCCGCGATTTTTCTCTCACTTTAGTTACGGCAAGGAAGCTTTGTACCATAACAAAACTTCTCTGAAGCCATGCTCTAATGTAGTATAGTTTCTGCTCACAATCTGACTCTCTTATGTTCTTCCTTCTAAGTGTTTTAGTCAGCGCTTTCAAGTCAGTGAACTTCAGCGAGACAACCGCCAGACCAGGTAAGCCAGGTAAATTAAGCTTTGAGGATTTCAAAACTGAACAGGAACGAAGCTAGTGCGGAAGTCTCAAGCAAGAAACGAAAACAAAAATATCTAGGCTGAGTCCTCTCAAGCAGAAACTAATCTTAGGTTTCAGAAGCAGCTGTTCTCAGTACAAGCGAGTTAAACTGAAAAATGACCGGCAGAGGGCAAGCCCACTTAGGCAGCATTATGCAAACGCTGTTACTACTCTCTATGCATCAATGCCGGAAGCGCCCTGCACTAACCAAAATTGGCCTGCGTACTCAGTTAAACGAGGTTTATTTCTTTGCTTTTCTTTCTCACTCGCATACAGACGGCTTTTCAAAGTTTTGTTTATCTGAAACGAACCTAAGTAGAAATCACCCTTACGTCAGTTTCTTATCTTACCGACCATATCTTCCTTATCGCCTACTGTGGTGTCGCGTTTAGAGAAAGAAGATGGGCGCGCACACATAAAGCCTCATATACAAAACAATCTCAAAGAGATAATTTCGCTCGGCATATTATGATGCTCGATATATTATTAGTAAATATTGTCAGCCAATGTCGCAGCACAAAGGAAGGAAAGCTCTTGCGAGTCCGACCCTCGGCCCCTATTCGCAGAAAGCTCTTAGCTAGAACAGCTTGCAAGAGCAAATGCCAGTCAGTTGTGGTGCTGGACGTAACATCAGCGACCGTGGCCATTCAACTTGCGTAAGGGCACTCTACAAATACGGCAAATGGTCTTTACTGTGCCGAGCATAAAGCAAATGAGCATGCACTCAGAAAGACCAAGACGAGCTACTCGAGCTGCTCGGATATCAAGCTTGAAGTAATATTATGACGGATGTGATATTAGAGAAGGAGTTTGGACAATGACAAACAGCATTTCAGAAATAAAAGCTCGGTGAATTTGAGACTTCCATCAGGGCCATTACAAATGGTCGCATAACAAAGTGTCTCTCAACCTCTACTTGCTGCGAACACAGCTTCGATCAAACCTTCTCGAGTACTATGTGTCTCTTCTTGATATATAAACAGTAATTTACAACACATCCTCTTCTGAGGTCTATAGCCTTGGAAAAAATGGTATATTAGACCATTCAAATGAAGAGACGGTGTGCTGCTTTGAAATCTCCATAATATTTAAATGAAGGGTATTGAACATATAAATGCCATAAATTAAGCTGAATACGTCCTTAACCGAAGTGTATATATCTTTTCTGATTTCTCTTCGTTTATAAACACATAAACTTTGTCGATCTCTGTAAACTTGAAGAAGCGTCTCAGTGTTTCTGCCCTGCCGGCCAACCAATGCTGAGAATTAAAAAAAACAACGTTTGGTTTCGGTACACTTATACTTGACATGTACTACTGAATAATTGCTGTTCTGCGCCTGGCATTATCACCAACAAATTCTCCTTTCTTTGCCATGCTAAAAATACAAAATCCTGGAGGCGCATATATATATATATATATATATATATATATATATATATATATATATATATATATATATATATATATATATATATATATATATATCCTTTCTGCGACGCGCGCCTTTGTGCAGTGTTATGAAATCCGTTTACCTCACGCATGGATTGTCATGCCTTTCATAAGTGGTTCTGAGAGACTGTGTGTAAATTCCGAAATGACACGAAAAACACATGGACATCTAGAAATGCGCCCTACACGTGAATGAACCATGCAAGTAAATGTCAACTAAATTAGTATGAGTACAAAACTGTGCACTGAGGTCTATATGGGCACTCTTTAGTCATGTACGATCGTTTATCAATTCTCTTGAAAAAATGAGTGTGTGCATTCATAAGGAGACGCATGTTTCATCCTATGAGACCGGCATTTCAAGAGTAGGAACTGACTTCGCGTGTTCAATGTTAAAAGTAGTCGAAGTACTGTGTTAATTTCTGCCCATAATTTTTGCAAGTTTCCTAAAACTAACTAACTAACGAGCCATCTATCTATCTATCTATCTATCTATCTATCTATCTATCTATCTATCTATCTATCTATCTATCTATCTATCTATCTATCTATCTATCTATCTATCTATCTATCTATCTATCTATCTATCTATCTATCTATCTATCTATCTATCTATCTATCTATCTATCTATCTATTTTCTTTGACCACGGGTAAGTAGCTAACTTAGCCAAGTCGTATTAGCCTCCTTGCTGGTCTGTCTCTCTGTCTTGCTTTATTTTTCTCCTAACGTGCCGCCCTTTCATAACGCTGCGCGCTAACATACCACAGCTCCAATCTGACAAACCGGCCCCTGCCCGTCAGTTCTCGTAGAAGGCTTCGACTACGCACGCACGCTTCATTGCACGTTTCAGAGCTGTCGGCCATTACCCACGTTTGTAATCAATCACTGCGTTCGCTCGATACACGTCAAGCGAAGGCGGTGTGCAGCGCAGCGTGCCCGAGTAGCTACGATGGTTCGTTTTGTGGCCATTTGTAAAATTAACATCGCTTCGGCCAAACCGCACTAAATGGGTCAGCGCTGCGTGGTGAACTACCGACGCGTTGGATTGGAGGATAATTTGACCCAGTACTATTTCTGCCATATTCATAGCTTGACAGTCTGCGCTTGATTCCACAAGCACACTACTATCCACGCGAAAAGGCCTACAAGTGATACTGTAGATATATTATTTTTTTTTAAAAAAAGCAAGCAATAATTCGTGCTGAGCTGTCTGTCCCGCTTCAATATGCGAAACGAGGGAAGGTTGCAGAATCGGTCCTGCATGCCGGGCGCAGCGTGTCTTTTCGTTCACTTTAATTTCTTCATATTCATACCATAATTACGGCAATAGAGTGAAACGACTACAAATAACGTCCATATACCTTACTTGGTCTCATTCTCTGTTATTTTTGACATACACTTCAATAAGGTTACTTTAGCTGCTGCAATGTTAAAGCAAAGGTCGGCGGTTTTGATCAGTTCTAGCACGTGTTCTGTTGTGGACAGCACAGCAAACCAGTTCTACAAATTAACTCTTAATTATTGTTCACAATGCTGATTTTCTTGCACATGTATCGTTTCCTTGTTAGTTTGTATAAAGGTGCATCTTCGGATAGAAATAAGGGTGCACGCCTTGATGCGGAAATGCGTTTAGGCTCTGTGGAAAAAATTCGTTAGTACCTGTATGTCCAGATATTAGAAATATATACCGGGAGTTTCAAGAAATGCACCCAGAATTCTAAAAAAAAATCAGAGAAACGCGATATTTCTTCGATGCCTTCAAAATTACTTCTTCTGTAGCCGCAGGCATCTTAAGATGGCTGAAGACATCATTTACGACAGCGATTAGGAAAGTTAATTAACTTTTTAATTATTGGATTTAGGTGTTTATGTCAAATGGGAGATTTGAAGTCCTTCACGCCGGGAACACGCGGCAGCTTTGAGATTACGAAAAAGCGGCCTCTAGTAATGATTGCAGAGTAATAAAATTCATCCATATTCAGCGGCGAAACCTAAACCGAAACGCGGAAGAGCGCAACTGCCATGTTCTTCTGAGACGTCCAGCAGAATGCATGAGCGCCGTTATGTCAACCATCAACCGACTTTGTTGTGTGGGTGCGCGGACTGCGCTTGCAGTTAAAGCACGCATGGCGCGAATACGTTATCGAACGCGGAAGAACTACACCTCTGTAATCGTTGTGTTGAACAGTGACGTCATTCTAGTCGTCTGCTTTTCGCGATCATCGGAGTTTCGGTTTCGATTTCGCCGTTCAATTTGGTTGAATTTGATTACACCACAATAATTACTGGAGGCCACTTCTTCTATATCTCAAAGCTGCTGCGATGGGTGCTTCGCATGAAGAACTTCAATTCTCCCATTTGACATAACCACTTAGCTCCATTATTTTAAAAAAATAATTATCTTAACTTTTTAATTGCGGTCCCAAACGATGTCTTTAATCATCTTATGATGCCTGCCGCCACAGAAAAAGCAACTGTGAAGGCAGTGAGCAAATATCTCAGTTTCCAGATGTGTGAGGAATTTGGACAGGTTTCTTAAACACCCTGTACATTTCACGGTTAAAACCACTCTTTTCACGCAATAGCGTCAAAGAGTCCATGTTGTCAGAGAGCGAAAAATCCCGATGGATGCAAAGAATTAAAATCAGGATTCGAGCCAATATTGAACCTAGACATTCTGGGATAATCCACATTAAATTCCTAAATTTTTGGACTCGGAGTAAATTGCGTAAATGTTAGATTACTCGCCGTGGCGTGCGTGGAGTATACAAAGGCGCAAAAATTCCAAGACATGCGAGGAAGATTGGCCCTCCAAGTTGTCTCACTAGGGTTGTAATGTTTGTTTTTTTTTAATTATGGTTGCAAGTTCTTTAGGTAACAATATTTTTTTTTTATTTCTCAATACGTGGAAATCGTCTCTTTCCCAAACGCTCGAACGGAAAAAGAATGCGCATGTACAACTGAAAAAGTGCAATCATTTCACTGAATATCGACCGACAAAGTAGATGAGACTCTTAGTGAACGAACCATTTGTTCGAGATTGTTAAAAAGAAATAAGTAAAAACAACTAGTTCCCATACTACGTTCACAGCGGTCAGATTATTCAGGAAGCCATCCATCGCTTCACACTAGAATATCTAGACGCTCTTTGTTGAGCATCTGAATTTTGTTTCATCCCTAATACTTCCTTCGGCGACGTGAACTAATAATAATGAAAAACGAATAACAAAGACAGATGCGGGAGACGGCGACGCGACTGTTTTTAATCCTGTTGGCTTTAAAACATCGAAGCTATTAAAGAGATCTTCAGGAATGCCTCTCGGCGCCAGCCGAGTATCGATTGCATTTTCCCGATCGCGCGCCTCGCAACAGCTGCGCACAGGTTCCTTTTTAAAGAGGCGGGGACTGAGAAAATGCCAATTCTCTAGCGCGTCTTGAGGCTTCATCACGGCGGAGCTCCCTCGATTGAGTCTCTCAATCATTTTTCCTTCGAGAAAAACACTCGAAAGATAGTTGACACCATCCGAGGCGTATCTTGTCCCCAAACAATATTCCTTCATCGGTATGGCTTGATTTCCCGTTGTTTAAAACTACGCGTTCACAACTTTCTTGTCAAGACTGCTACGCCACGCTGATAACGTGCATGAAGTTATGAGAATTGGAAGAACGAGGAAATGCGGTTGAGCCAACGTTGAAGACAATTCAAGTTGAAGACAATTCAGAGAGTGCGCATGTCGTTCGTGACGTGGAAGAGATGTGCGCGCGAAGGGAGAAAAACTAAATGCTCTAATTACAATAACGATTAGTGTTTGGTAGTCGAACAATCTCCAGAGGTGGGAAACCTAATTCACAGAGTAGCGTGCCCGAGAGTGCGTCGCATTGCGCACTAAAAAAATTACACCATTTCCCCCTAAAGGGGACCATGAGGCGATGCGAAGCCGGAGCACTTGCACGATCGCGTTCCGTTGGCGTTCGTTGGGCATGCTACGTTGGATCACGTTCCACGACCTCGCGTCGTGGAACGCGAAGGGGAACGCTACGCGCGTCGTGTCTTCCCTTTAGCCTGGCCGTTAATTCTCACAGGGCGAGTGAGGAACGCGGTCGACAGGCGCGTGAGAGGGGGGCAGCGTAGGAGGGGAGAGAGAGGGGGAGGGGACGCGCATGCGCTGGCGCTCATCGCGGCGTTGCGCAGGAGAGAATGTCGGCATGTCTAGCCCACGTTTCGGAGGAAGGGTGGAGAGGGGGAGAGGGGAAGTAGAGAGGGTGAAGGGGGAGGGTTAGCGAAGAGGAGAAAGGGGAGAGGGGAAGTGGAGAGGAGTGGAGAGGAGGTGTGTGGAGGGGTTATGCGCAGTAAGGGTGGTCACGCCGCACACCACCACCACCACCGGTTTGAACTCCGCTATCAGATGCTTCGCATCTAATAAGTAGTGGCGAAAGAGGGTTGCAGAACTGACCGTGTCGTATCCTCCCCGGTGTGCGTAGCGTAGCCATGGAAGCAGCCTTGCGTATAAACTGAACTATACTCTCAACCTGGCTGTTCTATATAAAGTGATCGTCACGCATGACCAAATGTAGATTCGTCCTACATATGTCTTATTTATGTCGAATACTATTGCCAACTATTGTTTATAACATTACAACAGCAAGAAACAAGGAAGTATTGAAGTCTAAACGAATACTAATCACTACCAAGAAAAGCATTTTTGACAACCGTGTACCTTCGATATGAACGCTTGAAGTCATAATAAGAGAGAGAGGCATAGGGAAGGTGGGGAGGTTAACCAGGTTGCACCCGGTTTGCTACCCTACACCTGCCTGCTGGCGGCGCAGGTAAACGCTAGGGCAAGACTGTTTTGTATCAGTTTTTCTTAAAAAGGTGTACGGAAACACGCAAGATTTCTGGTGAGTACGCTACGCGTGGTGCATTTAAACTAACGACCTTTACCGGCACCTTCTGGCTGGAGCGGAAACTTTAACGCAATAATCGACGGCAGAGCACAAGATAGGGTCAGAGGGACGAAAACTAGGCCGCGAGAAGGCTCACAGCGATTCCCTATACTGTGTTCAAAGTAGCTTTTTCTTTTCTTTTTTTGATCGCACTTATCGTGCGCCGCCAAGTAATGTTGTTCCGTAATTTTTATTTTTTTTCACCCGAACGCAACATCAAAGTGCAGATTAGAAAACCGGGGCACCTTTAACGTTCATCGCGGAAGCTAACCTAACCATGCCGCTCCACAAGAACAGTAAATTTCGTTAAACTAACCCGAACAAACTCACCTGAAAGGTACAAACGGGTAGGCACACAACGCACACGCTAACAGCCAATCGACTGGGTTAGAGTTTACAGTGAAAGACGGGCGTAGCGAACGAAAGAAAAAAAAAACATCTACATTGTGCACGACGCCCAGATACGATACACAGTGTTACTGGGATACCGAAATCTGCGGAAATAAAAGAAGAACGTGCCTAACAAGATACATGTCTAATTTAATTATTTTTCTTGATGTCTACTTTGCGTAACGGCAAGAGCAATTCAATAAATGTCCTTTTGATGCAACAAGTTTCGACAAGTCTCCTGCACTTCTGCGATGTTTCACGGCATTAGGGGCCCCTCAACGGATTTTCGATGTGTTGCAAGAGGCTCTCCGCGCGTCCAATGGCTGCTCAAGACATCTGGTGCAACGTGGCGAAGACGGCATCCATGAGCCTCTTTGCAAGTTGACACTGCGCGTGATGATGCGCTACCTTCTGGCTTTGCTCAAGGCAAGGCACGATGTGCACCTTATTGATCGTGTATCTCACGTATCGAATCCTTTTGCTGTTATTTTACACGTGGCTTTGCTTCATACGTGGAGCCCAAGCACGCTTGTAGCACGCACCGCATGGTTTGTTGTGTGCACCGAGATATGTGACGCTGTTATAGTGTGCGGTGATTGTGATTGACTGCGATAGTGTTTCTCTTGCACAGTAGCGACACACACACAAGCGCGCGCGCGCGCGCGCGTGTGTGTGTGTGTGTGTGTGTGTGTGTGTGTGTGTGTGTGTGTGTGTGTGTGTGTGTGTGTGTGTGTGTGTGTGTGTGTGTGTGTGTGTGTGTGTGTGTGTGTGTGTGTGTGTGTGTGAAAATAATTCAATATATTCATGCGTCATTTGCCATTACGTCGCGCGATAGCGTCCTTCCTGTGGCTGTGTTAAACAGTGTTCGTGCGGTGGTGCCAACACAACAGCATTACATTCATTCAGAAATGCGCAAGGCAAATACGGGTACTACAAACGAGGTGCGAAAGAGTGAATGATTGTAAATGCTTTACAAGTTTTTTTTCTGACACCATTCTTGCAGGTTTACGTTAGCGAACTCTCAGGGTAATTGTCTGGCCCAGTCAGGTTAGCTTTCTTTCACCAGCAAATCCTGCTACCGTTAACGTAAGGAGAAATGTAATCGGGGCAAACACTCATTGCATTTTCAGAAACCCGAAGGAGCTAAACTGAACGAGGAGAAATCGTAACGAGATGGTTGTGCACACTTCCTCGCGCGCCTCGTTGTCAAAGGGAACAAATTATTTCGGAAAAGAGCCGAACTTCTTTTAACTGGGAATTTCGTGTAGTTGCGTGAAAACAGTATTAGAGACCCGAGTTTTGGTTCTGCTGAGCGGACGAAAGTAGTATCGGCAGAAGTGTTCTTTTTTTTTCATTCACTGCTGAAGTAATATACCGTGCCAATCAGCGTATTTCACACTTATGATCATTTGCTTTTGAAACCTCCGACCAGGAAGTGCTTCGCAATAACGCTGTATTCCATACATTGAGTGCCTCAAAACACACCACATGCGTATGTACAGAGTAGACCATATCTGAGGTGCACACCTCACCAGTATTCAAGCCGGTAAAACAAGAACGTTTATTCTACTTCACAAGGAAAATGCACGTTATATGGCGTGCAAGTATGGCACCGATAAACACAGAACTAAATTTCCGTATTATTTCCGCATATTTCTTAAACATCAGCTTCTATGAGGTGTTGAATACAAATGAGGCGTTCACCTTGGATATCGACGACACTGTACATCGTCGCTACCAAATCAGCGAAGATTTAAAGCAGGCTGGCTCACCGCAAGTGCGCACGTATTGGCTGGTCATACAAAAGGCCATCTGGTATGACATCACGTACTAGCGACTACAGAACGCACAAGGCGACCTAAAGATGGCGCCCTGTCCTAGTCCCTCGCCTTGTTTGTCCTCGTTGCCCCACACTGCACACGAGGTAAAGATAGGAGTTCGTATCTAATTCAAGTAGAGTCCTTTTATCTCCGATGATGCGTTGTCGCTATTAGAGGTCGGTTTCCATAAAGACCTTGCGAAATAATGCTCCTATTCAACAATGACGTAGGTCTAATACATCGGAGAATTCATATTTTTGAAGACACGAAAAAAAAATGTAGTTGAGTGCAAGAGGAAAAGAGACGCTGAGCAAGTGACGAAAACAAAGCTTGTAAGGAAGGCATGAGAGGAAAGACGTATGAAGCGATTCGGAGACTCTCGTTAACTACCGAAGATAAAACGAAACCTGTTAAGACATTGTGAGAGAAACGAGTGAAAGCAAAGCTTGTGTAGCCCGACTCCAGCTTGGAGAACATCTCCCTCTGTGGCGTAAAAGGCACAAATGTGAAACAACAACAAACAACTAAATTACAGTTACTACGGGGTGAATACGCCTAAAACAGAGCCGTGGCAAGAGTAAGTAAGGTATAACCTGTCGGAACGCTGAGTGCCGGTGTGCCGAGCGAGTATGATAGCGAACGCTCGTATCCCATAGATCTTCGTTGATGCGTCAATTTGCGAGCCGAGCGCGGCCAAAAAAATGAGCGCAGTCTGAAAGGGAGAAAACGTGAGCTTGTCCCGCGGAGTCGCACCGCTGCGCTCGCTCTAATTTTTGCCGCTATCAGCCTGTCATGGCGTATAAAACTAAAAGGCCCGCTAAAAAGTGGGACAGTTCATGAGAAAGCGGTCCCGCTTGCTGCGGAGTACGTGTCGAGTGTGTCTCCTTGCGTCACCGAGGGGCTCAACTATTTTTCTTTCATTTCTTAGATAACTCGGGTCAGAGTACCGTGGCTCAGTCGTTCGCATCTTCAGGATCGTCAACGGCAGAGCACTAAGACCGTCCCGTTCCTCCCCTTTTCCCACCGCCTTCTTTTCTTTGCGCTCTTTCGGGCCTGTCGAGCCACTCCTCGGAGAGACTGACTGTGCGTGCCGTTGCCGTGCGAGCGTGCGCTTCCGCAGCTCTCGTCGGCGGTTCCTCTCTTCGCAGAGCCGCCCGGGAGGCTCCTTTATTTCCTTCTTTCCCACTCCGGCCCCTCGTACTTCCTAACTGCGGCTCTAATTCGGCAAATTGGTCGTCGAACAAAATGAGCCGAATCCCCGGGAACAATTTTCAAGGGCCATCGGGAAAAGCGCCGCTCCGGATTTGTGCCGGGCGCGATGCCGCTGAGCACAGGTTCTTTCGCTGCCGCTACTCTGGTCTCGCCCTTCCCCCGCTTACACCAGCTCCTCGCCTCCTACCTCGCCGCTCATTCCTTCCTTGTTCCTGCCTGGCACACCATTCTCTCCTCAACCCTCTGTTCCAAAAGCCTTTGTTCTGTACTCCTCTGCAGAGATATCTCCGTGTCTACTTTTTTTTATATATTTATGTTACTTAGACTGAACATCGCTCTGCTTCTCATCCTCTCCAGCCTTGACTCTTCGCTTAGCTTTTCTTGCGTGCTCCTTTCCTTGCAGCTTGGCGTACACAGTTCTTTCCTCCGGAGGCAAGGAAAGTGTACGGGTGTAGTTCTTCGGTCTGCGCACCGGCACCATTCCTTGGTGCCACTTCCCTTCGTACCCGCCGCTCCACTTGAAGGAGTCTCTTTGGCTCCGCGAATGGGAGTCCTCCGAGGCTCACGCAGGGCCCCGCGCGAGAAGAAGCCAGAAGCTCCGGGAGAAGTGCGCCGACGCGCTTGCCCGTGCACGGGCTCTATCGACGAGAAAAGTACAGCGCGCACTGGTTTATTGACGGTGGCGGCTGCGAGGGCCCACCCTGATCTTATGTTTTTGTTCTTTCTTCTCCAGCAGCGCTTCGAAGCCGGCTTCTTTCTATGGCTTTCGAGCTTCGTCGGCGTTGACCCCCTTTCTTAGTTTGTCGTTCCCTTCACTCTACGTGCTTTTGAAACCTACTGGCCACCTATACTGCTCCTCCTTTTTAGGTACCGATTCCTGACGATCGCCCCTACGCTGGCATCATCTTTCTCAGCACCACTCCTTCCCGCCTTACAAAATATGTAGGGAGGAAAGGGAAGAGTTCGATGCGGCGTTTCGTGAGCTTTCAATACAAAAAAAAAATAAAAGCGGGGGGGGGGGGGAGGGGGGAGGATGAGGAAATCTAGAGAAAAGTATACATCGCCGCAGGCGCCAGGTCGTGCCAAAAGAAAGACGACTTTTTCCTTCGGGGAAGAAATATATACGATGACGCTTCTCTCTATTCTACGCCGCCCCCGCAATCCGATGGCCTCCTTTTCCATACTCAATCTTCTGGAACGCATCCTCTCCTGAGAGTCAGTTTTCATCCTTGTCTGACCGCTTTTTCGAGAATGATCATTTCCGTTTGTGCGAGATGTGTCTGTTTGGTGTGTGAGCGCGCTCGCCTTTACGGTAGCGCGTGCAGCAGCACGGCGCTCGTGCCGATCTCCTTAAAGAAAACCCGTGGAGAGGGCCTCCATCTCCGCGCCGCTCTTTCCACGCTTTTGGCTTCCAGCTGGAATCAACATCGATTTGAGGATCTACTTTGGGGAGGTGACCTGAGCCAATGAAGGGGAGAGCCCATTGCGGTCTAGCGCGCCGATTTGTTTATTCAGGCTGCGAGGCTTCCTTGCCGCCGGCTCGCGTATTGTGTCGCGCGAGCAATGGGCAAGCAGAGGGCGCGTGGGCGCGCGCAAATGGGCCGATTTATTCTGGTGTCCCGAGAAAAGGGGATTTGAGGAGGTCGCATCTGTAGCTTCGTCCAGCACTTTCGCTGCTTCGACCGTGGCATCACGTACCGGAAAAGGCGGGAAAACTGAAGGTTTTTTCCTCTTTTTTTTGCAAATAACAGACAAGGTGAAGGTTCAATGACGCCACTTGAGTCCCAGGAATCAAAAAGACGAGGTCGACCTGCATGCCCCAGGACCTAGAGCACTGCATGCCCCAGGACCTGTGTGCCTGGGTGCCCCGAATCCCCGCATTCCTCCTGCACTCTGTGAATGAGCCTTGGGCTGTTTCCACGAGGGGAAAGGACGGGGCACGCCATTCAACTTTGTGCCCATTTACGGTCCTTTCTAACTTTTCCTCCATGTCTTCCTTCGCGCATATATATGGTAATATAAGAGCGCACTTAAAAGTTGAGCCTCGCAATTGCTCGGAAGGTATTCAACTTAGGCATGGTGGCCTAAATCCCGAAAAGGGACGCATCTCGGGGACGCATTTATTTTAGTGTCGTCTGAGAACATGCCAAGTTTTCCGAACGAAGGTTCAACACGGGCCGCACAAGATATGTTATTCTTCGTTGCATTACGTTTGTTTCACCATTGCGTACTTTAGAAGGAACTACCCCGTTCCTTGAAATGAATATACTATGAAAATCGAGGTAGAACCAGGAATGCGATGGAATACTCGTTGTTATATCGGCCTTAATAAAGCGGGAATAAAAAGAAACTTACAAAAAAATCAAGTTCCTTCAAAATCCTTCCGAATGAAGAGATCGCTTGATTATAATTTAGTATTCGCAGCGCATCAAAACGTTCAAGCTCACGTACGATGATAAAAGGTAAGAAACTTCGCTTCTTATGTCGCTACATACTGCATCTGCGCATGCAACTTTATTACAACAAAAGGCCTGCCTCTTCCTGTTTACGCCACGGTGCTTCCGTCCATTTTTAATTTCTCCTGCGTTTCGCCATATTTCGCCGTCTAGAGTGCATTTTATTTGTTTCCTTAAGGGCGCCTTTGTTAACTGTTCAAGTCAGGCAGCCTTTCTCGTGCAATCTGAACTTTCCTGCGAACCAAACATTATGCACAAAAGGGCAAGCCAGTGTTTCTAATCGCAAAGCAATTTGCGGATCGATTTCAAAGCGGCACGTGCGCTAATTATGCAGTTCCGGAAGCTGCTGTAAGCGCATCAAAAGTCGGTTGCCGTTCGCGTTGAAATAAGTCAAACAACAAAAGACTCCTCAGGTATAATGTCATCCAGCCAGCGAAAAGCCCTCCACGTATACTAAACCAAGCGTGGTCCGCCGCTCTCACTCCTCACACCCTTTCGTTCCTTTCTTTTATAGTTTCAGCTATCCTTACATGTCGCCACCGCAGAAGCCGCACTTTATCGTGTGACCACGTTTATCACGTTAGATACGCGCCTCTTTTTCTCTGTTCACGAAATTTAAAAGCACCCCGAGCCAGGTAGATTTTACAAATAGCGCTCCGCGGCGGCGGGAAACCGCTACGAAACAAAAGCGCCGAAGCAAACGAGTGAAAACAAAACAAAACGAGAGAGCTTTTCGTGCATATACATTTAGAGCGCGAACTCGAACTGAGCTGGGAAGAGGAAATAGCGTTATGGATATCCCGGCGTTCCGCTACTTCTTCACGGCGCGGTATTTTCTTGTTTTGCCGCCATATACGCCACGCGCGCACACACACCGCTCCCTGCGTCTTCGTGTTCTCTTCCGTACTAACTCCTCCCAAGTCCGCTCAAGCGCCCATCTTGGCGCCGGGTCTAACTCTTTCGCTTTCTTTTCCGAAGGGTCGTAAATTGTCAGTTACACGAAAGGCGACACGAGCGACGAGCCCTCTTTCTCTTCCTTATCGTAACCACCAGGACGGCTGCAGTCACTTTCTTGAATTTTTTTTTTCTTTACTCGTTATTTATCTTCGCGCGGACGCCGCTAGATCGAGGCGCAAGCGCGTAGCGAACTGGCTTTCTCGTTGTTCGCAGCGCGGCGCTACGAAGATTCGAGCGAGTCCGCCGCATATTTCGTTTCGTTCGCTCGCGTTTTGTGATCTTTTTTTTTTCGAGCTCTGAGGCATCTCTGCGTCGCATCCATTCCACTCGCCATAACTCTTGGTTTAAGCGCGAAAGCCGTGGCACGCGCCCGGCAGCTACGTCAAAGTTGAGCTCACGGGGGTCTCCAAGTGCTGGAAAACGTGCTGTTTAAGCTGAACCCCAGTCACCCTCGTTTGTTTATTCATATTTTATTAGAGAACTACGATACTCGCTTTTAACCATGCTTCAATGTGATACCGTGCCTGTGGGGAAGGACCGGGATTTAGCTCTAAAAAAGAAATCCTGTGGAGAACTATTTACCAGTCGGCTTGTTTCGTCTACGTAGTGGTTATGAGCGCGGCATTTTTTTTTTACCTATTTATTCGATGAAAGCCCATCTATTAAGGTCGCAACCTTCGATTTCAAATATTTTTCATTTGCGGATGTCATACAGGTCAGATCATATACGGGGTTTGTCTTGCTGGATATACGGTGAGAGCTGTAACTTGACGTATTTTCACCGCTTCGTGCGCAACGCTGTGGGAATACGTTCACGTTTAAAATTGAATAGAATGTAATAACTTCACACAAACGCAAAACGACCATCTTTTATGCTTGAAACATTACACGCGATCCGCTCAATCCGACAGATTTTTCATCACAGCAAAAATATGTCCTATCTAAGTTCCACCACAAACAAGTGAATCTACTTGTTTATTAAATAGAATGTCTACGTCACTTGGTATATCTAGACGTACCGCTGTGAACTCAACTCAATTATAGTTGATTCATGTAGAGCGGCGCGCCATGACTCCCGATATTTCATAAGCCAGGACGGTTCGCAAATGGTTCGCATTTATTTTTCGATATTAACCTTTTCTCTTTTTTTTTGTCTTTCTGTTCCGTGTAGGTCAACCGGTTTCATGCATATACGGCCTTTCTGTGAGTAAGAAATAACGGCGATGCAATCTTCCTTGTTTTGCATTATTTCGTTCACGCCCCCCCACCCCCTCTTTCCTCTATTTGTCGTTTTAAGTGCCTGAAATGTATGACCACAAATTTCAATGGGCAATCAATGTAAACAGCGTGGCAAAAGGAAAGAGAAAGTGAAATACGATTAACTTTTGTTTTGCTTTTTCAGCTCGCTGCTGAACGGTTCGGTATACAATTTAGCGCTTCCACGTGTCACTTTACGTAAAGTACTGTTCACATTAGGATGCGTTGGCGATGAGAACGTCGAATTCATGCAAGGAGCAACGCGTGTAAATAAGCAAGAAAAAAGAGTGGCGTGAAGTATTTCGCCCAGGTCAACTGCTAACACTGAAAACGTCCCAGCTCAACCACGTAGGGATTAAAAGCAAACATAAAATGCTCGTTCAGTTGCTCGAAAGGGCCAGTATTACTCGCGCTGCTTGCTGCAGAGAGCGTCATTCGTCCCGTATCGCGCTCTGCCTGCGGTTATCTTATGCACTCACGCCCACTTCCGAGCTCACTCCCAATCAGCAATCCTCTTGCTTGCCAATCACTGCTCTGAGTTAGCACACAAGACTCAGACGTGTGGAATCCCAGGATTAACGTCGAGCAAGGCGAACGCACCGACAGAAAAACAGTTCGACAAGGCAGTAGGCCCAAATACAGCTGCGCGAATAGACACTGGCGAGAGCATATAGACCATACGAATGCAAGGAATAGTAGACCGAGATCCGGAGGCGAGATGACTTACCCTTCGGATATCGAAGGCGTATAGCCATCTCCCCTCCGGGTTTAAAGGAGATGGTGGTGGCGACAAAAGAGAAGAGCAAGCGAGAGGACTTAACCTAGATATCAAGAACAAGACGCTAAACGGAGCGGGCAAAATGGCGCGCCTGCTTCCGAGTACATAAAATGTGCCGGCGCTGCTCAGAGTCCTGAAACTGGTTCACTAAGACAACACAACAGGATCTCGTTACTTCATTGCTTTGTAAGTTATCCACTGAACCACAACGTATATACAAAAAAAACATGGTTGATCCCTCCGTCATAGGAATCGGAATAACACGAAAGTAAAGCGTGCCCTGAAGTGACTGAATGTTTTCTGTACATTGATATAAGAAAAATTGCACAATGTATGTTGATGTCTGGCAGTTATAGCACCGTTAAACGTGGATGTGCCCACTTTGACGATTGGTGGCACATCTCCATCCCGGCGACTAACGTCCATGCTAAATGATTAAACAAACCCTTGTGGTGGCTGTCGTAGGTAACGGCGAAAGCGTAATCAGATAACGAGGTGTGATAGCCAGAATAGCGTCGCATATTGGACGCAGAACTTGGTCGTCATCCCGCGGCATGTTAAAATGTGATTGAACACCACAGCCGGACTAGAGGGAAACTCAAAGCGCGTCGTGATGCCCCGGTAGCCCGGCCGCGATTTTTCTCGGGGCGAGCGCGGGAGCGGGGAACGCGGTGTTACAGCGAGGTGAGGCAGGCGCGCGTCGCAGAGCTATTTTAGGGGCGAAGCTCCCTTGGGTGTGGGTCTGTCCCTCCTCTGTAGTAGTTGTAGTTGTAGTAGGTAGCCACCTTTAGTTTTTGGAGTGTTCACAAGATGGCGCTGTCGTAATCACCTCTAGTTCTCAGAAAGATCCCTAGATGGCGCGGAGGCGCTCGCTGCGTTGCAGATGCGTGCTCTAGTCCCCCCCCCCCCCCTCTCTTGCCTCGCGACGCCGACGCTCCGCGCTCGCTGCGTTGCAGATGCGTGCTCCAGTCCCCCCCCCCCCCCCCCCTCTCTCTCGCCTTGCGAGGCCGACGCAGGCAGCGTCTGCTAGCGAGTTTCTTGATTGAAAAAAACCGACTGCTCGCGCTGCACAACCGTTCACTGACCACCCCGTATATATAGGCGCTGGATTTTGACCTCCAAGGTAGTGCCTGTGTGAGATTTCTCCTGTGAGTGATTAAACAATAAAAATTCACAGCATACATGTAAAATTAAAGTGAGCTGCAAGTCGCCATGACTCTCATCGACCCTTTAGTATAAACGCGCCCGATCTCACGTCGTTGATGATGTACTGGGCAGAATTCACGGAAGATTCACATATGGCGCGTGTCATTGGTGGAAGGCAATCGTACGATTTGTGCGGCGACGTACGCTAGGGGGAACCGTTGTAATGAAGGGACCACGTAAAACAACAGTACAATAAAAGTTTGATGTTTAATATATACGCGGTGTTTCTCCCGTGTTTACTTGATCATATACTGGGCGAATTACTTGGAGTATTCACGGTTTACCGACGATTCCCTCCGGAGCTTCGCCCCACTCATCATCATCCGCCCCGTGTATATGATGATGATGAACGAACTTTATTTAATTAGCAGAAAGATCCCCCTCCCCCTTTCAGAAGGGGGGACCCAACCTAGACGTCGGTCATGATCCCGTGGGTCCTGGCAGCGTCTTCGGCCTGCCGCACTAAGCGTGCTTGTAATTGTGAGTCGGAGCTGAGGAGCGCGGCCTTCCACCCACGCCCGTCTGGGAATTCTGCCCTCATGGGAGCCTCCGGGCACGCCCAGAGCATGTGGCTCAAGTCCGCCCTATTATTGCAAAATTTACACTTGTCAGAATAAAGTTCCGGCGCGCAGCGGTTCATCGCTACCGGACTAGGGAACGTATGTGTCTGAAGTAGGCGCCACGCCACCGCCTGTGCTTTGTTCAATGACGCGTGTGCTGGAGGATAACTTTTCCTGCTGAGCCGATATGCTGCGTGATTTCTCTGTAAGTGGGCACCCTTTCAAATCGCTCATCTTCCTCCCAGCTCGAACACGGCAATCCAGAGGCTCGGTCTGTGAGTCCTCGAGCTGTCTGGTGTGCAGCCTCATTGCCGGGCAAGGAGGAGTGAGCTGGCGCCCAGATAATATCGATTGTTCGCTGGTCTTTGTGTTCAGCCAATATTCTTAGTGCGATTTTTGATATCCGCCCTCGTGCAAAGTTTCTCACTGCCGTCTGCGAATCACTGACGACTACTGTAGTTGAGGTGGCTGCTATGGCCAGTGCAATGGCTGCTTCCTCCGCCTCTTCTGCGAAGCTCGTTCTTACCGAACCGCTGACCTTATGATGTCCTTTGTAGTCCACTACTGCTATAGTCATGTTGTCATTTCTTTTGTATTTGGCCGCGTCGACGTACGTTGTTTCCGGGAAATCTTTTAAGTTGTTATATATGTTTTTCGCTCTTTCTGCTCTCCTTGCCTGATAATGGTCGGGATGCATGTTTTTTGGTATTGGTAAGATTACTAAGCATTTCCTTATCTCGTAAGGGATATCCTTTTTGAAGCCAAATTGATTATGCTGTGAATCTTTAGGGGCGAAGCTCCTTAGGGTGTGGGTCGTTCCCTCCTCTGTAGTAGTAGTTTGTAGCCAACTCGCCCGATCGGCAACGGGTGAGCGCCGATCGGTAAAGTCCCCCCCCCCTCTCTCTCGCCTTGCGACGCCGACGCTCCGCGCTCGCTGCGTTGCAGATGCGTGCTCCAGTCCCCCCCCCCCCTTCTCTCGCCTCGCGAGGCCGACGCAGGCAGCGTCTGCTAGCGAGTTTCTTGATTGAAAAAGCCGACTGCTCGTGCTGCACTATCGTTCACTGACCACCCCGTATATATAGGCACTGGATTTTGACCTCCAAGGCAGTGCATGTGTGAGATTTCTCCTGTGCGTGATTAAACAATAAACATTCACAGCGTACATGTAAAATTTGCAAATCGCCATGACTCCCATCGACCCTTTAGTATAAACGCCCCATCTCACGTCGTTGATGATGTACTGGGCAGAATTCACGGAAGATTCACATATGGCGCGTGTCATTTGTTGAAGGCAATCGTTCGCTTTAGTGCGGCGACGTACGCTAGGGGGACCGTTGTAATAAAATCCGCTCGCTGTTGGCGCGCTTTGACTTTCGCTCGGAGTATTCATGGTTTACCGATGATTTCTTCCGGAGCTTAGCCCCACTCATCATCATTCACCCCGTAGATATGCTGTGAGTTTTTTAGGGGCGTAGCTCCTCTTAGGCTAACCTTGTCACGTCTCCGTTGTCCGGCGTAAACGGACCTCCCGTATGATGCAATAGATGGCGCTGTCTCATAGAAGTACATGAAAACTGCAGTTCAGGGACGATATTCTAGATGGCGCTGTACACAATCTGTGTCGTCATCACCATTTCTCGTCTCATTTCCTAGATGGCGTTGGTCCAATAGAATTGTGTGCAATATGGCGCTTTTGTGAATCGACACTAGATGGCGCTGGAAGTGCCAGGGAAAGAGGAATGGGAAAGAGCAAAGGGAAAGAGGAATGCTGCAATTATGAAGCACAGAGCTTTATGGGGATACAATAGGTACGAGGTGCTTCGAGGGCTGTGGAAGGGTGTGATGGTTCCGGGGCTTACATTTGGGAACTCAGTGGTGTGCATGAAGTCAGAGGTGCAATCAGGAATGGATGTAAATCAAAGGACGGTGGGCCGCCTCGCGTTGGGCGCTCACGGGAAGACGACAAATGAGGCGGTAAAGGGTGATATGGGATGGACAGGCTTTGAAGTGAGGGAAGCTCAGAGCAAAATGAGATTCGAAGAGAGGCTGAGGAAAATGAAGGAGAGTAGATGGGCAGAGAAGGTTTTCAGGTATTTGTATAGAAAAAGCGTTGACACGCAGTGGAGAAAAAGAACTAGGAGGCTCACCAGTAAATATACGGCTGGCAGTGCGGGCGATATGGCAACAAGGAGCATTAAGCGGAAGGTCAGAGAGGCGGAGAGGACTTATTGGATGACAGCGATGGAAAAGAAGCCGGCTCTGAGTAACTACCGAAAAGGAAAAAACGAAATAAGGAGGGAAAGGTTTTACGATAATTCAAGGGGAAGCGCTTTACTGTTTGAAGCAAGGTCGGGCTGCCTTAGAACGCGTAGTTATAAAGCGAGATTTAGTAACGAAGAAGAACAATGTACATGCTGCGGGGGAACTAAGGAAACGATGGAACATGTACTGATTGAATGTGGCGATATTCACCCAGGTATACGTGTGGGCACGAGTCTACATGAAGCCTTGGGTTTTAGGGACAACAATGGAAAGCTGAACACGTCCGCGATAGAAATAAGTAAGAGACGGTTAGAGTATTGGTGGCAGAAAAGTAGAGATAAAGAACAAAAATAAATAATGGGGGAAAAATAAGGTCATTCTGCCTTAAGAGGCAGAGAGATGGACCGTGAATTTATATTTTTTGGTATAATAACATAGATTTAATCAATGTAGATAAGGTATTAGGCCAACATGAAACAAGGAAGCTTTTTTTTCTTTCTTTTTTTTTTTTTCTTCGAGCCTGGTGGCAGACATGTCACCGCCCCGTTTTAAAGGGGACGCTCATAGCATCCATCCATCCATCTCTCCGACTGGCTGCTGCGCGGGCTTTGCGGGGATGCGCGGGGAGCGAGCGCCTCTCTCATTCTCCTGGATCGTCGCCGTACGTGTCGGATAGTTGGCGGAGCATGGACGATGCGCAGCGGTGGGCGCTCGCTTGGCGGCAGCCAGGCGGATCCCGTGACGGTGCGCGCCAAGGACGCCGCTGCGAAACGGGCTCAACGAGAAGCGAATCCCGAGACCATGATTGCTTCAGGAGCTTCGCCCAAGCTCTTCATTCACCCGTGGATATGCTGTAATTTTTTTGGGTTTGAATTAGCGTGATGCTGTCAGCGAGGCCGACGCTTTTACGACGCTTGGGCTAAGGTCGCCACCTCGCGGTGTGATAATGCATTGACAAAATTGGACTTCTATTGAAAACGCGCCGAATGGGACAGACGTGTAACGCGTTGCAGGTGCTAATCGCGGAGGCCACAGTAATGACGAATTCCTTTACTTTACCGCTCCCAGAGAGCATCACCCCCCCCCCCCCCCCTCCGACCGGGAGAGTGGTATATATAAAAGACGCGTTTGTACAGCCTCTAGAGTCTGTGACCGTGGCGCAGTGGATAGCGCTTTACACGAAAGTTACCATATCGGGTGCTGTCTATGTGCCACGTGTAGGTTGGCGCCTTTATCAGATGACCGCCAAACTATTCAAGTCGAATGCATTCGCAATTTATTGTATGTTTGCATCTGATAATTTAGAATGAACAAGTGCAATGACATCTTAAATTCAATAATTAGATAGCAAGATTCGGAAGAAATTATTCCGAGGCCCAGCGGCGCATTTATTTCTCCGGAAAAACGGCGGGGAACTTGGTAGATGTGCGAATATCTGCTTATAACGGGTCGCAAGAGAAGAAAAGAAAATCATGAGGACGTCGCACGTGTATAGACATCAAACAAAACAAAAGCCCACAGTTGGTTCGTAATCTCTAATGTAAACTTAAGCCGTCTATATTCCATGTTGGCACATGCGGATTCACTGTGCGCACTTCGCCGTTGTTTCACTCGTTCAGTTGAAATAAGCGAGAAAACTTGATTATGGAGCGAGCACTCGGCTCGGTACTCATTCCGCTCTTTTCTTATACGCATAAGCGCTTCGTTCTTTGTCGAATACGGACTGAGCGGCTGTACTAAATAGATAATTGTGCGCGTCTCACCGCGGATTCATGCGCTTAAAAGCTATACAATTTGAATGCAGCTCGATGCGGAAATTTAAGTAATGGAATGTGCAGGATGAAAGCGTACGACCTCCTACGCTGCGCTTCTGCGCTGCGATGCTCCGAATCCTTACGGCAGAGCACGTAGCCCGACTCTATATTTCTTTATTTTTTACTGCATTAATCATTCAGCAGTTACGATCATCTGGTATATTAACACTAACATCCGTTTGGTTTTGAGCATTTCAGAAAAAGAGAGATAATGAAATGCGGAGTACTAGGGAGATTAAGCGGAAGATAAATATCCGGTTTGCTACCCTGCAACGGCGAAGTGGTAAGAGGAGACACAAAGGTAAGAAAGAAAAGAGTCGGAGAGAGCTCTTGATGTGTGTTGGGAGCTCACTGTAGGGGAAGGTATTTCTCAGTCTGTACTCATTTCAAAGCGCTCAAGGCATAAAACCTTGGCTCAATTCTTACTTTTCCCTTTTTACTCCCCTTTTCGACAAGGTAACTTGTCGAAACGTCGGCTGCAGTGCCACTTGTTCAACTACTCCTTATCCTAGAAGTAAAGATATAAGTGCAAACATTTCGTGAGTGCTTCAGTAGTGAGAGGCAGGTAGTGGCAAGAAAAAAGTGCATTTGGGTTAGGCTAGTTCGCGTAGCTCTTTAGTACGGCTTAGCGAAGTCACGCACGTCCACAAAACTGATACTGCGATAATCTTAACCGTTGCTTTCTCAGAGCAACTTATCTGTTTGACAACTCGACGAACCACCTCGATGCCATCTGTGTCAACTATGATATCAGTGGGTCCATTAACCCTGATGCGTGTACTGCTGTCTGTGTATCTTAGAGCAACGTTATCATCTGTGGATCGATAATTACGTTTATGGCGCACCTTAATATGACCGCCGCCGTAGAGGTGGGCGCTGAAGGATACCTTGCGCTTTCGTAGGAACAAAGGCGCAGTCACGCGAGCATATAAGCTATCTACAGGCGCTTCCTACCCGAGTGGTGCTTAGAAACAATGGGAAGGCAGTGCAATTTCTGCGATAAAAAGCACTCGACCGTTATCCGGCCCAGGAGGGGCGCGCTTGAACCCGAGCAGAGTGCGCGTGTAGAAGTCACCCGCTCCACTACTTCCTCCTGCTCTTCCTTTTCTTCCGCCCTCCTCACTTCCTGTCCCTTCTCGCAAGCCCGTCGTCTTCTCTACCCGACGTGGTGCAGGGAATGGGGTCCGGACCCAAAATTTAACTGACGTACTTCCTCGCTCACTGAGCAAGAGCGAGTCATATGGGCCGTGGTCCATTACTTAAGAACTATGGCCGCGCGATAAACACTTCTCATTGGCGTTATGAGGGCCATTTCCGTAGACGTTGAAGAAAACGACGTGCACTGTATACGTGCGGGCCTCCGTTTTTTTATCTTTTACTTGTGTTTAAGTGCCCTCCTTTTGTCTTACCTATTTTAAGGGATGTGGTCCCTCCTTTTCCTATGCGCTGAGAAGGCCCATAGTGAACCCAAGGTACCCGAGAGTTCTTTTTTTTTTTCTTTTTGCGGCTTACAGTGCAGTACATCAAGCGTGTCTGGAAGAGAGAGAGAAAAAAAGAACTAAGGGCAAAGCAAGGGAAGTTAGCCATGCACGGGCTCGGTTCGCTAACCTACACGCGGGGAGAGGGAAAAGGACATATTTACAGTGGAGACAGCTCTAAATGTATTCTTTCGTACATTTGCAAGTCACATACATCGTAAGCGCCGCACGACCGTTAATCGCAGACTCTTCTGCAGGTTTCACCTGGGCTTGCTCTCGTTGTGAATTGTTGCCAACTCCTTCGCGGACTTAATCCGAAATGCACATACCGTCACTTCCGTCACTTCATAGCGCGCAATATTGTTTCAACCTTCACGGTACCGTTTGGAACAACAAAAGGTTGAGTTTGTTGGTAAGAATTAATCATAAAAAGGCAGGCGCTCAAACACGGAGGCAAAAGAAGAAATCAAGACAACACACACGTCGCCATCGGGATCGTTGTAGTGTGTATCAGGGTGATATGCGCAATTCAACTGCAAGCGAAATCTCGTGGGAATGAAGACGTCATTTCTCATACAGAAAGGAGAAAACAAAAAACGTGCTCAGTGTGATATCCTTATATAAGAGCTAGTTTCTCTACCGAAGCGAACATTATTCTCTTGATATCTTTTCCTACATTAAACATCAGTGGAAGAAAAAAAAATGATTGCCGACAGGTTTCATAACTGTAATGAAAGACCCTCCCGCCTACTAGAAAACTTTATTAGAGGCGAAAGAATAGAAAGGAAAGCGAAACGTATATCTGAAACGCGAGAACTTCCGCTATTAATAACGTGAGACGACTTCATAGCCACGTAAAAGTCACAACGAAACGACGCATAATCTAGTTTGGCGCTGTGTGCCTTGAGAGTTAGACGCTGCTTTCCTTTCTAGACGTGCAGCAAGATCGAAACATTTCTTTTTGTCCAAGTCTTCTCGCTGGAAATTATCGCGACTGTCCGCTGGATGATGACAGCCGTCGGCGCTATGCCGACGCCCTTCGGGCGTATTAACGTCAAACGCTGAAAGCGGCAGCAGGTCTTTTTACGCGCACAACGAGATGGGTTGCCCAATGATTCCATAAGAATGAATGTTATATCCCCACTAGAGATAACGCGCTTCGTTCCTTCGCGATGCGACCCGAGCCAATTTTCAAAGTCTAATAAGAAGCGCGAACTGTAATGAAATAATTGACAGGCGCTGGAAAGTTTCGCTTGCGTAGTTGCAAGAGCTTTTTTTATTATTAACTTTCTTTTACCTCTGATACTTTTATTCATTCGCGGTCTCCAGATTCGGAATGATAAACAAGAAAGTGTGGAGAAAAGTATTGTTTTAAAACTCACATTCACTGGAAACGTTATGTGGTGGAGTATATTGCGAAAATGATGAGAAAACAGAATGCACAACACAATTTTATGAAGACACACATACAAAGAAGTTTTCAGGAAAGTCTTGAAGGCAATACCTTAGAGCAACCGCGTCAAATTTCTTGCTTGTCTTCTTTAAAAAAAATTGATTCATGCGTAAGAAGGCACGGACCTGGAGGTGCACGATATATAAGCGGATCATACGAAAAGAAACAAAAGTGTGGGATTTGATTGGAATAACGTTCGACAAAATAGGAGATGCGAAAATACAAGCCATAGTTTAAGCACCTCCTTTCTATCACCGACAGGCGAGTAAAAAGTAAAGATGAAAGCGAAAAAAAAGATACATATTTAAGTATTCGGCCTCCATCTTAAAACGATGACGCTGCGAATTGCCAAGTTCAGGGTTTTGTCATAAATCTCGTCGGCGCAGCCCGAAGTGTCATGGTAGCCTCGTCGGCTTCAGACGCAGATACTGCATAAATCGCCGGGCATACATAAATTGTCCATGAAAAAAGATGTTTATATATTTATATGGGGACGAGAGTAGTTGCAACATTTCTTTTTATTCTTGCAAATAATTATCGCGAACTCGGAGCGCGCACTTTCTTTATGTGAGGCCTGTCGCGAACGAGACCTTCAACTTGCTGAGAGTAAAAAGTGAAAACTGAAAACTTTTCTTTGCCCTTGCATAATGACGCAATAGATTCGCAATTTCACGTCCAACTTCTTGGGTTGCCTTCGAAGCTTCAAAGCATAAATATAAAACGCCATACTATCTTTTTTTTTTATTTTCATCGCGTGTAAAATTTGAATGTGGCTCAAAAGAACGGCGGGGTTGTTTCTGGCGCAAAATATTGCTAGCTTTAGTAAAAAAAAAAAAAGAAAATGACACGGCATACGAAGTCTAATGTGTATCATGGGTTGCGTTCTGTTCGATGGTGCAATTATTCTTCAGAATATGAAACAGCGGATACCATACTAGTAAATCATACGTGCTCTGAAGTTTCTGGTTTCCTATAACTTTTATAACTTAATCTGACCTGTAGAACAAAAGACCTTGACCCAATAAAAAGAACTGCGCTTATTTTCGACACGTCCACCACACACTCGAATGACACAAGACGGCCACGCGGCTGAATTTCAAAAGAAAGAGGAGCCCGCGCAGGTGTTGTAATTTTGTTCTGTATACGACAGCGGCAATCCCATTCACAATGGCATCCGGCGAAAGAGAGTTCTTACCATCTTCGCTTCACTTCAACGAAAGCTTCGGCTGCGGGAAATATTATGTAGGAGTTTCGAAGCGATTCCACCGCGAACTTTGGAGAGAGCGTGCACAACTTGTAAAGTGACTCTAACACCAAATTTAAACCAGCCGATACCTGGAGCCTGCTCATCTCTTCGACAAATCTCGTTTAGCTATTTGCCTGATAAATTCGTGAACGACAAGAATACAGGAACTTACAAAGTCTTTGAACGAGCTCGGCGTATTCGCTAACGCAATAATGAAAAAAGATGAACTCGAATGAGAAACCACTATACTCCGTTACATACACAGCAGTCAACGCTGTGGAGGTTACGCGAGAAGTTCGATCATCAAAATGTATAACTCCGCGAGTCTCATAGCCGCGTTTCGTCGTTCTAAGTGAGAGCAACGGCACGTGCGTCAAGCGTCGCGACGCTTCAAATGAAAAACAAAGAAAAAAAGACAAAATAGGCGTATAAGTACAGTGTACTAGAAGCGCTTCGAGTACACTATAGAAAGAGAGAGAAATAGTACAGAAGGAAAGGCAGGAAGGTTAACCAGTTTAGGAAAAACGGTTTGCTACCCTACAGATGGGAACAGGGTGGGGGAGATTTAAAGTTGGAGAGGAAAGAGAGAGAGAGAGAAAGATAGCACACGACACAGCACACACAGACTTAGTCACAGTCGGTCACTCTTGCGTGGTACGCGACATTACTGCCACAGCCGCTTGTATAAATACAGGATAAATATAGAATAGAAAACTCTTTGGGGCAACAGGAAGCACTGTTCGCTAGATCGAACCCTGAGGTGAAATTAGCGCTTCTGGGCTACGTCCGGCTGGCGGCACAAGCCAGTGAAACCTTGGACGGGCCCCATCCACGTAGCTCCTAAACCCTTTCCCGTTTTTTCGTAGTTATTCTTCCTATGTCTAAGACACAAAAACTTCAAATTTATTGCTCCGCGTAAACTGAAACAAGTCACATAGTGGTTGCGAAGCAAGAATGAACTATTTCCCGGTACGTACACACATCCTGCAAAAAGTCTCGCTAGCCTCCACACCGCTGACTGCTATGTATAGAACGGAGTACAGAAAAAGCGGCGGTTTTCCCATAAGCAGTGGCAGGAAGAAGAGGCAGCTCGCTTACGCCAGTGCGTTCGATGGATTCACGAGTGCACCGCGGCGCGCCTCGAGTCACCAGCTTCTTTTCTACACTCTCTTTTTCTGTTTCTTACGCCGAAGGCAGCCCCTCCCACGCGTTAAGACGGAGAGCGGCTGCAGACAACTCTGGAGAAGGAGGAGGAGGAGGGCGGAGGGGAGGGGATGATCGTGAAATGTACGTCGCAGGAACGGAATTGATCGCAAACAAATCCATGTACTGACCTCCGTGATCTTTCTTGCTCCTCCAGAACCGGAATACGCGCGCGCGCGTGGCTTTTGTGCGATTCCGGGGGAGGAAGCTTTTCGCCCGATTCTCGGTTCGACACTTCGACTTTTCTTTGCTGCCTTCGATCGAAGCGCGCATTGTACACTCCGTTCGAGAGAAGCACCGTCGCGAGCGGCCATCTTTGCACTTCCTGTTGCGCGCACGCCACAGCGGCCTCTGCATATACCACCGCTGCAATCAAGTGTTTCGGCGATGCACATTAGCCTGTCATATTTGCTTCGCGCGGAGTGTCGGACAAACGTTGCTCTCCACATAAGACAGCCCCATGCCAATGTACGTTGCTGCATCTCGATATGTATTCTTACGCTATGTTTTAGTTCTGTTGAAAAGCGTCGCGTGCGCTCCGGTGCATTAGACGCCCGCAAAGTGATCAAGCTGGTATGAGTTGGCGTGTATTAGGAACGATTGCTCTTAGAACATCCTGTGCTTGCAGGAGCTTTTAAATGAAAACGTGGTACTATACTGTAGCTTGGTTTTTCGTAATAAAAAATGCTGCGAACTGAAAATAACACTGTGTGATAGAGCAGTGTCGCGCAGTGCAGTTTTGCCGTGCAGTATTATATTATAGGCAATGCTGTGAACTTACATATTCTAGCGTAGATGATATTTCAACCTCGATAACGCTCTATAGTTTTCTTTTACTATAGCTAATGTACAGAGGGCTCCGGCGCTGTCAGAGATTTATAACCGGTTTATAACTAAATTTACGCTAGTTGTTTAGAAAGGTACAGGGGTGGTTAAAAGTCCCGAGGCCGTTATCTCATTTAATCATATGACAGCGCGGCCTGGGAACTTTTGTCCACTCCCGTACAGTGTGTCGGAACGGAACGAAAACCAAGAACAAAAAACGAAAAAAAAAAACGATATTTTTGACTGGAAAGGAAATGTAACCAAAACTTTATCTATTATTTCGTTCCTGAGTGAAACCGAAATGTTTAAAATCGTTATTCGGTTCACGAGAAAACTTGGCAATGCGGAAGAACTGAGGTCATGCAACGTGAGAAATTATGCATATCTCAGGGTACAGTAATAGCTCGTACCTAGGGCAGGAATTCCAAAGCAAATATATGTTAACATTGTGCGAAAAACAAAAACAGTGGCAACCAGAGATGTTTATATTAACACGAGTGGAGTTTTGCGTGCCTGTCACGCAGTTTCTTACAGCGAAAGCTGTTATGAGATCACAACAGCCGATTTTGACGCCATAGTTGTCCGCCGCCGCAGCCACCCTCGGTATCCGTAACCGCTATCGCATGAAATTAGAAAAAATGAAATGAGAAACAAATTTCTAGGATCGGATGGGATTTGAAGCCACGCCCTCTGGTCGAGTACTCTACCACAAAGCCACTCTGGTGCTTGAAACTCTTTCGCAAAAATACTCTATACAGGCAGTCATGTCGGGCAAGGAATCTTGTTAACATATGTAATATAGCGTGGCAGAAGAGTAAAATAACGACCTGGCGTCACTCAATGCGAATTGCGCGACAAGTCGGTCGCTCAATGCTTGCAACCCGTTACAAGCGACCCAGCCATAATTCTCCACCGTCATTAGTCACAGCACAAAGTGCATATAATGCCTTACAGATGTGTAGCAATCTGCGAAAAGTCAACTACGAAAAAAAATCGTCGTTGGCTTTTGAGAAAATCAATATATTATGACTTTTAAGGGTACTGGTTTGTACTATTTTGTAGGAATTCGTGGTACAGTTACTTCCGCACCACTGAAGAACGTGTTTTACCTCTTTCCCACTTTCTTAAGAGGAGCGCGAGTTACTATACCACAAATACAATTTTTTATGATTAATTTAACTTCAAATTTTTAAATGCAAATCAATACCGTTATGAACCGTTACGTAGCGCTTTTTTTTTCGTTCCGGAACAGAAACGGAACGCAACATTTTGCGGTAGAACGAAACTAAAACCAGAATGAAAAACATTCCGTTCCGACACCCTGCCCTGTACATGAATAAAAACGAATAAACGAAATTAAAGCAGAACGAATTGAGGTTGCTGCTCATGTATATGAACGCGATAGCGTTAAAGAGCTCGTTTCGAAGGAATCCCGGTGTCAGCGTTGGTGTCGGCGTCGTTGGTTGTGAACGCAAAAACAGCGTTGTTCGTGACCCAAAAATCAAGAAAGATGCAAATAAAATAAATGAAGGCCTTTAGTTCCAGTGAGAAAGCCGGGCCTTCTGCGTGGCAAGCAGGTGTTCCACCACAGAGCGATGCCATCGGTTGAAACAGCTTAAAAAAAAAAAAGGTATATTGCCACGCCCGCTTCTCATTTTATTTTGATGTGTTCCGCTTTGACCCGCAAGGACGGTTAGTAACGCTCGACGCTGACCGCGCCGCAGCGTTCGAGAAGCTTCGCGATTGCAGTAGATCACTTTGTTAAAGGGCCCCTCACCAGGCCACATAGCAAATTTTAGATAGACGCTGGAAGTTGTTGTGTGCCGAATGAAGAGCAGTGTGTCGCAAGAATTTCTCAAATCGCTTCATTACAAGCTGAGAAAAACGATAATTTGTAGCGGCGCGAAACCGTGATGCGAGGAGGCGAGTTTCAAACCCTTGCCACTCGCCCCGTGTAGCCTTCGCAAGCCAAATCCCTTCCCTGCCCTCTTCACTTGACACATACGCACGAACACGTCATGCGCATGCATGGTCACGTGCGCATGACGTGATCGAGCCAGCCCGAGCACGCGAGCGGCGTTGCACGGCCGCTACCTTTTTTTTTTATGTAGCGGCCATGGGCGTTTTGTCGGCGTTCTCTGTGGTGTACTGCCTGTTTCTGCGGGACGGGCATGAAAGTTGAGACATTTGTACGGGCATGAGAGTGGCGGTATCATGAGCTAGTGCCGCATTAACGTTTACTTGGACGCGGTCGAATAAATGAGCATAATGAGTGCTCGAACGCACCAGAACATTACTTTCGTTTCCAGGGCTGGCGTCTGCTCGATGCGCTAACCGCGGGGACACGAACGCATGGGAAAGGGAGGCACATTAGCCCCGCATCTCGCTGCAATTCATGAAAAAAAATATCAAAAAGACGCACACATTCCCTTTGTGTGTCTCATTATTTCTTTTAAGTTTTATTAATCTACTCAAACAGCAAATTACACAAACTACACATGTCGTGTCAAATAATTATCGCAGTGTCACGTGGTACTGTTGGCGACGTCAGAGCACAAACGTCTACGTAGAGGAGCGACGTCACAGCACTACCATCTACGTAGGGCCATTTTCTCATGTACGTCATTCCCTCATTATCTAAAGCGCGCGCCCGCGAGAGGAAGGGCAAGCAGCGTTCACCTTGAAATTTGACCCATTTCCGCGGCGCGTAGCGTTGCAAATTTTGGCAGACGTGATCGTGAACGCTCAGTGTATGCATTGCGCTCGTTAGCTCAAAATTGTCAAACCTGGTGAGGGGCCCTTTAAAGGGCCCCTAAATCACCCAGAGGTCGAAATTTAGTTGTGGCGTTGCAGTTGTGCACGAGTCTACAGCGAACGCTGGCGGAGTGGCACGCGCTATCTCGTTTCGCTCTTTCCTTCGCCAGGCTGCGTTCGTCGGCTCGTCTATCCACCTCTCCGAGTGCCCTTCCTCAGCGTCCGAGGTGGAAACGCAAGAAGCGCGCGCAACCTGCTAGCAGAAAACAGGCTCTTGTTTGCCCACTGACAGCGTCTCTTGCTCGCGACGTCACCTAATCATACAGGTGACGTCACGGCGGCTGTTGCCGACAGAGCAAAGGCACGGAGAGGAGCAGGCGAGCGTCTGTTGGTGGTTTAGTGGCCCTTTAAGATTGCGAGCAGGACGCGACTAGCCAAGATTATTCCAGAGGTTGCGCGACCACCAGTGATAAGACTGGAAAGTTCGATGCGTGATATATAAAACATGGCGCGTCCCAGCCATTAGTAGTTTTATCGACGGCCGACGCTCTGTTCACCGCTATCTGTGTGTGTGTAATCCTGTAGTTTGACTTTCCGTTTTCCGGCCACAAGTTCGGCCAAATAAAGAGTTTCATCTTCGACAGGCCGACAGCTGCTTTCGTCAACGTCACGACCCCGTGGCATTATGAATGTCTTGTATTGGGAGGGGTCTCCTTAACGCATGTAATGACAGAAGCGTAGAATTGCGCCACAGGTCAAAACACGTGAATTGCGCAACGAGTGGATGTCTCAAAGGCCCACCCATTACAAAGCGCTCAGACATATTTAATCAGCAGCAGCAGCAAAAGTATCAACAAAGTGAGCAGTTGCGTAGGTTCCCATGTTGTCTTACGGACGCGTCGTGGATACTGTGCTGATTCGCAAAAGGAGTAATCATGGTGTAGTGGCCACTACGCAACTGTATACTTGCTGTAGGCATTCTGTAGGATAGCTTGAAACGGGCAATGTTACGCTCACAGACGTTCGTTTCCCTGCGGCACGACTGAGGCATGCACCGAGAACCGAAGCGAGGCTAGCAATTGAGAAGGCGATGCGCACAGGGCCCAATTACGCTATCGCGTTTCGCTCTTGAAAGCGTAGCTCAAGCATCCTCCAAGTTTTTTTACTAAAATTGAAGACAGTGCCACTGAAGACAATGCAAAACAACAGTAGCCTACCTTAAACAACATTAGCGAAACATTAGCGTTTTTAAGCCAGCACTAGCCAATACAGCCAGCTTACAGGACGAAGTCTATCGCTGTGGTGTGCCAGTAGTGCAGTGCGTATGTACAGAAGTGACATTGATAATTCACATGTCAGGTTTTACGCATATACGTGAAAGCGGACGCATGCGCATTGGTGATATTGGATTCACAGCGACACGCGTTGTCGGCTGCCTTTCATGAGAATCGAATTGGATGACGTCCGCGAGTGCCCCATTGTATTAGCCGACGAAAACAGGAACCTGCTTGAGGATAAACTTTGTTGACATCCGCGCCTGCCTGAAATGAAAAGTGCTTATCTATACGCACTCTGCTCAGGCTATTTGCTAGTTCTGGTGCTCAGGCAGCCGGGGGACTATAGATATTCTGTTAGGTAAGATTTGAGTTGGGCATGGCGCTGACCAATGACCATATCAAAGGGCAAATGCCCCAACTCGTTAGTTTAACATTCTTTAGATCTATAGCGATAACTACAGGCACAGACAAGGCGTCGATGCATAAATTTTGCTATGTGTTCTATACGACTCTGCGTTTTCTCTTCTCGCGTTACGCCTACAAAATGCGGCAACCCTGTTCTCGAAAGAACCATTTAAAACAATATTCCTTCCCTAACAAATAATCATATCGCGAAGGTTTCCTTACTACTGATGCACGTGTTAATTTAATCGAAGCATGCGTATCGTGGTTCTTATGTGCCCTGATAGTGAGGCGACATCATTATTTTTCATTGCACTCCGCCCGTAAGCAAAATGGGTCCAGCTTTCTTTAGCTTGCCTTATTACTTCCTCTGGCAGACGAAATTTATTACACTCTCTAGTTGTTCGCGTTGTTTTGCAATTAATGTCTGCCTCGTTATTGTGAATGCGATTTATATAATTATCCTGCTGAATTACGGCAAGATAGTTTTCCTGTTCGTATATCGATCACTAATACATAAGAATCAGAGAGTTTCATAAGAATCAGAGTTGTTCGCAAATTGATTATTCGTCCATCTGATGAAGATGTACGACGGGATTACGCTTCGCGACTTCCTTTGATTTTTTATAACTGGTCTTTTTTTCTTAGCGTTCACTTACGGTACACATAATGAACTGGGGCTTAATTCAGAAAGCTTTTCGTTCGCGGGTAGTTTTTGCCATTAGCGAGCAGACTTAGCTAATGATGCGTCCAACACCAATATTTACTAGGGTGTCGCGCTTACAGGTATCGGTTACCTTATTAAGGTCGCTAAAAAAAAAAAAAAGCCGGCGAATGTCCACAAGCGTTGTGCCGTAAATATAGAAACCTCTTATTCTTCGGCTTCCAGCGGCACAGCTTGCCAGTAATTATCAGCGCTAATAAAACCACTCTACACACGACAGAATATGTTCAGGTCTAGGCGCTCTGGGTTTGTCCGCATCTACATCAGAATGCGTTGGTAGTGGCAACTGCAGCAATCGCTCAATCGCTACTGACCGTTTCTTGAAGACTCCCATAGAAGTTGAAGCACTAAAGACACATTCACGGCTTCTTGACAGGATTCCGCGACAACACCGATAGCCTCTCTGCCTGCAGGCAGACCACGTACCTCTTTCTCCCAGACTGTGACCTCATATAGTGAATAATTACCAACTTGCTTCACGCCTGCCACATGATTTCTGACTGCTTCATGTTGCCTTACCCAGATATATATCGGACTCGCTATACATGGCATCAAGAAATAAAGAGCCCATTTGGTCACCACCAACTTTTATGCAGCTCACTTCTGTAATGTGAGAGGTATACCGATGCTATACACGAATGCACATCGAAAGCTCTGTCCTGTGATGCCGCTACACCGCAGCACCCTTCGTACCGACAAAAGCCACCATTGTCAAACTCAAGACGACTCAGCTAACATCGACGCAGCACAACCGGCAACGCTTCGTAGCACGCCGCATTTCAATAACAATCGACCCAGCACAATTTGACAATTCCCTACGACTCAAATTGTGGCTTACTGTTTATCATAATTTCTTTTCCGCGTCTCCTTTCAAGTTATTTTTGTCGCAACGTTAACATTTCGTTCATTATAGTGAATTTAATATGGCGATAAGCACTTCGACCGGCGATTCGTCCCTCCTTTTTTTTTTTCAGTGACATTAGCAAACTGGACGTGCGTCTTCTCGACACTTATGTCCTTCCTTTAGTTCTTTTTTCCTCTCTCTCTTTATCTGCCACACATTTTCTCATTAAAAGCAAAATGAAAGAAGAATTCGATTGATTAATGCGCCGGTCCAAATCCCACTTCGCACGCGAGGGCGTCCACAAACTTCTCTCCGCATCTGCCGCGAGCAAGCGGGCGCCTCCGCGCCGTGTGCGAAGCAATAACTAGCCTGGCAACTGTTCGAACACGCTGCTATTAGAGGAGCTTCTTGCATAATAGACGAGCAGGCAAACCTCGAGCCGACAAGTGTACGTGCCCGTTCCCAGTGCGTGCGCTTATTCCTCCGGCGCAATCGTTTGCGCAAAGAGGTCGTTGTTTGACGCCTAATCGCTCAATGCCTCTCTTCCTCACTTTCTTTCTCTCTCGCTGTGGCCGGAGTGTGCTTTGGCGTGGTGTTGTTTTTGCTATGGGAGCTCTGGCGCGGCCGGCAAGGCGTTCATCCCGGCGTGAAGAGTGAGGGCCGTGGTCATTTGGGAAGGACTCCGCGGAGGCTGCCGCAAGCCCTCCCGTAGAGCGTGGCAAAGCGGCATTTTCACGCCAGGAGCTAATAGAAAATAACGAGCTTTCGCCGCGTTCCCCAGATATCCCCATAACGACGGCCTCCGTCATTCTATCAACACGCGTTCCCCACTAGGCACTGTTTTATATCCTCGATCGCGCTTTGCTCCTCCCCGTCTCTGTGCGTGAAGCTCTGCTTTTACGCTGTATCGCTTGTGTACTTTGTTCTTGCGCCCGCGTTGTATACGTGTTTGTAGGTGTTTACACAGCTATCCTTTTTTATTGCTATCCGCTTCTCGTTTTCTACCTTAACACTTCTCAGAACTGCACCATGCCAACAGTAATTTCCTCCAGAGCGCGGAACAAGTTTCCATCCCATTGTTGGGCTCTCCTTTTAATGTTTTTTTTTTTCTAGCACTGTCATAACAAGTTGTTGCGGCAGTGCTAAAATGATGGTGGCTAAAATGACAGTGCTACTGTTAAAAAAATTACAGCATATCCACGGGGTGAATGATGATGAGTGGGGCGAAGCTCCGGAGGGCATCATCGGTAAACCGTGAATACGAGTAATTCGCCCCTCTAAAGTAAACACGTGAGAAATGTTAAACATCAAACTTTTATTGTTGGTTTCCGTGGTCCCTTCATTATCACCGCTTTGTGTTTGGTGAAATGCAGGGAAAGTGGTTCTTGTATAGGTGTTACCTTGAAGTTGGCAAACACTACATCGATGCAAGTCCCCCTGATGGTGGTTGGTTTCGGGTGGTCAAACGATGAAGTCATTTCATCATACTACAAGTATAGTTTTATAATATCTCGCATCTCGCATCTCGCATCGGCTGCTCACCAGTCACCTGTGAAGCGCCGGCGGTGGCCATTTATCCTGATGTAGGGCTTGGCTGGAGAAGTTCCAGAGGGATGGCCTCGGGACTAAGGCCTCGCAGTCGGCGACTGTAGCGGTGGACAGGAGTATCCACTGCAGGAACGGGTTGCGGGATCGGACTGGCAGAACCGCTTCTTGAAGGGGTGGTGAGCATCAGGTGTTGAAGCTCGAAGAACCGAAGACCCGAGCGTCGTATTCCTCAGAGAAATCGTGGTTGCTGCTCGAGCTTCCCATTTCGTCGTCCTCAGTTATCTAGCCGGCCTTGAACACGTCCGAAGAACCGAATAACCGAGCGTCGTATTCCTCAGAGAAATCGTGGTTGCTGCTCGAGCTTCCCACTTCGTCGTCCTCAGTTATCTAGCCGGCCTTGAGCCGTGTTTTCATCATATACAAGTACCGCCATCTAGCGGACACTCCACGAACTAAACTAGAGATGGCTACTACATACATCGGGGACGCACGAACCACGGCTTAAGGAGCTTCGCCCCTAAAACGAAAGATCATTACGCCTCTGCGCCTGTATCACCACGTGTGATCCAGGTTTCGCGCAAACGACGAAGCAGACTTCGGGAGAAGTAACGCCGTCGTATGTTCTCGCGGCTTATTACGCGTGGGCACTTCTTGTTCTGAAGCGAAGCTTTGTGTGAATAAGCGAAAGGAAATTTTGGGGTCACAATGTACACAAAAAAAAATTAAAACATCGTGAATGTATATGTCTACGCCACAGAAAGTGGATAAGTCCCATAACTCACCACTGGTCCACAGAAAATGAAGAAGTCGGCCGCGGCCAATACCGTATGAGCAACAAAAATTGTGGATATCCGACTACTCGTTTCTGATCCACTGAAAATGAAGAAGGAAGCTCACGGGCGGCAAACATCAATCAAGATTTATGGACAGATGTAACCAATAATTGAGAAAGATGTTAAAGAACGGTCGGTATTAACCTAGTGATAAACACTGAGGCCACACGTTTCAGCGTCACTGGTTAATCATCGATACGGAGTGCGATTTTTTTACTCTCGAAGTACCACATGAAGGGACCTCGAGGCCAGAAGCAATATTTAAGTGTTCGATACCTTTACCAGACTTGCAAATTTTATCCTTAAGTGTCTCTGATGCAATATGAGAGGGGCAATACTTGCTGTTATCCCAACACCGGATTGGTTTTGTTGCTCACTTACAAGGCACCAATCCATAAATTACCTTTATTTTCAATCAAATGTGAAATGTTAATTCATTGAGCTTTATCAGAGACAGTAGCCATCCTTATTTCGGATATGAAGTATTTTTCTTAATTAGTATTTAGAACTTATACGTAGGGTTCTTGGACGACTTAGTAAGGACAGTATATTTTTTTTAAACAGGAATATTTCTGACTGCCGCCCTAATGTGGTCACGAAACTGACGTGGCTATATGCAAAAACAGAACAAGAAAATTGCGGGCAATTTGCAACAAGTCGCGCAAAGCTTGGCACAGAGAATCACTCGCGCTCGTACCTCGCTACTTGTACTCGCCGTCGACCCACACGTCTAGCTTTGAGATGCGCGGTTTCCTCCTCCGGAGTACTCAGCAAGGCTATGCACTATAGAGCGGAGTAGCTAAGCCAGGCTCGCTGACGGCCACATCGCGTGCAACCTCCGCACGCGATGTGGCCGTCAGCGAGCCTGGCTTAGCTACTGCGCATGCGCGGCTTGGCCAGATTGTGCAGTATCTGGTGGCTAGACGACGTGATGCTTGCTTCCTCTTTCTTTCTATCTTTCTTTCTCTCCCTACTTCTTTCTCTTTCTTTCGTTGATGTTTTCTCTGTCTGACTTTCTTTTTCTTTCTGCATTTCTTTCTCTCTTTCTCATTCTTTCTGTGTTACGCTTGACTCTTTCCCCTCCTCATTTCCCTCCTCCTCATGTTCACTTCCCTCTCCCACCCCCTTGCTACACTATACCATACAAGGCTATGCTGTGCGCCGCCTGCGTGCCTGGATAGCCAAGTGGTTAGGACGCTCGCCTTCGGATCGAGGGTACGCAGGTTCGAATTCCGCCTCGTGAACAATTCTTTTCTCGGCAAGAATTTTTCTCTTTTTTCTTTCCTTATATCTTTCTTTCCATTTCTTCCTTTCTTTCTTTCTTTCTTTCTTTCTTTCTTTCTTTCTTTCTTTCTTTCTTTGTCTGTACCCGTTCTCAGAGATATTACAGTCCATGCCGTAGCGGTGAGTAGTGGGATCTGCCCAAATTCTGTGGCACGTATCCGTTCATGATGATGATAGTTTTCGGGCACGGTCACACACTTTACGAAGAGCTGGAACAGCTTCGCTGTTAAAGCAGCAATGAACAAGGGGAGCAACGCGAATAATTGGAATCGTGCACATCCCACAATTGCTAGTTACACGCACTGTGTACTTCGTCAGTAGTCTCTCATGTGCCATCTTGTTTGAACACGTGCCTATTACCAGAGCAGTTCATTTTGCTAAGCAAATATGTATGTCGGGGAAGCAGCATTATATCGTCTTTCACTAATGACAGTGCCCGTATTTTTCTCCTGATTCCAAATCTGAGAAAGAAAGGAAATTTACTAGACGGCTGCACAAATGTATAATTGCATATGTCCCCCGAAAGCATAGTTAGCTGATCTGCTGGCACGACGACATTAAGTGCAGTGGGTAAAAAAAATAATTTATTTACTGTATTGATTTGATTATACCGTAAACATTTGCTGCGTTCGTCGCTGCCCTTTCTGCAATGCTTGACTGTCCGACCTACAATGGATGGATGGAAGAACTTTATTGTTTGACCGGCAGAATAGTGACCCGGGCTCAGGTCTCCCATGTGACGGAGAGGCAAGGCCGACCTACAAGCGAGAATTCCATCGAGAAATGAACTAAAAAAAAACTTACATGGACTCTTACACACAAGGACGATCACTCGGTATCACATGGAGTGAACAAACAAACATTGAAGTTGGTGTGATGCATTCGATACGGCGTGTATGCAAGCGATACAGCAAAGAAAAATATCGTGTTGCTCTGGTGTTGCAATGCGCAGTGCGTCTCGAATAATGTTACTATGCATGCGCTTACAGATCGCTACACGACAACAAGATAGGTGTATTCAAATGATATTCATTTCGCTCGGTTGTATGTAAATGCAAACATTGACCGCGCTGGGCCGATGCTGTTGTTAACACTGGTGGAGCGCCGCTCCGAAGTCTAATGGAGCACGACAAAGAATGTCATTTGAATATAATCGTTGCATTATTCCGTCCCATTGTTTTGGGAAAATGCGTGAGCGACCAAGACAGACAGACAATGAACCTTGTTAGGGTCCCGAGGGACGACTCGGAAAGCCCCCTAAGGTAGAGGAGCCGCCGCGGGCAGCTCCCACGTCGGGACGGGCTGGCCGTGCCAGACCGCCGCGTCGCGGGCGCTCTGGATGGCCCGTAGCTGAACGGCGAGGTCAGAGCTCTTGAGTGCCATAGGATATTTCACAACGTATGCCACAAGTACCGGTTTCCCACATATAACATAAGATGGCTTTACCGAACTCGGCCGTCAGCTATAGCTTAATATTACAAATATACGGCTTTCATCTGACTGGGGATTTCATTGCCTCAGAGGCTACGCTTTAGGTGCACTCCACACTCAAATGCAATCCATACGCTCCTAACAGCGGCTACGATAAATATGGTTTAGTAGCATTTTGACAGATATCCATGTTCAGTCAGTCACGTGAACGAGTCACGTGAACGCCGCAAAGACGAAGTAAATGCGCGGCCACAGGGACGCTCATGGTCATGTCACTTTTTGTGCCACACGCCAGATTTTCGCTTAAAGTGACGTTTGCATGAGAAATGTAAGGCTTCCGCGCTTAGAAAGGAGACGGCTTCCGGCGTGTGCTCTCCTCCACTTACTCTGTGAGTGCGTGCGTGCGTGCGTGCGTGTGTGTGTGTGTGTGTGTGTGTGTGTGTGTGTGTGTGTGTGTGTGTGTGTGTGTGTGTGTGTGTGTGTGTGTGTGTGTGTGTGTGTGTGTGTGTGTGTGTGTGTGTGTGCGTGCGTGCGTGCGTGCGTGCGTGTGTGTGTGTGTGTGTGTGTGTGTGTGTGTGTGTGTGTGTGTGTGTGTGTGTGTGTGTGTGTGTGTGTGTGTGTGTGTGTGTGTGTGTGTGTGTGTGTGTGTGTGTGTGTGTGTGTGTGTGTGTGTGTTTGAGCGCGCGCTTTCACATCTCACATCACTATCCAACAATCCAAACGCGCAAACATAGCAAACAACGGGTTCCGGAGCCGGAAGAGCTGCCGTAGAGCCTTGCCGTGAGACAATAGAAAATTACACAGGCTACGGTTGCATTCATGTCAGTGCGGCTATTGAATTAATTCAATAGGCTGCAGCATCGAAGCAGTTAGGTCACCCCGGGCTAGATATTGACCAGATAATTTTAATATTCTGGGAGTACAGAACGTTTACCTGCCATGACAATGAAGTATGGGTATTTAAAACGCGAAATATGCTGTTCATTAACACTGCCGACATTATATTGTAATTTGAGGCAAATACAATGTGAAACAGGAAAGACAGGGAGGTTAACCAGATGTCGATATTCGGTTTACAGGGGGCACCGCGATACCACGGACAAAAAATGCAGCCGAGGACGGCAGTGAGTTGGATGGAGTGACGAAATTAAGATCACACGAAAAAAAAAAAGAAACACTGAATCAGCGCGTCCAAAATAGGGTGAATTGAAAATCATTTAGAGTGGCCTTGGCCCTGCAATGTACATAAAACGTGCCGATAATGATGGTGACAATGATTATGATGGCGATTACTGCGTGCACTGGGACAGAAAAATAGTCGTTCGAAAGAGAACGAAGAGACAGACGTAAAACAAATTACAAAAATAAAAGGCTGTTCGCATTAGATTCGTTCACAAAGGCCGGAGGCTAGCAAGAAGTGCAGCTGCATTTGCAGGGCCTTCATATCTGACATTAAGTTAGGTCGATGGCGTAGAATTCTTACTTCCCACTGAGGTTTACCGTCCAACTGGTTGATCGTGTTAGAAATGCATTGCCTCTTTGCGGTAACTTGCTGGCAGTCGCACAGAACATGCTGAAGTTTCTTCATCGCCGCATTGGTCAGAGGCTGCGGTGTCGGCTGTCCCCATGCGGAACGTATAGGCGCTCCACAACTAAGTGTGCTTATTCGTACATCTCTTGGTGGCGCTAAAAAGAATGACGCAAATATCCAGCTCCCACTACAAAGCAGAAAACCAAAGTTATGTATAACACACGCTCGCACTTCCCAATGCTAAGGAACATTAATTACTGTATCTATTCTTCTATAGAGACAGTTTCAGCGAGACGCGTGTATTGTTGATAGTCGTAACTACAGAGGCATCCATGCCGCCGCGTTTAGGCCTACTTCCGCTGCAACAATTTATAGTGGGATAATGTTCGCACATGCATGACTCGCTACGTTAGTACGCAGTTGGTAAGCAAAATACTTTACGATCATGCTTTTGTGCCAGCCTGACACCGCCGCAGGAATGACTGTAGGATAAGCTGTTGCGTTTGTAGTGTTTGCAGTATACGTAGCTCAACGTAACTGTTCGAAGAGCGTTCAAGCTTCGAACAGCTCGACTGGTCGCCTGGTCATATACTGGAGTTGAGCGACGGGCTGCTGTGCAAGAAAGCTGCGATAAAGACAGAAAAAAAATCGCCCTACTTAAAAAGCAGGCGGGTAATATTATGGCACCAAAAAGCGCAGAAGCTAGGTGGAAAACAATCCACTTTGAGACAGCGGTTTCTGTTGCACGCGCGTTGGTTAGAACAAATAAAAAAAAAGTACAGAAATGAAGGGATGAAAAACAACGAGGGCGTGAAACGGGTGCCTGGAGAGTTGTAGAAGAAATGATCCACGCTCCTTTCCAAATGTGCGCTATTTTTTTCCCAGCTTGGCCGAGCGCAGAAAGAAAAAAGCGCAATGATCCAGATGCAACGCCAGATGTGACGGTCTCTCTGGGTTTTTATGTATATAAACATCTTATATTTATTTAACTGCTAGCCTGGGCCCTTGAACCATGGTCGATGTAAGAGCAAGAGCAGGCCGGAGGCGCGAGACATACTTGGCAGCAGGTGTTGAAAACCGAACAACGACCCGGCGGCGGAAAGGGAGAGCCTAGGTTAAATCCTTTCAAATCTATCTCATTGTTTGGCTGCTGCCTTTTTTGTCGGCCCGACCCCGTCTCGGAGTCTTCGAAGAAAGATGAAAGGCCGGCCGCGTCGACGTTTAGTTGGGCGCGGCTCCTCGAGCGCTCTTCCGTACGGTGGCGAGTCGCTGCACTTTGGTGTTTCAAATGTTTATAAAGGCGAAAGCCTTGGATGCCTCATCAAACACGAAAAATGACCGTCGGCGGCGGCGGCGTCAACAGAAAGTGACGCAAAAAAAAATTAACATCATGTGGTATCATCATATGACGGTGTCATGACGTCACAGGTCACTACACTTGTGATGTCATTATGACGCCACGCAACGTGAAGTCGCACGATCACGTCATCACACGACATAGTCGCTTGGTCAAACGTTGGCTGATCTCGGAGATATACTGCTGCGAAACCACTTGAGGCGCAGAGAGCTGCGGTGCCTCCGATCTTGGAGGCGGCGCAAAACCACGTTAGGTGCAGAAAGCTTTCTAGGGAGGGGGGGGGGTCTTTTTTATTTTCTGTGTGTGAGAGAAAGGTTAACACCAGCTGCCACAGCAGCTTAGTGGTCACGATGCTTGGCTACTGACCCGAAAGACGCGGGTTCGGTGCCGGCTGCAGCGGGGTCCATGGATTCGGAATTTTGACAGCCCGTGTGTAGTGCGCGATTTCCGTGCCCGTTAAGGAACCCTAGGTGGTCGAAATTATCCGGAGCCCTCCCCTACGGCGTGCCACACCTCATGGATCGTTTTGACACGTTAGCCTCCATTAAACTGAACCTAAGGGTTGGCATCATGGTTGACGTACACAACGGGATCTCTATCGAGCAAACAATGCACAACAAGGGCCCACGGGCTTGAAACAAATATGCGAAAATGACAGCTGAAATTGCACGAAGGCTTCTGAAAGTCCTATTTGTAGGAACCATTCTTTTTGAATGTTAGGTTTCTTAGAGTGCAAGACCTCGCCATACAATAATGTTAGGCTCTTGCAGTTGCGATATAATGAAAGACGCAGCAAAATAAATCAGAAAACAGATCTACGAATTCAATTGTCATGATTATTTTCGTGCTACAGAGGGCTTGCACTACTGAACTATACACCGTATTATTGTGCAAGCTCTCATATTGCGTATTCATATGGATGGATGGATGGATGGATGGATGGATGCTATGAGCGTCCCCTTTATAACGGGGTGGTGACAAGTGTGCCACCCGGCTCGACCAAAACAATCTCTTTCCTGCATTCTTTTTTTTTTTATGTTGGCCTAATGCCTCTACTTCGATAATATCTATTTTACTACAGGAAATTGCGTGATGTATACTGCGTATAAACAGCAGCGCCATCTATGAGCTCTCCAATTTCGCTATGGTGCAAGTCCTGTAAAATGTTATGCGCTTTACGTCAGATGTACGCCTAGTGGCTATTGCTGGTGGCTCTTGTTAGGCTTGCACAGTCGACAAAGACACGTGTAAATAGAAATTAAGGGGGTTGATAAAACAACTCGTCGCCAGGTACGATCAAACCCTGCTCGATTGATCGAGAATCTAACGCGTAATGCCAAAGTTGATGGTTTTCTTTTATCACAAAGATAGGCTTCAATTAAAAAGTACAAATACGAGTAACACATCCAGTGCTTTCTTCGACTTCAATGTTCCATGCCGGTGTTTGCGGCGTTGTTCACAGGTGAAATATCTCGATCGGGGCACTTAAATAATCGCGGCTCGAGCCAGAATCGAAACCTGGCATTCTGCACGGCAATCATGCATTCGACCACAGAGCCACGGCCATGCTTCTAACTGCTTCAGAAAATGACCTTATACAAGTGTCACGTCAGGAAACGCCAGTTGTGGAGGCCGTGTTGGCTGTCCAGTTTTATATCAAAGGAAGAGACATTGCATATTCACGACTCATCAATCTATAGTCAAGCGTTGCGCGAACACGCCCACGGCCGCTACTTATGATATGCCCATCACGAAGCGCATCGTGCAATTCTTGGCGACGAAACTGACATTCCTGTTCTAGCGTAAGGGCCGACGTTACGTCGGACCATGAGCTACCTTGGACGTGCCAGTGTACTCGACGTGCCTGGTAAGCCCACGATATGTGCACGACTACCCAATTTATAAGAAAACGTCGACCTACCTGGTAACACTTGGCTCAAAGCGAGAAATCCGGCATAGGGCGCCATTAGCTGACTGCTTCGCATGAAATTGACTCCCACCGTGCGTGGTGTCTGCCGAATTTTTAAAACATCAATGAGCATAAGCAAATCAACAGTCGTAAGAGAAACCAGAGAGTAGCAGATGCTAAGTGCACGCTGGTGCGCGGAGATTTATTCGTGTATTAAATAAAATAATTATTGCCAAAGAAATGCACGAAGCAATTAAACACTGTTTGACAGTGTAGCATGACCATGTTATAACACGTCTATGTAGACTCGCACAATGTAGTACATGAAGCATCATATTTCGTATATCTTGAGTGAGTATTTGGAGATAATGAATACGAAAGCAACGGTTTCAATACCTCTTTCTCCATCAATTGTGTTTAGATAGCGACTTCTTTATTTATATTTTTCTCTAGTTATGTCGTGTTAGATGTATAATAAATAAATAACCTGCATTCATAGAAAGCATCTACTACGCGCATATTATTGTTATGTAAGCTTTTTTTAAGACATTCTGTTTCTTCTTTCAACGTGAGGTGAACTTACCCTTAGCTTTTTTCATTTCATTTTTTTTTAGCAAACCCCTCCGTCTATTTGTTTTAGAAAATAGCAACGAGAGAACTCGTGGCACCCCAGATACCTCCTGCTGGCACTCGCCATCAGCGCGTCTCTTCCTGTGTCAAAGTGCCCTTGACGCGTGCCAGACGCTGCCATAAGAAAACAAGGAAAAAAAGAAGACCGCTCACCACTCACTACACTCAACCACGCCCTCCACATCCATCTCACGCTGGACGTGCCCGGCGGATATATGGCACACGCCGAATCGCATCTTCACTGACGCGCACGCAGCAGAAAAAACAGCGCTGTGGGGACGAAAGGAAAACCGCGTTTACGAGTGGCGTAAAAGGGCGCGGCTGCAGGCGCCGCCGCTGAATGGAAACGGCTGCCACGTGACACCTCTATATTGCCTCCGCCTCTAGTCCGTCCTGGGGGGAACGGTGTTTACAAACACGGGTCAACCGGAGCCACCACGAGTGCGACAACGGATGGCGTCGCGCTTTCGACTTCGCGTGCTGGTGACGAAGTCGACGATAGGGAAAAACCAAGGAAGTGGCGGGGGGGGGGGGGGGTAAATATGGGGGGGAGAGAGAGGGGGGAAGAGGGGCGTGGCCTGTCGACATGCGGCTTTGGAGCGTCGGAAGCACTCCGTCAAAACAAACGTTCTGCTGTAGTAGCGCCCACCTTCCAACCAAATGGTGAGTAGGCTAAATAGACCCTTCTTTCTCCGTCTAGCTTCTCTCCAAGACAGTGGAACGCTTTCAGTCAAAGCGCAGGTTCTCCGTTTCACGCGGCGCGCTCCAAGACCGCCGACTCGAGCGGTAGAAGTGGGTGTCGGACGATGCGTAGCAGCCGGCGGCGGGCGCCAGAAGTGAAATAAAGCGCGTGGGCTTAGTTCGGCCGGTATTACCGAGCCGCGCCACGGTAATGGCAGCAAAAGGGTTGCCTGCACGGCCAAATATCTTTCGGCTGGACTCCTGGAGAGAGGCCTGCTGCAGGGTTTCCTTAATGATGCCAGATTTCTCTGTCTTCGCTGCTCCCCATCCCCTCTTCTACCGGAATCCTTTTTCTGGATCATACACAAAGCTGCGCGGACGAACATACACAAGCGCACGCCTGCTGAGCGGGGCGGCTTTCTCGCCTATAGCTTTGTACACCCGTGGTAATTGAGGGATAGCCGTGCTCGCGGGGTCTTGCTCGGCCATCCGAAGAGGACGCGCATTGGGAGAGTGGGAGAGAGTGACTGCAGCACTCTCGTATCGCAGACGCAACCGCCGCAGCCACCGGAACTGGCTCATTGACGAGAGCGGCGAAGCGCAGGGCGAGAGAGGCGGGCAGCGCGATGGCATGCATCGCTTGCGCTTCTTAACAAAGACGCCCGCCGATCATACGCCGATATATATTCTCCTCCCTCCGTGCACTGAGGCGTCGAGGTCTGGCGTGCCGCTGTTCCCGCTTGCTGTTGCTTCTCCGACTCTCGTCTCGGTAGGCGGAGATGGCTGTGGAGCACGAAGCGCTTTGCGCGATGCCTGTTCGTTTGCGAGCCTTGTCGATGCTTACGGATTTTTAACTATGCATCTATTTTCTTTATTTTGAGCTTTGCGGGGTGCCTTTGTAATCTAGTTTCATATGCGCGCGCGATTTAGAGCGCCGTGCGTCATATTTAATCGACCCTGTTCCTTCTGGTGGTGCACGTACCTCGTATGCGTGCCGTGCGAGCGCTACGTGGGGCGCAGCCGCAGGGAATCGTGTTAGAAAAACGATGATTACCTCGTGTGTTAGAAAGACTATGTGAAACGAAAATGACTTCCTTTCAAATATGCGCGTATTTATAATACGGGAGAGCACGGTTATCCAGGTCAATCATTGACAGGGTAGCATAATCGCGAGGAGAAAATTCACAGGATAATAAAAAATTGGTTGGTGCGCAGTACGTTACGCATGAAAAAAATCGTAACTGGGCCCCTATTTCTGGAAAGCGTGCAGTCATCACAGTTTACATGCACTCACAAATGAGACAAATTCAGAGGCTAACTAAACATGTGAGATGGTAGGGATCACCCAGTGACTGACAAAAAATGTTAGCCGTGATATCAAAAGACAGGAAGTGGCGTGAGTTACCGGGCAAAGAAGTGCAGCCGATGTTCTAGTACATCTTAAGAGAAAAAAAAAAAATAACTGGAGCAGGTCATCTCTATCAAGACGATCCATATACATTAAATAATTTTGTTCTTTATATTTCTCGTACCGAATTATTGGGAATTATGTTTTAAAGAAGATGTCATGCGTGGGATGTCTGAACTGAACCTCCTGGCAAATTTTATCAGTGTGCCGACAGCAAGGATATTTTAGACAGGAAAAAAGTCAGAGTTTCGCAGCAAAGGCGAAGCAATGAATGCGAAAGCAACGAATTACAAAGTCATAAGAAGAACACTAAGCAGCTCGATACTTGCAGCGCGCCCATCGAGCGCAAAGGACTCACGAAAAGAACACGCACAGGATGACCAGGAACAACGGTAACAGCTCGCGCGCTGCGCTGCTCAAACACAACGAAGGACGCTCAAAAAGAACGCACAGGTATACACAGGGCGAGCGCGAACTGTCCTAGTTACTTGTTCGTGTTTGAGCAGCGCGCTACAACCGAACGCTCTTAGATATTAAATGCGAATGCATTTCTTAGTGTGGCTATGTGAGGCATCCGGCGTTGTCCGAACGCCTCTCCGCTCTCACTCCCGCTCCCATAGCAACAGCTGCGGGCGCGCGCGCGCTTATCCTCGCCCCTAGCAACCCGAGCAGGTGGTGCAGGCGGAGTAGCGGAGAGTGAGTGGAGAGGAGGAGCGCGCTCTGGCGTGTGAGGGCGCTCGCATCCGAGCTCCCGTGTGTGTGGAGAGAGTGTAGGAGAGGGCAGGTGCAGTGCTTCGCCGCTCCTTCTCTCGCCGTTCGCTCTCTCTCCTCCCTGCGCCACCGCCTCAATGTAGTGCGTTTGAAACGCGTATGTAGCGTTTGTGCTGCCTTGGCACAGCCTGAAAACAGCACGTTCTAAACTCGTTTGTGCTGCATTGAAGTCGGTGGCAACATCCCTGAGGTGATTACGAACGCACGTAGGAAGCGTTCGTTGAAAGAGGCGCCCAAAAGGGAGACACTTGAGCGCGTCGATTTGTCCAGCTTTACGCCATTAAAATTACTACGCCGTGTACTCTCGGCGCAAGAAATGCATTCACACTTCCTCACGATTCCCTACGGGGAGGTGGGGGCAATTTTTTTTTGTTTTCTTGAAAACAAAAAAAAAATGCGACCCCGCGCTGAGGAGCGAGGGGTCGCAGGTTCGAATCCCAGGAGCACAGTTTGGAAATGTTGCTCTTCTGTTTTATTTTTCTTTGTTGGTTTTGTTTGTATATACATACATATACAAACCAGCCCAGAGTGTTCATATGATTGCTATTGCAATAAAAATGTTATTTTTCATTACGCCTAGCATAGGCCTGCGCAGAGGGGGGGGGGAGGCAGGGGGGCGCCTCACACCCACCCAGTAGTCGCTTAAGAAGAGGGGGGCGCAAAGTCTGCCCCATACATTGACTTAATAGGAAAGGGGGACGCTGCTATGAACCTTCGCCCACCTTCGCCCCCCCCCCCCTGCAGGGGAACCCTGCGCGTCGAATTAAAACCAGCTCGTACAACTCGCTTACAGACAGACGTGAAGGACAGGCGCACTGCTACTTTGTGAGTGGAACTTACATTTAATATTATGTTTCAACTGAGTATAGAATAACTATTTCTTGAAACTTTTGAAAGACCTCCGCAAGAACATTCGGTATATTATCTTAAGGTGAGCGATATTTTCTTAAAGCATTTGAGGCAAGCTTAAAATATTGTTGCTTTACATATTTACCTTATGCTTCTCCGAAACATTAATTAGATGTACTGACAAAATCGCACATCAAACCAGAACACGGACGGAGGCTTTTCACGATAACATATGTTTGCAGTGTCCCGTGTTATCTGGCTCCAATGGCGCAGTGGTGTGTCTGCCGAACGACTCGTATTTTCTGTCACGCTGATGGTATTGTGGCGTCGGCGCTGTTTAGCCGAAGCACGCCGATGCCCACAACGAGCTGAATACGTAGCTTCACAGAAGATCAGACTGATCATGGTTCGGTACCTTACCGAACAGATAGAAACGTATGGTGAAGAAACCTTTCTGAATATGTGGCACACACGATTTTAGGGGCGAAGCTCCTTAAGGCGGCACCCGTTCGTCCCTCGTAGTCGTCGTAGTAGTCGTAGTGCGTAACCGGTCTTACGGTTTGACCTCCAAGGTGGTGCCGGTGGGAGATTTTTCCTGTGCGTTGTTGAACAATAAAAAATTCGCAGCGTGCGCGTTAACTAAAAGCCGAATTCTTCTGTCTATCATTCCCCATTAGCAGCAATTGGCATGTTCCAGTAGGAAACGTTAGTAGAAGTAGAAGTGTAAATGTTAGCTAAAAGCCGACTTCTTCTGTCTCTCATTCCCATTAGCAGCCATTGTTTACCTCCAAGGTAGTGCCTGGTGAGATTTCTCCTGTGCGTGATTAAACAATAAAAATTTTGTTCAAAACGCCGTTGATTGATGAAATAAACCAACGAAAGACGCCAGATGTTTTATAAAAGCAAAACGAAAGAACGCCAGATGTTTCTAAAGCAAAACGAAAAGACGCCAGCTGCTTAACGAAAGACGCCAGATGTTTTCGAAAGCATTGATTTTCTAAACAATGAAAATTCACAGCGTACATGTCAAATTAAAGTGAGCTGCAAGTCGTCATAACTCCTCGAACCTTTAGTATAAACGCACCCGATCTCACGTCGGTGATGATGTACTGGGCAGAATTCACGGAAGATTCACGGTTTACCGATGAACCTCCGCAGCTTCGCCCACTCATCATCATTCACTCCGCGGATATGCTGTGATTTTTTCGTGTTGCGGAAAGGGAATGCTGAATTTCCTATACTGCCGTTTTGAAAGCGTCTGGCACAGAAAGAAAAACGAAAAAGAAACGAGTCAAGTGTCATAAGAGCCGGCCTGCGCCGGCGACACGCGTGATCACCGCATGTTTTGAGCACAAATGTAGCATTTCTTCCTAATTGATATGCGTATATTTATGCAAACTTAGCCTGTGTTTCCTTCTTTTCTAGCAGAGACCCGTCATCTGTAATAGTGTCTGAGTGCCATAAGTGACATCGTACCTGTGCCTTCCTGTTTGTACGTGCCGTTAAAGCGATTCTTTGCTGCCCGGTGCAGTTGTGCTCTTTTTTTTTATTGACATGATGTAAGGGGGTGCTGGCGCACAAATAAGGCGCCAGCTACTCCTTAGCTCTTGGAGTACATAGGGTCCAATTGTACTCACCTGAACTGATTTTACTAGAACGCAATAAACTTCCCCGTGTACGAGTAGTGTCGACAGCGTTTCAACTCCTGCTTGTATTCAGGACAGCTTACCGCTCTCTCTTAATAGAGTACACGGAACTGTAAACCTTGCACCGTTTTAACGGCGGATGAGGAGGTAAATATTTATTAGACCAAATGATTCGGGTACCTATGTGCCAGGGTCCCCGCATGACCCTACTGCGCTATGCATTCATCAGTTCATGCAGTTCCATGACGTGGGCGGCGCGGTCAGTGGTGCAGCTGTTTAAGCCCTGAGTAAGGCCGGTGTTGCAGAAAACTCGGCGGGTAAGCGCTAGAGAAAGCGAGTATCTGCCAAGCAGCTCCTAGCACAGCATAGCCACGACAGCCCCGACAGCCACGCATAGTATAATATAGCAAGGGGTGGGAAAGAGAAGTTACGGAGAAGAGGAAGTAAAGGAGGAGGGGAAAGAGTAAAGTATGGCGTAGCCTTGCATAGTAACGTTTATGCGCCACAGATAGTAGGTATGTGCCAAGCAGCTTCCATAATAATATTATAACATGTGGGGTTTCACGTCCCAAAACCACGACATGATTATGAGATAGGCCGTAGTGGAACTTTGACCACCTGGGGTTCTTTAACGTGCACCTAAATCGTGGTTAAGTACAGGGGCCTCAAACATTTTCCCCTCCATCGAAAATGCAGCCGGCGCGGCCAGGATTCGATACCGCGACATCGGGTCAGCAGTCGAGCGCCATAACCACTAGACCACCGTGGCGGGGCGCCAAGCAGCTTCTAGCACAGCATAGCAATGGTTAGTATAGCATAGCGAGGGGTGGGAAAGGGAAGTGAAGCTGAGGAGGAGTGATGTTAATGTGAGGAGATGGGAAAGGAGGAGGGGAGAGGGTATGGCATGGCATAGCCTCGTATAGTGCAGTTTAGCAGGTATGTGGGAAAGGTTGTAAGGAGGACTGATGTAAGGGTGATGAGGAGGAAAAAGAGGCGGTGAGAGGGTACACCACAGCATGCCATGTAGAGTAACGAATTTTAAGGGGTGGAAAACAGAAGTGAGGGTGAGGAGCGGTGATGCGTTGGTTAGGAGGAGGGAAAGGAGGAGAGAGACGAATATAGAACGTGATAAGGAAAGAAGACAGAGGTAAAAGACGAAGATGTAGAAAGAGATGAAGAAACAAAAAAGAAAGAATTAAATCTGCATTCGCCAGGTGGTGGCGCTTGCTTGCCAGTTCTGCTGTTTACTCAGCTTTCAGAGGCGTGGAATTGGCATTAATTTTTGTTATAAGCACAAGCACAACTCGGTTGCTGTTGTGACCGCTTACTGATATTCCGCTGTACAGTACTCATCACTCTAAACGGCGTACATTTTCTCTAAATGCGCGCAGCATTTACAAATACAGTACATACTGCTAATCTAAATTTTCCCCCGTTATTCTAAATAATAAACCGATCGAAGAAAACTCGCTCCACTTTTTTCAACACGTCAAGTGTTTTAGGCTGGGGTTCACGAAGACTTCAGTGACGTAAATATGTCAGTAAAACACAAATGACAAAGCAAAACCACGAGAAGTTTCGTCGATTTCGTTGAGCTGACAGTCAAACCCACGACCTCTCTGTCCGCGACGGTAGGTGTCGGGCGCTCTACGCACTGCGCCACCGACGCTCATGTCGGCTTCCCAAACGCTCCTAATTTCCCTCACACCGTCTTCCTTTCACAGTGACCTTGCTTGGCGGGGGGAGGAGGGAGCCGGGATCGCCGTCTGCGATCGGGGAAGCAAAATACTGCATCATGATACTAACGAGTGCCGGCATTGAGCGCTTCTGTAGTTTCAGCTTTTGGTGCAGAGAGAGAACAGTGGGAAGCCGGAACGCCTTCCCGCGTTCACGACTTAAGCTACAAATCGTGCCTCTCGCGTTCCTAAAGTGCAGTGTGGTAGTGAATGCATGAGCACAGGCGTAGGTTACCCTATTGCTGGGCCGCGCACATCTTGACGTTTCTCTCCTCAAATCACGACGCTTTGACTGAGTGTATATCGAGTACCATTGTTAAGTGCTTGTCGATGCCATCCTTGCACGGTATTCAGCATATGCTGTATCCAGGACAAGGCGTAAACGTGGGTGCATCCACGTCAAACGGTGCTAAAGCTGCGAAACACCAATAGGCATTGTGAGATTTATCATACATCAGTGTACAATAAACAATCATCTTACTGCTACGAAGACACAGTTCACTTTCGTGCTGTGCCGATTCTTATGACGTGTGTTACAAAGCAGCGCTCAGTCAATCTGACGGCGTAGTCGGTCAGCGTGAACCCATCACCGAGCCTGAAAAGAAATGAAGAAAACATACTGCGTCATTCTGGCGGGCCACGTGGACGTGTAGTTGGCAGTCGAGCGTCTTCTCATATATCTCGTATATCCTCAAAACATGAACTGTGTTATGCGGGTATGTGCCACACGTGACTGAGGGGAAGGGTTTCATGACGTGCGCGACAGGCATTTTACGTTATTCATGTCAGACCAGTGAATCGTCTTCGTTATACACTGATCACCTCCTATGCCAATTTTAGTGTATTACAAGTTATGGAGACAACCAGGAGAGCGCCCATACGTAGGTGGATGGATGGATGGACTGACGGACTGAAACGACCAAAGTGCCTTAGGTTCGCTAATTTAATAAAGAAAACTATTTGAGGACGCTTAAGCTTCGCCCTTAAGAGTGCAACGCGGTAGCGTAATCGGGCCCCGGTGAAACGCCAGATTTCATGCACAATGAACAAATAGCAGCGCAGCCTCAATCTGACGTGACGATTAAACGACACACAGTCAGATTCTGTTTTCTTTTAGGGGGGGGGGGCAATAGTACATGTTAACTACAATACAGAACTCACTGACTCGCCAACGAGCCTCCAGAGTTTTCAACTCGGTCTCTTTTACAATAGCCCACAAGGCTTGGCGAACGGCGGCCTAGCTTTCCAAATAGCTTACCCGTAATGCATATTAAGCAACGGGGTATTTTTTCAATCCGCTTGAGCCACAATGACTATACAGAGAGGCAGTGTCGTCAGCTTCAACAGAGTTATTGGCGGAAGAGGCAGGCGCCGTAAACAGGAAGTACGCACAAAGAATACACTGCTTGGTCATCCAGTGATAAACAGTTCCACGTCTCGGAGCTGCGAATGGCAAGGTCATGGACATAAAACTTGCGTGTAGCACACAGAACATGCACGTGTCAGCGGTTCTGGCCGGCAGCCAAGGTTCACGCTCTGACATTGGCTAACAAAGCCGCTGAAAAGACGATGATAGATTACCCCAAAAGGTCCGGTTCTCGACTAACGCGCTTGCTCAGCGAATGGCAGCCGTACGCTGAAGGCAAATTAGGCTACTTGCGCACAAAACTTCAATGACATCGCGCGCATTTTTGTGTGAGGGAGAACTGGTTGAAGGTTAGCCCTATCGTCGTTTAGGAAAGACGTCCAGTATAGAAATCGTACCCAAGAACACGCCTCATTGACATTTCTCTCGAGCAGAGGCAAACGTGCAGAGTGCCACAACTAAGTGCAGCACAAGTGCCTGTACGATAAAAAAAAAAAGAAGGCGGAACTTATTTTTGCAAATAGGGAAGAAGAGCCAGATCTGTTTATCTTATAATATTCGCGTTGAGCCAATGCTTTATTGCATGGTATAGTGAAAACTACTGCTATGCTTCTTTATCACACGCCACATGTATGTCATCTGCATTGCCGTCTTTCTCACAAACATATCCTAAACCAGACGCTCCATAGCTTCCTGTCACCTTGCACCTTGCTGCTTGTGTAGCTTTTGCTTTTTGTATGGTTGTGGACTGTCACATCATGGGTAAGTTTATTCATCTGTCTAGGCAACCATCTTTAGAATACTGAAAATAATGTCATTAGCTCTGCCTTGCTTTCCGCTGGCCATTATATTCTTCCTTTTTTTAGTCACGTCTGCTGGCCAAGAGCTCGGATTAGCAAGCAAGGGCTGCGGGAAATCCCAATAGTGAGACCTACGTAGAGATTTCGCTTCTGTACGCTAAAGAACTTTGCTGGGGTTGCTACATGCCGTTAGTAGGGTATTATTCTCACGTCCACCAGTTATACGCATACCCTGCTCATGTTCCGGTCTTACGAAATTATTCAATAGATGACTCATGGCTGGATAAATGAAAGCGATTGCGGTTCGAAGGCGCTATTACAGCGCGTGCTGGGCCAACTTCACGGTATAAGCAAGAGAATGGAATTACAAGGTGAAGCAGCGCCGCCCCTAAACAGCTATAAACCTTGGCGTTGCACGCTATCAACAAATCTGCGACTAAAAGCGAGCGTTTTTCAGCGCTCATATTCAATTTCGGTGGCTTGTGACAAAAAACACACACCCGGACAGTTACGCCTTTTGCCGTGCAGTCAAAAACAATTAATCTCACTGTAGAGGTTATACGTGCACTCTCAACCTTCTACACATACACCGAAAGTTTCAGCGGCTGCAGAACGCACCTGCCTAACTGCGCTCGCCGGCCGCCACTATCGCTCTCTACCTGGCCGCTTTTCGATGCCGCAGCGCCAGTCAGCGTTTGCCACGTTCGTCGTCTGCCTCCCTTCCCAGGGGAGTAATTTGCATTCGCCGTCGCATCCGCATCTGCCTACTGACCCCTCCGCCACCTACCCTTCTTTCCACGACCACCGCCGCGCGCCATATTCGCAGCCTGCCGGTGTACCAACGTCGATGGACAGCACGGCGCACCGGTGCTCTCATAAATTAGCCCGCCGCCCTCCCGTCACACTGCTGGAGAGGGAGAGAGCGTGAGAAAGCGAAAAACGCGCGATATCGCGCGGGAGTGCGTGCTCTGATTGCCTGCCTGCTCCGCGGGCTGCTCCGCATTCCCGTGACCGCGCGTCGTACAACTCCGCACACGATGAAGGAAAAGGAAGAGAGCGCTGAAGAACACCTACAACCCCAGGCTACGTGTAAGGTCGCTCTGTATACAGTACCGGCGCCCCACAGGGAGACCGAACAAAACAGGCCTCAGGAATATTAAACCAGCCTCTGTGGTATGCCCAGACAAGAGCAATTAACATATATCGCATATATTAGAGACAAGTGATGAAACCTCTTCTAATTACGAGGCATATATAGGTAAGAGAGGGAAATGGCGGAACGGGAGGCCGTGTATCTCCGTGGCTGCGGGGCACGCATCGGCGCGAGATCCCGCGCAATCTGGCACAGGAGTGCTCCCTGCATCGCGTGTCCGAGCCCCGAGCCGAGGACACGTCGCCGGGATCACAGCGTCGTTCGCCCCCCTCCTGTACATACAAGCACGCGCGGAGCCTCGCACACGGAACGGGCGACAGGCTGGGACGACGGCAGGCGCGACTGTATAGTCCGCTTAATCCTTCAAGCGGCATTATCGCTTCTATTTTAGTTTCGCGCGCGCCGTGCGCCGGCTGTTGACTTTCGGGCTCAGAGGCGCGTCTCACAAATGGAGTTCGCGCGCAGGCACCGTCCCCCCCTCACCCTCCGCTTCCTGATATGCGTGCGCGTTGCTCCCCGTGTTGTCCTTTTATTCGCTCCGGCGCCGACAGTGGCGCCGCTGGGCCGTGCCTGTGTGCGTTAGTGCGCTGCACGTGCGATTGCACATGGGGCGTGTTGGTGGGTGTACATTATATACGTGAGCTCGTTCGCCGCCTCTTCTTTCTTTGCTGTTCAACGCGGAAGCACCGATCGCCGCCTCCGCGTGTGTTCCTTGGTGCCACGCAAGACCTCGCGTCCACACCGTTAGGACGGCATAGAGGGCCTGTGTAAACAGCGCTAACAGCAATAGCAACAGCCAAAACACTACACCGCCTTCGCTATTCAGCGAAAAAAAAAGCCATTCGCGAGCGGCATGGAAGTGCTTCCTATCTTGCATCGATTTCGAGAACCAATCGCAATGTGTTTGTACACATGCACACAGGACTACTCGTTCCGCGGGTTCAAGTATAGTTTATTTGCTACCAGCTTTTTAAAGCATGTCGTTAAATCCGGCAGGAAAAAAAGAAATAGAAAGATGTCGGTGTGTGGTAATGCCTCGAACCACGCTAATGTATGCATTCAGTTATTCTAACGGCCCTACGTGTCCTGAGTTGTATGTCAAAAGCCAACAACGCAATGTGCGTAAAACATCCAACATTACGCCTATGTTCATGCTCATGAGAACGATGGGGACTAGGAAGGGATAGTGAGACACAGAAGAAAGAAAATTCGGGCAGGTAAACACGACGGGCATCCGGATTTGCACCTGCACGCTAAGACGAGACTAAGAGAAGAAAAAAAAACAAAACAACAAAAAATAAAGCGAGGGAGGAACGTAGAAACGATCAGTGGAAACGCACAACATTTCAAGAAAAACTTGGAGGACGCTTGAGCTTCGCCTTCTAAATTGCTAGCCTAGCTTCGGTTGCCGTTGGATGCGTCAACCGTGCCGTAAGGAAACTAACGACTTTGCGCGCAACATTGGTCGTTTAAAACTATCCTTGAACGCCTACGGCAAGTACAGTTGTTAAGTGCCCACTACGTCATAATTGTTTCTTTTGAGAATCAGCGAAGGGCCCACAAGGTAACACGCGAATGTACGCATCCGCTCACTTTGCTGATGCTTTTTCAGCTAATGATGATTAAATATGCCTGAGCGCTTGTAATGAGTGGCCCATTAAAACGCCCACTCGTTGCGCAATTCACATGTTTTGACGCCTGGCGCGATATTGCCGGCGTTAAGGAGACTCCTTCCACTACATGACATTATCATAGCGTTTTTTTCTTTTTTTTCCCCGAAGCATTACATAGCGATAACATTGCTCTTTGGTAGAACGCAGACGGCCTGGGTTTCATTTTCAGAACCGAAGATTTTATTATTTACTTTATTTGCGTCTTTCTCAGTTTTTCGGTCGCGGACAAGATGATGATTTTTCGCTCACAACCAACGAAGCCGACAGCTGAGCCGACGCCAGAATTTCTGCTAAACGAGCTCCCTAACGCTATCGCGTTAAAATGCACCAATGCCCGTGTCGCGCTGCAAGCCTGGAAGCTCAGGGATACGGTCGAATGTATTTTTTTACTCAAGAAATGGCCCATGTGACGTAGCTGTTTTAACACAATCCAAAGAAATGGCGTTCGTCGTTAAATCGATCACAAAAGCGAAGTACGCGTTCTTTCATTGAGATACGGAAGTATTCGCTGCACTTAGCCTAATATAAAATACTGATTCTTAGGATTTTGCGTCTCAAAACACAAATATGTTTGTCAGAGACGCCGTAGTAGAGGACTCCGGGAAATTTTGACCACCTGGTGTTCTTTAACGTGCACCTAAATCTAAGCACACGTGGCCTTTAGCATTTTGTCTCCATAAAAAAGGCGGCCGCTGCGGTTGGGATTCGATTCCACGATCTTCGGGGCAGCACTCGAGCGCCATAAGCACAAGACTACCGCGGCAGGAATTGCACCTGCACCTATAGCTTGCAGCTGTCACAACAAGTTGAAAGTGCGGCAAGATCAACTGTGATATTTTTCTTCCTTTGCGCGAGCATAGGTGGTTTTTCTAGAATCTTCTACTCCTCAAGTAACTGCTATTCCCCCCTAAAAAGTGAAGGCACTCGAGAAGTTGAAACCTCAAACGCGATGATGTCGAACGAAAGCGACGTGTAAACCGAACGGAGTAACAGCGAGTGGCTACACGCATCAGGGAATGACGCAGGGAAGCGTTACAAGCACGGCATTTCACTAGCAAACGGAGGCGAAGCGACGCTGTAGAGCGAAGCTCGTGACAGCGTGCTTCGCGAAACGCTGGCAGGTGCACCCGAAACGTACGCTGCAGCCAACGTCGGGTTTCAGCCGAGCAACTTTGCATACGAATGCCACATTTGTGAAAGTTTACAATTTTTTAGCTTGTATTTCAGTAAAGCAGCCGCCAACCACGTTTCAGTCTTCAGCATCCAGCTCGCGGGAAAGTTAATGAATGAATGAATGAATGAATGAATGAATGAATGAATGAATGAATGAATGAATGAATGAATGAATGAATGAACGCGCACACAGTTATAAAAGTTGTTTAATGAATAAAATACAGCAATTTAATGTATTTTGTTCAACGAACGCGTAATTATTACCTATACAAAAACATTTTCAGATTCCACTGGCAAGAACATGCACATTTCTTAAGTTCATATCTTTTTGCTCGTGCTCAGTAATGTTTGTGGCGGTAGCATGAAATCTGCAACATCCAACGTGTTGCTAAAATTGTTGTATCGGCAAGGGTCAGCTGTCTGAAACTTTGTCACAACTTACTGTGACCTGCAACAAGATATTATGGAACATTTATTCCCTTCATGAAGCTTCAAATATATATATATATATATATATATATATATATATATATATATATATATATATATATATATATATATATATATATATATTATATATATATATATATATTTGCTGACTGTGATGTTTAGTGATTCAAGAGACTAAGAGGATTATATCCAGCTCCCACCATTTTTTTTCTACCTTGGCCAAATGCTCATTATTTAGGGCTCGTAGATAGAAATCTACAGCGAACCCTAATTAGTTGTTATGACGCTGTTTGAAACCGAGCATAAGAGTCTAAACGCGAACATTTGTCACATCCTGGTATATGAGCTCATTCACGCTGCTGATATACTAGGCAATACGGGAAAGTAGCTTTTAAGGCCGCTCTGTTTTTTTACCATGTAGGAAAATCATCTTTCGATGTGAGTGAACAGCGAGCGCTCTTCGCTCACATGCACGTCACGCTTCAATTCCCTTCTTCATATCGGCTCCTAATCCACTAATACCAAAATAGCGTGGCTATTTTTCTGGATCCCGAATGATAGCGCAAGCCTGATTATGTAATGGGATAGTAAACAAGGGGACAGCGGTGCCCATTTTTTTCTGCTTTAGCGGCACGGCCATAATTGACTTTACCGCCTCTACAGGAGCTTTTAATTGGCGCTAGCTGTGGAGTGCTTACGCTAGCAGTACTGATGAGGGCGAGATTACTTCCTGTGATCATATAATATGCCTAGGCAGGACATCAGAAATAAACACGAATATGTGTTTATTTGTGAATAAAGATGCTCCCCTCCTAATTACAGCGGGAGAATACACCAGAATTAAACAAATAGGGCTCTAACCCCTCCCCCCCTCCCGCCCCCACTCCCTTTATTCTCGTTTTGAAAACTCCCCTCGGCGTATTAGGCAGAACGGAAAATCTCAAGAGTGAAAAATAGAATAGTAACTCTGTAGTTGGTTGCCACGTGCGCTGTTGCTGATATTTTAATATTTATCGCTTTACAATAATTGTTGTTCATTTGGAAATATCGAGAGTAAATTTAAAAGCTTAGCACTCGTGCGAACCAGGACAACTGGGCGATGCGCAGCATCGCCCCGTTATGGTGACTGCAACACGCCTGCATGCTAACGACCACGTTAACGACGTCAATATCTCCGGATTTTTTTTTTTCCTTCGTAACTTGTTCGGCGCTAACGTTTTTATGGTGGTTCAGCAGACGCATCCGTGCCAGACGTTTATTTTGTTTAGGTTTAAAAGCAGCTCGCTGTAGCTAAACACCATAAAGCTTCCGTAATCACGTAAACGAAATCTCGTTCGCGATGCAACGCAGACCCTGTTGATAGCGTAATGTATGTGTTGTCGCCACAGGATAATGAAAAAGAGATTCAGATGAAGAAGGCAGGAGAAAGGCAGGATACGGATCTTGTGCGTATCTGCCTGAAACGAAATAATGAAAGACTCATTATGATTTAGCCGTAAAGTGTTCCCAAGGCATCATATAATAATGGGACATTGGTAACAAACACAGAGATCAACCATGCTCGGTTGGCCACCCTACTCTTTTGGAATCGAATGTACTTTTGGAGGAGGAAGCGAATATAGCCCTTTCTTCTGCAGCCTGGGTGAGAGCACGGTTAAGCCCAATTTACTGAATCACATACTAGACACAAACACCAGAAGACAAATTGTGTGCCTTCACTTGAACCGCTTGCCCACTGACATCGCTGGTGTTAGCGAGTCTCAGTCAGTCAGTCAAGAACTTTTATTCATCGGTCCAGAGGAGTTTCAGCCGCCGGGGGATCCAGGGGGGACACCCTAGCAGCCGCTACCGTGGGCGACGCCCGAGTCGGGGCGGGAACGTGGTGGCATTCCGCCAGTTCTTGGGCCCTCTGGACTGCCTTGAGTTGTTGGTGGAGCTCGGAGCTCCTTAGTGCCTCTTCCCAGTCGGACTCACTGGTGAGATGTCCCTGAGGTAACGCGGGACATTGCCATAGCATGTGCGAGAGTGAACGATAGAGTTCTCTGCAATCTGGGCATTGGGGAGTGATGTCTGTGTTGTAATAGCTCGGTCGGCCCCGTGATAGGTACGATCTCGTTTGCAGCATGCGAAAGGCTACCGCCTGCGCGCGTTCGAGCTTTGTGCATCTAACATAAAAATCTAATGGCGTTCCGCACAAATGTACATTCGTAACAATCCTCTCATATATTTTGAAATGGTCTTTAGTCTTATGAAGCCTAAAATGCGCAAACGTTTCGCTATCATCAAAGGTGTACGTCAACGGGGAATAAAGAGCCAAGAAGGTTTTTTTATTGTTTTTTCAACACACGCAAGAATCGCATTCAGCTATTGGTAGACAATTTTTATGAAATATAAGGCGCTTGCAAATGCAAAGCCCAACCACATGCGATGAAACAGAGCAGTTTCGTGGCGAAGGACTTCACGTAGTAACAATCTTAAAGCGCACAACCAGAGGGGGTGGTGAAGAACACGTCAGACACCCGGGCGCTACTTCACTGTCCTCGTTGTTCTTCATTGTCTCAACGTAGATTTGAGGCTTTCTATATAGAAGGCTCTACTAAAATATGCGGCAGAATGGGCAGCACGGTTCCCGTTATCGCGCCACGTGCCGAAATTAGGCTTGCCTTCGGGAAAGATAAGCAAGTAAATGTGGCAAGACCGTACGCCACAGCGTCGGCCTGCGAGTGGGCCGGGAATTACCTAGAAACGAATTGATGAGAAAGAAATTGTACGCGGAAGAGAAGATAACGTATTAGCGCTAATCACTCTTTGCCGTTTCACGAAGAGGGGAAAGTTTTACGGATACAACGCGAATCACCGTATGAAGGCGAAAGGTTGAAAAAAAAACAGCAACAAATAAATGTACAATAACAGTAACAAGGATGAAAACGTTCAACCAGGAAGTGCCAATTTCACGTTCCCGTCTCTCCCTCTCCCTCCTTCTCCTTTCTTACTCTCCTCCTCCTTTGACAGTCTTGCCCTCGCGAAAATATGTCTTCGTTACGGGACACACACGAGTTGAAGCGTTCGCAGCAGTATATAAAGAAAGTCCGATACATTATTGATGAGCAAGGTTGGTTTTATTTGATGTTCTTGGCCTCGGCACAAGCAACGACGGAGAGGTGAACAGGGTAGAAAAGTTGAAGGGAGAAAAGGAGAGTTACGATGGGGTTCGCTGACGCCGTTATAGATAAGGCTTCTCCGTAAACGGGGCCCGAAAATATTTTGCGACAGTTATCTTTGCTTCCTGCTCTTATTTTGTTTTCTTGTACTTTCGTTTGTAGAGGGTTCTTGGGTAGCAGGGGTGCTAAGTAAATAAGACAAAAATGCGCAGTGATGAGTAAGCTAAACGCACAAACTGACACCCACGGTGGCGAGAGGAGAACTTCAACGAAAGCGTGGCTAAACATCAACTTTGTGTACCTATAGATTGCCGTGGAATTCTGACGTCGGAACACGATTTTTTTTTTATTCTTGTGCACGTTTTGTCGAAGTTGAGTGCCATTAACGGTGACTAATCACCGCTTCGCTCGCTTTAATATCCTCTGTGTTATCGTTTTTGATGTCTGCGGGAACACTGCTCCGCTAAATTTTCTTTGTTACGACATCTCTTGCCAACTTCTTTTTTTTTATTATTTCTCCGCGCGTGCCGGTGTACGAGGAACTATCTATAGGGTCAGATACGCTGCTTTTGCTTTCTGCTCCCGCACGCTGAGGAATTACACTGCCGGGGCTATTAGTCATCAGTGGGAACATACAGAACGAATTTTCTCCCACGCGAAATCTCCACTGCACCGCTGCCGCTTTTCTTTTTTCTTCTTTAAGTTTACGGAAGGATCATGAGTACGTCTTCCCTGCTTCATAGCTTCAGTGAATTCTTCGTACTAATCACACTTCGATGGATATCATTCACTTAAAAGAAAGAGCCAAATTAAAAACTGTTTATTACTACGTCTTCGCAAGTACAGGAGGTGCCGGAATAAAGCCGCAGTTACATTATAGCAGTACAGCGAGAGAGAAATAAAAAAAGGAAATGTAGGCGTAGGTTAACCAGTATCAATATCCGGTTTTTTACCATCAAAAAAGAATTCGTAGAGGGTGAGAGGGAGAATAAACTAGAAATATAGAAACGAGAGACGAGTAGAGGCAAGAAACAATCCACATTAAGAATATCCCTCCCCTACAGAGTACAGTAATATGATTCTGCGTCCGTACTACAAAAAAATAAAATATTGGGGATGGTGAGGGGTTAAGAAAGGCAAAGTCGTCACGAACGTCATTGAAGTCAACATTAGGAAAAAAGCCCGAGACAGCCACCACGAAAACGTTGGTAGCAGCGACATTCGTTGCTGTGATCACGACAATACTATCGTTGCTGGTGTGTGTGTGTTGTTCGCAAGAGGTGCAGTAACGTATGATCTGCAAGAAGCCATCTACTTACCAATTTTAAGCGCTAATTACGTCCGTTTTTATTTTGTTCAAATGCATAAATGCAGGGCTTCTACATTTTTCTAGGTAATTCATATACAACATCATGTGAGCGAAATCACCGATGTCATCCGCAACCTAGGTACCTGACGATTTAATACATGCGGCTGCTTGAGTGATGCCAATAATAAACGGAGACAACTATCTTTGAAGTGCCGCATTGCGGGTGCATCGCGACTCGCTCATTAAGCTGTTCTTTCATTTTCTGTCACTGTGAAGGCATCGCCCGTGCATTACGCTTTATGAAAAACGCTGCTTGAGTTTCTAAGCTCCACGAGCTTCAAGGAAACGTCGTGAGCAGCTGCTTTATCTCATTAGTGCGTGTGTGTGTGAGATTACGTGCCATTTTCGTGTGTGCGTGATCACTCGGTATATCATTCCTATCACTGAGCAACTGAAGTATAATGATAGTTGCACTAAGGCGTCCTTGCACCTTTTTGAAAGAAAGGGCCCGTAGCATTTAGGAACATGTGTCGTGAGCAAAAAGTAAGAACGGATAGATAAGGATAAGTAAAGACGGAAATAACGAGTTGAGCAACGTATACATGACGACTTCCGCGTCGACATTCGATAGTCAGAAGGGAGGTGTGTCGACCGCTCCTAAAGTTTTAAATTACGTTTTCCTAGCCTTTGAATGACAGCGATTCATTATTCTAGACGAGGGCAATCTGTCGGGGGCGGGAGAACGGCAAAGTGCCGTGTGAAAGTGTGCTCACAGGAACAGTCCTAGTGTACTGTTGCGTCGCGGTGCCGGCGTCGCCTTCTTCGCCCGCATTCGCTATGCTTTTAAAGGATGCTAAAGTTTGCCAAATTTGCAGGAAGTGGAGACCCTAGATAATCCTGCGGCGCTGATCCTATTTCTCCTAAACCATGAATACGTCCCCGAGGAAGCTCTTCTGCGACTGATAAAGTGCTCTGACGAGCCGCTCTGGCGTAACAATAACCTTGATGGTATGCTCTATTACGAAAGCGCTTTTAGGCGAAGATCCACGTAGTTGCGTTGCGCTATACGCGTTTTCCGCAAGATACACCACAATGTGGCGGCCCTGAGACAAAGCCTTGTCTCCTCGTGGCCTTAGCGTCGTTTCTTGGCCGCGTTGAACACAAAAGCAAGTTTGCTGCCTCGGGCAACTTAGACCTACAGCGCGAGGCAAGGAAGTTGGACATCTCCGCAATACACTCGTGTCCGGAGAGAAGCGGCGTGTACGTGTGGGCGGCCACTTCGCCCACGGGATCGCATACGTCTACGAGCCTTGCGCTTACGACGAGCCCAGATCGTTAGGGAAGAGGTCGCCACGTCAGCGAAAAAAAAAAGAACGCACGCGCTAGGACGAAGCCCCTTGGACAGACGGTGTCGCGTTTCGTGGATCTAACATAATTAAGTTAGGCTTCCGGGTCTCGAGTGCTTAGCACGCTGGTCCAGCACGGCACAACGGCTGAGGCGCGAGCTTGATTTGAAACGCAGTGAGGCCGGCTAATTAGGCTGCGGGCGCACGCTGACGCTAGCCTCCGAAGCCTCATGGTAATCCTCAAAACGAACAGGCTGGGATGGAGACGAACCATGGGCTCATTCAACCCCGGTCAACCATTAGCGAAGGGACGAGACAGTCCTGGCTGCCGCGCCTAATTGAAAGACGCCATTCGGATGCGGGGCATCTAGCGTATGACACAAGGAGAGAAACAAGCATTTATTTCGCTTGTTCGCGTAACATTACCGAAACGGACTAGAACGCGGAGGCAGGGAATCAGGCATTGCCCTGGAGTATGGGGAAATCCCGCTTTATTGAGCATTTTTATCTCTTTTTCTACGTTCGCATTACGTGTAATGCTTATGTTATGCATGTATCCTAATTATCTTCTATTTGCGTACCTTTTATCTTCGTTGGCTATGCACCTGTTTCTGGCGGTGTTATGCTAATAAACGGGCTTGGGCCCTAAGCGACGAGCAGAAAAACGACACTTAGCGAAGTTTCGTTCTTATGAGTATTCGTATTTAGCGCATCGCGTGGTTTTAATAATGGCCTTATATGTTTTTTTTAAATGGAATTTAGAAAGCGCTTTCGTAATTTCATTTTCACTTTTTATGACGTCGCTAATGTGGCTGTGTTTCGCATTTATGGTTTTAATATAGCCGACCCCCTCTTGCGACCGAATTTCTCAATTTTTTTTCGCGCGCAACCCAAAAAAGAAAAGACAGTTTAAAAGGAAACCTATTTTTCCCCTTCCATAATGATCACGAAAAACAAAGAAAGAATGCAAGACTTCTATCGCTTTTATTCAGATTTCATCATGCATCTTTCTAAGTGGCTGATCTGGGAAGTAAAGGGGGCGGGGCTCTTTGCAAAGCAATCAAAATGAGAAACGAGAAAGAAAACCAAAAGATTTGTTACCATACACGCGCGCAAATCACGGTTCTCTCGTTTTATCGAAAACGCGATGCGCACACGAGGGATCGCCAAACGCTTCGCTTACACAAAAAAAACATAATAATGAAAATTTCATTCTCTTTTTTTTTGTGGCTGCTGTAAATGCAGTGAAACAGCAAAACAGAGGAGAAAGTTGCATAAAAGTAAAGACAGGAGAAGTCAGCAAGTATATGTATTGGATAAATACCCTTCGCGACGGTACGAGATGATCAAGGGGCTTAAAAGTGGTGATCCGGTTCATAACTGCGCGAATAAAGAATACTGTTGATATTATTCGCAGGTAATTAGTGCGCAGACATCGTTCTTAATAAAATGGATTCCCCTTATCGCGTAGCAAAAAAAAAAAGGTTTCTTTACCTATTAACAAGCTCTTCGTAATTAGGTTATTAATTATGAGGAACGCGGTGATTGGGGACACCGCATTAATTTTCCTAACCGGCCGTTCTTTAACCTGGGCCTAAATGTAAACTAATGTACGGTATTAGCACTTCGCCTTCACTGAAATGCGTCCTCCACACTCTCAGAAAAAAAAGAGTCGTTTGACTCCTTCCGGAGAGTTCTGACTTGCCACGTGTATGACTCTCTTTAAAGAGGCACGTTCAATCTCTTGTGGGTCACACGACTCTCCGAAGAGAGCATATTGATCTCCAAAGAGAGTTGGCGTGACTCTTTAAAGTGAGTTATATACGTGGCATGTCAGAACTCTCATAAAAGAGTCAAATGACTCTTCTTTTTTTTCTTACAGTGCATGCGGCCATTATAGAAAGCGCGACTCAGCTCAATAGTGCAGTGCCATAGCGATAATGTTACCGCTGCGAATGCCGGCATAAAAAATAATCATGTAATCAAGCTAGAAAAAAAGATGTCATTCGTGACTTCTGTGACGCGGCAAAAGGAAACTCTTCACAGACTTTTCGTCGAGCATCCCTCGATCTTTCTACAGGACGCAACAGTGAACCCTCGAATTATCCGCACTGTGTACCAAACACAAGGAGATAGTGCAGAATCTAGATGCGCCTCGCCAAGCTACTTAAAGCCTGCTAAAATATTGTACACCAGAAACAGTCACAATCAGTCACATTTATATTTTCTTCTAGAACTCACACTTTTTAAACAGGCTAACCTGTCCACCTCAGCCTAAAAGTATCGCATCCATTACCTCGCTACAATTCACTTACAAACAGTAAACATTCTTTTTTAATGTCGGTAAACTTTCCTCAATGCGCACGTAAACCTAGGATATTTTGTGACATGTATTTCTCTAACTGTTTCTTAGGCTACGCGCTTATCTTAGCGACGGGTTCGCTATATGACTACGGTATAAATAAATAAATAAATAAATAAATAAATAAATAAATAAATAAATAAATAAATAAATACAGTAAAACTTTTATCAATAAAGCTTACTTAAAATAAACCTAAATAAAATGACGCAGACGCTTCCAGAGCTCGGAACAAAAAAAAAAAGAAAAGAATAAACGCATACCATCGCTGCTCCAACACTTGATCTGAATTTCACAAACAGGGTGTTGTTACTAAAGAACAACGCACACTAGAGCTTTACGTCGCAAGGCGCATGCGTTGGCGGCAACAAACTTCCTCTGTGTACTACTCCGGAGCTCCGAAAACTTTTCTGGGTAGAGGTAAATGCGTGGTATACTGGTAGAGTACCTGCAATGTGATTGACGACTTCGAAGCCTGTCACCACACCAAAGAGGATTATGAACTAAATAAAGCAATAAAGATGCACGCTAGCACCCGCCTTGGTCAAAGCAACGCACACCGCCTGACCAGAACAGGAAGTATACAGTAGGGACTGCGGATACTGTTTGCATTCATGTAACAGCCCAACCTGCACTTACGAAATTCACACGAAATAAAGACGAGCATAATGTAAAATTCCAACAAGTAAACGTATTCTGGGTGCACGTTAACGTCATCTTCAGTATTGCAAACCTCAAATCATGCACTATGGATGTTTACCGCGGTAGAAGTCGTCCATCTTCTTCGCGCGTAGCACTTTGCCTCGCGAAGAAGTTCTTGGCAAAGTCTCGCGGTGCCGCTTGTTCGCATGACAACGTACAGTACTATTTTGCATGCAGACCTGCTGAGAACTACTCTCGCACATGTTCGTGCGCAGGTGTTCGTACGCCAGCGCGATGTATGTATATATTTAGCAGCATAAAACAAAAAAATACAAGCTTGTGTTCCAGGGCAAACAGGGAACCAGGTGCACGCGTGTTTGGTGTAATGAGAGAGAAAACGAATACGCGAAAGGCAGGGAGGCTAACTGGTACCGAGTCCGCTTGGCTACACTGTACTGCGGAAAAGAAAGAGGGAAAAGAGAATTCAGAGGAGAACGCAAAGTTTAATGTTTGTGTCACCGGCGTAGTTAGCAGTTATGTGTTGTATACATGTCAGAGACAGGCAAACACTCCTATACCACTCCGAGAAAGGGACGAGGAAAATGGAAGGCAGGTGATCGATCAGATGCGAATCCGGTTCGCTACTCTACACATAGGGAAGGAATTCATGGGACAAAAAAAAAAAAAAAGAAGCATGCGAGAGAACGCGAAGAGGGCTGAATCACACGAAAGTGCGTATTGACACAACGATCACTGAGGTATACAGAGATCGGCTTCAGAATTTCAGGTTATTTTACTTTTGAAATGAGGCTGGGTATCGCATACGGAGTACACGTTAGGTCTGCGAAAACGCTTGTGTGAAAACCATTTGCGTATATACAATTTCCCAAGTTTATATTTTTTAGCTGTACTTGAAGCATACGCATAAAACAACAGTAACCATGCCGAAAACAGTAAACAGAAAGAAAAAGAACTAGAAGTTATCTGAGCTTCTTCGGGCTCGACACAAGCAGAAGTAGCGGTGGGATTTGCAGTGTCAATTGCTGCTGCGATCCTAATTTTTATTATTTGCATTCATCGGGTCAACGCTGCCGATGTCGGTTTTTCTTGACGCTTTCGTATTTAAATTACCAAAGTTTGTTCTCGCCATTCCTGGGTAGATATAAACTGTCAATCACCTGTGGCGCATACCCGTACACCGCAGCGCGTGGTAAAGGGCTATGTGCCACACGTGTCTGGAGGAAAGGGTTTGACGACGTACGCGGCAGGATTTTCACGTTATTCACGTCCTGACCAGACCGGCATGTATCTGTCAAAGCCTCTTACCCTCCCATGCCAATATTGGTCTACACCAAGTTAAGGAGGTGATCACGAGAGCACCCAGACGTAGGCGGCTAGACAGATAGATAGACAGAGACATATATAGATAGATAGGTAGAGTGAAACCCTCAAAGTGCATTGGGTTCGCTAAGAAATGCTTCGCATTTAAAAGAAGTTGAGGCGACTAAATGTGAGCGGGGCTAACACTAAGCGAGCAGCGTTGATACTTTAGTAAACATGAAATACTGCTACATTTATAATCAGTTAAAGCATACTCAGGGACCCACAGCTTTCCTGTATTTTCGCCAAATGGCATATTTTATGAGCTATTACGATATAAATATGCAAAGCAAAGTACAGGTCGCAGTGTCCTGTTTTTACTTTACTCCCCTGGTTTTTACATTAGCCATGGGTTCCATAACCTTATGACAAATAGAAACATGCTTTTTACAGAAAACTGTAGGATAATTTTAGAGGATCCTTCCGAATACGTCGATGTGCTGTGGCGTGCTACGATGTTAGTGCACCAATCGACTTGAAATTAGACACAGGAACAGCAAATATTTCAGCATAAGTGAGCGTAACTTGTTGTTGAAATCCAAGGCCTTTTTTGTTAAATAGTTATACGGGAAACGCGTCAATGTAATCAGGAAGGGTAACTAATAAGTAATGCTGTTCACTGTATTTTCTTCGAAAAGTTCAGAAAGTGTAGAGCACATTCGCCAATATCCCTTGCCTCTAGCAAATGAGACAGACATGTCAATGTTCAAAAGTAACACAACTTTTTCATTTTCGGCGACCTTTGTTAGAATTTCAAAAATTTACTTCTTTGCTTTAGGTTATAGCTGCTTCTTCTAGGAATATTTGAGTAGTGCAAAGAAGGTTTGCTTCATTCTCCTTCAGAAGCTGCGCCTGCGACGCGATAGCTTCGTCTCATTCATAGTTTCCTCTCGGACGGCTCGACAGTTGCCATGGCAACATTTAATCACTGGCACTCGCTCATATGGCAGCGGCTCAGCCTCTCGAGGAAAAGACCTCAGAGGATGCCGTTTCCGACGGAAATACGAAGTGTAGCCTGAATATGTCGCTGGAGACACACGATAAGTCCGTGGGAGATCTCGTCCTATCATGTTACTTCCAAAATAACGGAAAAACACACCGGTTTCGTGCAACAATTTCCTCTCTCGTTCCACATTGTGCGCTTGCTAGATTTGTTTTGCCGACTAAGCTATTTTTCTTTGCGTAAACAGAGCTCATGCCTCTTTCTCAAAGAAGTACCGATATTCTAAGCCTTGTTTCAACACGTGCCGGAATCGGTGTTTTCGAATAGCAAATTACGAGGAGATGCTGAATAATGTATCCGCTCTAAACGAGACCTGAGCAATGACCTAAAGATGCCTCATTAAAATATGTTTTCTTCCATTTGTTGTGCATTTACGATCTTCGTTTGTAGGGCGCCAGCGAAGATTATTAGCGCCGCCGGCGTACGAGGACATTAATAACAATAATTGTTGAAGATTCACGTGCCAAACCCACGATATGATGAGGAGACATGCCGTAGTGAAGGGCTTTGGAAATTTCGAGCACCTGGGGTTCTTTGACGTGCGCTTAAGTATAAGTACACGGTCCTCCAGCATTTCCGTTTCCACGCGTGCAAGGACAAAAAACGTGTACATCACAATAGCGTATTGTGCTGTCAACGTCGTCCTTCTTCCCTCATCCGCAGGCGCTTAATATTTTATCCATGTTCGCGTTCAATTTGCCAAATGCCTACGTTACTATACAGCCCGAAATGTTTCTCTCAGCCCGCATTCAGCATGCTCGTCGATACCTTTTGTGCGCTTCCAGTACGGCATCCGCTAACTATGTGCCCCTGTACTTCACTCACAAACGCCCTAAAATTGAAACAACCTAACGCAGTGTTGTACAGTGCAGCAGTACAGTCTAGTCAAACAGTCCAGACTAGTTAGTAGTTCATTCCACACGTTTTAACATACCTTCACTAATCATTACGTAGCATACGCACTAATCATTTCCTTCCCCGCCTTCTCAGAGCATCTAGCGAAGTAGAAGCAGCTGTCCATCGAAGGGTATAATTACGTTACGCTAAGAAAGAAAACAACAGCAACAAAAATGTGGAAGAGGCAAAGATAGCGCGCAGTAGGTAACTAACTGCTAGGCGAAGCTGACAGCTTCGCGAGTTTCTCCAGAGCAATCTTCTCCTTTCCTTTAGAGTTCTGGGCTGAAGCGAGTCACTTGGCGTTTATGTAAACGTCCGCCATAATTCTCTCCTCCGCGAGATAAGTGGTCGGCCATATATAACTTATAAGCCGATGATACGTCACGACATACTACTGGGCGTGATATAAGGTAACGCCACTCTGCAGTAGAGAGAGGCCACACTCAGAAGCCTGTACCCGGAAGTTGGATTTGACGTAAAGAGCAGTTTAGGAATGGGAGTGTCGGCGATGATAACCGGTGATAAGACGGAGATAGATGCAGACTTTTAAGAGAAAAATGGAGGCGCTGACCTGGGAGATTGCAGTGGCATCAACGGTAGGCGAAAGTATACCGCAAACAGAGCGGAGGCTCTGAAGGGTACAAAAAAAAATTGAAAGGACAGAGATAGGATAGAGATAGAGATAGAGATAGGCAAGCGTTGTGGCCACATAGTAGTAATCCATACCTGTCTCTTAAGAAGATAAAGAAAGTATATGAGACCTGTTAGAAACAGCAGCGAAAGTATTAGCATGTAATGAAGGAGCCGGGATAGAGGAGAAAAAATTGCGGTTCGCTGATGCACAGGGTGAACAGATTGAATACATAAGGATGCAAGAAAATAACTTACGTTGTTTACAGGATAAACAGTTTTAAAGAATACCAAACAAAATATAGTTCTTCCTAATATTTTACGAGGTGAGAGGTTGGCAAGACAACGGAGGGTACGTATACAAAAGAAACTTTAGAAGCACGGTATTAATTGATCAAAAAACCTGACTGCACGTATTATCACGGCAAGAGAGAGAAAGAAAAAGAGTTTGTTATCGTGCTACTTATGTGGCACTTATACGGAAAAATGCATAAGAATACCTTGGCAAATTTACGTGGTGTTTACTTGCGTAATTATCGCTGCCATCGCAGCCTATGCCACCCTCTATACCTGTTTGCCTTTCGGTTGAGTCAAATGTGACCAATATATGGTGTTAACTTGTCGGCCAACGTCGGCGCTACTCCACGCAAAGTAGAACATAGCAGAATCGACCATGGTGGGTCTGCAACAATGTATAAATACGACGGAGCATTTACGCATTGTTAATGAATAGCAAGACGTGAGTAGGAAGATCGTTTACTTTATTGCGTAGCATCCCTTCCTCGAGATATGTCCTCATTAGTTGGTACACAGAGAGAGAAAGCTAACGGGAACAGTTTTCCGATATGAACCGTGGATCGCGTTAACGTCACTAAGTGTTGCCCGGGGTGCCCTGCATTGGCGCGGCAGTAGTTGCAACAAAAGCGCCCGGAAAATGCCGGTGCACTGCACGGCGTCGTTCGAGCATCGCAAGGCAAACGAGCGCTGTAGTTCGAGATCATCTGTTTCCGGCGCAAAGTGCGTCATCGTTTCGCGCGTGCCCGTACGTACCGTGCGTGCGCAAACAGCGCCGGCGAGAGGTCCTAGGAGAGTAGAAAAGAAAAAAAAAGGGGGGGGGGAGACAGGAAAGCGAGAAACGTAAGCATTGTATGGGTAAGCGATGCGCCCGTTCTCCGGGACGAGAGAAAAAAAAGGGTGGCAAAAAAAACACGTGGCCGAACGCTGTCGGATGTAGGCCGCAGAGAAATCACTGCGCGTCATTAGAGTCTTATCGCGACGACGTGCAGTCTTGCCATTTGTTGTTGTCGCCGCCTTTCTTTTCTTTCTTTTTTTTTTCCCCAATGACGGGCGCTAGGTAAATGCAAGAAACGAGAACGGAGAAGAGCCATTATGAACGCAACTCTATCTCTATGGCCACGTGCGGCGAGTGTCATTTTTATTTCCCCCGCTTTTTGCTTTCTGTATATATTTTTTTGTAACCGGAGGCCTAGGTGTCTCATCCATCTCAGGTACACAAAGAATGACTCCAAAGCGAGAAATATAAGGGAGTGTAGCGGCGCGGCTTGGTGAAATAAAGGGTAATACACGAGGTATCAAACGGAAACAAAATGAAAGGATAACGCGTTTTTTTTTTTTCTTTTGTTCCTATGTAAGAATACACGGCCTAAGCGGTTCAGTTTGTGCTCCACCTTGGGCCGCTGCTGCGGTCTCTTACAGGGCCATATCCGACACCCGGACGCGTGCGCCCAAAAGCGTGTGTCGTTAGCAGGAGCGCCGGTGTAACAATGGAAGAATGATGCGGGCCGCCAGACAGGAAGAAAAAATAAAGCGGGCCGAGGCAGACGCAGGAAGTTTGTCGTCGTGAGACGGCGAGGTCTGCCTGCCGGAGTGAATGGCTCGCGTGCGCCTGAAAACGCGAGAGACGCGTTGTCACATTCGGTCGCATTTGGGCCGGAGTGAAGTATATTATTCTTGTCGCCGGCCCTGTTTCCGCTTCTGTATACATCCCCGCGAAGCGTCGGAGATAGCGCATGCTTTCTCGCTTTGAAACGGACCTCTCTTGCGGTCCTTCCGGTGTCTGTTTTATTTACTCGGTGTATTCTTCTCTGGCTACTGGACAGAATGCCGATTTTGCGAAAGGCTGGCGCTGGACTTTTGCGCCTATTGTAAGAAGCACATCTAAGAGTGGAAACCGGAGAGGTAGAGGAGAGCGGCCCCTTTGAGTGGCACCCGCCGCGGTGGTCTATTGGTTACGCTGCTCGACTGCTTACCCAAAGGTCGCGGGATCGAATCCCTGCCGCGGCGGCCGTGTTTTGATGGAGACGAAATGCTGAAGGCACGTGTGCTTAGATTTAAGTGCACGTTAATTAAGGAACCCAATGTAGTCGAAATTTCCGGAGCCCTCTCCTTCGGCGTCCCATATAATCATATCGTGGTTTTGGGACTTAAACCCAGCAACTGTTTTATACTAACCCCTTTGAGTGGCATAACAGAAACGTCGGCTTTATCTGGTTAAAAGTAGGAGTTTGACGGCAGTGACGTGTACAAGCATTACGCAGGCTCTGCCGCAGTTTGCGAATTAATTGCCATTAACTTATTGGGCATGATGGCGTCGTTCGCATTCCGAGAGAATCAGAATGTGTAAATGGTGCTCTATCTAAAGTTGTAAGTGCAGAACCGGTTAGAGGATCAAACTAATGGGCCGCCTATTATAAGACAACTACCGCTCTATAGTCACGTCTCTGCCGATGGTTAAATTAAGTTGTTCCCCGTTTCCAATGTTTTTTTTTTCAGCTTGTTAAACATGTTAAAATGTAGTTTTAATATTTTGTGACACCCGCCGCGGTACCTTATTATATCAGCGCTTCACCGAAATAAGCATACGCATATTACGCGAAAATATAATTTTTCTATCCTATTGGTGTTGTTTTGACTATAACGCCGATACACAGCGTCGTAACCGTTCGGCTGTTAGAAGCGTCATCGGCAAAGCACGAAGACAAGACGGCATGCATGGTTTACGCTGTAACTATGGACTGATGATACAGACACTTCTCTGACAGACTCCAGTTATCACAAAGAAAGGTTCGTATGTGATACTGAAAAACTATAGTTCGTGCTCTCTGGAGTGCTAATTTATTAGGCTCTTCCATCCGTCCACGGGAACGGGTTGTTTGCGGCTGTATAATCCTACAATTCTTTGTCAACCAACCTGACGTACGTACGAACAAAACTTGAGTCTAGACATGAGTCTAGACGACTCTCGAAAAATGAAACTGAAAGTTGGGTTTAGCCGCCGAAGAACTATACCAAATGTCGGACACCGTTTCGGGATTCGATTTGCGCCTACAAGTATAGCGTTCCAGATTATTCTCACGGTCCAAGGGAATAAGCTGCTCACAAAAGCTAGACGATTACAAAACGAAAAATATTTTTTTCTCTTTGTAATCATACAGCTCTTATAAAAGAAGACATTCTACAAAGCAGACAAATTAACGAACAAAGCGCTAACCTAGACCTAACCTAGATACGGTCGCCTATCTACTATACCAGCTAACAGACCCGGTTCTGAATTTCATTTCTAAAAAAAATACACAAGGGGTTATAGCTGTAAGCAGTGAGACTGCGGCGATCACTATTATTTGTTTATTTATTTTTTGTTCAGCAAGCCTCTGCAGCCCACGTTCGGCGTCACGGAGACAGACGGCGCGCAAATATACAGGCTGTCACGGTAACGCACTCCGCAACCTCGGCGACGGCTTGCCTGAGATTATTATGCAGGTGAGTTGTTGTCGACTATACCGCCCACGCCTGAGGACAGAACTTTAACTCAACGGGCTTACAAACGAAGCTAAAAACAGCTCTCAAACGACGAAATCGGTACAACAATTTTAAAAGAACACTAGTATAGCACGCATTCGGTGGCGACGAATGCGTCTCGTCTCAACAGGCGTGCGTAACGAGCCGTGTCGTTCGGATAATGTTCACCCCCTCCCCCCGAAAAAGAAAGGAGGTCGGGAGGGAAAGCGTACTCGCGAGCAGGTGTCTGCTGTAAACACGCCTGCTCGCATTTCGTACAACGCGCTCGCGTTATTCCGCAAAAAAAAAATAATAATAATAATAACAAATAAAAACATCGCCTCTACTTACTCGTGGATCCTGGACAGTGTTGCAGCTTACAACCGTTCAGCGTAAAAGGCGTAATTAATTTACGGGCACGAAATGTACTCGCCGTAGCATGTGCATCCCTGAATATTTCTCTTTGACCGTTGCCTTTGAACCGCCAGCTTGTCGTTGTAGTCGTTGTTGTCATTGCTGTTTTTGTCCTCATCTTTTTTCTCGTCGTTGTTGATGTTTCAGTAACATCGGAGCTGCTAACCAATACATTTTTTTCGCAACTCTTTCCATGAGTTGCAGCTACACACGTGGAGTTCGTATGTGCGTCTGCTTTTAGCACTTCAGCATCGCCAGCTCGATTATGTGCGGCACGCGCAAGCCGTTGCAGCAGCCTTTACACTGACAGCCCGAATTGGACTTCAACGTAGTTGCGTATATGCCACTGAACGCCCACACCGCGAAAAAAAATGCTCATATATACGCTAATACGCGCTCCCTTGCATGCTTGTGAACCACTAACTGAAGAGGAACAATGACGTGCACGCACGCACACGCTTGCAGGGCTGCACACAATGTGCCAGTTGGGTTAACGTGGTAAAGAGAAAGAGCTAAAGGAAAAGAAGCAGACTGCTTCAATGTGGATAACAGAAGGGCGAATTAATAATGCAGCGGCACCTGGCGACCCGCTGTCACGGTGCGCACTACGCTCAGCGCTCGCATGCGGCGCACAGGGCTCCAATCGAGGTGCGCATCCTATTACCGAGCTCGCGCCTGTTTAATTTTCCATTGAAGGGAACAGATGCGGAGCGTGCGGCTGCCACGTCGTGCGCTCGCTGAATTCGCCGGATCACGGTTTCCCCAGGCGTGGGCGACCGGGTTTGGAACGTTGCGCGAAAGGCTGCGCCGCGCCTGTGAACCGGGCGCGCCCGGGGAACGCTTCTCGAGGCGAAGCAATGATTGTGTGGATATTGCATCGAGATTGCGGCTTTGCCGCATTTGGACGTCCTTGAGGTTAACCAGAGAGTACTTAGGGGCCTCGATCGAGAAGAGCACGAGAAGTAGACACTGGATGAGGGGATTCCGTTTGTAGACGTTAATCGCACGCTTATAGTGGATGTTTTTCGTTTCCGCAATGGTTCGTTTCAAGGAGAGCTGACCGATCTTGTATGCATCACTTGGTTTTAAACAGCCGACGCCTGCCACCAAAGGGGCCGACAAAAAAGAGAACGCATACAACTTTCGTTCACGCAATCTAATACGGACTCATACTTACTCATGTGACCATTTCCGCAAGCGCGTCATTGTGCTTCGAATGGCCGCCTACGCATGACATAATACATATATCAAAACTTTTATTGAGGAAGGAAAGAAAAAAGAGGTTCAGGGCTCCACTGGCTTGAGCGGCCCGCCGCGCCTGGTCGAGGAGTGCTAGTTGCACCCCCCGACCCTCGCTGGCTAGCAACGTCTCCCACTGCTCCCTTCCGGAAATTTTGCTGGCTGTTTACGGAGACTTAATTTCGGGTGACCTGTTCTTGAAATCCCACGTATACGAACCTTTATTTGGAACATTCCATTCACCCCACAATGTACAGCGATAGCTGTCCGTGGTGCGGAGGCAGGCCCGCTCTCGCCTACATAGCATGACATAACGGCCGCAAAAGAGCAGCATATTTCGAACACATCTAAGACTGACGCGTCGACTGTTTCAATCGTACTTGCACGTATACGTAATATAGGAAGTTGTTGAAATGTGGTGTTAAACTGCCCAATCGTTAACTTAAGATTAGATAAGCCAATGTTATACATTTTCTCTTTTAACAGCGGAGCTATTGAAGCCGACCGTAAAAACTTTGGTGTCCGCAGAAAACCACAGGTGGGTATGCGCCACTGGAATTGAGCAAGCCCCACTACCGAGCACAGCAGGTGCGCGTGTTCAACGAAAACTGTGCTCGGCGAAGTGGAGCACGTGAAACACGTGAAAGAGAGATAGAAAGAAAGAGGAAAAGAAAAATAGAGAGAAATAGAGAGAATGAAGACATAAAAAGACAGAAAGACACAAAAAGTGGGAGAAAAAGACAGAAAGAAACACGCGAAAAAAGAGATACAGAAAAAAGAGAGCAATAAACAAAGAGAAAGAAAGGGAGAATCGAAGAGAAACAAAGTAAGTGACAGAAAGAAGAAGAGAGAGATAGAATAAAGCGAAATAAAGATAGAAAGAGCGAGAAAGAGAAATAAATAGACAGAGAGGTAAAGATTTAAATAGAGAGCAAGAAATAGAAAGCAACGGGTGCAAAAGACAGATACAAGAAACAAAGAGAAAGAGAAGGAAAGAGAAGAAAGACAGAAAAAAGAATAAAGACAAACAAGGAAGCCCACCTAGCTCCACCCTTCCTTCAGGCTTGGTACCACTAGTACGAAGCGGCCATAATTTTCTTTTACATACTGGCTGGCGCCTGGTAAAAATTAAACCAGAAGGTTAAAGCTCCTGCAGAATTAAAGTAAACCTTAGAATCAATCAAAACTGTCTCATACTCATATCGCGCTATTGGCGCGTAAAACCCTAGAATCCATCAGAATCATTAAGAATGCAGTCACGCGATACTTTCGTTTATTCATGCTGAATATGCCTACTTTACGCTGGTCACGCTACCTCAGCGGACGTAATTGTCCAGCCATCAGTAGAACAATAGACCGTGAGAGCTCGTTTTCAATGACGCGAGGAGTCGTGCGAATCGGAACACTACTTGGGCAATTTTTCTACAATCCGCTCTTTTCGAACCGTTGGTTTCCTCAGAAATCGTTGCTATGTTCGCGGGTGTCGAATACAAATTGAAGTACTTCAACAGTACTATGCTGTTGAAGTCGTACTGAAGGTTGTGCCGTTTGTTATAACTGTATTTTAGTGATAGCAAGTCAAATACAAGATCAGGGGCCGAATTCACAAAGCTCACTTACGAGCAAATTGTCGCGTAAGAGAAATTTTGTCGCGTAAGTCGATTCACGAAGCGAAAAAAAACGTCGTAAGAGTCATCGTTATCACATCGGCCGCTGCGGTAAAGCGCGCTGCGACTGTCAAGGAACATGCCAGCGATGGTGATGCAGTTGCTATATTTGGTGACGTCACTGAAAAAGGCTCGTAAGTGGATTCACCAAGCAAAAAAATTGCGCAGAAACAGCGTGGCTACGAGGAAATCCCAAGAGTGGTCCGGACCACTCTTACGAACAATATGGCTGTTTAGAACATGCAACTGCGGCGGGTATCTTGGTGCCATGGCTGATTTTAAGCTAATTCACGGCCATGTAGGGCTGCTTGATGACTGCTGGCACGTTTTAATTTATTTCGGCGCTTTGAGTTTCGTGTGTTGTTTCGCTTGAACGCTATGGACAGTATTGACACTCGTAGTCGTCCAATAAGCTGTGAGTCGCAGTAATTAAAGAAGCCTATTGGTTGTCAATGGTGAAAATATGCATGCAAAGGCTTGTGGTTGGATTAAAACCAAAGTTCTACATGAATGGTCAATGAAGTCGAAAGCGGTGCGGTATTTGGTCAACATTTTTTTGTTATGTTGTTGTGTTGCGTCCTACTTCCTCCAATGAGATGTCCAACTTATGATGATGTACGCAGCATTGGTCGAAATTACCACCAAAGAGGTTCAGAGGAGCACATCAGCTGCGTGTTATTGGTAATAATATTGAACGGAGCATTTCAGTTAGCCATTATTAAAGCCTATTATGTGATTCATAACTTGTCTAGTTGGATTGGCTTTAACTGACCAATAGGCACGATCTCCGAAATGCAGCTGTCGCTATGCACTTTGGGCAGATCCAGAGCGAGCTCGTACATTGGAAATCACAGCATATTATAGATGTACGTGATTACGCACGAAATCACAAACAAATCGAGCTTTTCGACCTTCACTGTTCGGAAACCGAAACGGAACGCGTTAATGTGGCAAGTAGTCAGAAAGAAATGACTCCAGTAATTTGAAATGACGTCGAAAATAAGTGCGAATGCTCACGATTCTCGAGTATAAACAAACCTTTGCCGAATTCATGTCCCTTTGATTATTAACTGCCATTTAACTTGGCCTGAGAATATCAATTAAAGGTGGCTTCACCCGCTCATATATGTATTTTGTGCTCAGAAGCGTCAGCTTGACCTGGAAATCATCGCGTAGATAAGGCGAAACCCCCGCAGGAGGCTACTATCGTAGCAGACGACAAACGATAGCAGACGACGGCTTGGGCGAGAGGTGCAACTCGTGATTGGTTGGGAAGCAGTACTCTCTACAACAGCCCATCTTATGACGTTGACAAAACACTTCTTTCATCGCGCGCTCCTGTCGTGTTCGTCATATCTCCCCCCCGCACATAAGAGAACTTTTTATCTTCTCGCGATCAACGCGAAAGAGCTTTTTCTAAGTTGTCTTAGCGCCTACCCCCTGCTGCGCAGTTTGTAAGAACAACATGGCGCCGTAAACTGTAGGTGTCGGCGCCGATTTTCGCAAACGCATGAGTTCCTTCAGCGTTCGACTGGATGTGCTGTGAATACCGCTGCTTTTCCGGTGCGCGCAAGCAGTGTGAAGACCGACGACAGTGTCTCTTGGTGCGCGGTGAAGCGTAGCGAAGCCTGTGCCTCGGTGTGTGTATGAAGCGGGGATCGGCGCCTGTGTACCGACGGTAACTAGCATTCGAGGAGCCTGCAGTGCGTGTTTGAGTGTCGGTAACAGTTCGTTTGCTTCGCTTCACAGTGTCTCAGTGAGGTGCAGTGCGGCATTTCGAATTGACAACATTTCGGCACGTTACTTGAGTGATTCTGTGCTCGCACGGTAACGCATGAACTACGCTCTGTGTTTGGTTCTTGCTTCGCCACGGGTTAGTTAGCCCGTGCGCTTCTATTTTCTTGTGAGCAGTCCAGGCAAATGCAGTGTTTGGGAGTGAAACGATGTGCGTTGTGAACAGTGGTGCTGTGTTGACATTTCCAAGACTTGTGAAGAGGCTGTGCCCGTGTGACAGAATATAAAAGCGTTGATAACCGTGTTTCGTCCTACGAAGTTGCGATGGTGCTTTATGAGGGCTTTAAGGATTTGGCGCTGGGCTTGGCGTTTTCTTTTTTAACTCGTTGCTTCTCCTTTTTGTGATAACCGTAATCCGAACGTCATAACGTGTCGAACCGAAGTCGCACGCCGAAACATTCTCCTGTAAATGTGGCTGCTTTCGCAGTACGCCTTGACTGTTCTCCGGTGAAAACTTGGACTTGTACCTGGCAGCGAAAGCACGTGAACGTCACGCTTCGATCCGGACAGAACACACTTCTCACTAGTGCCTTGCCTTGGATGAAGTCGTAGACCAGCACCTGCTCACTACAGGTTTTCAAGTGCATTTGTCCTGTCGTTTTGCTCGGCACTGGAGCCTTGACTACAGCGGCCCACGCCGATTTCTCACGCTTCACCAGTGGACGTACACGTCTTGCTAGCCTTGCATTTCTACGTCAACGGCAGCTTCCAGTCCACAGACGTCTTTTGCCTGTGGCTGCAGAGCACATTGGATTCCCGATGACGCTGACGGCTGCTAATATCGTTGTGCCATCGGTGAGTTGAACTTGCGCAACTAATTTCGTTGTTATTCGTGTAGCGCTATAACGTACGTTTGTAAGTTTTTCATCCCAGCAGATGTAATGTCACCCCATGTTAAGTTCCAGTACGAAAAATGTACTACTACCGCTTTGTATATACGTATATATGGCCAATATACATATATTGCAATATGAGCAAGTACACCAGCAGTGTTTATGATTTGGGTTAAGCAGGTTATTATCTGGTTATTAAGAGGAGCCTGTCTGTTTACCACGCTTGACAGTTGAGATAAAAATAATTCATGCGAATTTATTTTCCAGGAGCCATGAAGCACTTCTTCAGGAATTCCTTTTATATTGCAAAATTACTTGTATAGAAGATTACTGCTGTGGCAGCACTATACTTTACCAGGACATATATATCTTACAGTATGTAAAGCTTACATGGGGCTTCAGTTTGTTGCAAATTGAATATAGCATATTTGATAGCTTTGACTAAGTGATGTTACTGCCAAATATGTATTAAGAGCGCTTTCAATGATGGTTTTTTGAATATATCGTATTTGGCCTCTTCACAGATCGCAGACTTTCGTAAGGTCCTGGAATCCATCGATTGCAAGCACTGGCAAATCAAGCCACCTTATGACTTGGAGCACCTGTACAGAAATAGGAAGGACTTGTGCTCCCTAAATGTACAAGTCTTTTGCAATGGTAGGGGTGTCATCATCCAGCCGACCTCAAAGGGACCTGGAAGCACGCATGGCAGCCTCATCTGAATGGACTGTGCTCTTCCTAGGAGCTTCAAGGGCAGAAAACTGCCTAATGCTGGTTGCTAGGTTAGTTTTTTTTAAAGTACAGATGGTACAGTAAACACCGGTTAATGTACACACCTTCACAACCCAAACATTGTTAGTAACAGTGGTTGCTTGTATTATTGTCACGCACCAATGCTAATTGGACACTTAAGGAGAAGCAAACTATGATGGAATTGACAATGTCGAAAGTGTAAAATCTTCAGCTTATGAATTTTACTTCATACATGTGAGACTGGAAAGTTGTGCTTTTGAAATAGCACATATACTTTTATATCTTATTGAGCTCTTGTACTTGTGACTCGCTCACTGTATCAAGTGCTCTGTATGGAAATAGCAAGCGGGTGAGAATCGCCTGGCTGTTCGCAACATGCAGGGAGAAAGAGCTCAGGCAGCACAGGAGCAGTAAATGCGCATTTTACCGGTCGTAGCTCATCTTTCTTCAATGTTGTTGCATATGTTGCATTTCCGTTGTACATACATGTTCTCAGCACAATTGCATAGTGCCACGGTTATTTCTACAAATCCTGAATACACAATTGTTGATCTGTGAAGGTGACTCTCGCTGTGCCTTCTGTCCGTGGCTGGCCCAGCTGAGCAGCAGTGCAGTGCAGCCCCCACCCATGCAAGACAAGTCATACAGTGCGCCTTTGCTGTTCTGAGCAGGACACAGCATGTCCGTCCGGCATGGCATTGACAGCAATAGTAATGATGGTGAGTGTTTGTGGAAACCATAAGAGCCTGTTAACATGCATTTGTGGATTATGAATGTGTTTGTTGCTCACAATCATTTCTCCTAATCAAGTGCATTTTTTTCAATGTACTTTTGGTAGGAAAAACGGCTTTGAGAAACAAAAACACACATAATCCGCAAATGCTTTGTGTTTTCTAGTCTTCAAAATTGTTCCTGCACACTGTATGATGAGGTGGCTATGTCAGATAATGTTAAAGTGATGAACAATAGCTGTTGTCTTGTGACATAGTAATGAGTACACTCTAAGAAAAAATCGAGTTTTTAGTGTTTCTGCCACACAACAATAACGTAATCTTGCTTGCTCGGGTTTTCTTTTTTGAAAACCTGGCTCTTGGCACTTTCCTATCAAGAATGCTGTCACTCTAATAACGCGCGTCATTCGTGACAGGGGAGTGCCGAAACCGTGGTGGTAACGCGAGGAAAGTACCTGAGATGGATGACGATTGTAGTTGTGGGGTGGCAATACTCCCCAAATACTTCATTTTTTCTTAGAGTGTAGCATAGTGAACTCACTTGCGGTCGGCTTCTTGCACCTAGCGTAAAGTCTAAATAGAATATACTTTATTGGCTTATGTCTCACTATTAGGCAGAAGTTTGTTGCCTTCAAAATGAACACTGCAGTTATACATTTATATCATAAAATATTTCTTGAAAGACTTCATTGTTGGTGGCTCTATGTTCAGACCTTTTTTTTTGTTTTTAATATTTCTTCATACTTGTCATCGGCTTCTGAAGATACGATAGCTGGAGTTTCTAGCACATATCAGCTGTCCAGTTTTACACATAGCACGGTTGTAACAATCATCTGTATTTTTCTATGTTCCAGCAGTATCACGGGATCAGGTGCCCCAAAGTCATCTAATTGTACAGTGTATCTCGGACAAAACGCACAAGGCCAACAAGTAGACAGCGACTAGCAGTGACTGTGTCCTGCTGATCAAAGTGAACGTCGGACAGAATGCATTGTGATATCTGGAACAGTTTGAATTGTACGCTGAGAATCTGCACAGCTGCAGTTTAATTGTTGAGCAGTGCATCATTCAGCAATTCCTTGCACTTGAGGATTCAAAATTAATTAAATTCTGCATTTAATATACGAAACCTTGACAATAATATGAAGCACACTGTAGTGGTAATGTGCAAATTAATTTCCGCTACCTTGATTTTTTAACATGCACGTAAATCAAAGTGCATGTCTGTCTCTGCATTTCACTGCCATTAGAAACGGCAGCCATGGTCTGCAACCAAAACCGTGTTTTCATGTTTGGTAGTGCAAGCATGAAACAATTGAAGCGGGTAATTTTGCACTTGGTCGATATAGTCGTTCAGGATACGCGCATTAGTATAGCACAAATGATTTTATGTTTATATAAGCCCTGGAAAGTCCTTCTCCACGGATTATTTAGATGCAAGAGGAGCGTCACTATTCCTAGTACGTCCAACAGGCTTTAGCACCTGTGTAATGTTATCCTGTCGCCTGTCTGTCCTCTTCAACAGTCAACCTCTCTGCATGTACTGTGTAAGTTTTAATTTTTTTTCATATAGTGTTTGTTGCCATATGTTTCTCCATAATGTTATAGTATACTCTGCAAATAGTTTATCATCTATGCAGCTTTGCTCATTTTACTCCTGAAAGTATTTATTGCTTTTTGTAGGGTGATTGTAGCATGCATTTACTTATGCCTTTTGATGCGTCTGTACAATGGATTAGCCTGAAGAAGGCTGTTGGTGTACTCTAAACTTGAAACTGGAGACTTCGAGTAAATTTCAAGGCCGATAACATTACTACTATATTCAGATAAGCTGTGATTGCTCCATGAAAATGTATGTAAGATTCTGTAAACTGTGTCAGGTAAGTGTTTTTAAATTATTTTATTGTTGTCCATGTTTTATGCGCCTGAAACATAATTACTTCATCGTGGTACATTATAAAATGTTATTCTGCACATTTCTGCTGATACGCATTGCAGCTGAGGCCAGCAGCAAGATATACATGCAAGGCACTGAAGCTTCACATCACATGCCTTTCCCAGAAGTGCACTGAAATTTTTTTCGAGCGGAATGAGAGACTGCTATACAGCAGTCTCTCATTCGAAGGAAGTCGGCACATTTGCACACCTTGAAACCTTTTTGAGGAGTGTTTTCAGGAGAAACAATAGGGTCTTGACATGTCAACAACAGCATTATTTGTACCGAGGAGCTTAGTAACAGCGAATTGTTTTATTTATGTATTGGGGGGGGGGGGGGTCCAGAATTTGTCCGACCTGTGCCAATTTTTCAGCCCACATCACCTAACATGGCTTGTTATAGTGTTGTCAATGTGCCGGACTATGTAAATAAACTATGTGTCGTATTGCAGACGTGTACCAAAATGTGATGCATTGCGCTTTTCCTTGGCATCACATTGTCAGGGGCTCTTTTCTTATATATCGTCGTGGGCTGCCGCCCACGAAAATGTATAAAAATTGCTTGTGAGTGGGCAGCAGCAGGAACTATGCATCAAATTGTTCCAAGAGGGTTCGAGAAATGCCGAGTTGGCACATAAGATTGATGAGAGATTTCTCTAAGTTACTGCCTTGAAACCTCATGTGCTCAAGACTGAGTGTATCAGCATAGTTGCTTTATAGCAGCTCATCCTCTTCACTACACCTCAACGTATGTATGTATGTATGTATGTATGTATGTATGTATGTATGTATGTATGTATGTATGTATGTATGTATGTATGTATGTATGTATGTATGTATGTATGTATGTATGTATGTATGTATGTATGTATGTATGTATGTATGTATGTATGTATGTATGTATGTATGTATGTATGTATGTATGTATGTATGTATGTATGTGTATGCATGTATCTTTTAAACAAAAACTTACGTTATTTTGTTTACTGTAACTTTTATGTGAATTTTGCTATTTACTTTCTAGTTCTCCTTTTTCTATCTCATTTTCATTTCTCAAGTATGTTTCCTGCTGTGCAAAAATGAATGTAACCTTACATGAAATGTGTGCATTCAAACAAGATGTTTCATTTTACAATGTACAGTTCTGAGCAAGAAGTTGGAAACTATGCAACCAACCAGCAAAAATAAGTTTCTAACAGTAAATAAACATTGCTTCTACAGATTGCGTTTGTCGAATATGTAGAATAGACTAGTAGACTTCAACCAGCATAACCAAGCTTTCGCCCGTGGCTGTACATACTTTTACATATGTGCGTGGTATTTCTACGTATTGTCATACGTGTTGCCAATTACTATTTAGGGCACAAAACTAGTCAAGCTGAATACGCGGATTTTTGTCTGTCCACCTGTCATCTATACTGCAGCTGCTGTTGATAAAGAATAAACTCGGATTTAAAATTTTCAAGTACTTACAAAAAGAAGAGTAGCCCTTAATGACGCAAATTAATTTGCTGTAATCTTTTCGCAGGCCTACTGTTTTACCCTCTCCTCAGAACTCGATAGCCTGCTGGAGTTCTTTAGAACCATTGACACAGGCATTAAACGGAGCTGCGCAACACGACAGAGACCGAGAGAGAAAACACATCACTGTGTTTGTGTCTTTTCTCTCTGTCCCTGTCGTTTTGCGCTGCTGCGTGGAATGAATCCCACCCAACTGGCACGGAAACATGTCCCGACAAAGGCAGTCATCTTGGCCGCGAGCAGTTAGGCCGCCGCGTGTCTCTTGATGTTCTTGAAAACACCGTGATGTCTGACCGGCGCTCGAATAGCCAGAGTCGTGAAAAGTAATGCCAAGGTATGATAACTGGGTTTTGGGACTGGGCGCTCTTGCGATAGTAGTGGCTAGAGAAAAAAAAAGGTACTCTTATTTCTGTGACCCGTGAGGGAGCACGGCGCAGCGTTTTTAGGGGAGTGAAAGAAGAGAGCGGAAAGGCCACGTTATCAAAAAAAAAAGAGTGCCCGCAACACATAGCCTCAGGCCTTGCTATCTGTTTTTCCATAAAAAAAAATACGTGAGTGCTTGGCGACACTGCGAATCGAACCCAGTACCTCCCGCATTGCAGCCGGACGCTGTAACGACTCGACCACCGCTGCGGTTTTTTTTTCTTTAATTCATGGAAAGATGACCACCGCTGCAGTGTTTCGCAAGAGAGCTGGCCACTGTAACACTTACTTCATTGTATATATATATATATTATCTTTCCCTCGAAAGACACCTAATGCGAAACGTCCGGTGAAAGTCGATAAAAAGAAAAAAAAAAAACTCGGGATCCTAATGCATTCGCCTAAGGTGACTCGAAGGTTAAAGCCATCAAGTGTGGTTATATTACCGTGCACTTTGTAACGAGTGCAACATCACTAATCAACTATCGCTAATTGACTGTCACTAATGTCACTTTCACTAATTGTATATTCTATTTGTTTCGATTATCGTCATTTAAATAAACTTTCACTAAACAAATCACTGCTCACTTAATTTGCTCCGATTCTTATATATAAGTGCAATCACACTTTCGCTCGATTTTGTATGGCTTTCGCTCCCATAGACGTTAGTAAGTAACGCGACCGCCGTCTCTTTTTTTTTTCTTTTTGTCAATCGCGCAAACGCGCAGCATGCGCGCCCTGTGAATCCAGGCGCACGTGTAGTGATGTCACTTGAGGCCGAGATAACTGAACGCCACTTCTTTTATGTTTGCTCACGCAAACTCCGCAAGGACGAAGTGACTGCGCCGTGTTTTCTGAAAAGGATTAGCTCGTAGATACCTCCCGACGAATCTTCCTCGTTTTACGCGTTCACATATCTAAGCTTATACGATTGCTCTGGCATTCCGGCCCTGTCAAAATGCTGCGGTTAATTGAGCTTGCGGCATTATGCGCATCATGCCTTTCTTACTGCTGCTTTATATTTCTGTACAGTTCTCCGTAGGCTCAGAAGCCGCTCCTATGTCTTGTACTGAGATCTTTGTAAGAAATGCAACATTTTACATGTAGCTACAAAACACCCTAATGGCAACCACCATTCCGTGCTCGAACATGCCTGATTTGAGTGGCAGCGCAGCTTCATGAAAATGTAACTGGTTGTAGTAAACAGAGGGAGACGCTTCGGTCACATCTTCAAACCTTCAATGTTTCAATTTATGCGCTGTTTATAGATGCGGTCCATCTGGAGCGTTGTTCGCCTGCACTTGACGAGATAGCGCACGGATTTTTAACGCCATTGAGCAACTAGATTTTTGTTAGCTATGGTCATCGATGAAACACGAGCACTTGGCTTCGCGCAAGACCCCAGGACGTCTGCTGCAACGCGTCTGCTGCAACGCGTAAGCGCTGTAGCAGACGCCCGGAACTGGAAGCTGAGATACAGCGAAAATACATTCGCTATCATCGTATACCCTCGATGCTAGACGCTTGGCGTGCTGCCTTGCTATCACCTGCGCGCACTTCTTTCTTTCCTTGTCGTTTCATCGGCTTTCGCGTTGCCTCCTTGCCCTCAAAAGTGGCGAGTAAGTTAAATTCGTACCATTGCTATCGTATTCCCTCGAGATACGAGAATTCTTGGCTAAGAAATTGCGCAGGCAAGAGAAAGCTTTGTGAATTCGGCCCCAGGTGTATTATTCTCCTAGCTTTTTCTTTTTTTTGAACTTGGCGAGACAGTTGATTTTGCAAGATTTCAGTGACGTGCAGAAAATGACAAGATTGTCGGCTATCTAATTACAATCAAGAAATTTTTGTAACATCGTTTTGCAGTTGTCCACAATTCTTTTCGATGTATGTACGTTCTGATTTAAAGTAGCTGAGTAGGCATGCAAGTTTGCTCGAACTATTCGCACTTAGGTGTCTTCGTTGCTCTGCTGTTATCGTGAATCGAAAAGGTGGGGAATAATCGAATGGCTTCAACTTCACTTCTTTTTCAATGTCGCTCCCTTTGACAACCCAACTCCGTCCCACTTAACACGAGGTTATCTTGTACTCGATGCATTTTCAGTTCTTCAGAAAAAAATAAGGAATTAAGAAAAAAAGAGAACACAACACGACAGCCAGAGCGCTTTTCTGAAGGCCACATTAAACAACTTTTGTTTCTATCATCAACCGGTTCCGCTAGCCTGGATACGACAAACTTTATGTTGCCATTTGCAGCATCGGCTCATAAAGTACTCAAAGTATGCAATAGAGGCTCTGATGTTAGAGTAGGATATTGTATACCGTCATACTGGCACATTTTGCATGTTTCCTAATTGTAGAAGAATGGGGAATATTTTATAAGTTTTTCGTTAGTAAAAGTAAGAACTATTCACCAGCTGCATTAGAATAGAAGCTTGCGCGAGTTAGTGTGGATTACCGTGAAGCGCGCGCATTTACAAGGATGATTCACTGGCTGGTCATCTTCGTTAAACTCCCAGCTTCCGGTCCTATAGTCCTCTGAAACGCACCAGCAGCTTTTCGATCCTTGTTGTATTCAATAGATTATAATGAAAAAAAAAATGAATAAAAATAAGGAGATCATAATGAGGCGATGCAAGGTAAATTTAAAGTTGTTAAAAAGTCTACATATAATTGCAGCTTTTTTCAATCGCTCCAGCACATACGATTACATTGGCATGGCGCACTGAGACAGATCAGTGTCTATCTGCTGATAACGCGACTTAACTTGTGAGTGGAGTCAAGTTCACCTTAGTTTTGAGAGTGTTAGTCATCCGCTATTAACGCGGAAGAGTCGCAGGAAATTATCCTAACTGCCAGCAGTAGCAACGCGACGAGGCAATTCAAAAAAGAGAAGTTTACAGTCGGGCCCCACGGGTTGGATGGACGGCAGTTTCTCTCAAGGAGAAACACTATTTCTTCCCAAACGGCTGCAGTTAGCGAATGTCTTTCAGCAATTACTGCGAGCGGGAAATTTCTATCGCACCAACTTTATCTCCTGCTTTCTAATGAAGATCCCAAATGGAATGTGTGTTCAGAGGTTCCCGCCACTTCTTCTTTTCTTCTTTTTCTTCTTTTTCTTCTTTTTTTTTTTTCGTTCGGGACACACCTTTCTCCGCCTAATATAGAGCAAGACGTACGTGTTTAGAGCCGCGTAGAGACACTGAAAGCCAATTCTAGAAAAATAAACAAAAAAAAAACGGAGAAATCGTGACACTCGCTCCTTGCTCTTGCCGTTCTTTATATCTTTTATTACAACGGGAGGAGGGAGAGGGCAGCGGCAATAATGGCCTGCCTAATTAATCCGGTATATTTTATTTTCCACTGACTCGCACCTATAAATTTTCTCGAGAGTATAGTACTTCCAATTTTTCTTGAGTCGAAACACGGAAAGCAGGAAAAGTAGACTCGAAACAAAAAGAAGTACGAAAAGGAGGAAATGATTTAGCTTCAGTACTTAGCACTTATTTCGTTCTTACAGCATTTTTATGCTGTGCATTAAGAGCAAAGCTGTTTATGCTGGCCGCTATTTGTGCGGCCTACCAGAAAGCTATCATTATCATGAAGGGGCATGTGCCACAGAAATTGGGCAATTCCCACTACTCACCACTGGTTCACTAAGCGAGAGAGAAAGCTATAGAAAGAAAGAGAGAGAGAAAATAGTGGGAAAGAGACAGAAAGACATAGAAAGATATAGAAAAAGAGAGAAAGAGAAAGAAAGAGAATGGGATAGAAAAAAAAGAGAAAGATGAAGAGATAAATAAAGGGAAAGAAAGGGAAGAAAGAGGAATAAAGATAAGAAGAGCGAGAAAGGTAAAGACAGAGAAGAAAGAAAGAAAAAAAGATAATGACCAACAAAGAAGGCCACACAGCTGCGCTCTTCCTTCAGGCTTGGCTCGATTACTGCGAAGCTGTCATACTGCGGAACGGGAAAGGCACCGGCGGCTGCGAGAAGGGCCTGAAGCGATGGAAGCCCTACGCCAACGCCGACGTGCCCGTAGATCTATGAGAGCTTCAGGAGTTTGGACATCCATGTCGTGACTAAGCTAGCTCACCTCTATCAACAATATAGAAGCAACCAGATCAGACTTCAGAACCGTCTAGTTTCGCTTTTTCAAGCCTTGCGCCACTTAGTGCAAGCTTCGCCATTTTTCACGGCTTCGTTGCATTATTTCCTAGATTCTTCTTTCCTTATATTCGTTTTTCATTTTTTTCCCTTTTTTGCGGTATTGGAATAAAAAACACACACACACACACACAAGGATGTGTAGTTACAGGAATATAAATGCGCATGTAGCAGCAAGAGTAACTCGCCATCTCTTGGTTAAAACTGTTCTCTAACGAGAACAAACATAAACAATGTCTCGGAGCCAGATGCAGCGTTATTTGGATTGCCTTACTCAACTGTAATTACTGACCAGCATTCTCCTTTGCTCCGTTCATTCTTCACTGAGTTTCTTGCGCAAGGTCAATAAAACGACACTTAATGAAGTCGCCATTCCAGCTTCGCTGCAGTTTTCTTATAGAGAACGAACTCGTGGCGACGGCTTCGCAGTCTGTGATTGCGCATTGCCTGCTTCCACGTCTTTCAAGCCCGGCTGGAAGCGTGGAGGGAGTTCATCGGCGAAGTTAATTTGCGCAACCTTATCAAAACTTCCCGATTGTCTCGCGATCCTTTGTTGGAGCCCGGGCTGTTTGGCTTCGCAATGTACTAACCGCCGTTGCGAAAGCATTCTTTTGCAGCAACTGAAAGGCTTGACGTTTGCGCCGCGAACACGTCCTCTCGGGAAGCCATTCACAAGTAGTGTTATTTTGCAAAAAAAAAAAACTGTTCGAAAAAATAACAGAGCACGTCAACTTCGAAAGCTACAGTGCCGCTTCGTGACGAGCACCATTGCTATTAGCAGTGCCACGCGCATGCTGATGCCTCTTACTGAGTCTAGCTCATCAGCATCCAGCGCATGTAGGCAATAGCTTTGTGTTGAGACCTGCCCACTCCCATTGCGACGAAGTACCGGTGCACGTGCTAGTTACGTTAACCATTTGCATAACTAGCCTGATTCCGAGAAGTGTTCGATTTGACGCCGAGGAGCTAGCAATTACTTTTTGTCGGTTATTGCTTGTTATAACTCATCCCGCGAAGATACTTGCCCCGCACAAGTGTATAAGTGACTAAATGAAAGAACTATAGCACTGTGTACTTGCACTTCTAGTGGGCCAAGGTACACGATAAGACGATAGAGAGGAAGAGAGTTTATCAGAAAAAGGCAGAGAGTCGGGCTTGGGACCGCATGCTCTGGCCTGCTACTCCGCACAGCGATAAAAGCAGGAGTCCACTGGTACACCATTGAACTTACAAGTTAGCATACTGTCTACGATGATTCAGATGTTTCAGCCATGCGTTCAAGAAAATCTAGATATCAGGGCAGAAAGGCTACCCCATTTAGCTCACTTATAGCGCAATAGACATACCGTTACCTTAGGCCTCTTTCTTTACTGCGAGCATGTTTTCATTTACATACTTTCAAAACAGTGCGAAAGAAGAAAACCGTCTTGCAATAACTGTTCTTAGCTCTCTGCACCAGGCTACTCCATCAGTTATGCAACAACGTAGTTGGCTTTTGCAACAACCATACTATTTGCAAACTTCGAATTAATAACTTACTAACGGATGGGTGCCTATTCACTGCAACGCGTATAGTATTTGGTGGTGTTGCAAGATAGGAGACAGGCGAGGACACGAAGCAGCGTGCGCTGTACTTCACTTGAAAGTGACGTCCAACCACCACGCTCTCAAGAGCAAGCTACTCTATATTTAATAAACGCCGCCAGTACCACTTGAAATAAGCGACCATACACAATAGTTTTAATTACCCACACTTCACGAAAACTGCTCAATGGCATTTTAAAAGTACATAGCACTTTCCCAGACGCAATAAAGAGAGTAATAGTCAACTATTAATGCCGTGCCTTTCATTTGTGTCTAGCCGATAAATCTTCGAGCGTACCTTAGCCTCGAATAATAAATCTGCCACGTGCAGACCACTAGCAACTAAGTTTCCAAACTGCCGACGGCAGTGCCCTTAGCCAATGAACCACCCACCGTACTGGCCTTTCTGACGGAAGACCTAGGGAACCAAACACACAAAACAGGACGTCGTCCCGTAAGACGAATGCTTGCGCCAGAGGCCTCTGGAAGGGGACTCCGGCCGTTCCTTGGCGCGGCGGTCACTTGTCGCTGAGATTGATGAAGTGGCCGCGACTCACGGCGGCAGAGAATATCGGTAGGTTGACCGTGCAACCTAGAAAGCCTTTGCGGGTGAAACAATGGCAATGAACAGGCGCTCCTTCGTACAACATACAACACCGCGAGCCGTTGCGTAGAATGTCGCAGGGGAAAGGGACTTTAGGAATGCTCAATTTCCCTCGCTTGAGCCTGGCCAATACCGTGCAGCATTGTTGGAGATCGGGCTAGGGACGTCAAGGACGAGACACCTGGATCTATATTAGCGCAATTTCTCTTAAGCGTCAAGATTGAATAGCCGTTGCCTTTGCAACCGTTCCTTTGTCGCGCTAGTCGTCATTATGAATAGCTGGTGCCCGAGCCGATGCGGACACCCGCCTACACGTGAGATGGCTTAATAATATGAGCCCAGCTTCGCATGCGTGCACAGAGCTCCAGAGGAATATTGAATGAGTGGAACAATAACGACCAATGATTGAATATTCAGTATCTTCACCGCGGACCCTTATGATCCTTAGAGGGCTGTAACTACTGAAGTTAGGACTAACCTGACTCATGGCATAGCGACAGGCGTGCAAAAGAATGGACACGGAATGTCTTCGTTCGCTTCAGCTCGCACTGGCACGCTTACGGGGAGCTGGAACGTGACTTGATAAATCTGAAAGAGCGCGCGACAAAAGCAGTGAGCCCATCGCAATTATTGTTTTGTCTTTTAATTGGTGCTTTGGCGCATACAGCGCAATATTGCTGGGTGGTCAGTGAAAAAAGCAATACCGATACCCTCTTAACCTGGCAAAAATGTGTGCAAGAAACGAAACCGAAAACAGTTTCCGTTTTAGAGGCCTTAATTTGAAATCACTTGAAATTTGGAATAGGAACCTTGCGCGACTGTGTACAGCTGCAGCGCATCGCCTACACAGATTGCGCGTGCCGCGCTATCGTCCGTGTTCAATCGGCCCATCCCCTGGAGCCAAGCCGTGCCTACCGCGCCACTGCACGCTTTAGGTGAAATCGACCATTAAAACGGCGTCTGGTCTCAACAAAAGCCCCACCACCGATGCCTCTCCTCCGAGCGTCCAGGCGTGAATAGGCACTCCGGCGGCATGCATGCCGGCACCGGGGCGTACGCTGTTCGCGACGGGTCACGTGCTACAGCCATGGCTCGGCGACTGGAGTAGTTTTTTGACCGCGCCTATACGCCGCAGCAAGCCGTGAACGCACACCGTTGCCGCGCTTTCGACTTCACCGGAGACCAAAGCCTCCCGGCCGTAGTGATAGATGACCTGATACGAGCACCGCGCTCTCCAAGGCACAATACCGGTGCCGCGCGGGGTCGCCCTCCTCCTACTCTCCAGCAAAAAAAGTCTCCACCGGAGTAACCTTGCCCGAGCCTCGCCGGCTGACCGAGCGCGCAGGCGGGCGCGCGGCGCTACATACATACACCGCGGTCGCCGCTCTTGTCGAGCCCATAGCGTGGCCATCGGAAGCCGCCTCCAGCTCTGGACGCAGCGACGCCAGGCGAGACAAAACGTTGCGCCGCCGCTACGTGAGCCTACTCATCGATGCGGCGGCGCGCAGCCTACATACTGCGGCCGCACAACGGTCTGGCATTATGGAATTCAAAGGGATTCGTTCCCTTACTCCCCCACTTAGAACCTCTACAATATTCTTATTGCGTTGCTTTTTTTTTATGTTGCTTCAGGTGCAGTTGTCATTGTTACGCAGCGAAAGTTTTGTTCATTCACGGTGCGCATTTTTTTTTTGCACCACGTACTGACTTCAGGCCAAAGTTGTTGCGACAATAAACCGGTAGAGAATAGAACGATGTATGTTTTAGAGGATGTGAATGAATAGCCCCATTGCGAAGAAGATGAATTGAGAACTAATTCGCTGTCGTAAGTTGAATCCTCAAGCGGCTGACATGAACGACGTGGTGACAAGATTCTTCCAAGCAACCTGTACAAAGTATCGTTTTCATGCTTCAGCATGAAGGACGAACTAAACATTCATTTTTTTTTTCTGCTATGAATGAGTCGAGTGTCTTCTTATTAAGCTGTTCAGCTTAAGCAGAGATATGAGACACCGACAAGATGGTATTCAGTTATCCTGGGTTTGTCGATGCGATAGAAATAGGCTACTTTGAAACATTCGCGTTTGCGTGCATGCCAACACTACCATTTGTAGCACGTGCGATGAACGGAAAACAGGAGATAGGAAAGGCAAGGATGTTAGCCGGTTTAGAATAACCGGTTTGCTACCCCACACCGGGGGAAGCAGTGGCGGAATGTGAAAGTTTGAAAAGTATACAAAATTGAGAGAGAGAGGCAAAAGAGTGCTGATAGCAGCAAGCAGGTCTAGCGGCGCGAAAGTTGCCGGAGGTCGTCCCACCCAAGGAAGTCGCACGTATTGTGGCGTAGCTTGGAAGAAAGAACGATAGAATATACATATATGTTCTTTTCTTTGAGTCGCGTATTATATAGCGCAAAGAAAGAACAGTTATGCTACTGTTCAAATTTAGGCAGATGTCTGCCACATCCAAACAAAATTTCCCGCATAGCTACGAAAATAACAAGCTTCTGATGTCCTGCTCCTCATTGGCTCTCTGCAAAAATTTGCTGGCGTCGACAACGCGATTGCATTTTAATCCATCGTAGTATGATGGCGAGACACTGTCTAGACAGGCAAAAGTTGTTCCTCTGTCACGTTCCTATTTCCGCACGAATTCGCTTGGTTAGTGGTTCGTGGTTTCTTTCTCATAAGAGCTCAGCCACTGCGACAAACTACCCCGACTAATTAAACACATAAGCACGCACGCACACACATACACACGGAGTTCTGTGTGGGTACCCATGTGTCGCACCACCATCACTAGAGTACTGCGCATTTCCATTCTAGGCGACAGGGAAACATTTCTTCTGATCATTAGATCCTGTGCCACTGATCCTTCCTACGCCACATGACTAAGATAACATCAACTAATAAAGGACCGGCGTGTAGCGCGAAAAACAAGTTCTATGCTGCGTTCGAATGGCAGCCGGAGACTCGCGAAAAATATAGAACGCAGCAAAGGGAAAGTATAAGGGATATTTTATGGAGTTCGAATCGCAGCGCCTAATTCTCGTTAATCTCTATTACTCGCTCCGTAGCACCGACTGATGGAACTAAGGGAGAAAAAAATAAAAATAAACGTGCAAGGCCAGCCAACGCGCACGTTCTTTGATCAGTCGGCAAACACACATATGTGCTCGAAGCAGAAACACAAAAATAGCACTCTCATGCCTCCACATCTCCGAATATAGACAACGCTCAATTGGATTACGAACGTTTTTTCCCGCTCGGTTATCCTGATCGATACGCGCACGGGAAGAGAGCGCGCTGGAGGCAGCGCTGGTTCCAGCCTTCATCCAGTGCTTAGTCGCCCGCACTAATTTTCCGGCACACATGGCCAGCGCCTGTCGAGTGGTTCCATATAGCCGGACCGGGAAAGATGTAGGGAGCAACGAAAGGGATTCGGGCTTAGTGTAGTGGGAGAGCTACTGCTATTCCAAATCTTCCCTAGCTGTACTCAGGCCACCAACAGACTCCCTTCACTATACGGCCGGTGCATATGCGGCTCTAGTTGTTTTTCTTGTTTCGCGAAGTAGGCAGACTGAGAGAGAGAGAGAGAGGAAAAGGGCAGAGGTGTTAACAAGAACCCTAAAAATAATTGCTGAGGCGCTATATGCCAAAACCACGATATGATTATTAGGCACGCCGTAGTTGAGGGCTCCGGAAATTTCTGCCACCTGGGGTTCTTTAACGTGCACCTATATCTAAGTACACGCGCCTCTAGCACTTTTAGCCTTATCGAAAATGCGACTGCCGCCGCCGGTATCGATCCCGCGACCTTCGGGACATCAGCCGAGCGCCGCAACCACTGTACCACCCTGGAGGTTGTGAAGAAGGCTCGTGAAGGGCTTGATAATCTGCGTTAAGGCAGTAAAGACTGGCTAAAAGAAGGCTAGTAAAACATAAGAAGTGTGCACACTCCTTTGGCAGGCGCACATGCGCAAGCTTTCATGTTTTCCTAATTTGCCACGAGTGATCGTGTCAGCTAGTGCGCCTCAAGAAACGTGGCAGTTTTTTTATGGCTTTACTATTTACTCTTTTTATTATTACTATTCACTATTTACTTTTACTTACTATTTACTATGACTCGCGATAGTGTTTGCAAGTCTTAATAGAATGATTGTTGGGGTTTAACGTCCCAAAACCACGATTTGATCATGAGAGACGCCGTAATGGAGGGCTCCAGAAATTTTGACCATCTGGTGTTCTTAACGTGCACCTAAATCTAAGTACACGGGCCTCAAGCATTTTCGCCTCCATCGAAAATGCCGCCGTCGCAGCCGAGATTCGATCGCGCGACGTGCGGGTCAGCGGTCGAGCACCGTAATCACTAGACCACGATGGCGGGTTTTGCAACTCTGAATTTGAGATTGAGACACTGACGAAAGTAGTCTTTTCTCGTACATACGTGGTCGCTTGAAGTATAACGGACGAAAAAAAAAACAAGGTTCTGCGTAGTCTTGAAATAACGCACGCAAGCATGAGACATAATAAAAGACCAATATGCACAAAAAATAAAAAGCAAACGTGCAATTAAAATGCACGAAAACAAACATATCTGTGCAATGTAAAACAACCATTACCAAGAAAACTATGCTGTAAGTAGGAAAACAGAAGTAAGCGTCTATAATGCAGTGCATATTAATAATTGTGTTAAGAAGGCTACTAAAGCATTCAGAGCAGTTTTTGAGCCGATGTGTTAATACATAATTCAATAAAGCCTCCTACGAGTGATTCTGTTTGTTCATTTTTGTTAGTGTAACATTTTGTCACACGGCTATGAGTTTTAACGAAGGTGGTGTTTTTCCAGAGGTCTATAATAATGAGGCAGTGATACTTTGTCGCTAATAGCAGATATTTCAGATACTAATTAGCACACATATTGTTTTAAGAACATATTAGAGGAAGGGACTTTTTGATGCATCCCATTTTTAAATGCGAAGCATTTCTTAGCGTACCTCAAGCACTTTGGGCGTTTCTATCTACGTATCTATCTATCTGTCTAGCCCTCTACGTCTGGGCGCTCTCCTGGTCGTCTCCATAGTTTGTAATATACCAAAATTTGCACAGCATAGGATGAGTGTATGACGAACACGATTCACTGGTCATGACATGAATAACGCAAAATACCTGTCGCTTACGTCATGAAACCCTTTCCCTCAGTCACGTGTGGCACATACCCGCATACCAGAGTTCATATTATGTGGGTATGTGCCACAGGTAATAACAGTCTCAATCAACGCAGTACCCGCAAACATACACATTGACACGGAAGGAAAGGGATAATAATAGTAATTGTTGGGGTTCTACATCCCAAAACCACGATATGAGAGACGCCGTAGTGAAGGGCTCCGGAAATTTTGACCATCCGTTATTCTTTAACGTGCACTGACATGGCACAGTACACGGGCCTCTAGCATTTCGCCTTCATCGAAATGCGACCGCCGCGGCGGGGATCGAACCCGCGACCTTTGGGTCAGCAGCCGAGCACCGTAACCACTACACCACAGCGGCGGGGGCAAGGAGAGTTAGGGAACTGAAGACAGAGCACCCCTGAAAGACGCTGGGCTACCATTCACTCGTCCGCGTAGTCCGCAACGTCGACCACGTGTATTACGCAAAAACCGGGGTCAATGCTTCTTACAATAACTATGCCGAGATGACCATGTCCATCATGATCACCGCTGACTTCAGCATTGATTTATCAAAACCCAACAACGCCTGGTTCTTAAACGGCATGAAAGACGGCTTGGATGTGGACAGGACATCACAAGACATCGGTGCCACGTCCAGGACAAGAGGCATCATAGATCATTTCTTCGCAAGAGCCATCCGTGGCTTCCACCAGCTCTACTATACCTCGCATTTGACTGCACTTAGACCATTCGCAGCCGCAATCACGAACGGATCCGATAAAGAGTCCTCTCTAGCTGCTGGTGCTCCCTGATCACGGTGATGATGACCTTATTCAAGAACTGCCAAGAACCCCTTCCACACATGCACATGGGTTCGTGAAACGTGCGTGCGTTCTCCGTCATAACGGAGAAGTATAAGCATAACAACTGTAACGCAAATCTAACAACTGCAACTATGACTAACGTACGTGGAGTGCGCCTGCGCGTGCCACTTGGCTGTGTATATATCTAGAGAAACTTTTCTGAATAAAGCTTAGTTGCGAGTAGCGCCTGTCCTGTGCATCTGTGTTCCTCCATTGTCCTGTTCGAATTCCCGCTATCCATTATTGAAGAACGTAAGCACTATATATCAGCTTACTGCGTCTGGTGTAGGTAACACCTATGTTGCTGTTGGTATCGTTAAGCAACTGTAAGCAACTAGTTTTGTAACACATGTTCGACTCTTCAAAATATGTATGCGTACACCACATATACCATTTGCACATTTCTCTAGCGTCATTCCGTACCGTTTCGCTCAATGTGAAAAATTGCGACACAGTCACCTTCCTGCGCATGCTTCGCATAACATCGATTCCCACGGTACGTCGGATCCGCCGAATTGTTTCTTTAATGACGAAAATGGCGCCTTATTCAATATATTCCTAATCAATGTTCCTCGGATACCGCTTTTCTTATGTTGAGCAGGGGCACTTATTCAAAGTATCCTTTTGATATTTCAACGTTGAAAGCCGGCAATATTGAAACCGAGTCTGCTGGGAGCGCCGCAAGGGTAGTTCTGTCATTAATAAAAGTAGAAATGAGCAAGACTCAAGGGAGTTACGAAGTCTGAATCATAGAACGTCGTGCGCAAATACTGCAAAATGGCCTGTCGGGGGAGATGTCTTCCGCACAAAGTGTGCCTATCACACTATCTGCCATGACTGGCCGGGACGTTCGGTCTGAAATATCGCAAAGCTTCTGGTTATGGGCTCCTGGAGAGCCAATTTGCAACGTTACCTAAACTGAGCGTGGAAAGTCGATGACGAATGAAGTCATGTTTTCAATGAATAAACAAATGCTTGTGCATAGTGGAATATTCACTCTCAGCTATCGTCAAAATTGATAGACGTATACTTTCGACGTAAACGAGAGCAAGGTCCTCCCCGCCGCAAACGTTGAGGCCTTGAAGCAAGCGTCGAAACATATCAAAATCACGTGGTCGACAAATTACCGAACGAGGCAATATAACTGTATTAATAAAAATTAAGGCAGCCTTGCTATAGGGGTGCTAAGCCTGAAGGAAGTTCGTAGCTGGGCAGCCTTCTTTGTTTTTCTGCTTCTTTCTTTTTCTCTGTTCCGGCTTTTTCTGTCTTTTTTTTACTCTATTTATTTCTCCCTCTCTCTTTATCTCTTTCTTTCTCTTTCTTGCTCTTTCTATTTTTCTTCTTATTTTTTCTCTTTCTTTATCTATCTTTCTATTTCTTGATTGCTTCCTCTTTCTTTCTATTTTTATACGCGGTTTTGCCTGCTCTACGCCACGCGAAGACAGCATACGACAGCATACGAAAGCCCGGGCCCCTAAAGTTATCCGTACTTATCATTATCAAGGCGCTCGAAGAACAAGAGGAAGAAGACTTCTCCTTGGCGCGAGCGTGGGGTCAATATGGTACAGATGGCTATGTTATTCGTTGTTTTGCCTGCGTTACGCCAAGCTACGGCAGCATACGATGACGGCATACTACAGCGTACGACAGGCAGGGCCCCTAAAGTGCTCCGCGCTTAATAGGTGTCCAAGCTGAGATGCCGTAAGACAAACAAAACTTCTGTGCAAAATCGCTGCGCGAAGTCACGAAGGCTCCGTTAAAATTTATAAAGTTTTCTTTCCGACGTGCCTTGGTGACCAAGTGTACTGTACTGAGTAGATTCGCTCGGTGAAACGTGACTTTTCGTGTCCGGGTTTGCTACAAAGGATATAATACTCTGACTTCTACTAGCAAGTCAACTCTTCCTTAAGGTGGGCTACATCATATGTATTATGATTGTTCTTTGGATTCTTGAAAATGGTGGTAATTAAAAACAAGAAAAGAAAAGCAAAAGGAAAAACACAAATAAAAAGGAAACAAGTATATCTATGAAATTCAGTCAGAACGTATTCATTGATGTGGGCACTGCCATCTTGGCCACCTGAGAACAGCGAACTGACCGTCTTGCAATATCAGTAGTATCTGAGATGATGTCACGAGGTTCAACGTTACTCAACATTTATTTAGATCTTTCAGCATAACTACACATTCAATAACTCATTTGTTAACCTAAATCTAAGCACACGCGCCTCCAGCATTTTCGCCTTAATCGAAAATGCGGGCTCCGCGGCCGGCATTCGATCCCGCGACCTGCGGGTCAGCAGTCAAGCACCATAACCACTAGACCACCGTGGCGGGTGAGTCTACTCTTTTCAAAGCCTATCAAGTGTCACCTTCTACCCGTGCATCATATAACGAATTACATTAAGATCCAATGACATGGTCTACAATTGTGCGACATATTGCATCGGCATTAGCAATGCAATGCTTCCCGTGTCTTGTTTGCTTATCTTCAATCTCGAAGGCTTCGCCTAGATAAAGTTTCAAGATACGAAAGCCTCCTCGAGCGATGAAGTGTGACATGTCAAAGTAACGTTTCAACGAGCATTAAGTTAAGCAATTATTCGATATCATATCGCCGCATGATCTCCTTGACCACGTGTACATAAATAATGAGTGCGCAAACGTAACATTGTAAAAAAGCTTTCAACATCGCTATGTCACGAAGCCTCTATACACTATCTTGCCAGGTTTGTTAACTCATGAAGGCACGTTATATCAGCACAGCGTAATGTGTATATTGTTAGGAAGTATTATCATGTTCCGCTATAACACTCTTCACCTGCAAATTCGTGCACCCTGAAGCACACCTTAAGTCGGAAACTAAGCGACCTAGCCATTCCTCTTCCGCCATTACAGCCCGGTTTCCAGTTCAGGAAGAGCTAACCTCGCGTCGCGTGCCCCTTTTGTTTCGTGCCAACGTTACTCTGCTCTGAATCAGAATAATGAATATCCGCATTCACTGAAAGAAAGCACAGGTGCGTAAATGCGCAGACCTTATTCTATTGGCCGCCATCTGCCTACGCGACGCAGGCCTCCGAGCCGCAGATCGCAGCGCACAATGCAAGCGCATTAGCGCACTCACTCGTCACAGACTGAGTAGGAGCTCCCCGGAGCCCCCGCTTCCGCCGCTGCAAATCACTGCCGCACCTAGCAAGCCCTGAGCAAATACACCTGAATAGCCTCACCCCTCTTCTCCTCCCTCCTCTGACGTCATGCTTTGGGGGAAAGCAAACAGAGAAGGGTAAAGGAGCATCGTGTTTTGGTGCTGCCGCGATTGGCAAGCGACGGTCCATTGAAGGGCTTATCCTCTAATGAACTTAATGGAAGCTTCCGACCATGTTTGGGTAAGTCCCTTCCAGGAAATTACTCGCAAAACAAGGCTTCGTCTATGGCTCGTAAACTTCACGGTTGGTTTTAAATAAAACCTTTTTCAGCATTTTATTGGGAATCTCTCCAACTCCCCTGAAAAATGTGCGGCCTTATGTAGGAAGTGTACAACTTACGAAAGAACGTTTGTAAGTATGCGGGTGCGTTAGCGCCTGGCTTCTCCAAATAATATAAAGTGTGTATATATATACATATATATATATATATATATATATATATATATATATATATATATATATATATATATATATATATATATATATATATATATATATATATATATGCACGTATTCACTACCAGGCGTTCTATGAGAGAAGGATTCCCACTCCTCCCACGCGTGACGTGACTGGTTACCAACGCCAGTCTACGCTACTTCACGATGTGAGGCCTGCCCACATAATTTGACATGCAAGAAAAATCAAGTGGATTCGCCTACTATAGATAATACACCGTGATGCTAAGAGAAAACATAATATCCCGAATTTTTCGGTAATCTCCCTTTATTTTTCATTAATGCTGGTTACTTATTTTTTTTTTCGTTTTTTTGAAGCAATACACTCGAAGTTCAAAGCACAACAAAGCGGAGTAATTGTTACCACATGAAGAGAATACGCTGACAGTGTCATGTGGATTTACGTCAGTGGTATCTGAGGACGTACGTCACGTCATGTCATTATCGAGATTTACCCCCGTACTCAGAAACGCTCCTCGACTTGAACTTGACTTGCCACCGCCTTGGGCAGCGCGTTCGAAACGCGTTTGTGCTGCCTTGGCACAGCCTAAAGGCAGCGCGTTCGAAACGCGTTGAAGGCGGTGGCAATTAAGTCAAGTTCAAGTCGAGGAGTGTTTCTGAATACGGGGGTTAGTCCGGCTACCGAAATGGGAAGGCCACTAAATGGACAATTCAATAACGCTCCCCAGGCTCCCGAAATCTTTTCCCCAGTAAAAGCCCACCATCGAGTCTTCTCAAGGCAGACTGGAGAGTACGGCGACGTTGGTCAAATTGGGGACAGTTACACAGGAGGTGTATCTGCAGTGTGAAGGTCTATAGACTCTTCACACTGCAGATATCGCGTATGGGTGAATCCGCCCCGTCAATGCGGCAGCTGCGTGAGTTGGAGAATGTTACGTAGACGTTTCGGTGCATGCGATGGTTCGCCCTTTCATCTTTCTTTAAGTACTCTCCCCATTTGCGCTACAGAAAGGTAAATATAAAAAATTTCGAAACAAGCTGCCACGCACAAGTGCACGTCATACTTTGGTCAACCTCAGACATCTGTGCATGGGGGCGCCCGCAAACAATATTCTCCTTAAATTTTTTTCTTACCCATTTTCTTGTTTTTTTACATCTTTTTATTTTCTTTTTCGTTTTGCAAGCTAAACTGAATAGGTCGGGTTCTCTGAATAACCTTCCTTTGTTTTATACAGCGTAACCTCTTTACAAACAGCCTACAGAGTCGTCGCATAACCCACTTGTTTTCCCTAAGGTAAACTACCTCTGTTGTGACAATTTAGCATAGCACTTTAAGGTTAGCACTTCCTGCCTTCCTATCCAGTAATATACGTGTATATACGTGTATACGTGTAAAAAAATGAAGTAAGGGCTAATGTAACCTACCGGCCGTGCTTGGTATTTCGACGTCCTTGGCATTTCGTATCGACACATTTACATTATATCCTCCTTCCATCGTGTTATTCTCAGCTTTCCGTTTTCTCACGTACCGACGAAATCCCTCAAGAAGTAAGACCGCAAATAGAAAAAGGCCAGGCCACGCGGCAATTAGAACGCTCGGGTATGACGAGATCCCAGCCGGTTTCGCGTGTTACCTTTAACGCTTTAATGTACTCCGGCCTTGCTGCGGAAGAAACAACCCGAGGTTTCTTTACCCTTTCTCTTTATTCTTTTACGTCCTCTCTCCCTCTCTCTCTCTCTCTCTCTCAACAAAACGCTAAGGCACACCGTGATACGGGACGAAGTACGGAAGCAGTGCGCATGGCGGAAGAGGCATGGGGGTTAAGCGGAAGTGGCATGCGCCGCTGAGCAATTAGCGCCCATCGAATCCGACCAGCCGCACCTCCTCCTTCGCCGCCGCCACGGACGTTCTAGTGAAAATGGAACGACCGGACAGGGAGCCGCCGGAAAATATCTGGGCACAGGAGGACCATTACGGATGCCCTTTCTCCCATCGAACCGCCGCCTGTCCTCCTCTCTCTCTTCTTCCCGCACTTTTCCCCGTCTCCCAAGCGACGAGGGATAAGCGCCGTGGAGGAAAGTGCGCGCGTTGCCAAAACGAGCAGCGTGCCGGGGGAGGGGCGGGGGCGCGTGGTTTTACCTTGATGCGAATGGGAAACGCTACGCCTGGCCTCGCCGGCGTGCTCGTGCGTAATGCCCACCGATAACATAAGCGGATATGTACGAGTCTGTAGCGAGCACAATGACGGGAGCTGTATGAAGTCTGGCCTGGCCAGCGTGGCGGAGCGCCTTTCGTGCCCCCCCCCCCCCCGCCCCTTCCTTCTCTGTCGTTAAAAAAAAATCACCGCCACCTGACGCTTCTTGCATTATTATGCCTTTACTCGATCGACGGGCATCGTGTGTTTTTCTTTGTGGGGAAAATAATACTTTATTTTCAATTGCTGGCGTACTTCGATATCAGATTGACATCGCTGGTCGCAGATGTGGTCACGCCTGCCTTGAAAAAAAAAATGAGCTAACGCATAAACGATGTTTTTAATGTGTTTAGGTTCCGTGTGTGTGCTGAGTATATGATTCGAGGTAATATTTTGCTTAGGCTTGCCATGTCGTGGTACTACGTCATGGGCCACGTACTGGCGACCTTTTGGAACCTACAACACCGTGAACAAGGAACCCGAATCAGTTTCAGGGTATAAGTTAACCTCTAACGTAGCTGTCAGCGACAACAACTACTTTGACTTTTCGTGATGTTATCTGGGCATACGAACCTTTATCAAACTCTTAAATACATAAAAATCACAAAATGTTAGAGCAAGGAGATTGCTTCAGAAGTTTCAGCTGGGCATGTATCCAGGAACTATAAAAGCAAAAATTCTTTTTTAACATGCGGCGCATTCGTATGATACTTTAATAATAAAATTTGCAGACAAAATTTACTAAATTGCACGCGCCACCTGCGTCAGAATACATTTATGTAAGCGCAACAGGCGAAAATATTGAAGGTAGGCTTCTTCGCAATAACACATTATTCGGGGGGAAGCACGCTTTAGGTAGCTATTTCGAGTATTAGATGGACACTAAAGTGAAACGATGAATCGTTTTAGATTGATAAACTGTTCTCTGAGAACTCTGACGTCGTTAATTTTACCCTCATAAGTTCGTTAATTAGAGCAGAAAATCAAGCCCAAAGTTCGACTTTTTTATATTTCGCGCCGAAATCTCCGCAAGTGACGTCACGGATTTCAAAGAGCACTTGCCGTATTTTGGAGCCATTAGCTCAACGAAGTTTCCTGAAACTTTGTATGGCCCCCTCAGAAGGTAACATAGTTAATTTATATAAACTAGAAGCTACGTATGCCCTAGTGGACGCCGTCAAAATCTATGGCGTCATGGCGTTTGGGGCGGGAATTTCATAGTAGCGTTGCAACCCCCACTTGAACGCGATAGCGTTAAAGAGCTCTTTTCGCAGAAATGCCGGTGTCGGCGTCGGTTTCGGAGTCGTTCGTTGTGAGAAAAAAAATCTGCGTTGTCTAAGACGTTGCTTGGCTTCGCGACACAGTGTTGGAAAATAACGGTGAAGTGAACAATGGCTTGCAATGTCACTTATAAGTGTACAGTTGGAAACTTGCAGAAGAATGAAATTTACCCTTGAGTATTAGGAAAGTAAATACTTCAGAGATTACTAATGTTTCCTTGATAATACTAATTTATTAGTCATGCTGAGTGGTATCAGCGGTAAGTATGCCTCGTAATGGAGACAAGAATTCTGCTTATATGTGTATAAAATATCATGTACCATGATTCATTGCCTAACTAAGGTTCCCCAGAGCTCTTCTGAAAGTCCGGCGGACCTTGCCGTTCCCAATTATAATGATGACTGATTACATGGAATGCGCGGACTCTGCGCAGTAGCACCAAAGTATCACTTATTCAAGTTGCTATGCGTGTGAATGTGCAGCGTAAGCTGTGGGCAGCCTTGGCATTGACATTAATGCAGTCGCACTGCGCCAGCCCGGAAGCAGGAGCGTTAGCACTCTTTGTTTGCTGCACGACAAAGAAACGGAGTAGCCGAGGTCCTTTTCAATTCAGCATCTCCACAACAAACCATTTATAACAGAGCAGAACCATTTCGTAAAAGAAAAACGTATTTAACGTAGTGCGTGCGTAGAGCTCTGGATCTAAAATTCCAATTTCCAACCACGCTTCTGAATTCCCATGTGGGAAAAATTCAAACAAATCACTGTACTGAGATTTAGGTGTACGTTAAAAAAACACAGGTGGCCGAAGTTAATATGGAGTCCCCCGCAACTGCGTCCCTCACAGCGATGTAGTTCTTGCACGTAGAGCTCGACAATTTCATTTTAAAGAAGAGCACTTCAGTAAGCAAATTCGACGATCAACGTTTATCCCGCTCGCACCCGCTGGCGCCGCAGGGTTTCACTGTGTTTAATTACAGTACATAATTCGAAGAATTCCAAATTTGTGGATAACTTATCCGTCGGTCTATATGCTTGAATTGTTTGATGGCGAACCAGCAGCCACTGTTACGTTTATGAGCCACTTTTACTGCCCCCATTCATGCAACTTGTGTTCACTAGTGCACGTACATATAAGTTACTTTGCTCGCCACATGAGAACGTTGGCATCCGGGGCATAGTCAGAAATTTTTTTCGGGGGCTCGGGGGGATGGGGGGGGGGGGGGGGGGAGAGGATTCAACCAACCTTCATGTATGTTCGTGCGTGTCTTTGTATGTGTGCGTGTATAAATGCACATGCAAAACTGAAAATTCAGCTACGGCAAGCTCCCTGAACCCAAGAATGTATCCAATTATCTACTTTGACATTAAAAGAATGAATCTAAGAACACACCGAAGGAGTTTGACCGAAACCGCTACGACCAAGGCAAGTGAAAACATTTTATTTTTCTTTTAAATGCGAGTCCAGAGTGTCTGAGAGCATTACGGAGGATTTAGATACCGGCGCACAATATATGGGTGGTAGTCACTGGCTGCTCAATGCGCACTGAGGGCCCGTTGTGACGCTGCGATAAATTATGCGGAGACAGCCGTGGTAACCATGTGACACAGCATACGGCGAAAGGTAAAGGAAACAGATGGCGACTTTTTCTGACGGCAGGCATGCAGCAAGTGGCTATATTACGCAATGTTTGATCTCTTGTGCAATCGCAATCAATATAATTGCATAGGCGCACTTCCTAAGGCACATTAAGTTTAGTTTAAACGCAACTTACATTCCAAAAAGAAAAAGAAAGGTTATCTGCCAGCTCTCGGTGACCACTGAAAATGAAGTTGTCCTTTCTTTGGGTACCTTACTGGGACATTATAAAAAAACGCCAGGCCTGCGCGGAAAGCGTAGCACAGTCACAGCGAAAGCTGGAAGAGCGTCATTTCTAGAGCCCGTTGTAAACTCTCTTGGGGCTACGAATACAAGTACACTAGCAACGTACCCAATACGCTATAAATCAGAATATTTCTGAAGTTGGGAAGCACCTACAACGCCATTATTCATCATTGTGCGCAGAAGCGAGGTTCCAGCTGCACATCTGTAAGGCATTATGTGCACTTTGTTTGCGTGACGACTGATGACGATGAATTATGGCTCAGCCCTTGTAATGGGTTGGAAGCTTTAAACGGCTCACCAGTTAGGTAATTCGCATTATGTGACGCCCGGTCGCTATTTCACTCTCCCATCATGCAATATAACATACGTTGACGTGAGAAAGAGAGGCAGAGAGAGGAGGGAAGACCTTTATTGAGACCCTGAGGAAATGGATGATGGGCTTATGGGCTTCCTTGGCAACCAATGCAAGTGCACTTGCGAGGAACCCACTACGCTATAACTCATCATAATTTCTGTGAAGTAGGGAAACAGCCACTATGCCATTTTTCATCATTCAAAGGGGAGCCGTGGTACACGCTAAAAACATGTAAGGCATTATGCGCACTTTGTTGATGCTGTGCCTGATTACGATGAAGAATTATTGCAGAGCCCCTTATAATGGGTTGGAAGCATCCAACAGCCCACTCGTTGCGCAATTCGCATTGTGTGACGCCTGGTTACAGAATTCGTGTTGTGTGGTGCGTGGTTGTTATTTCCCTCTTCTACCACACTAAATTACATATGTTAATGTGGTTCCTTCTGGACATAAAGCCTGTATAGCGTCTTCTTGCAAAGCAGTTATAAGCACCGGCATGGCTCTGAGGTACAACACTGGGCTCCCACGCAGAGGGCCCAGGTTCGAACCCCGTTCCATCCTGGAAGTTTTTCTTATTTCTTTTTTTTCTTATTTCGAGTGATAGTGGTTACGGACACCGGCGGCGGCGGCGGCGGACAACTACGGCGCCAAAAACGACCGTTGAAATGATCTCATAACAGCTTTCGCTGTAAAAATCTCAGCAAGAATGCATACCTCGTTGTTGAGACGGCCATTGCGATCTGGTTCAGAGGTCCTGCAAAAAGAAAGAACACCAAAATAAAATTGGCACATGTACTTTCGGCACCCTCTAAGTGAGGCATAATGTTCTGTTGTGGTATTTAAATCTGATTTGCAGTATCAATATAAAAAGTAATCCTAACTGATAACTTCATCATCGTAATTACGTGAGCTCATATTGCGATTGCTAAATACCGTGCAGGTTTACTCAGATAAGATATTGTTTTTATTAGTAGTTCTAGTATCATCCGACAAATTGATTCCTTATACCAAGATGGCGTGACGCCTCACCTTTACGAACAGCAATCTTCAAGACATCATCAGGCTTAGTGCTGTGGCCGGAGATTTAATGCGAAATGCGTATTAACGAAAGTCGGGCTGGTTCGAAAAACCTCCTTAGCAATCATTTACTCGGTGGCAGCATGCAGTCTTGGGGTGCAACTACAGCAACAGCTGTCACGCGATGAACGCCCTATGACCTTGCGCTGCAGCTTGTTTCTAGCGATATACGTATACCTTCGCACGATGGCAAAAAATTTTCCCGCCTCATACACTTCGTGTCTACTTGGTCTCCCGCTCAAACTTATTTGCAATGCAAAATAGCGCGATATTAGGTTAGCGGGCCCCGTCTATTGCTTTTTCATCGGCGTCAGGAATTGGTGTCAGACCGATCGCACGTCGCGACCATTTTCGTTACGGTCTCTCATTTTTTTTTTTTTTTTGCTTCGCTAATTCCGTACAATTTTCAGGAAGCCCGGAGCCGCGATCAGGTGAGAAGTATTCTAAAGCACAAGGCTAGTTCTAAGCGTGCGTACGGTTTGTGTTTAGTCAATGCTTGGGCACTGAGCGACTCTAACAAGGACGGCTTGGTGTAATAGTTGGTATTGCATCTTATAAAGGTTGCAGCGCGCACAAAAAGGGAAAAAGTGAAAGTGCGTCTTGTTTCTTCACTTTGTCCCCGTCTGTGCGCGCTGCAATTTCTCTAAGCAACTCTAACAGCTAAGAGGAAAGGAGGGCTTCTTACGCAGCCCGAAACATTGAAATTAAACGACAACTTACGCTTTAACATCGTAAGACACAGTTTTCTTACAAAGTGCGTAAACTTGCGTGCAGCGTGGGGTTGTTTCTGTGTATAATTCGTCATCAACACCATTTGCTCACGCTACACTGCAGGCTGCACTTCGAACACTTAAGGGTAAATATTCAAGTCCAAGAGATGCTTTATGGAAACTCGGGGGAGAGTAAGGCCCGTCAGCAAACAAATTGAAGAGATTCCTCTTTTGGCGCGCCTTAAATTCATGTTGCAAGATATATTTCTCAAGGAATGAGGAGGGTAGAGCCCATACCGACATAGAAGCTCTCTGTCTCTCCCGTCTTTCCACTCCCCTTCCCTTTTCCTCCGGCGTAGGGTAGCCAACCGGACTCTGTCTGGTTAACCTCCCTGCCTTCTCCCTTTTGTGTTCCTTCCTTCCTCCGTTATTGCAACGGGTTGTGCAACTCAAACAGCGTAATCTATATGGCTAGAACTGAATAAATTAAAGGCAGCGCTGCTAGAGCCTCGGGACGTCGTCAAGGAAGAGACACTACTATTACTACGAATATGAAAAACAACAATAATAAAAAATAATATAATAATTACTATGCTTGCATGCGATAGGCGTTTGTGATAAATCGTTCTAAATTTTTCTTTCGGTACTCCTTTTATCTGAGAGTTTCATGCCTTGCTTTCAATTATGCTGTTCTGAAAGCGTCGACCATTTCTATTTTGGGTTTTGTGAATTGTTCTCCTAATTATTCTTTCATCGCTTACTTGTTCCCAGCCGGTCCCTGTCATGGAGTATTTGAGTAACTGCGTCTGAGTTTCGCCAGTCGGGTTTGTTCTGTTTCTCGCAAAACCCAATTGTGATTCATTCTCAATATCTCGTGTGCATTTAAGGCTTAGTTTGAACTGCAGCTTCATAGGAACACTGCACTGATAAATTATCCAGGCTTCTAACCCAGAAAAGAGAAAACTGCCGCTTTATTTGCGGTTCCGTTAGAATATTCGCGAATATGCTTCCTTTACAGAACGCTCCGCTTCTCAATGTTTTCCTGCCTTTTCGCCACGTTTCGATTAGGTGAGAGAATATTCAGTGAGATATCTTTCATCTGCGCGAACAGCCACATGGGTTCCGCTTCCAAAGGTAGCCTTAACGAATATCGGGAATGCTGCACCGTCTAGGCTATTATACTCTAGGCAGTCGAAGCAATGTATATATAGTGATATTTGTGCATATGCGCTTAAACTATACTCAGACGGGTGTGGCTTTCTCGCTCTTCTTTAACCACCGGAGACAGCCAGTGCTCTCCATTTCCCACAGATTTGCGTGGCCTAGATATCAGTTCTATCCCAACAACTTTGAAAACCGGACGCAATCAGCCCAAATAACGTAATAGTGACGCTTTTGATGTACTGTTCTTTAAACGCTGATTGCTAATCTTAACTGTTTATAATGGTGACACTGGATACATCGTTCCTTTGGAGATATTTTGTATATCCTGAAGGACTGCTCAATACTTTACCGCTACACACGGCATGTTCACCAAAGCAAAACATTTTTTTGTTGTAAGAACTGGTGAATGCAGTGTAGCCTGTCAGTTAGCAGTTGAGCAGAAAATAATCTTTATTTGCTGGTTAGCTCGAAGGCAGAACATAACTAATTATTAATAATTGTTGGGGTGTAACGTCCCAAAACCACGACATGATGAAGAGGGACGCCGTAGCGGAGGGCTCCGGAAATTTAGCCCACCTGGGATTCGTTAACGTGCACCTGAATCTAAGTACACGGGCTTCTAGCGTTTTCGCCTCCATCGAAAATGCGGCCGCCGTGGCCGGGATTCGATCCCGCGACCTTCGGGTCAGCAGTCGAGCACCACAACTACTAGACCACCGTGGCGGGTGCCGAACAGAAACGGAAACTGGAATGAAATATTTACAGCAGACACCATGTAACGTTAGTTGTCAGTCAGTGTGTAGCGGTGTTGTTGATGAACTGTTTCGTAAAGAGAAAGCGCCCGTGGCGTAGCGTTTAGAGCGGTCAACGACTGCTTTTTATGCCCACCTGGTGTACATATGCGCTGCGCTGACGTTACCTTGCGCGCGAGCGCGAGTACGTGCGTGTGTGTGGAGAGGGGGGGGGGGGAGGGGGTTAATGTCACTCGCTGTTACCCCATCAGATGGTAGTTCCAAATGGCTGGAGAGGTAGCTGAAGAAATGACAGACAATTAAAATGAAAAACGTCTTTTAGCATTTTAGCTCAAGACAAAAGACAACAACGACTCGATATGCGACGACTACGCAAATTGTTCCGAGATATTTAAGAGTACACGGCCGCAATGATGCACACGTAACGTCTACAAAAAAAAAAAACGTGTACTAGAGCAAGCATTCTAAATAGGCGTTCTGGAACATACTGCCAACAGGCCGATGGATGTCATTGCCAGTGTAATGAGTCACGAGGCTAAAATTAAGATTTTTTTTATGTACCTTGGAACCAGATGGATTTATCTCGTCGGATTTTCAACATGGAGTCAACGCTACACTAAACAGAGAGGCTCCGATAGTCGGATCATAAAACCTGTCTAAGTGCGTACAGTTTGTAGATGGATATGAGACGTCAGTATTCCAACATACCTAACTAGAGTTGGTTACAACGTAAGATTAAATACATCCTCCATCCGCGGAACTACGGCGCGCCTGCCGTTCGTCTGTGCAAGAGATTCGTGCTACGTGCTTTTTGTTGTAACTGTAAGTACATTTTCGCTGCCGACGTTAATACTACCCATATTAGTAACCAACATTTAATCGTGCTTGCTTAAAATATTGCATTTCCCCGAGCAGCAATGTGGGAATGTTTGCTGAAATTTGCCGGAAATTTCAAGTTATCGACTGAAAACCAGCAACATAATTGCTGGAGTCTCACGTCCCAAAACCACGATATGACTATGAGGGACGCCGTATTGAAATTTAGACCACCTGGGGTTCTTTAACGTGCACCTGAATTTAAGTGCACGGCCCAAAGCATTTTCGCCTCCATCGAAAACAACGGCCGCCGCGGTCAGGATTCGATCCCGCGACCTTCAGGTGTGCAGTAAAGCACTATAACTACTAGATCGCCACACCGGATGCAAAACCAGCGACATGAAGATGTGTCTGTAAAAGAGTATCACCGGCCTGAGACAAGCGAAGGGGGCTTGACGTCACGGAATTAAGGAAATGCAATTGGATGGGGTATCTATGCAAATTTTCCCCGGGCGGGACAGCGACCGCTATCGGCAGAACTTACATCTATTCTTTCGTTGTAACCGACTATAGACTCTCACCATCCGCAGTTTTCGGGCTGACGTAGAATTTCATGCGAAAGAACTTGGGTAATGTGATCACAATTGCAAAATATACCCTGCTGGCGAATGTGATGCGGCCGCATTGATGATGTTTCCACATCTCTTACACAAATTTATTGCTTCTTCGGAAGACACCCGTGTATGATTGTTTCCAATTAGGCTTGTTCTCGCGCGTTAAAAAATGCAATGCACTGCATATTCGTAATAGATCCAACTACTTACATAGAAAATATAACCGAAATAATACAGACGTTCTGCCAAAGCACTTTAACAAGTTACTGCTGTACGTATAAGGTTGAAATTGCGATTCCCAAATACCATCGGTCCTATCGCACAATATCACCATGGCTAATGTGTATACAGAAGCAGCGATCGTGGACCAGGCTGCATTCATATACCGCGCCACTCAGCAGCAGCGGCAGAAGCAGCAGCAAAATAATCAGCAGTAGGAATCTACGTAGGTGCTCGTTGTAGATTGTCAAAGCGTACCGACGTCTCTGAAGACACAATATCCTTAGTCGAGACCCCACAAAAAATACAGCAATAAAACTTAGCTAAGTCGAAATTCGCGACAGATAGCATACTTGGTTGCGAAGGAGCTGCAGTTCACCGGCAACACACACGTCCTATAAGCAACCCTTGCTGCGTAAGAATGTATTTATATGTATAAAATCGGACTGCCGGCCGCACTGCACGTATAATCTCGTCGGCCGATGTACTCGACGAAGCGAGAATGTTGCTCCAGCCGCTCTGAGACATTCTGCTCTCCCTCAAGACCAGGACGAGTACTTACCAAAAAAAAGTAAATAAATAAATACGGCGGTCGCCACATACGTAAGCACAGTTTTCACTCGTCGCTGCCTGCATAGATATATAAAACGGGCGATACAGTTCCCTCCAAAAGAAAACTTCGACGCTGGCACGCAGGAGAAGGGCGTGCATGTGCCCGCATGGTTCCAATCTCCCGTTGACTAGAGCGTCGTACGTACGAATGGTCTTACTCCGTTCTTAAAAGACCTATATTAGAATTCCACGACTTCTCTCCGTCGTATCCCCGTCTCGCCGGGCAGGTTCTTCGCTGCGCGAAAAGCAAGAAACAAAGCGGCGCCCAGCGGCCGTGGAACAGAGTTTTTCGCCAATGGCGCTCGTAGCTTTTTTTTTTGTCCGTGCACACGCCAGTGGAGCTAGAGAGAGATACAGACAGACAAAAAAGGAAGGGGTTGTAGAATCCGTGGCCGTCTCAGGAAGGAACTCGTTGCCGCCGAGCGTTCCTTTATTGCGCTCGGCCGGTCCCAATCCCGCATTGTGCGCCGACTCGCTCGCACCGTCGTTGAAGTTCTGTATGGACTGATTGCGCGGGTGGCGCGCGCGGTCTCCGCGCCTAATGAGGGAAAACTATCTAAGGCTTTCCTTTTGCGTGCCCGTATACGGAATGCAATAAACTACGGCCCTCCGGCCTTGGCTCGGCTCGCGGACGACACTGCTTGGGCCAGCTTTCTCTCTTTTGAGCTGTTCCTTCTACGGCGATGAGAACGCGCGTGCTGCCTAAAGACTATTCATTAAGTTGGACTTTCTCTCCAAGAGTCTAGAAGTCGCGTCTCTTTTCTTCTTTCGCGTGACTGAGATTTTTTTTTCTTTGGGGCTCTCTTTGATCTCTCTTTGAGCTGGCACCAGTTGCTCCACGTTTTCCCAAATCCTTGTCGTAGGAGGCTGGCGGCCGTCGATGTCATTCCCGGGCCCACGAAATCCTTTTCTACCGTTCTTATCCTTTTGTGTTTTCTAATTGTGTCCTCTGAGGGTATGAATAATGCACACTCTGGCGCCGCCCAAGACGCGTTAGGAGAACGGCGTTTCGAAAGCTTCTTCGCCCTGCAGCGGCCGGGACTGCGCCTGCAGGTCGGGCTAATTGTTGTGTCCATGAATAAGTCAGCGTAGCGGCTGGGCTTTTTCTAACCTGACAGCTTGCGGTTGCTGTGTATCCCCTAGTTTCTACTTAATGCAGGAAACGATAATTTATTTCGTCCCTGGACCCTTGTGTCGAAATTCGGAACAAATAGCGAGGCAGTCATAGTGAGTGACGTAGCGCCTATATTTCAGTACGTTACTGCCTTGTACACGCCCAGATCCTGGCAACAAAGAAACAAAGCCTGTGTGTTACAAAGGAAGATTGATTGGCATCTCTCTTCCTGTGATGCAACCGCTGAAACTCGCAGAGCCCTTTCCCGCCTAGTGCTTGTTTTATTTTCGCGTTCCCGCTATCGCATTGCTTAGTAAACTTTTGTTCACAGAAGGAACATCCACAGTAACATCTAGCGCGAACAAAACACAGGAAGGGCGACATGACAAAGCGCTACCCTTCACTGACATCATTTTATTGCGTCGCACACCTTTTAAAGAGAAACAGACCAGAAGATCATGCGAAATGTGCGGAAACCATCACGACACGTGATCAACAAGCACTCTTGCTTCCCAGAACTTCTAATCAAGATACAACAAAGTTTATGTTATGAAAGACCAGGGGACCATGCGCTGTAAGCATCCTGACACCTGATCGACACAGAACACTCATTGAACAAAGTCTAAGAAAATATATTCTGCTCTGATTAAGGTGAAGCAAGGAACAGTGACGCCCTGCCAACCAATTAACTGCATATAGAAAGCTTCCAATGCCTCTCGGGTGGTGGTGTGACAGCTCCTTTTCAGTATAATAGTCTGTTTAAACAAGGCAACTATACGTTTTGTCCTGTCGAAGCGCTTTGTCCTGTCGTTTGTCTTGTGCTGTTTTGCGTTAGTAGTTAATCTGAATAAGCTTTAACTAGACCATCAACGCATTGCGTTAAAGAACATCCAGGCATTCATTGTTTAGCCCTACCGCTGCTGTACCAGTGTAGAGAACAAAGCAAGGTCGCAAATTGATCACCTGTATTTACTACAAGGTTCCTTACTACTATTACACAGCACGAGAGATGCAACAAGGTATTGACAACGCCTATATTATGGAAGCAGCAGAGACTGGCAGCACACATAAAGAGGAGGGGATGGCAACGGGGGGGGGGGGGGGGGGGGTATCATTATCAGAAGAAGGAGGAGAATATTACGCGTTGTTAAGATTGCCCACAATTGCTCCGCCCGAGCGCCAGTTCTAAAATAAAGGCTGCATGGTTGATTACATCTTGGAGCAATTCCTTGCGCGTTATCCAAACTGCAACAACCAAACTATTTTATCAATCGCAATACAAACCGGTATCTCGGTGCAGCTTTATAAGGAGGCTAAGCACATCTCTCCTAAATATGTGACGTCCTCGCATAAACAAAAAATTCACCGACGATTGCGATACTCCCTAATGCGAATTTTGAGCGCGGCTTCGTGTTGGGGCCACGCCAACTGTGTGTGAAGTTTTTGCTATCCGCAGTTGTAGCTATGTAACATACGTTGCATATTGCCACAGAAACTGTGAGCGCTCGAGTGTCACGCACACCACTTTGTGCATTGCAGGCGTCATGAACCAAGCGAAACGCCGACAGCCCCGTAAGGACAAGTGAAGAAAGCCGCAGTGCACGTGCCAGCCCTGAATACGCACGAACTCCGACCGACGGGCCAGCGCGCGTGACGAAGGAAGAAAGCGAGGTTAGAGGCCGTGATGCCGACAGACTCCACGTTCACTCACTTTCGTCCTCGCTCCCTTTATCGGCCACGCCGACGACGACAACTCCAGCGGACGACGCCCTTCAACGCGGGAACGGGTGCCTAAATCTGCGCTCTAAAATGTCACGCGCTTCAGTGTGGGGCCCTCTTGCGTACTGGTACATCTGATATCTAACGTTTTATGCCTAATTCAGAAAATTATAATGGGTAATGTTCAATGCCCCCATGGCCAGTACACTGCACACAACTTGATGTTGTGTTCAGGCCTCTTTCCTGTGTTGCACTGCCATGCTGGCGTTTGCTCCAATTCTACGCGGACGCCATAAAGGAAAGCGGCTTCAGTTATTTTAAAACCCTTAATCGCGCTCAATTTTTACGCTGCATACCACACTAATCTGAAGTGGTTTAAGATTACACTTGCATCCCAGGGGCCTTCGTTTCCGGCCTGAACTACAGTGCTTTGCGGGCAAGCCTCTCAGTCGCTTCGTTGCTTGCTATGCCAATATGAGAAAATACCAGCTGGAAACACAGCGCAAATCCAGCGCTTTGTCATTCATGTAATGTACGCTGGATGCCCTCGACAAGGGAGAACCCTCGCTGTAATAGTTGCTGTGTCACCTTACAGTCTGAAGAGAGAACCTCAAGTTGGGTCTGAAGCAAGCTCAGGTTTCGCAAGGTTGCTTCAAAACCTTTACTGTCGGACTACGTGAAGGACATGACGCGGTAACGTATTGCAGGCCATGTTACACTGAGAGCATAAATCCCGTAAGTCGCTGCGCTAGCTTCATTCTCTTCGGGACGGAGCCCCAGTGTATGGTTGACGATGGTTGTATAATCTGTCAAGTTGCTCGAGTATTAGCGACCTTGCTCCTGCCACTGGCGTAATGCACTTGGTGCATATATAGCAACCGCACCGAGCGAGCGTGCTCGGCGCTCGGAGTCCACGTTCGCATCGTGTTGTGTTTACTGTGCGGGCACGGAGTGTGGCCTGGGAACTCGAGTTACGGTGGCCGGGTCGGCCGGGTGTTGTAAACACAGCCGCCGGGCCGAAGCTACGAGTCGCCCCGTCGCTGCTGCCTCGTTCACCTCGCAGCGCTTTTGCTTAAATATACGAATTCTTATTGTAGACGTGCCTTTGTCTTTCTTTACTTGTGAACACGCAATATCATCAAGCAACCAATGCCCCGGACGTCTACACATACATGCGGACTGTTTTCATGTGACTCTAAAGACATCATTCCTTCTTACGAATAAACTTAAGACCGAGAGCACTAAGTGAAAAGCACTTAGTCACTTAGGCGCACTTAGTCACTTAGGCGCGAAAAGACGAGAGGTTCGGCCCCCTCCGAAGTATCTGGATAGAGGCTATCTCTGCATGAGTCTGACAACTGCAATACGTGTAAACGTGTTACAGCTGTTACGTGTACAATTGTGAACTGTAAGCGGTACAACTGTGAAAGTGTAGCGTTTCTTGATAAACGTCTTGCTGATCCCTTTGTAATGAGCGGAAAGCTTTACACCACTCCCTCGTTACGCTATTGAGATGGTGTGATGTCTGGTGCGAGTCTACTCTTCTGCCACGCAATATTACACCAGTTAAGGTGACTCCTCACCCTATATGACTTTAAAGAAGCTGCAAGCACTGGCGCGACTCTGTCGTAGAACACTTGACTGCTATGCAGAATGGCTGGGTTCGATTGCGGCTCGAACCATTTTTTTAATATCACACTGGAGAGGTCATGGGAGAGTTTCTCTACCGCAATTAACATTTTCCAAGGTCAGCGTCTGATGAAACATTTAAGCCTTTCGCCTTAATAACAGAACTACATTTACTGCAACGACTGAATCGATACGAATGCCACCACTACATAGTGATAAGGCAAGCAACTGTAGTAACAAACTTCTCTCCTGTCTCGTTATCTCCATAGGCGTTGTTGCTTCCATAAACTTTCCGGTAACCTTGTATTCCGCAAACAGTAACTTGTTTACGGGCAAGCTAGGGCTCTCTAGTGTCGCACCAACATCTTACTGACTTCGTGTTCTAAACCCACGAGTTTGAGGTGCGCCATTTATCTTAGGCCGAGACATATACTACTGTAGTCGAAGTACCGCCTTCAAATTGGTGCTTATCATTACGTTGTTTTGTATACGTCTACCTTACTATATTTTTGCAAGGTGTTTATTCGCCAGCTAACTGAAAGAGACACTAAGGAGTTGATGAAAAGACGAAGCTACCGTGACACGTCTTGTAACAACTTCATTTTGAAAAATTTTTTGCGCACGTTTTTTTCTTGCTTTGCAAGAATGTTCGAGAAGCTACATGAAGCGCTGACGCTCTTCTTCTTCTTTTTTTTTGTATGAAGTGACAATGAAAGCTGGTATCTGTTTACTCGCCGCTGCCTTCAGCGCCGCTGAATCTGGTCAACCTGAAACCAAAGTAACACAGGCAATCCGACAGTTAACCAATTCTTTAACCAACGCGTTGAAACTTCGCTTTCAAAAGAATGCAGACGAAGTGAGATCTCAAGTTGCACATACCATTTACGCCCCCGAACAAATAGGCGTCAAGTAAAATGCTGAAAGCTGTGTAGCTCTTTCAATTTTCTGACATCGCCTGAAAACCGCCGCAATCTCGTCTAGAGGACGTTATTACGTCCAAGCCGACGCCATTTTCACTTTTTTTCTCGTATTTCGTTTTTTTTTTGCTTGAGGCTACGGATGCATTGTGTAAAAGCCAATGTTGTTGAGGCAGTTTTTTTCTCTTTCTTTTTGAAGAATTTCTCAACTGGTGACAACTCCACGCCTACACTTTTCGTTTCACTTTTCATCGATCGCCGCGATCGCCTTGCGGCATTGTTGCCGAAGTCTCTGATGAAAACAGAGTAACTCTGAAACGTTTCCGAAGAAATTTCGTTGTGAATTTCTCTACGACGAACTGGAGTTAAAAAACGGCGCCTAAATGCAAGCTTCTTTTCTGGGAATATGACGACACTGTGAAATTAACCATTCTGCGCACTCTTACAATGATCACAAGTAAGGCATTAACAATAATAAAGTGTTTTCGAGACACAAACAAAAAAAGATGGTTGATCAGAATAAGACGAAAGTAAAGCGTGCCCTTATAGAAGTAACTGAATATTTACTGTACATTCATATAACAGAGTTTGTACAATGTATATTGATGTCTGGCAGCTATAGCAGCGATTAACGTGGATGCACCCACTTTGACGATTGGTGGTACATCTCCATACCCACGACTCACATCCATGTTAAATGATTAAACAAACCCTTGGTAGCTGTAGTAGTTAACAGTGTAAGCGTAATCAGAGAACGAGGTGTGATAGCCAGAAGAGCGTCGCATATTGAACCCAGAACTTGGTCGCCATGCCGCGGCATGTTAAAATGTGATTGAACACCACGGCCGGACTAGAGGGAAACGCAAAGCGCGTCGTGCCGTCCCGGTAGCCCAGCCGCGATTTTTCTCGGGGCGAGCGCGTGAGCGGGGAACGCGGTGTTACAGCCAGGTGAGGCAGGCTCGCGCCGCAGAGCAATTTTTGGTTTGGATTAGCGTGATGCTATGAGCGATGCCGACGCTGTAACGCGTTGCAGGTGCTAATCGCGGAGGCCACAGTAATGACGAATTACTTTATTTTACCGCTCCCATAGGGCAACACCACCCCGTCGACCGGGAGAGTGGTAGATATAAAAGGCGCGTTTGTAAAGCCTCTAGAGTCTGTGACCATGGCGCAGTGGATAGCGTGCCCGGCATCTGTTGTTGCGGACCGAGCGGTTGTGGGTTCGATCATCTAATTGTGTAAAATTTTTCGGCGTCATTTCCGTGACGGAAATACGTCACTGAAGTCTTGGTGGACCCCGGCATAAAACACTTTCGTGTTAAAAATATTGTGTTAATCACTACATTGCCCTAAAGCTGGAAGCTCTGCAATTTAAAAAAATGGCCGCGTATCTACGGGCTTCGCTCCAAATGTCGTCGAAAGACGGCAGTCTTTTGCCGGCCGTACTACGTGAGTCCTGGTCTCATCCGCGGCCACCCGTGATGCTGTTCTCGTACCATTTGGGGAGAGCCTAGCCACTGCCATCTGGCAGTGGCGTCGGGAAACATGAGCTTGTGCAGAACCCAGGGCCACTGCCAGGTGGCAGCACCATATCGTCGGCAGAGGGCTTTTTCTTGAATAGCGTCGCATTTTCAGCGCAGCCTAAGAAACACTAGGGTCTTTAATTACGTATTTATGTATTTTCTAGTAAGGGAACACACCACCTAATACTTAGGTATTGATGTTGCGCCTCAGATATGCGTAATATTTGCTTTTTGGTCGACAATGTTCACAAGTATGAACGCAGCTACCAGTTCAGGATGGCGGGGCATTCAGCAAGTGCTTAAACTTTGGCCGTGTGGCTGAATCATGTGACAGACAGACAGACAGACAGACAGACCAAAATGTCTGCGTTCGAGTATCCCAAGAAAGACTAACGTCTTTAAAAACTTGGAGCCATTCATATCTGTGAAGGAGGGTGACCAGCGGAGGTGACGGGTGCGCTCCCGCCTCTGCTCTCGACGGCGTCCTTCATAAGTGCGCGGCTCCTCGGGCTTTCCACAATGCGTGGTCGACCCATGCTTGCCACGCACAACAGCGCAACGCAGCGCCTAGACTCTACTGACATGGCGAATCACGCACGAAACGTGCCACGCTTCAGTGAAGCTTTTTGCACCCCACGCTGTGTTTCGCCACCTCCGGGATAGGTCCAGCTTTGACCGAACGAGTAGGTCATTTGAGCACGTCAGCATGTGAAGGCATGTACTGACGTCATCATGTGATGTTACATCATCATCATCATCATCAGCCTGTCTACGCCCACTGCAGGGCAAAGGCCTCTCCCATGTTCCGCCAATCAACCCGGTCCTGTGCTTTCTGTTGCAATGATGTTACAATGATGTTACAAATTTTGGTGGTACGTGACGCCATGATGACATCAATTGAGACGTCATTCACTGGCGTCATCGCTCGTTTGAAAGAGGTCACGTGTTTTTTTATTGTTTTTTTTTGTACACGGACGGACGCCGTAAAGTCATGAATGTGTGCCATCTACAGCTCCCGCTGCAAAAAAAATGAAAAAAGAAACACGCACACAATGCTACTATCACTATTCTTAAACTACATCATACTCATTCCTCCTGCTCGGGCCAGTACACTGATAAGATAAAAAAACATGAATTCCGAGCAGGTACGCAAGAAAAAAAAATACTTACGCAATTTTTCGTACGGGTCAACTTCTCCGCATTGCCTCAGTATGATGCGTACGGCTGGCTCCACTGGGCATTCTGCGATTGGTCATTATTTGTGGCTGCTGAATACAAGTATGCAAATAATGCACGTGCCTTTTGTTGAGGTTCATTGGCCACTTGCAAAATAAGCATAGCAAAACCCACCTGATTTACCCATACTAAATATCTCTCTTTCCTCTTCCCGTTCAACGCACTTAAATATATACTAGGATGCGCAGGCAAGAAGATCACGTGCGAGGTAAAGAGTACGCGACCACCTTATCACATCGTCATTAATCATATCACACAATTTGTTACTGCAACATAACGCTCACTCACCGTTAAGAATTCTTACAAAACTCGTCGCACAACAACGTATCGGCCCTGTTGATGCGTACTGCAACAAGTGAAAAGCTCTCCAGAATGTCGGACGATTTGCGGACACCCGCGACATCTCGGTTCACAGGCCGCGAAGCTTCCGCAAAATATTGCTTCCCTCCGTGGCGACGGAAAATAAAAGAAAGTCGACGACTTCTGCGTCGGCGAGAAGTACTCGCTCGTTCGAGCGCCGGACGTGGAGGGGGTAAACTCGTCGGAAACGGTGTCGCCGACCACAACGCAAGGCTTTTTCTCGCGCCGGAAAGCCGCGGAGCCGACGTGCGGAGCGTATACAGAGTTGAGAAAATATGAGCTGGGGGCTGAGCGCTGATTCTTCTTAAGCGTCGGGGTATACTGTTAACAGAGCACGGAGTGCGGGGTGCTGCGAAAGAAAAGCCGAGCCTAATTTTCCGCTCCAAGCAAAACAACCCCGCTCGCTGGTTTCCGCATAATTGGTTTTCCTTTACCTCTTACTCAAATTTACTCTTTAAGACGCGTTTGTTCGTTTGTTCAGTTAAGCGCGCCGATTATATCGGTCATCTTAAACACACAACGGAACACGGAGCTATACGGGCGTGCTCTAAAACAGCTCATTCAGTGCCGCCCAAAGAGACGCTTAGTCCCCGGTTCAACCATTGTTATACCATAAGAATGAAACGCGAAGGACTGCACGTGCACGGGATGAAAGGAACTCTACCTGAAAAAAAAAAATTCAAGATAAGATCTCGTTTCCCAGAAAAGTGAGCTGAGAACAACTAAAACGACCAATCGTACAAGCAAAAGAAGGCGTGACGCTTTACATACCCAGCAGGAAAACTTTCAGTGCCGTTTGCTAGACAAGAAAGAAAACGAAAAACGAATGATACAGCGAGAAAGATCGGGGACCCGCATACAATAACAGGATGGCCCGAGCTCGGCTTGCCATCGCCTTAATGATGCAGGCTTTTCTTGCTTGTATTTCATTGCGTTTATTTCGAACGCACTTTTCTGGGCTATTCTTTCTGATCCTCTCGCTTTGCTCTAGTTGTTCCTTTGTTCCAGATAGCAGGGATGGGAAAACGGGTGAGGGGGTAAATGAGAGAGGGAAAGAGCCTCCTGCGGCTGTCGTGTCTTTGTTGCGGTACAAGTTCCGAGCGCAATTCAGACCAGAAGGGGAACACTATTTCCATACGCTGTTTATCTTCCGACCCGAAACATGTACATGCACAAGCGATGAGAAGGATAGAGAGAGAGAGAGAAGCGCTCGCGCTTAAAAAGAAAACGCTCAGCAGCTGGTGGCGTGCGACAAGCTGGCGACAGAAAGAGCGCGTACTGCATGCACTTCGAAGCGAAGTGGAACAAAACCTCGAAAAACAAAATTTTTAATAAGAGAAGGCCGCGCGACGAGGCGAATTTGGGAAATAAGCCAGGAAAAAGAATACACGAATATATGGAAGCAAACGAAGCGGAAGCGGCAAGCCGCGGAAAGTCGCGCGCGGGCGCTGACCCATATGCATCGTCACCCGGGCGCTGTGCCGCCGCCGCTGCGTCTTTCCTGTCTGTCCCTTTTTTACCCGGCCACCACGATGCGGTTTTTGCAGAGTGACGAGACCGCCGACGCGAGAAAGAAGGCTCGATTGCGGATCAAAATTCGGCGGTCGCAGTTTAGACGCTCAGCTAGCGCGCACTCAAGACTTCTCCTCCGGCTCTCTTTCCTCGTTGCGAGGCGGATGCACGCTCGTCTTCTCTCGGAACGACGATGGCCGGGTGGCCATGCGCTTGAAAATGCGTCGTTCGCGTCAGCCCCTCCCTCCTTCCTCCGCATTCTGCACCCCTCGCCGCGGATTCTTCCGCGTCCTTTGCTCGCACCATCTCGACCGGAAGAAAGTGTCTCTGGCCTCTGCTTCCTTCGTGCCGCTTACTGCTGCAGCTCCCGTTGTTACTGCTCTCCCGGGCTTAGTGCAGCATCTCCGGAAGCTCGTTCCGGCTGCATCGGAACCCCCTCCCACCCTCCCTTCGTGCGCCCCTCCTCCTCCTCTTCTACGGCCCTTGCCTTTGATCCTTAATACTCCCGGGCCTGCGAGCCTGCAGTGGGCACGCGTCGCTGCCTAGACGGAACGGGCTAAGTGAATTCTCTGCTCATCTTTCTTCGCCGCCGTCTGCTGGTGCGCCAGCTCGCCATGTCTGCGCGTCGGAGCACAGAACAAACGCAGACAGGAGGGGACGCGAAGCGAACGAGTGTCTGTCTCTCTCTCTGTGTGCAAGGCCCACCGCGCGCATCGGAAGTGACAAACGCCGCGAGCGGTCGGCCGTCATTGAGCAGGGAATCTTAGGGATGCAGGAGCGTGGAAGTGCAGCGGAGGTTTCTTTGAGGAGGATGAGCAGGAGAAATAAAAGGGAGAGGCCGTTGTACTACCACGCTGACATGGGCGACGTAAGGGAAGAGTCGCGTGGGATGACGCTAGGTGAAAAGCGGCCCACGGAGGGAGGAAAAGGCGCGCGGTATATCGGAAAAGGCCGGGCGGGTGTCCCCCGGCCACGCCAAGCGTGCGAGCATAGGGCGTGTTCTGCGGCGAGCTCTGACGCCTGAGTCATGCTGTCCTGGCGTTTCCACATCTCTGCTCCGCTCAGACGTGCCTGCTGTCGGGTATTCTGCAGCATCAAGATTTTAGTTCGCATTCTCTCTTCGTTTTTTTTTTTCTCCCTTGTCAGCACGCCATACCTCGGGTTTTATGTAAGCTAGAGGAACAAGCTGGGAGAACCGCGCCATGGGTGAGAAAATTCCTTTCGATGGGTGAACGATGATGTCGAGATGCGTTCAAGTCTGGACGGGGGATGGGGACGAGTACGTGGGGAGGGTGGAAGGGGAAAGGGGGGGGGGGAGGCGTCAACGCGAATGAGAGAGGCTACGCGGGCAATGCTGCCGCCCACGTACGACACCGCGCGCCAACAATGAACCGAATATTGACGGGAACAAGATTATGCAGCTCTAACGAGCGGCAGGGCCGTGCGGGAACATGTTTTCACGGCCTCTCTTTTGTGCGTTCGCTCTAGTCATCGGCAGATCCAGCGCAGGGGGTGAAGATTAGAGGAAGGTGGAAGGATGAGGGGGCGGGAAAAAGCACACCGTTCGACGTTGACACGTCGCATGTAACGCGAAGGGGACAGCGCGGCGTAATGAAATGTGCATCGTTGTGTTCTTGTGTGTATAGATATATACATTTCCATACCTTCACCAGTTTCCGGAGGACAGAGAGTTGTCTGACTGAAGCGAACTTATTCTAGATAAGGTGTGAGGTGTTTCACGGAGAGGCTCTCAAGTCCTTTTAAAAACTTAGTGCTGCGTACGTGTACAGCCCAAGGCGCTTCACTGGGAAGTTCCGTTCGGCAGGTGTCACGCCTGGGTGCTAAGATTGTCCTTTTCCATTGCTTTCTGCATCTTTTCTTTTTCGTACCGTACTTGGCAGCACGCTTACTCGAATCGTCTTGAGAAGAGCACGGCTCTTTAACGCACACTTCGATATTGCAACGTAAGACCACTTTTCGTTGCAAGGATAATTCGCTTGTTTCATTGTGCTTAAACGAGTCGTACCGCGCCACTCTCCTTGGCTGTTTTTGAATAAGACGTCAGCTTCATTCCTGCGAAATATTTCGTATCAGGTGCTGAATTTCGCTTCGGCGTTGAGAAGTCTAAATGGCTGGCAAAAGCTAGCGTTTTTATACATAAATTCTAGCTGAATCAAAATCTTCATCCTTCTTTCTCGTCGCCGCTCGGCAGTAATCGATGGCTCGTCGAAATGAGCTTCCGGAGAAACTAACTTTTGCGCTGGATTGGGCGTCGCACGCCCGAGCGCGTTTCGTGATTGCGTCTCGCATTTGCTTGCTAATCGGTGGTTTTCCGAAGTTACCGAAGTGCGAGTTTCTTTTTTGTGTTTTCGTATTATTTCACAGCTTTTCTGATTTTGGCGTTTCGTGAAGTGTACGTACAGGATAATTTTTTTGCTCCTCTAGCGCTGGCCCGCGCCTCTTCTGGAGCTTCATTCATTTGGCACGTGCGTATATGCAAATGAGTTTGGCTTAATGCTTCTATTCGCTTAGAGAGCTTGCCTCACCGCTCAAAACTCTCCATGAAGTTGTCTTAATGAGCCCCGCCAGCCTCTTTTGTCGCAAAGGGTTCAGTTTGAACGCGGCCACTTTGATGATGCTTGTTCCCCTCTGAAGAGAAATTGAGCAAGAGCTTAGGAAACGTTGAGTTCGCGGCCCGTGAACGTCTGCATATTCCTCGCCGTTTAAACGTGACTATTTCTTCTGCCAGTATTTCAGATGTAACAAAGTGCATTTAACGATGAACGTCTTCACTATCGACACGCGCGTTTGTCTTGTTTAAGCGCTTCTCTGGCACATAAAAACTAAGCAAAGAGATGGGAAAAAATTTCGCGAATCCCTTGAACTGTACCACGAACGCTATAAGAAACATTTTCCAGGCATGTGGCTATATTCATGATCGTTTCTGAGGCTGCTAAGCGTAACGACTTGGAGGAAGAAAGGCAGGAAGGTCAACCAGACGCCCGTCTGGTTTGCTACACCACAGTGGGGGAATGGGATTAAACGATGAAAAGAATAAAAAATGTGTACATGAAGAACTGGATTCTTTAAGTCCAGTACTTACAAGGCTACAGTAGGCACCGTGATCCGTCTACTGCTGTCACTTAGTAATGAGGTCAGGCATGTGTAAATTTCTGCAGTGGAATGTGGCACGCCCGAGGTCCTGCATCTAATGCTCTTCAGACTGTTATGATACGAGTCAATCTTCTTTTCGACCTGCATGGGACGCAGCATTGTTGCTTTAGCACGCACGAACTTTTCGTATCTTCACTTACGAGGTGCAACAATGTGTTTCGGCAAAGCGGAGATCTGCGCGCGGAAGTCGAGTTTTGGGCGACAACAGCATCAAGAAAACGACGTAGAAGATTACGATGCAAACGTGGCTAGTGATCGGCGTCGAGGAATACGTCACTGTATATGTGACGAGATAATGCACAGAAACGCATGGCCGTCAAAAACAGGCAGTTCCGATGTGATGGTAGAGCGTACAGAATGTTAAAGATGTAGAAAAATTTGGCACAATCAGCTACAGTTAGCATGCACGTAATAAATGTGAAGTAGTGCGTGAATCCTTCCAGCTCAAGATGCCCACGCTAGTCGAATCGATGGGGCCAAGACGGGTTTCAAGAAATTGAAATTCGTCAAGCGTCACGGCGCGTACACCCCAGTTTTGGCGGCAGTCCAATTACACTGTCTGTGTGATTGGCCCGATTTATTCTAACAGTGCAAGCCAGATTGGCGCGACTACTACATATGTATATATATATATATATATATATATATATATATATATATATATATATATATATATATATATATATATATATATATATATATATATATATATATATATATATATATATATATATATATATATATATATATTTAATACGTAGGATCATTGTTACGGACAACATAGATGCGTAGGCGCTGCTTTATGTCGCACAGATGTATATTCGTGCAAATTTCATGAACTCGATAACTTATGCATTGCATCTACAGCGGTCGTACTCGTAAAAACGCGTCACCAGGAGGTTGTACTTCACGTCATTCACTGGCTATGTTTTAAGGCGCCGTATTGATCTCTATCGCACGAACATCACTCAAGCTGCTACGATTAACCATGGAACTAAAGTTGACTGTTTTTGGAAAAGCGGTATCCTGAACAGCATGTCAATTTGCCCTAATCAGTGTACTTTGCGTCTCGCTGAAGCTCGTTTTTAATTGAAAGATTCGGTTTACCATATCATAGTATTGCTCCCAAGGCACGAACCGCGTGTTACATGCGTAATGCCTTGCTTAAAAAAAAAGTGACTGAGCGACGTTGACTCGGAGTTCTATAAATTGTTCCATGGGTTGAAGCGACTCGAGGATTCATGTCGCAACTGTAATAGCCAGAATAGGTATCTTCAGAATAGGAATCTTCAGCATGCCCCCTGCTTTCCTTTGCAATGGCTGACCGTGCAGTTTTTCTTAAGTAGCATTCGTTACTTTAGTAGCATTCATAAAACGGCAGAAACAGCTGTTTTATCAACAGATTCACAATAGTGCGTCAGACCTGAGCTATCTCCAGTTTCATTTCCTCGAGCAAATACAAAACTAAGCATAATGTCTTAAGGGCAAGTCTCCATCGCAATAAAAAACGCCAGGCCTGCGCTGAAACCGCAGCACAGTCACAGCGAAAGCTGGAAGAGCGGCGTTTCTAGAGCCCGTTAAGCTCTCTTGGGGCTACAATACAAGTACACTAGAAAGGTACCCACTACGCCATAAATCACAATTTTTGTGGAGTTGGGAAGCACCTACTAAGACATTATTCGTCATTCTGCGGAGAAGCGAGGCCCCAGCTACACGTCTGTAAGGCATTATGTGCACTTTGTTGACGCGACGACTGATGACGATGAAGATTTAAGGCTCAGCCCTTTGTAATGGGTTAGAATCTTTAAACGGCCCACCAGTTATGTAATTTGCATTGGGTGATGCCCGGTCGCTATTTCCCTCTCCCGTCATGCTCTATAACATAGGTTGACGTGGGAGAGAGACGGGGGGGGGGGGGGGGCGAAGAACTTTACTGAGACCCCAAGGAAATGGATCATGCGCTTATGGGCTTCCTTGGCAACCAATACAAGTGCACTTGCGAGGAACCCACTACGCTATAAATCAGTGTAATTTTACTGAGACCCCGAGGAAGTGGATCGTGCGCTTATGGGCTTCCTTGGCAACCAATACAAGTGCAATTGCGCGGAACCCACTACGCTATAAATCATTGTAATTTTTGAGAAGTAGGGCAGCAGGCACTGTGCTATTTTTCGTCATTCTACGGAGAGCGTTGGTACCTGCTATACGCATGTAAGGCATTATGCGCACTTTGTTGAAGCTGTGCCTGATGACGACGAAGAATTATGGCAGAGTCCTTTGTAATGGGTTGGAAGCATTCAACAACCTACTCGTTGCGCAATTCGCATTGTGTGACGCCTGGTTACAGAATTCGCGTTGAGCGACGCTCGGTGCTTATTTTATTCTTCTACCACGCTATATTGCATATGCTAATGTGGTTTCCTTCCCGACATGAAGCCTGTATAGGACCTTTTCGCAACGCAGTTTCAAGCACCGGCATGGCTCAGAGGTTGAAAATTGGGCTCCCACGCAGAGGGCCCAGGTTCGAACCTCGTTCCATCCTGGAACTTTTTTTCTTCGTTTTTTTTCTTATTTCGAGCGGTTACGGACACCGCCGCCGCCGACGCCGCCGCTGTAAAAAAAAGTGGCAAGAATGTTCCGTCGTTCGAAATCAGATAAGAAATTTGTGAGAACACCCCGTTTAGTGCAAATGAAAGCGAATACATTAAGTGGGATCTAACAATAGTTGAAGAAACAAAGAAAGGAGCGGCACCAAAGGTGAACTTGAGAATCATAGGCCTTGGTGAATGAGATTGTACTGTGTTGCTGAATAATTCAAGGGAGAGTCCTATTGCTGTTAGCAAATGTGTCGCTTAACTTTCTTTTGTACTAAATTCTAAGTTTGTACTAAGTTCTTCTAGCACTACTTAATCGCATTATTTCTAGTGGAGAAATTCCCATAAACTTGAAAACAGCAATAGTTATACCTTTACACAAAAACGGTGCGCGTGATAAAATTGAAAACTATCGTCCAATATCAATTCTGCCTTCTATAGCGCAAATACTAGAAAACCATTTACTGTTAACGATGACAAGCTTTCTCGACCGCCACAACATTTTATCACCCAGTCAGTATGGTTTTCGGCAGGGGAAAAGCACTCAGACGCTATTGGAAGACTTCTCTGATCAGTTGAACGCAGCGTTCGATAACAACAAGGTTGCCTGTGCGCTACTTCTTGACTGCAGCAAGGCTTTCGACAGTGTCCATCATACCTTGTTATTGGATAAACTTTTTCAATTAGGATTTAGGGGTGCTTTCTGGTCTTTGTTGGCAAATTTCCTCCAAGACAGGCGTCAACTAGCATCCGTTGGGCAATCTCGTAGCGCGTTCCAAGCCATCAATACCGGCGTTCCACAAGGATCGATTCTTAGTCCACTGCTATTCAATGTATTTGTAAATGACCTTCACAGCGCGATACCAGTTTCTCTATATCAATACGCCGACGACACTGTGATCTTGACGTCTGCTAACAACTTCTATGAGGCGATTACTCTTCTGCAGTCAGCTGCCACTAAAGCCATGGATTGGTTTCGTGACAACCTTATTAATATAAATGTGTCTAAAACTAATTTCATCTGCTTCCATAATCCGTTGAAGAAAGTAACCCTTGACTATCCTTTCATTTTGCATTGTTCGAATTGTTCATCCTGCTTTAGGCTACAGTATACTGCGTTATGGAATAACCATTTACGGGCACTGTGCTGTCCAATGGCACAATAGATTAAACAGAATATTACGTTCGATATTAAAAAAATATTTCTTATGACTTGAACATGAACTCAGAGAGAGACATTTTCAAAGTGCTCTTAATGCCGAACTTCAATGATCTCCTAATTCAAACGGTTGTTTTAAAACATTTCTGGTCCAAAGAATTCCTGGTTCCATATGTCACTTCCCGTTCTCTAAGGCCCAAAGTCCGTTACTGGAGACCGCGGTGTTCAACAAGGTATGGAACTAGAATACGAGCCCATTATGTTCCAACTTATTTCAATGTGCTACCCCCCAGCATTTTTCGCATAAAAACAAAATAAAATAAAGAAACTGATGCGGCGTATCTGTCGATAATTTTAATGCATGTCATGTCTGGTGTTATCTCATATGTACTCATTTGCAAGCATGCAAGTGAACAGTCATCTAGTGTGGTACCTTGCTTAAGAAACTTTCGCTGTATTTACGTTTTTTGTTCACTCTCAATTTCTGTAATTGTTATATATTGCTAATAACTATCGCTTGTATGCCCTGTTGCTTCCAATCTAATGTGCACGTTGTTTTTTTGTCCTATCATCGCTCTTATGCCATGTACTACAACCTTGTAACGCGCTCGGTTTGTTTCGCTGTCTGCCAGGCTCTGCCACTCAAGCCACCAATTGGCTTTGGCAGGCCTAGCCACATGTACTGCTTTATTTGAAGAAATAAAAGGCATTATTATTATTATTATTATTATTATTATTATTATTATTATTATTATTATTATTATTATTATTATTATTATTATTATTATTATTATTATTATTATTATTATTATTATTATTAAATGAAGTAAGCTGACACAACTAGAACGACGACAAAATGAAGGCCCCTTAAAGGGAGTGTCATTATGCGCTCTACGCCGTGCTATATAACACTTTCCAGAAGCACTCGGAACGATGCTTACAGCACACGGAGTTCCAGCGTCGTTTTAAGTGCCGCTCTTGATGTTACCGGAAGCCATCCCACGTTCTTTTCTTCCTTCGCTTAAACGTTCCACGAGCACTCGGAGAAATTATATAAACACATCGCTGTTCCTCGGGGTCTGCAGAAGAACGCGCGCTGTATGCGAGTCGCGCTCAATGACAGCAACCCTGGGTCTTGTGTGGCACTTAAATAGATGGCGCGCTTTCGTCTGTAACGCTTTTTTTTTTTTTTGCTGTCGAGGACATGCGTCGCGTTACCTTACCCGTGTTCCGCTGCCATAATGGATTTACATGACGTCAGACTTGAGCCGTTGTTGTTTACTCCTCGGGCGCTAAGCATCTTTCGCGAACCGCTTCGTCTGTAGGCGGTATGCGCGTAGCGGCGTTTCACGCTTAAAAAAGTGAGAAGGCGGGAGGGAAATATGAAAGGGAGCTTCAGAGGCTATACCGAAATACGGCGGCCCCGCGAGCTTTTGCCAGCGGGTGAAAGTGCGCCGGGGCGATGAAAGGCGGGAGAGGCATAGTTACATGAGGCTCTCCGTAGTTTAACGAGGTCGCATCTCATCTGGTAGCGGGGTCCACCGGACTCTCAGTCCAGGAGTGGTGGGGATTAAAGTGCGCGGGAGAGGATGGAAGAGGGTTTTAATTATGTAGACGTTGTCCCATTAACCGATAATGCGGCAGTAGCTGAAGCCTGAGCCCACGTGGCCACTCACACAAGTGTGGTCCTTTGAAGAGAGGGAAAAGAAAGGGAATAGGGTGTGTGTGTGTGGGGGGGGGGGGGGGGGTGTAGATGGATATGAGGGTCTTGCGGAGCTGCAGATGAGATTTAGCTGCTGCTAGGAAGATGGGTTAGGTAAAGGAAAAGCGGGATAGGGGGGAAAAAGGGTCGGGAAGTTGGTAGAAGAAAGAGAATAGGTTTGAATTCCTGAGGGACCCCGGGAACAGAGAGCCGCCGCGGGAAAAGAAGGCACGGTTTGGAGGGGAAAGGAGAGGTGCGGAGGCGGTGGCAATTAATCCGCCCTTTCGGTGTCGGCGCGCTGGCGACACCCGCCATGCTATGGCCATGGCGGCCGGCGAGGAATGCTGGCGCAGGCGCCGCACCGCCGCCGCACGAGGAGGAGGCGGTCGGCGTCGTAGTGGCCGACGAAGCGCGTGCGTACGAGGGCGAGCTTCTTCGGGGCAGCAGGCGCTGTCGCGCCGCTGCCGTAATTAGTGATGCATTATTCATAAGGGCCACCTTCGCGTCACAACTGGCCGTGATGATTTCATCCGAGGACCCGGAGTCTCATTGTCTCGCTCTCCGCCTAACGACGTCTCCTGTGTCGTATGCGATAAGTTCCTCGTATATATACGTTCAGCGTTCGTTTGCCTCTTTCGTTTGTTCATTTGGCCGGAGAGACTGAGCCAAGTTTGTTACTCGCGTGTAGTTTCCTGTTACTGTCCCCGCTGTCGCTGGCCGCGCGCTGAGCTTCCCCTGACACTGCGTGCTCGGCTTCCTGCGACTGTCTCGTACATGTAGGTTGCTGACGGTATGCCGCAGGGCCTCTACGATACACAGTAGAGTCTGTAATGATTGCAAGTTATCACCGTAATCTTATAGACAAAGGTGGGCGTACCCCAGGGCCGGTATAATATAGCGATTCATTTGGAATGACTTTCTTTTTCCCCCCTTAGTATCCACAGTTAAGTACCGGTCAGCTGTTGAGCTATCGTAGAGCCCATATTGCGGCGATGAAGGACGTAACCGCGAACTGCGTCCTTCCTCGGCGAAGACATTGAAAAGGCGAAGCTATCCTTCCAGCAAAACCTATACGAAGCGTCCAGCTTCCGGAAGCACTGGTACTTAAAGCGGATGAATTCAATAACTCATCAGGTGTTGAGAAAAGTGAGACAGGTTTAGACTAGTGGGGGCACAAGGGGGAAATGACTGATATGTCTAGAACCGGGGTCATTACACGCATATGTAACAGTACAATATAAAGCTTTCAATGAAGAATGAGAAACACAAGGTGATATCGGAAAAAATGTATAGAGATAAATGCTATTTTCTGGCGTTAGGCATATCTACATTGTTTGTCTAACTTCTTATGTTCCTTTCAAGTTCTTTTTACCTCCTTCGGCCTCAGTATATTATGCTTCCGTTAAAGTGAGAGTGTTAGAGTTCACTTCAATTCAGGAAATGTCCCTGCTAAAACAATTGCGAAGCAGAGCCCCGACCACCAGCCACGGGTAGAGAGAAGTGCAAATGAGTTAGAATCGTTATGGTGTCGCAGTGGAAGAATATTTGCGAATAACGCCTATTGATGTATCGCATGCGATAAATACCGAATTCCTCAGTTCAATAGCATCGGGCCTTTCGTACAGCTCATGGCTTACGGCGGTCACTTCATAGCATGTGAAATGACTGCAGTTTATTGAACGGAAAGCACGAAGCGATCTCACGAGCATTGCAATGCGCAAGGTGCGACTTATGAAAAAGGTGATGTCGTATACATCGCTTGGTTCGCCCTACAAGAAAGGAAACCGAACGAGAATAAAACTTAAAAACAAAAAAGACGAATGTTTCTCATGTGGCCTTATTTCCCGTGTTTTTCAAAACAAAACCAAACAAAAAATGAACGGTGAGATTACTGGTTTATAAATTACCCGTTCATAAAGCCATCAAACGCGCGCTTCCACGATTGTAACTGCAACACTGGTGGATTTATTGCAATTCGTTGCGCAACGGAGGAAAGCGCTCACTTCCCTGCATCTCTTGCAACCCGCAGCGATATACATGTCAGGAGGCGCAACACAATGAGCGTTATTTTTATTTCTACAGAGCCTTTCAATGATATTTATCCAGCCAGCTTGTCACTGATCAATTGCTATAACGGAGTGGAAGATCCGACAAATTGCCTTTCCTGGTGTGGTGTGCTCTAGCAAACATGTCGATTGATAACCTTCTGTCCTATAATGTACCTACAGTCTAGGAAGAAAAAAAGGAGTCCTTTGAACCTTTATTTTTTCTTAGAGTGTAGCATGCGCGAACTGCGCACGTATTCATAAATGCCCGCTGCGTTGCAGCCACATCTTACATGTCAACCAGAGCGTGCATTTTATGTAAGCACGTGCGCTTGCGCATATTACAACTCACACAACGGTTGTAGCCTTCCATATAGGGATCAAGTTATCTCGATAGCTTGAGCGATCGTAAGCCACTACACGTAGCCTAGTCAGTGTTGTAGACATCTATGAATGTGATTTCCAATCTGTGAATAAGTACAATATTAAGCAATTCAACCATGAAAATACCGGTAGTGAGATTGAAGCTCAAATATGCCCTTCAGTGGGATCTACTATCTGGCCTTTAATAATAAGGTTGATTCCGCTGTTCTTCTGCATCGAAGAGCATCGTTATTTGACGAAAGTTAATAACGACATTTATTGTGATTAATTACAGTAGTGGTATTGCCCCAGTTGGGCCCACCTTTCTTGTTATGCTGCTTCCTACTGCAGCGTGACGTAGTTGTCGATTGGCAATGGATCGCATTAATAAGCATAAGTCTCTTCATCCCTCATTTTTTTATGGTGTGCGCCACTGAGATTCGAGATCGAATAATACCAAGCATGCGTCACAAAACTAGCAACAATTCCCACAGGAACACCAGTGTGCCGCCTAATTATGATATGACGACGACTACTAATTAAACCTACGAGCTCTCTATACGAACTGACATCAAAGTTAGAGAGTAGCACTGAACGATGATGGAAGCAAGAAATGCCATAAAATGGTAATCAGAATAACCTAAGCACACTGCAGTGAAGCGGTTGCTGAGGCTGTGAAGCACACTGCAAGAAATAAATATTTCGAAGTCTGTGTACGGTTCATAAAAGACACGAGAAAGCCTTCAGTGCGTTTCTTTGTTGAAGTGATTCCAGAGATGGTTAGCAGCATCGCTTTAAAGTAAAATAAAAATAAGAATCTCCTTGACGAAGATCGCAATCAGTGTTCCTGTGCTCGACGCCCGAATTTCGCTTCAGTGGCCATTTACAATTTATTACCTATCGTATCATTCTAGATAGAGTCGCAATTATTCCCTCTGTCGTGGGTGGTTAAGAATAGTTTAACGTTACTCCTTATTAGCGCTTTCCAAGCTCGCTGGGACTCGAGTTTCCGTTGCAAAGCGTACGCGAGGGCATTTATTTTTTTACCGTTATTCGGGCTTTCTTAAGACAGGCTTTCATTTTCCGCTTTCGACAAAGATCCGAGATTTGAGGCAAAGCCACCAAGGTCTCGAGCCGTCTCGTGGTCCCTCGGGGGTGCAGTCAGGGATTCACATCTACTATAGCTCTCGTCTCGCTGACATTCCGTCAGTTTTTCTTGCTATTTTCTAAGAAAAAAAAATATTAAATGAAAGCAACTGCGCATGCGCGTGGCAAGATTAATTCTTGAATATCCGCGGGGAGTCCAAGCTATTACATGTTCTTTAATGGGAAACTACGCAGCCTAGTTTCACAGGTCCCGTCTTTGTGAGGGAAGAGGGAGGCGATAGCGAGATGTGAAATGGGAAACGCGTCGGCAACGGTTGCTACAGGGTTGGGCAGAATACGGCGCATACTGTATGGGGAAGCCTGCCCGGGGGTCCGGAGCTGCAAACGTGAGGAAAAGAGCGAAGGCCAGGGCTATGCTTTTGACTAAGTAAGCGGGAATTGTTCCTGCCACGTTGCCAGCCGTCTGCTCGACGGCCGCATAAAGTATTCACGGCGGCGAGGAAAAATAAAGCGGAATAAGATATGAGGTGCGGGATATGTATACGTGTGTGTCCGTGCGTGCGTGGGTTCATGCTTCCGCTGTTGGAAACGCGGGATATGAGAAAAATAGAGGTGGTGGAAAAGACAGGAAGAAAGGATAGGGACCTCGCTTGAGGGCGGAAGCAGTGGGAGAGGATGGGGAGTGGGAAGAGGAAGGCTGGCGCGAAGGCTGGCATGGATAGCGTAGTCTGTGGCGACAAGAATAATGTGACGCTCGTTCTGTAGCGAGCCCTCCCCATGCCTTCGTGGCCTCCTGGCGGCCCTTGCGCGCACGCGCTCGCTCTTTTTTTTTTTTTTTTGCACCAGCGCGTTTCTATATTTGAGTGAGTCCCCACGTTTTGTAAGCTCCGAATAGATGCCTTCTTTTTTGTTACACTTACATGCGCTTTTGTTACATCGTTGTCACGTTCCTTCTTCGCGTTTCTGTTTCTGCGCTGTAGCGACGTGGCACGTATTTTATGTACGCGTGCTTGTGCGTCGTTCTCTGAACTCTTCTGTTCTTCTATCGCTTCTCTTTTCTTTTCTTTTTTTTTCCTTTCCTTTTCAGCGCACTCTCTTAGGGCTTAGTTTCGGAGCCCGGAGATGGGTTCTCAGCGGGATTGCATCCTCCTCCTCCGTCGCTGACCAAAGGCTCGACCAACGGTTATTCTTTTGTTGCGTGTACTTATCTCTAGACTTATTCCACGCACGCACACACACACACACACACACACACACACATACACACAAATATATATATATATATATATATATATATATATATATATATATATATATATATATATATATATATATATATATATATATAATATATATATATATATATATATATATATATATATATATACGCAATGCGCAGCGCGCGCGCTCGTCGAGAGATGGGACGACTCTCTATTTCGCTTCCTCGTCGACTCGGATTCGCCTCTTCGCTTTGGTTAGCGATCCGTTCTTTATTTTCTACATCGCGGTTTGCCCATTTCCCCTCCGCACCCTTCTGTCATGTTTCTTCCCCCACCGTCCCGTCGACGAAGTCGGCGCGGAGGGCCGCAGCGGCGGCGGTGGCGATCGTTTCGTTTCCCTATATCGCCGCGCTGTCAGGCGCGTTGGCCGGAGCCTATGGTCTCCTATTTCTTGCTTCTCCTTTTAGTAACCGCGTCTCCTCAGGCCCACAGGCTGCCGGTTCTTTGTGGTCGGCCAGAAAACTGCGTCATTTTAGCCCGGCATATTGCGTCGGCTCTCGCTTCTGCATTGGGTCTCTCTCTTCGCTCTCAGGAAAGAACTTTGTGCGTGCGTCTGTGTGGTGCACTGCGAGCAATGGTCATTTACACGGCCGCCCAGCGACTTCGACGAAGGCTGCTCGCTAGATGCCTGGCAGTGAAGTGTGTTTCCCGGGCTGTCCATTGCGGGTGCCTCTCATATTGTAACCTTTACGCTCCGTCGGTCTATATATCTACTCTCTTTCCGACCGTGCGTCTGCGTAAGTTCGGCCGTTCTTTTTTTTTTCTCTGCTTTCGCTTTCTCGAGCTACATTTCGCGGATGAAGGAGACGCCAGCTTTTTTTCTGTGCTTCTTTGCTTCGCACGTCTGCCGGGAGACCAGAATATAACGCCTCTTTGTTGGGGCAACAGCGCCCTCGAACGTCGGACGTGTACTCACGCGTCGTAAAACCCTGTCTACCCAGCCGTCTGGACTGGCAGCGTGATTTGAGCTCGCGGCGCCAATTTTTGTTAACGGTAACTTCTGATTTTTTTAGAGTATCGTTTTTTTCGTATTCAAGTTCGTGACCTCATAATGGCTACCCCACGTTTCATTGGCACTCTTTCGAAACACGCAAGATTTTATAGGAGCGAGTGTGTGTTTGCGTTTGATTTCTGGTCCCGTGTTTACTTGTTTTTCTTGTTTAGCTTATTTTTAATGGCCATAACTTTGCATGGATAAGCAAGTTCACGAGTGCGGACTCTTCTCGCCATTGTCGTAAAGACCGGAAATTGTGTATTTGGCAATTTAATTTTGAACTTTCACGTGCCACCGTTACCGTCTGATTAAGAGACACACTATAGTGGATGAAATTTTGACCACCCGTGGATACCGAATTCGTGTTTAATCAACGATTACTTACAATTTATCGATATGAATGGGAAATATCGAACTGCAGGAGATATCTTCCCGCTTGAGCATTTAGTGTTATGAAGACTTACGCGCTTGTCAACTGCGTTTAGACGGCACCGCCTAGAGCACTGCAAAGGCCCGGCCCGGCCCGGCCCGCGGGCCGGGGCCGGGCCCGGGCTTGAGCCTGCGGGCCGGGCGGGACTCGGCAAGGTGTGTGACCGGGCTAGTTGGTACTCGCGGACCGGGCTAGTTGGTAATGAGCGGACTCGGGCCCGCTCATTAAAAGGAGGACTAAGTCGGGCCTTCAAGCACACGCGAACGTTATGCACTGCATGGTCTAAGGGATTCTGTGCCAAGCTGAAGTGACACGTGCAAAGAGCTGGCTCTTAGTAAAGCTCGACCTCAAAGTCGGGGATGGCAAAGCCAGAGACAATGGGCCACCTGGGCTTGGCTTGGTGTGCTGCCGAAACAACCTGAGCTGTATGTTTTGACAGGAGTCGCCGCAGACCCTTTTCTGCCCTTCGGGGAAGAGTCCAAGGAACAAGCCTGAGGAACCTGTCGCCTTGCTTCCCCCACAAGCGTGCCGTCGACCACCTGACCGTTGCTGTTTAAAGAGTGCAACGACCCCTCAGCAACAGTGAAATGGACTGTGCCATGGTGGGTGGGGTCGTGTGTGTGATTGGTGGTCATGAAGAAGGAGGAGCCAGCCTGAGGGGTTAAAACGACGGTGCTAAGTGAGAAATGGGGCTCTGAGCCCTCGGTAACAGGCTCATCCAATTCGCTCGTCGCTGAGCTCTGACCTTGTCACGATGTAATTGAGTGTACGAAAAGTGCCAGTAAACTTGTTATTGTTTTCCCATCTTGCTAGCATCAGTTCCTCAACCCGGAGACTCGACTACGCTACCAAACAGAGTCCGGGTACGACGCTGCCCTATCGTAGGAACAACTTGGTTGCCGAGGAGGGACGGATCTAAATACCGGTCGCAACAACTGGTTGCAGCGGTAAGATGGATCCAAATACCCAGGCAGGACAATGTTTCCAACGCGAGTGTAGAAAAGAGAATTAAAGAAAATGTCCCGGCTTTGCTTCTATTGGCTTTTTCATGTTAGTTGTACACTTCTTTTAAATAAATTTTGCTGCTATGTTTTATTTTCACTATACTGTTCTTGTAATGACTCGCCATGCGCCATATAGGCAACATTTCATTTATATTCCTTGCTATTACGTGCCAAAACCACGATATGATTACGAGGCACGCCGTAGTGGAGACCGCATTAATTTCGACCAGCTGGAGTTCTTTAAAGCGGTACTGACACCTTTTTTTCGAAGGCGAGTTTACTCTGCCATACAAATCTCCTCTATACACAGATGGCTCTGAGCAAGTGAGAAGCTCAGCAAATGCTGATGAGATATTTTAATTCGATATTAAAGTCAATTTTTCCATGGCGCACCTACTGACATCGATACTAGCTTGACGTCAGGCTACAGTACAAATTCTGGTGACATCCCGCAGCAGTCTCGCTAGTTGTGATGCCGTTAGGTACCAAAACTTCCAAGATGGCCGCTTGTGCGTCACCAAAACTTCCAAAATGGCCGTTTGTGCGTCACCAACGGAGCCACGGTGCGGACTGGCCGTGGAAAAGTCACTATATATTGTGCGAGCACGTGACGAGAAGCTCATACCCATGTTGTGACGTCAGGGTACAGTACGAACCGAAACTAGCTTTTAAAAACATACTGTAATTACTTTTTCAGGGCGCACTTGCGCTTAGCACTACCTTTTCTAGGCTCTTGAGGGCTTGACCCTTCATTTGACGCAAAAAAACGACAACTGAAAATATTCGTGTCAGTACCCCTTCAACGTGCACCTAAAGATAAGTACACGGGTGTTCGTGCATTTCGCCCCCATCAAAATGCGACCGCCTGAGCTACCACCGCGGGCAAAGCAACATATCGATGCCTATACACACCGGATTTTCCGTCCAATCGCCCGCTACAAAGCGCAAGGCATCATTAATAATCGTCATCAACAACTAATATCCTTTAGCGGGCCCGGGACGGGCCGGGCCTGGCCATGAACACGCGCGCCCTGGATAAGTTTAGTAATCGACGCCCGGACCCGGGCTCGGGCTGGGTTTGGTCCTGTACGTCCGGGCCCGGGCCGGGCCCGGGCTTGGAACCACGGGCCCGGGCTGGGCTCAGGAATCATAAACCGGGCCCGTGCAGTGATCTAGCACCGCCACGGTGGTCTAGTGGTTTTGGCGCTCGACTGCTGACCCGAAGGTCGCGGGATCGAATCCCGGCCGTGGCGGCTGCATTCTAGATGGAGGCGAAAATGTTTGAGGCCCGAGTACTTAGATTTAGGTGCACGTTAAAGAACCCCAGGTGGTCGAAATTTCCGGAGTCCTCCACTACGGCGTCTCTCATAATCATATCGTGGTTTTGGGACGTCAAAGCCCAGATATTATTATTATTATTATTATTATTATTATTATTATTATTATTATTATTATTATTATTATTATTATTATTATTATTATAATGAAGAAAGGAAGACATTGAAGACACGGGCTCAGCTATCATCATCGCGAGAGAAAGGCACGAGATCGGCGTTGGAACACCACCATCTTGTTCTACCTGCGTACTTTTCCGAGCTACCACCCGTTCGTTCGGCTAGCCCAATAAACCTCTTTACATTTGGTGGATCGTGCGGGGTACCCACATCGCCTGCACCCTGGAACTACGATCCCGCACATTGCAGCCGACCATGCAAGTCGACGCTTCCCAACAGGCACCACCTCTCGCGGCCGCCGTTTGCCCCGGCTCGGTTCGCCAGCGAGACCCCCCGATATTTGCGGGAACGGAAGATCAGGACGTCGAGGACTGGCTGTCGTCCTTCGAGAAAGTTAGTGGACCCAACACGTGGGATGACGCTGCTAAATTAGGCATCGTGAACTTTTACCTGGCTAACGTGGCGAAGCTATAGTATACTAACCACGAGTCCGAGTTCGAGAACTGGTCCGCTTTCAAGGAGGCTATATCCGCAGTTTTCGGTCGCCCTGCCGTGCGGAAGTTACGCGCAGAACAACGGCTGCGTGCTCGGGCACAAGAACCAGGTGAAACGTTTACCGCCTACATCGAAGACATAATCGATCTCTGCAGGCGCGTCGATGCCTCAATGCGCGAAAGTGCGAAGATACAGCACATTATGAAGGGTGTCGACGACGATGTCTTTCAAATGCTCCTTGCGAAGTCTCCTGGTACGGTGTCCGAAGTGGTAACTTTGTGCCAGAGCTACGACGAATTGAGAAGGCAACGAGCTCTCACCCGACGTTTATCTCAGGCTAACCAACCGCTCGCTGCACTGGACGTCGTCCCTGACCACTCATACCTTCTCGCACAAATGAAAGACTTTGTGCGTGAGGAGGTGGCACGTCAGCTTTCACTCCTGCCGTTTGCTCAGCGCCATGAGTTCCCACAGCAGCAGCAACTGCGGCAACCGACCCCGTTGGCTCCCGTGCTCCGACACGTCATTCAAGAACAGATTTCGGAGGCCCTGCCGATACCCAATCAGCAGCACCCTGTCGCCGCACCTCTTACTTATGCTGAGGCAGTAAAGCGGCAGCATCTACAACAGCAACAGCCCCCACCATTCCATGGAGTGTCACAAGCCGTAGCCTCGACTCCTCCCCCTGTCACATGGGGTGCTCCTATCGCTACAAATCCCTGGCGAACGCGCGATAACCGGCCGATCTGTTTTGCATGCGGTGGCCCTGGCCATGTCGCCCGACACTGCCGACGTCGAGTGCCGGGGTACACAGACACCCGTTCACAGAACAGCTACATGGATCGTCCCCGCTCTTGCTTTGACAGTTCGGATGCTCACTCAAGCACGTCTTCACGTGAATATCTGGAACCTACGTCTCGTCGCGCACCTTCACCCCGTCGCCGCTCCGTGTCACCCATGCGTCGTCGACCAGCACCTGAAAATGAGGGAAACTAGCCGCCGCAGTTCAGGAGGCAAGAACTGCGCTGTCGAAATGCTCAAGTCCTCGAACTTTGCCGTCGAATATTGTTGAAGTTTTCGTAGAAGGCGCCCATACATATGCTCTTGTCGATACCGGTGCTGCCGTTTCCGTTATAGACGCTAAACTATGTCGCAAGCTTCGAAAAGTGACCACGCCTCTTGATGCGATGTCCTTACGTACCGCGAATGGAGAACCTGTTCGGCCTATAGCCGCCTGCACTGCCCGACTCATCATCGCGGAGGACCCTTACATTGTTGAGTTTATCGTCCTTTCCTCCTGCTCTCACGATATCATACTTGGCTGGGATTTTCTATCGCGCAATCAGGCTGTTATCGATTGTGCCAGATCCGCACTTGAACTCTTCCCGTTGTACGACCAGCCCTACGGCCACAATGATCAAGCCGCACACAAGCTAGTCGTCCAAGAAGACGCCGAAATTCCCCCGACAGCAGCTGTTTTGCTCCCTGTGTTTTGCAACGGCGTGTGTGATGGAGCTGCATTCTTTGAACCATCGAGCCTCTTGCTTAGTCGGAAACCACTTCTTCTGCCTTATTCGACAATTTCAATTTCGAATGGAACCAGTGCTCTCTGCCTCACTAATCCCCTTCCGTATCCCATCAACCTGTTTAAGGGTGAATCTCTTGGATGCGTGCAGCCCATTGATAAGGAAGAAATTTTTACTGTGCAGCATGATTCATCTCGTAGCGACCTCGACGCCATCAGTGCCCTTAACACCTATGATGTATCAGCTCCCGAACTATTCGATTCGTCGATCGCAGATGGACTGTCGCCATCTGAACGATCTGATCTTCTCCAGCTACTGCACCGATTCCGCGATTCTTTCGATGTTGCTCAACCTGCCCTTGGCCGAACTTCTACCATTCTTCATTACATCGACACCGGCTCCCACACGCCTGTGCGACAAAGACCATACCGTGTTTCCGCGGCGGAACGCCAAGTTATTAGCGAACAGGTTGACGATATGCTTCAACGCGACGTTATTCGACCATCACAAAGTCCATGGGCATCACCTGTCGTTCTAGTTAAAAAAAAGGATGGTTCGATTCGCTTCTGCGTGGATTACCGGCGCCTAAACAAGATCACTCGAAAAGACGTGTACCCTTTGCCCAGGACTGACGATGCCCTTGATAGTTTACAAGGCGCCGAGTTTTTTTCATCGTTAGATTTGCGTTCTGGGTATTGGCAGGTGCCCCTAGCAGATGCTGATCGTCCAAAGACAGCCTTTGTGACACCCGACGGTCTATATGAATTTAATGTCATGCCCTTCGGCCTCTGCAATGCGCCTGCCACCTTCGAGCGCATGATGGACTCGGTTTTACGGGGTTTGAAGGGGCAGATCTGTCTCTGCTACCTCGACGATATTGTTGTCTTTGCGCCAGATTTCGCAACACATCTCGAACGCTTGAAACACGTCCTGACGTGTCTGAAGAATGCGCAGCTCCAACTCAATCTCAAGAAGTGCCGCTTCGCTGCACGGGAACTTACGATTCTCGGTCACGTCGTATCAAAGGACGGTATACTTCCAGACCCGGCCAAACTACGTGCTGTCGCCGACTTCCCCAAACCGACGACTGTGAAGCAGTTACGGAGCTTCGTCGGGTTATGCTCCTACTTTCGCCGGTTTGTGCGCAACTTCGCCTCTATTATTGCGCCTCTGACCCAACTTTTAAGCAGCGCCACCGATATTTCGTCATGGTCTTCCGAGTGTGACCATGCATTCTCCACACTTCGTCGTCTCCTCACATCACCACCTATATTGCGGCACTACGATCCTACAGCGGCCACTGAGGTTCACACTGACGCCAGCGGTGTCGGCCTCGGTGCGGTTCTCGCACAACGAAAACTTGGGTTCGCCGAGTATGTCGTCGCATACGCCAGCAGATCTCTCACCAAGGCTGAGTCGAACTATAGCGTCACCGAGAAAGAATGCTTGGCGATAGTTTGGGCGCTTGTCAAGTTCCGCCCATACCTTTATGGCCGTACGTTTGATGTCGTTACGGACCACCACGCGCTATGCTGGTTGTCTTCGCTAAAGGATCCATCAGGTCGTCTTGCCCGTTGGGCTCTTCGGCTTCAAGAATATGACATCCGCGTTATATACCGTTCCGGCCGCAAGCATGCCGACGCTGATGCACTGTCGCGGTCCCCATTATCCACAGAGTCTTCATCCATTTCCACTATAGACCTCACGTTGTCAGCTCTTGACGTGGACACCGTCTCTTCTGCACAACGCAAAGACCCATGGATAGCTTCGCTTCTTGACGTTTTATGTGAGGCACCCACGCTTCGGACCACTCGAACACTGCGACGCCAGGCACCACACTTCAGCATTCGGGATGGCCTTTTGTACCGGCGTAACTACTCACCCGATGGTAGGAAGTGGCTCCTAGTTATTCCCCGAACGCTGCGCTCTACAATCTGCGCGTCCTTTCATTCCGACCCGCAATGTGCTCACGCCGGCGTCTTCAAGACCTACGAAGGTCTACGGAAAAGGTACTACTGGCGCGGAATGTTCAGCTTCGTCCGCCAGTTCGTTCGCGGCTGCCACGAGTGTCAGCGGCGGAAAAAACCACCACATCCTGCAGCAGGTTCATTACAGCCACTTCCGTGCCCAGACCGTCCATTTGACCGCGTTGGCATTGACCTTTATGGACCATTGCCATTGACAATGGCAGGCAACCGATGGGCTATCGTTGCCGTGGACCACCTTACACGGTACGCCGAAACCGCTGCTCTTCCCACAGCGACAGCACAGGACGTCGCATCTTTTATTCTGAATCGATTTGTGCTTCGTCACGGGCCTCCTCGCGAACTCCTGAGTGACCGTGGGCGGGTATTTCTCACCGATGTAATCCAAGCACTTCTCCACCAGTGCCACATTGTACACCGGACGAGTACAGCCTACCACCCTCAGACAAACGGTTTGACTGAGCGGTTTAATCGGACTCTGGGTGACATGCTTGCGACGCATGTTGCATCTGATCAAACAAACTGGGACCTCGTTCTTCCATTTGCGACATACGCGTATAACACCGCTACGCAAGTCACAACTGGGTTTTCCCCATTCTTCCTTCTGTACGGTCGCCAGCCGTCACACACTATCGACACTTTGCTGCCATACTCACCAGACGCCTCCGAGTGCACACCCGTGTCGGACGCCGCCCGTTACGCTGAAGAGTGCCGCAGACTAGCCAAACAGTTTACTACGGCCGACCAACAGCGCCAGAAAGAGACCCGCGATGACAATCATCCTCCTGCCGCAACGTTCGCTCCTGGAGCACTTGTGTGGCTGCATGTACCGCCGTCCGCTCCTGGTTTGTCTCCCAAACTACTCTCAAATTATCAAGGTCCCTACCACGTGGTCGAGCGTACTTCACCCGTCAACTACGCCATTGAACCTCTTACGCCGCCCAGCGACCGTCGTCGGCGTGGACGTGATATCGTTCACGTAGAACGCCTCAAGCCGTACTTCGACCCGCTTGTTCCCACCTGTTAGATCGCCAAGGTGGCTTCATCTTTCTCGACGGGGGAAATTATAATGAAGAAAGGAAGACATTGAAGACACGGGCTCAGCTATCATCATCGCGAGAGAAAGGCACGAGATCGGCGTTGGAACACCACCATCTTGTTCTACCTGCGTACTTTTCCGAGCTACCACCCGTTCGTTCGGCTCGCCCAATAAACCTCTTTACATTATTATTATTATTATTATTATTATTATTATTATTATTATTATTATTTGCGTTTATACGCTATAGCATTTAAAAGGTAAGTTCAGTGTTCCCTCTCATGTTGTTTGCGACTTTACGCCTGAAACTTATACATAGACAAGCGTTGTGTGTCGTGTCCCTTGTAGACGGCCTGGATCGCGCCCGAGTCCTCGAGCTCCGCAGTACTGTGCCATAGACATTAAGATGCTGTGAAGGGTAACAAATTAGTTTCAACGCGCTAATGAAGAAAGCACATCAGTGTACATTTCAGAACGACGGGAAGTCGAGCTAGTTGGAAGATTACATCGTGAAATGAAGTAAAGCTTGCAGAGGCGGACACAAAAGAAGAGAAACGAATAACACAAGCACTCTAGGAAGAAAAACAAAAAGATTCCTCTGAGGGTCTTACTTGGCCACGTATATAACTCTCTTTAAAGAGACACGTGAACACGTTTACAGCGAAAGCTGTTATGAGATCACAACAAGGGCCGTTTTTGGCGCCGTAGTTGTCCGCCGCAGCCGGTGTCCGAAACCACTATGGCTCGAAATAAGACTAGAAAACGAAATAAGAAAAAAACTTCCAGGATTGAACAAGGTTCGAACATGGGCCCCCTGCGTGGGAGCCCAGTGTTCTACCTGAAAGCCATGCCGGTGCTTGAAACTCTCTTGCAAAAAGACCCGATACAGGCTTCATGTCGGGAACGAACCACGTTAACATATGTAATGTAGCGTGGTAGAAGAGTGAAATAAGCACCAAGCGTCGCACAACGCGAATTCTGTAACCAGGCGTCACACAATGCGAATTGCGCAACGAGTGCGTTGTTGAATGCTTCCAACCCATTACAAAGGACTCTGCCATAATTCTTCATCGTCATCAGCCACAGCATCAACAAAGAGCACATAATGCCTTAGAGGTGCTTAGCGGGTGCCACAGTTCTCCGCAGAATGACGTAAAATGACATAGTGGCTGTTTCCCTACATCACAAAAATTATGATGAGTTATAGCGTAGTGGGTTCCTCGCAAGTGCACTTCTATTGGTTGCCAAGGAAGCCCATAGTGCTCCCATGATCCATTTCCTCAGGGTCTCAATAAAGTTAATTCCCCCTCTCTCTCTCTTTTTCTCACGTTAACGTATGTTATAAAGCGTGGTGGGAGAGTTAAATAACGACCGGAAGTCACACAACATGACTTACGTAACTAGAGGGTCGTTTAAAGATTCCAACCCATTACAAAGGGCTCAGCCATAATTCTTCATCGTCATGAGTCGTCTCATCAACAAAGTGCACCTAATGCCTTAGAGATGTGTAGATGGTACCTAGCTTCTCCGCAGAATGACGCATAATGGCTTAGTACGTGCACCCCAACTTCACAACAATTATGATTTGTGCCGTAGTTGGTACGTTGCTAGTGTACTTTTATTAGTAGCCACAAGAGAGTTTATAATGGGCTCTAGAAATGCCGCTCTTCAAGCTTTCGCTGTGACTGTGCTGCGCTGCGCTTTCCGTGCAGGCCTGGCATTTTTTTTTTTTTGAGTCGTCGAAGAGTCGTAGGACGCAAAGGAGAGTTAACGTGCATCTTTAAAGGGATGCTAAAGAGCAAAAACATTTTTTTTCCTATTAGTAAAGTGCTCTTTCACGATGCCAAAAACACCACTCTTGCTGCGAGAAGACGCTTAGTAAGCGAGAAAACGCGCAAAAAGAAAATGTGGCTGGCGACGCCACCTTGAAGTTTCCGCACCATTCGCCGTGACGTCACATGTTTTGATGGCGCCTACTAGGGACTACGAAGTTCCTAATCGGTAAAAATAAAATACATTGTCCTCTGAGGGGGGGGGCCATATACTCTACATATCAAGTTTGGGGTAATTTTGTTGTGCCAATTGCGCCAAAATACGATAAGTACACTTTGAAATCTGTGACGTCACGCGGGGAGATTTCGGCGCGAACTTTAACAATGAAACTTTGAACTTGATTTTATCCTCTATTAATAAACCTATGACGGCGAAATTAACGACATTAGAGTTCTCAGAGCACAATCTATCGATCTTAAACCGATTCATTGGTTCTCTTTAGTGTCCCTCTAAAGAGAGTCATAGACTTGGCAAGTAAAGACTCCCCGAAAAGAAAAGTAGGTACTCTTTTTTTTCTTTTGTGTTGCCGGGGGCCCGTCGCTTGCGCCCGTTTCTATACATGCTTATCGAGTTTCAGCATATATTTTAGCGTACGTTTCTCTGGGTTACCCGGCGCAATGCATCAAGCCAACTATACATGTGAGACGGATTACTACGTTTCATATTTTCCGAACCAGAATCACAACCCATTTTTTTTTCAAATAGGTTGGGTGACAGGAAGTCATAAGTCTGTGATAAGACTGAGAGACCTCAGATATGACACAGAGCGTTTCAAAATTGATACAACTCACACACTGTGCTGCACTACACAGAGGCCACACGTGGGCTGCCCTTCAAGAACAAATACGAAGTTGATGGAGTGCTCAGAACTACATTTGACACGAAAAGTGATGAATCACAAGATCGCGCTTTTCCGTTTTGGGGTCTCCAACAAGTATTTGCGCGGCCGTAGCATCTACTGTTATTCAATCAATCACGTATATATGCTGTTCAGAGTTACATTATGATTCATTTTACGTACTCCGAACATTGGTGTACTATATACGAATATTTAACTTTCCCCGCCTTTCCTTTTTATCTTGTCTTTCCGTTCTTATATGCGAGAAAATTCCGCAGATCTCACTTATTCGGGGAGTCGATGTAATGCGAAGCAGTAGGCGATTAGTGGCCTGTACCGAATTTTTTAAAATTATTGTTTTGAGTCAAGCGCTGCGAACTGGACTGACTTGTTTGAGCATTATGAGTAGTTATGGGTATATCGCGGGCAGGCCGGTAGCGAGGAATTGTCGGCAGCGATGTCACCGACAACGCAGCCGACGTCTGCTCCACATTTTCTGTGACACAAGCTCCATAACTCGATCGCGTAAAGATTTTCGAAAGTTTGTTATCACCATTCCTGGGTTGATACAAACTGTGAATCACCTGTGGCTCATGCCCGCATTCCCATGGGGCCGTCTTATGGGCACACTGCGCTTCTAACTGAATGGATGGGTGGATGCTATGAGCGTTCCCTTTATAACGGGGCGGTGACAAGTGTGCCACCAGGCTCGACCGAAAAAAAAAAATTTCTTTACTCTTCTTTTTCTTGGTGTTGGCCTAGTGTCTCTACTTAAATCTTTGTTACTACAGGAAAAAAAAAACGTAAATTATCAGCCGATTTATTTGCCCTTTACGGCAGAATGTCGTTATTTTTTCCCCAATATTTATTTTTGTCCTTTCTAATCTTCTGCCACCAATACTCTAACCGTCTCTTACTTATTTCAATGACGGGTGTGTTCAGCTTTCCATTGTCTTCTCTAAAACCCAAGGCTTCGTGTAGGCTCGTACCCAAACGTACACCTGGGTGGATATGTCCACATTCAATCAGAACACGCTCCGCCGTTTTCCTATCTTCCCCGCAGCATGTGCATTGTTCTTCTTCTATATGGGAAATATATTTAGAGAAAAAATCCTTTGTACAGAAATTGGTCGAGGCAAAAATTAAAGGTGAAAGTGAACGCTGGGTGACAGAGATTCACGAAAAAAAGGAGGCCGCACCTAGGATATTTTGGAGCCACATAAAGGCGCAAGGTAGGAAGTCTGTCACAACGCAACAACATATTCTGGATGAAGGAGGAAATCAATTGGAAGGGTACGAAGCGCTAGGTTACATCCAAAATGTAACAGCAGATTCGTTTAGAAAGAGCGTTCAGGGGATTTCCCCGGTGAGTAAAAATGTGGCGGAGACAGCAACCGAGGACGAGCTAATACTTGAGAACTTCAACTGGGAAAGGGCCGAAGGAATAATTCCAAAGCGCACTGCCGCGGGTTTAGATGAAATTGCCGTTAGCCTCATTAATGAACTAGGACATAACACTAAAGAAGCATTGTTGACAGCCGTAGAAAATGCTTAAAGGACAGACAAATACCGGACAGTTGGCGAAAAAGTAGAATGAGTTTAATCTATAAAGGCAAGGGAGAAAAAGATAAGATTCGCTCGTATGGACCACTAACCATTAGATCGGTACTATACAGGTTGGCGATGCAAGCAGTAAAAATGAAAATAGAAACATGGGCAGAACATAACGACATTATGGGAGAACTTCAGAACGGATTTCGAGGCGACAGGCAGTTAGACGATAACCTGTTTGTTCTCACTCAGTGTATAGAAATATCTAAAACAGAAAATAGGCCCTTGTACGTGGCTTTTCTAGACATCACTGGGGCATACGACAACGTTAATCAGAAAATTTTGTGGGATATATTGAAAGGAATGGGCATAGGCGACGACTGTATACGGCTTTTGACGGATATATACCGAGAAAATACAGTTCGCATAGAATGGGAAGGAATGAGTAGCAAAGAGAACGTTGAGATTAGCGAGGGGCTGAGACAGGGATGTCCTTTGTCCCACTGTTATTCATGCCATACATGGTGAGTATGGAAAAAGCGCTAGAAGGTAGCAACATTGGTTTTAATGTGTCACACAAACAAGGCGGCGTGATGATTGAGCAGAAGCTTCCAGGTTTATTTTATGCGGACGATATCGTCTTATTTGCGGACAGTCGAGGTGATATACAGCGGCTGGCGGATATATGCGGAAGGGAAGGGGAAGCTGCTCAATGGTGAGTATGGTGAGTAACTGGATGGATGGATGGATGGATGCTATGAGCGTCCCCTTTAAAACGGGGCGGTGACATGTCTGCCACCAGGCTCGAAGAAGAAAAAAAAAAAAAAGCTTCCTTGTTTCATGTTGGCCAAATACCCCATCTACATTGATTAAATCCATGTTATTATACCAAAAAATATAAATTCACGGTCCATCTCTCTGCCTCTTAAGGCAGAATGACCTTATTTTTCCCCCATTATTTATTTTTGTTCTTTATCTCTACCTTTCTGCCACCAATACTCCAACCGTCTCTTACTTATTTCTATCGCGGACGTGTTCAGCCTTCCATTGTTGTCCCTAAAACCCAAGGCTTCATGCAGACTCTCCGTAGACAAGAGCGCCCCTAGCGGCGGTGCACGCGTCGCAGGGGGATTGCAGCTTCAGGCACACCTGCCGGCGGCAATTTTCGCGGCTACTTGCTTGCGTGTTTGGTCACGTTTTGCTAACCGAGCATGAGTCCGCCATCATTCATTAGTCTCGCGATGCAGCAGCGTGACTTCTTGTGCTCTGGGCTTCCACCACATGTACAATAATTTACGTGGAACGAAGCTGTACTGCTTCTCGAAAGCTCATCTGGAGAAGAAGAAACGTCAGTGTTGGCTCAAGGTGTTGGTTGCGACAAATTAGAAGTTTTGTCTGTGTTCGACTGAGAGTGTTAGTGCAGGGTCAGCTGGTCAGGACTTGGAGCATTGTGCCAGATCAGTTATACTTTCGATGCAAACGTTAATCATAGCATCGCCTCTAAAACGCGCTGTGTTAATTGTCTCGCCGATCAGCAACCGCGGGAATATTTTTCCATTATCGTTCTTATTTTTGGTGCGCATTCTTGACAGCACAGTCTAGAGCCCCCCCAAAAACACTAGAATCTGCGGCAGGCATTTCATGGGAAATATTGAGACCATTCGAGAGGTGCGCGCAGCCTGGTTGCTGAAGCATTTTTTTTATATTCATTTTCTTTACAATAAGGCTGGAACAGCTGGCTCGCGCCTCGTTTACGGCCACTGTGATGGTGATTCAATTCCACTGAATGTGCGCCGCTTACTTTACCTGCTGAATGCCAAAAGCTACGTTTAATAATAAAAGTAAGCCTATTCCTTTCTGTTCTTTCTTTCTCAGTGCGGCTATATCTGAGTTTTTCGGGTATTCTTTCCTTAGATTAGGCATACATACATGCCTTTGGATGACTCGCCTGCGACTGGCAAATGACGCGGCGTGTTCGCACTTGCCGGCTATATGTCTGTTCTGCATTGGTAAGTCGCGTAAAGGACGCATTTGTTTCCAGAGAACTTCCATACAGGATAAAGCACAACATGCCAAGGGAATAAAACCCTGATTTAAACTTTTATGGTTTTCCGACGGGACGTTGATTCGCGTTCGGTAGACACACCGGTCTCAACAATCTTGCATCCGTCCGCTCAGTTACTTGTGGACGTGGCGCATTTTTTTAGAGTAGCCTGCCTTAAGCGATGTTCATTCGAGTATAAATGATGCCCATTCAAGTCTTCGACATTCTGAACCTCAGCGAGGGGTTGCAGCGGAAAGCGTGCAGACGGTGTGTGCCCACTTGCACCGTACGAACGTTCGTACCGTACATGGGGTAATGTTGTCACCCCAGTGACATGGAAGCGGCCGCGGCGACGCTGAACTCCACCGCGCTGGTAACGCCAGTTGTCCAGGCACAGTGTGCCCATACGGGTATGTGTCACACGTGGTTGAAGGAAAGGATATCATGACATACGCGACAGGTATCTCACGCTATTCATGTAAAGATCTGTTCCTTGTTCACCGAGCGACATGTTCACCGACCGGATCCTATATCCTGATAACCACATCATCCCATCGAGATTAACATCAGGATGCTACGGGTCCTGATGGTCTCACCCACCTTTCTTCCTGCCATATTCTTTAGCCACCAGCAACGGGGTCACATAAACATAGACCAAGAACACTGTCACTAACTGCAACTTGTAGTCACAAACGCAATTCGCGTTTCTTACGGGCTTTCGTTATCTTTGTTTGTCGTGTTTGCATCAGCGTCAGGTACTGCTGACTATTCGTGGTATCAAGATACATACCGGATTACCGTTTCAAAGCATAAAATCAAACGACCCAACTTTCGAACTCGGGAGCACGTTTAAAGAGGTTCTGCGAAGTTAGCGACCTCCTTTTCTCCAGTGTCTTGGGCTGTAACCGATTGCGGTGTCTTGCGCTTAAGCAACATTTACCTATCGGACCATGCTCGCAATGCGTTCAAATTTAATAGTCCTTCGGATGCAACTATCGTTCGGGTGAAAATCACAGAATTCAAGCATTAAACACTGTGTTAGAACGACAAGTGCAGGACTGGCTGCGCTCCATGGTGAACTGGAATACATTGCCAACCTCTTACATAATGTTGCAGTTCCACGCTGTTCAAAGGCAGCCATCCACAACGTAAAATTAGCGTTGCGGTGCGAAGGCAAACTTGGTGTCTGAAGTGCGTAAATCCTGTCAGTACTGCCGGGACAAAGAAAGCAACTCACCTCTTTTAATAGGGAGTTTTAGCTTGTAACGTATACTTCTTTACGTCACCGTTACCGGATTACGTTTACCGTTTTACCGGAACTCGAGTTTTAGTAAAGTTTTTTAGCTGCCCAAACGTAACCATTTACGTACGTACGTAAACATTTACGTTTGCGCAAACCACTAAATGGTGATGATAACAGCACTTAAACTACATTTAATTTAGATAATATTGAATTACGCTGCGGCAAAATCATAAGAGAGGTTTTTAGCGTGTGCAGTATCCCGGTATAAGCGAAGGGGTGTAGCAATACCAGGTTACCGGGCGATGGCGTCGACATCTTGTGACGCTTCTCGCAACCACAATCATGGACACGTTTGTTTTCGCTTAGTGTGCTTGAGGGGGAAAATGATTAAAAAGGCAGCTAATTCGTAGTAATGCCGCTGCAAGGCATTTACATTGGGAGTAGAATGCCCGATGTTTCTGCAATAACAATTTTGTGCTCGCCTGGTACACCTTGGCCCCGCTAGATGGCCCCACCTATCCAGCCTGTCAGCGTCTTTAGGCCTCTTACGTTTGCTTATTCTGTATTCTACGTCGCTCTAGCCTCGGTAATCCGGCTTAAATAAGCTAGGTGATCGTAAGTGGCGATCGCACTTCGGCTTATTTTGACTCGGCGGCTGGAGCCTCCGCGAAGCGGATATCACGAGTAGCCACGAACGAATGTGGATTTGCGAGATAGGGCCGTAAACGTAAAGCCTATCCGGCGAGTAGTTTACGTTCGGTAAACCTTTACGTTCCGTAAAGGTTCGCGCATGCGCAGATTCCATCCGGTATCCGGTAACACGGTAATAAGTATACGTTACAAGCTAAAACTCGCTAATGACTTATAGGACGCCGCGTCATTTCAGTCGGAATGATCTCGTTAACAAAGCCGCCCAATTTCCACGCGAGAACGATCGGCGAGCCTTTGTTCTTGTTTCCTTAAATAGCGCTGCATTTATAGAGTACGCTGGAGAAGTCGAGAATAGGTATTGTCCCTGCAGGACTACGAACGTTTATATAGTGTTGCGCCTAGGTTCGCCGTGAGCTGACCTACAACTAATTCTACTGTCTGTGTTGCCTGAACGCGAACAGACCGAGATGTGCTGTTTGTGGCATGATGTTGCATTCACTCGCTTCGGTGACCTGGCTAAAACGCCCGATCGCGCTGTATGCCAATCATTTGGTTCTTACGTGGTAACTCACGCGTCTTCTTTGCATGCACATGCGCTGTTGTGTCGAGAGACATGGGACGTACTCCTTGACAGAGTGCTTGACAAGAGGACGACAATGCAGTTCTTGATGGGCTACTTGGCGAAGACTACGGTAGCCCTCACAAGGTCGCTTCTTTTAACAAGAATGGTGGACTGAACGAACACAGCCACAAGTTTTTAACTGATCTAGCAGTGACATGTAGAACGATTAGAATCAGGATATATATACGCATTCTTACATCCTCAGTAAGTGTTGTAACACAACGCAATCCACCAAACATGCAGGTGTCGTAAAACTGAAATCAACGTACATGTCTACAATATGATCATGAAACAAAAAGCACGACCTTCAACGAAACAAAAATAAACATCAGGACAAATAATGAAGAGGAGAACAAGGATGCTTCCTTCTGATTGAAACAAAGACAACATGTCTTCCATAGGTGGCGCACCAAGACAGAACTTAACTTGCAACGTAAGCATTCCCTTATTAGAACAAGGGCTCCTTCTAAACGTAACGTGAGAGTGTTGGCCGCTTAGTTAATGATGCTGACCAGAAACGGTATTTCTTTTTAACGAAATTCTGAACCTTTAACGAGAACAGGAAAATTCAAAAGGGAACAATGTTCTCGCTTGTTCAGGTTGCAAACCGTAATACCGCTATTAACAAGTCCGCGTCATAAGAGCAGCAAAACTGTGGTGTTTGTCCTCTCGGTAATCGTCCCTACAGGAATCACCCGATATTCATGCAAACCTCGCGAGATACGCGCATGCGGCGATAACAGGGAATAGGGAAAAAAGAAAGTCATGATTTAAGCAAAAGCTGTAACATTGGTCCTAATAGAAATGACTAGGATTTTTATTTGCCCCCCTTTTTTCGCTTTTCTCCATGTTAACTTCGAGTCTGCAACTTTTACTTTGCGTAGCGCATGCAAATGAACCCAGGGGGAGGTCATTACTCTTCCCTTCTTTCATTACCAGTGACAATAGATCGTTAGCAAGCTATCCCTGGAACCCTGTTTGTTGGCTCTAATTGAAACTGGCTGGGGAGCCCCTGAGCAGAATTGGCGTTGAGTAACGCCACTGTCAGCAGTTTTCTTTGCTCTTTCCGTATGAGCGCGGGCAGTCGTAAATGAGTGACCTCGGCGAACATGCAGCCATTTGCCCCCCATCCCCCCCCCCCTCACACACTTTTCATGGCTTACTAGAGCATTCTCTCGAACGTCTGTGTTGCATTGCAGGTAATACAATGGCGTACGTACAGCGTAGCGCCTTCTGCCCTCTCTGCAGAGCGTATGATTATGGCGCACGTGAGTTTTGCGAGCGACTAGCGTGCTCGCGGTCCCTGAATAGCTCAGAGGGTCGACGCCCTCTTGATAGTCGGGTTGGAAACAACGAACGGGACGGCTTTTTTTTTTTTTTTTGTCGTAGTTCCTGGTAATGGGTGCAACTTGTTTTAAAAAAAAAACGAAACGGCGTGCTCCCGCGATCAACGGCAACAGTCACTCTTTTACGTTAGTCGTTGACCGTAATAAAGTGTTATCGAGTGTTATTGCCTGCCCGCCCTCGATACAGTACTTTTTTTTCGGGGTTCAACCACCCTTTTTGTATTTTCGTGCGTGCGTAACTATGTGCACCTGTATTTGTGCGTGTACACATACAAAACTGAAAAGTTTTGGGGGGGAGGGGGAATAATATCCCCCTCACTCCTCCTCCTGTCTGCGCCAATGAGCCAGCGCCTCTCTCCTCACGCTGGAAAACGTTTAACGTATGGACCAAAGCGCAGACGCTAGCCTATGATCACCCCGATCTGCATGGTACTGCTAAGCCGCAACCTTTTTCTTTTATTTCACAAACGCCACCCGGCAGCCAGGCTATTCTAGAGCAAGTACGACCGCACTCTCGTCAGTGGTACGTCGCTTCAACGGATTAACAAAGTGCGCTACCATACTCACATGCTCGCTAAGAGCCTATTTGAAAGCGTGAAAAGCGTCTCCGCATAACCAATTGTTAGGGTTTTTCAATCACCCACGGTGAACGAGTGCCGAGTCAATAGCGTAACTAAACAATGACATATCGCATCGGTGCCGCCTCTAACACTTAACCAGCACTACTAACGATGCAATAACAATGCCCAGAGGGCATTCATGCGAGGAAATATGTTTGCGACTGGCTATTCTTAATCCGGATCAGGAAGTAAACGCCACACGTTTCAGTCATCGCCGCGCAAACAAAGGGTTTTTTTTTTTGTCAGTTACAAAGCTACTAACGAGCTTCGAGGTTGTATGTAGAAACAATTTTTCTATTGCACACCATTAGCGCCAAATTGTGCAGGACCTTACTAATTCACATTGAGGTTAAGAGCCTTGAAATTATGAGCCTAAGTATTTAACTTAATATGTGGCTTACCCATTACTATTGCATTCAGTGAGCTTTTCGATGAAGGGTATATACGGCTCGATAATGCTTTATTATGACGTCGTGTAAGTCTAGGTTATGTTTTGTGTATTTGTGTGCTAAGAAAACAAGCCTACAGTTTCTGTTTGTAAGCTATTGTCACTCTCAAACTTTAAAGAATAAACGATGCTGGTGAAGATGGTAGTCATTCATACCAAGCGCAAGCCAGACGCTATGGTACAGGCTGCACGTTCAAACAAGTAACATTACGCATTTCTCGTCGTGTGCCCTTTACTTGGCAGCATTCCCCTGTTCCTTCTTTTTTCTTTTTCCAAGAAATTCATAAGCAACATGGCCATCAGTTCATTTAACTACTGTACCACAGCCAGTATTACTTTTAACCCACCCCAACAGCTCAGTGGTTATGACAGTGCGATACAAAACTCGAGGTCACAGCTTCGATTAACGGGCGCGGCGGCCGCCGTTCGATGGACGTGGAATACAAAAAATGTTCATGTACCGTGGCTTGAGTACGCGTTAGAGAACACCAGGTTACAAATTGTAATTCAGAACCCACCATTATGGGGTCCGTCATGATGTAATGCGTAGTGTGTGGCCGTGTACTGACTTGCATAAGTAGCCGCTTGGTTCTTCGTGAATTCGTGAAGCGATATGAATAAACTGATTGCATGCTACGTAATAGAAAGACAGCTTTAGGGCATCAAACACATTTCGGACGTGTTGGTTTGATAACTAAAAACCACTTGTCTGAATCTGTACATGCGTGATGTTAATAACAGTTTATGGATAGTAATAATCATGATGACAACGACTTCCAGTGGAACACATTCGGTAGGGTTAGGGAAGGTAATTCTACTGGCATTCGAGCATTGTAACGACAGACAGAGTCGCCACAGAAAAAAAAGGCGCAATGTATGCGACGTATACTGCCACCGAGTACCTTTCCTCGGTACTCAGTACTCGGTACCGAGTTCCGAGTTCCGAGTACCTTTCCTATGCACATGCTGCGTTATCTTGTGGCTATCCGTTAAGTATCCTTGGTTTTCCATGACCTTGAAGATTGCACCAACAACACGCCGGTGCATTCCTAACGTTGATAATTTTTATTATTTTTTACCGTATGGTTCTTTCTTTTTTATTTTTTGCAGCTGCGCCTCTTTTCTATTTTCTTTTATTTCCCGTTTCCCCAACGCAGGGTAGCCAGCCGGTCTAACAATTGGCTAACCTCCTGGTCTTTCCGCCTGTTTCTTTCTTTCTTTCTTTCTTTCCTTCCTTCCTTCCTTATAAACACATATAAACTATATATATATATATATATATATATATATATATATATATATATATATATATATATATATATATATATATATATATATATATATATATATATATAAGCACATATAAACTCATCCAGCAGAGGGGAAATGATAAGCAAAAAAAATCGGCAGATCCCACGCACTGTGGGAATCGATGTAATGCGAAGCAGCCAGCAAAGAGCTGCATACATCGCCTTGTTTGTCTTTGAGCCAAATGAAATCATTCATGCCATGGCATCTAGTCCACCATATATGGCATGTTTGCCATGCACGCATGCATGCACAATCTAGTGTACACCATGCCAATGAAACGCATATTTTGGTATATAAATGCATGACCTGTCGCTTATGCACTCGTGTCATGCCATACCAATTTTGGTATATATCACGTTAACAAAACGGCCGGAAGCGCACCATGACAGTTGCATGTAAGTCATACCTACATGACATGCATAACATGATTCGCATGTTAAGACCTCTCATTTATGTTCGTCATACAGTCACATCGCGCAATACCAATTTTGGTGTATATCAAAGGAGCGAAATGGCCGCGAGTGCACCATCAGTAGAGCATGTAAATCATGCCATACATGACATGAATATTATGGTTTTTCATGTTACCACCCGTCACTAATGTTCATCATACAGTCACATCGCGCAATACCAGTTTTGGTGTATATCAAGCTATCGAAACGGCCGCGAATGCACCATGAGCGGGGCATGTAAGTCATGATATACATGGCATGCATGATGTTCTTCATACAGTCACATCGCGCAATACCAATTTTGGTGCATATCAATCTAGCGAAACGGCCACGAGTGCGCCATGAGCATGGCATATAAATCATGTCGTACATTTCAGGCATGTCATGATTATCATGTTCCCACCTTTCATTTACGTTCGTCATACAGTGGCGTCGCGCAATAGGAATTTTGGTGTATACCAAGCTAGCGAAACGGCCGGGAATGCACAATGAGCGCGGCATGTAAATCATGACATACATGACCTGCATGTCATGATTTCCATGTTATCACCTCTCAGTTACGTTCGTCATGCAGTCGCGTCGCGCAATACCAATTTTGGTGTATGTCAAGCAAGCGAAACGGCACGAGTGCGTCATGAGCATGACATGTAAATCATGTCGTGCATGTCATGCATGTCATCATTTTCATGTTACCACGTCTCATTTACCTTCGTCGTACAGTCGCTTCGCGCAATACCAATTTTGGTGTACATCGAGCTAGCGAAGCGGCCGCGAATGCATCATGAGCGTGGCGAATAAATCATGACATACATGACATGCATGTCATGGTTTTCACCTTCCCAACTGTCATTCATGTTCTTAATACAGTCACATCGCGCAATACCAATTTTGGTGTATATCAATCTACTGAAACTGCCGCTAGCGCATCATGAGCGTGGCATGTAAATCAGGTCGTAGATAACTTGCATGTCATGATTTTCATGTTACCACATCTCACTTACTTTCGTCATACAGTCGTGTCGCGTAACACCAATTTTGGTGTATATCACGCAAGCGAAACGGACGCGAATGCACCATGAGCGTGGCATGTAAATCATGACATACATGTCATGAATGTCATGGTTTTCGTACTACCACCTGGTATTCATGTTCTTCATAAAGTCACATCGCACAATACCAATTTTGGTGTATATCAATCTAGCGAAAGGGCCGCGAGTGCGCCATGAGCGTGGCATGTAAATCATGTCATACATGACATGCATATCATGATTTTCATGTTACCACGTGTCAGTTATGTTCGTCATACAGAAATGTCTCGTCATACCAGTTTTCGCATGTATCCCTTCATTTAAACGGCCGCGAGCGCCCCGAGACCGTGTCATGTAAACCGTGCTGCACATGACATGCGCGTCATGATTTGCATGTTAGGACCTGTCATTATGTTCGCCATGAACTCTTGTCACGCCGTACCAATTTTGGTATATATGAAATTAACGGAACGGCCGCAAGAGCCCAAAGGCCATGGAATGTAAATCATGCTGTTCATGACATGCGTGTCATGATTTTCACGATATGACCTGTCATTTATGTTCGCGATAAGGCCATGTTATGACACACCAGCTTTGGTATACATCCGATTAACGGAACGGCCAGGGATCCCAAAGGCCGTGGAATGTAAATCATGCTGTTCATGACATGCGTGTCATGATTTTCATGATATGACCTGTCATTTATGTTCGTAATAAGGTCATGTTATGACACACCAATTTTGGTATACATCCGATTAACGAAACGGTCAGGAGAGCACGAAGTCGTAGGCGGATAGATAGATAGATAGATAGATAGATAGATAGATAGATAGATAGATAGATAGATAGATAGATAGATAGATAGATAGATAGATAGATAGATAGATAGATAGATAGATAGATAGATAGATAGATAGATAGATAGATAGATAGATAGATAGATAGATAGATAGATAGATAGATAGATAGATAGATAGATAGATAGATAGATAGATAGATAGATAGATAGATAGATACGCTCAAAGTAGCAGAAGTTCGCTAAGAAATGCTTCGCATTTAAAATGTTTTAGAGCGACATGAAGACGCTAGGTACAGAGATAGGCACAGAACCGCTGTAGTCGTGCTAATAACATCGTTAATGAGAAACACGTGCCCCAACATATGCAGTTGCGCGTGATCGTTCCTGTACGTGAGCGCTCCTTTTCTTTGGTACTCCACTGCCCAAAAATAGGCTCCGACACTGGTCAGGAACACAACCCGCCATCGCATGTGGAGCGACACAACTCCGCAGTGAATTAGCCCGCTGAGCGTGAGAATATTGAATTTTGCGAATAATTTATGCAACCTCTTTACCGACGCTAGGGTAAACGCAATCCCATGCACTCATTCTCTTCATCATTAGATATGAAGAATAGTAACACTTGAGAGTGCTAGCAACGCTGAAATCAGCGCGTCATATGTGATATCATTAAAATAAAGCGTTATCGACAACCTTCCCAGTTTGGTGAACTCCACACTGACAACAAACCCCACCCCATTAATTTGATTTTATTCAATACATACTGCGGACACCGAAGCCCATGGAAGGTGGGTAAAATACATTAAGTTAACGAAAGGGAGACAGCCTTGTAAGTTGAACGATACTGTTTTCAGCGTAGAATCAGAAAAACTGCAAAACACTTTTTTAAGAAGACAACCTTAAACAATGCAAGAGTGAAACGTAAGTTAATACAACTTTTAAGGAGTTAAGCTTCTCCAGTCATTAACAGAGCGCGGAAAAAAAGAGTGTCCGGATAGGTTAGCTCATGCAAAATAGGGGGTTAGACCAGGGGCGCAGCCAGAAATTTTTTTCGGGGGGTAGGGGGGGGTTCAATTATACTTTATGCATGTTCCTCCGTGCGTTTGTATGTGCGCATGTATATATACGCAAGCAAAACTGAAAAATTTCGGGGGGGGGGGGTATTGAACCCCCCAACACCCCCCCCCCCTGGCTACGCCCCTGGGTTAGACCACTGAGGTGCAATAGAAGGCCCCACGCGAGCGATTCCTCAAAAATGAAAAAAAAAATGCAATGAAAACTGTTCGGGACACTTTCCCGAGCGAAAGTGCAACGTGTTTGTGGTGATAGCAGGCTCGTAGCCAGAAATGTTTTCCTGGAAAAAAAAATAAAAGAGGGTGGGTGGGCCCACTTGCTGAAGGCCTTGACTTTCAGAAAAGCATATAATTTTATTATTTATTTTCGCTAAAACACCACCCTCCATCAAAATTTAAGGGAACGGGGGCCAAGCCCCAAGACCCTGCCCCTCACCCTCTTTGGCTACGGTCTCAGGTGACAGAGACCTTGGGATGAAGCAACAACAGCTACATTTCTAACACACGCTCCGCGGCGATTGTCGACGTTAGAATCGTCCGAGCGGGTAACGCAACTAAGATCAACATCACGACGCGCACTTCAGTCTATCACACTTGCCGCACTGAGGCACCGCACTGCAAAGTAACCAGAAACTCCTATTAGTTAAGATGCCTGCCTTATATCTTTTACTATTTTCTCTCTCTCTCTTTCTGTCTAGCTAGTACAATTTCGTACGTCATCTAAATTAGCTTAGCCACAGAACAGCAGTGCACTGTGGTGAAATTACAGAACGAGGGTGTTTCCAGGAATTTCCTCAGTTGAAGATTGCTAGCAACTGCTCTGCCTTCGGCACTTTGCTCGCCTTTCTGTAGGCACTGGCCATGACCGGCATCATCTTCTTCACATGAAACGTGCTCGTAAAAACGGGCGGAACGCTCACACAATGGTAACACTAGACTTTTTCTAAACTCTTTCTGTGAACGTCGTCGCCGGGACTTGTTTTCGACCACTCGCATTTCCCGTTACGCTTCATGCTTTGCCGAACCACTCGAAGCAAAGCTTTCATAGCGGCCACGCTGGAACAAGCGCGGAGCACTTCCATCGAAACTCGTTTCAACGAGCACTGCTGTTCTCCAGAGCTGCAGCAGCGTTGCCATCCCCTCTTCCTCTCGAACCCCTATTTTCTTGGGACTTTCTTTCTCAGTCTTTCTTTTACCGTCACGCTACTTGAAATCCGAGATCCGCTCCCACTTGAGGAAGTGCTTAATGGTCCCGGGCTCTCATTCCTCCGCCTTTCTTTCCTTCTATCTTCTTTCTTTCCTATCGCATTCTTCTGAGCGTCGTCCTTCTTTACGGTACACGCTCCTTTGAAATAGGAACAGTGAGAGAAGCGACTGCAGTTTCATTTCACCACTCGCTTTCTATTTTCTTCTTTCCTTTCTCGTTAATCGTTTCCCCAGCCTGTTCGCGCTGCGCCACCGTCCAAATAGAATTGTGCGTGCAACCAGGCTTCTCGTGACATTAAGGCTGAGCACCACATCAGCGACCAAAGCATTACAGACGCAACGGAATGAGAAGACAAACATCCCAGCAGTCTTGTGTATTTCGAAGGAGAGATACATCTGACTCTGCGTAAATCAAAATTTTATCCCTCGACTTCGGAGGACGAAATCAAGAGAAGATAAAGAAAAGAAAAAGAGAGAGAAGAATGAAACGAAGGTTCGGACCTTCTAGCTGATTCGTTTCAGTAGCTATACTTTTCTTCCCGCAAGTGAACATCGGGTACAGTGCGGTGTGTAGAGTTCGAGCAATTGAAAGGAGGACGTCGAGGAGTTTGAAAGTGACGAGAGGGCGTGCGCAGAGAAAGGAGGGGGGGGAGGACTCAGGGCCGAGCCTTCATTCGGTCGACGTTCATTTTTAATGTCAGCACGGAGGCACACAAGGGCAAAGGCACTTGTACATTTCTTGGTCAAGCAGCGGAGGGAGGGAGAGCAGGCTGACGGACCATTTTTCTGCCAATGGCAGTAGTATCCGTGGCTGTCTTTGGGTTCTCGGTTATGTACTTTTCGAGTGGCTTTTGACGTGCTTCGAATCCCCAATCGGCGCACGTGACCCGAGTGTTACATAGCGAGCCTCTGGCTCGTCTGCTGGCTCGCTGGCTGGCCGGAGCCGAAAGTAAGCGAAGGGTGGAGAGACTCTGAGCTTTTTTTTCACTTCACGCACGTACGCTCAGGACGTCGGACTCGGATCGAGGAGACAACACACACCTCCCCCTATAAGCAACCTCTCAACCCTTACCCCGGCTTTTCTGTCGTCCCACTTTTTTTTTCTCTTTAAGTTCTTCGGATACATTTGAAAGCGATGACGGTGCCTCGGGGCTCGGTTCGTCGAACCTGATTGTTCCGCAATTCGATTGGCTCTTTCTATTTTCACCTTGCTTGTTTCTTGCGGCCCACTCATTTTCAACCATCTCTGTTTGGTTCTAAGGACGTTTCCCGCCCCAAGATCGCAACCGCCACACGCAGCACGCACAAGCACTGAAATACAAAATAAACACGATTGAAAGCACAAATTACTCTGACCACACGCCCTGTCTCGAAGGGTGCCGGCGTGACCCACATGTTGCCTGACCGGTCGACGACGTATTACCCTCGCCTGCCTCCAAACTATGTGCCAAGTGTGCGGCTTTGCCTCTGCATTAGGCTAAGTGAAGGTGGTTGACGGGAAGTTAACGCTCTGGTTGAGGGGCCAACGTTATTTGACCGCAGGGTTTGGGGCTTCACGTGTGTTTCTCCTTTTGTTCTGAAAAGCCATAACTAGATTGGTGTCGTCGTCTTCTCGGCGGGCGTCGGTGCTGTATAATTCGCGATTCGCTACATTATTGAGACAGACAGTTGCGGAGAGAAGTGTGGACGACGCTTAGGTGAGGAAACAGTGGTGTCACTTCACTTCTGCTCCCCATTTTCTGGGTTTGACCGTTGGGACTTGTTTGTTTCCTGACTTATGTACATATTCTGTGCACATAAACTATGAGAACAGATTCTGATAGTCCTGTGGCGCCTTTTGTTCTTCCACTTTTAAGGCGTAATTTAAGCGGATGGAAGTCTAAATGTGTGGAGGAAAAACGTCTGTTGTTATGTGTGCACCGTCTACCTCCCTTTTTAGGTGCTTTTCAGATGCCTTTTTTAATGGTTTGTTTGGGCCGGCCAGTATGCTGAGTCAACTAGAATATTGGGATGGCTGATACAAGTTTACTCTAACCGAACTGTGACCGAAATCGAGTATAGTATAGCTTATGTAGTACGTGTTTTCCATTATTTAAGCACATAAAAGTATTTTGCTACTCATGGCATCCTACCCTAGGCAAAAAAAGCAATATACGGTATTCAAACAAAATTTACTAAACAGCGGTTTAACTTGCACACAAAAATACGATACCAACTTAAACGTATAATAGAACTATAAAGTAAAAAAACTTACACTGCCTCTCACCTGCCTTCATCATGTGCATATGACACTCCTGTTCAATATATTACGCAGAGAAAAAAATCGGACTTGTTTTATCCATTCCCGAAGGTAACCATAAAGGTGTGGTAGCAAGCCGGGATTTTGTTCCCGTAAGAAAATGGCGCTCTTAACAAGATGTCATCTATAGCGTGTGTTTCATTTTGTACGTATTCGTTTTACGCGATATGTTTTGTGGGAGAAACTAGAGTAGAACTGAAGTGCAACGTCCTAATTAGGTCAATGCGACACATATATTTTTCAACTATTACGTAATATCGAATGGTAGGCTGCAGGGTACGCAATCATCGCGAGCCTTCCCCGGTTTTTCTACTATTTTTCCAAGGCTGTCCTCAGGAGCATTTCCAGGAGAATCAACCAAGACTTCGCAGACCATGGCCGCTAATTTCCCCAACAGTCCATCACAGGGTAGGGTTGATGCAAGGAAAACCTCCTTGGATTCATGCAGCAAATTAACACATATATATCCTACCGTCACTTCTCCCTAAAAGTGTGCGATTGATCGTCTCCGTTCTCTAGGGAATTACGTAGTGACAGAACGAATTCTGTCTACATAATCTCGGTGCAAAAAATAATAATAATAATCAATAGCTTCACGGGCATAATTCTTCCTCTAAAGCAGGCCTTTATATATCTTGTTTACCGGAACACAGCGCCTCCGCTTGCTCAGCTTATTGCTGATCGATATGGGCTAGTCTTGGTGACAGGGGGCATAGTAAGCTAGTCCAATGAAAAAAAAAGTAGGGCAGCTCCGCATTAGTGACGCGAAGACTGAGGTAGCAGCGGAGCTGGAGGCGTTCCCCTCCTCCTCCCCACCTTCACCTCCCTACTTCTTTCCCTCGCCTTCTCTCTATTTCTTTCTCTCTCTCAGTCTTTCTCTCTTTCATTTCTTTCTCTCTATCTCTGTATTTCTCGCTTCCTCTTTCTGTCTCTTACTCTCGCTCTCTATATCTATCTATCTCTCTTTCTCTTTTTTCTTTCCCCTTTCGTTGTCTCTGTTTCTCTCTTTCTATTTGTTTCTATGGCATGTTTTACTCTCTCCTCCTTTCCCTTCTCCTCTCCCTCACTTTCGTTTCCCACCCCGTTGCTATACTGCACTATAGAAGGCTATGCTGTGCTCTGCTAGCCGCTCGACTTCGGACGGCGTGTACGAAGGGTCGAATCTCGCCTAGCGAAGAAATTTTTTTCCCCTAGGATTTTTTATTTCTCTGTCTTTACTTCTCTTTCTTTCTTTCTTTCTTTCTTTCTTTCTTTCTTTCTTTCTTTCTTTCTTTCTTTCTTTCTTTCTTTCTTTCTTTCTTTCTTTCTTTCTTTCTTTCTTTCTTTCTTTCTTTCTTTCTTTCTTTCTCTCTTTCTTTCTTTCTTTCTTTCTTTCTTCTTTCTTTCTTTCTTTCTTTCTCTCTGTATTCGTCGTCTCGTTATTGCAACCCGCGCCGGAATAATCGGCACTTGGGTCTCGGGAGCGAAGCAGAAGATGAAGACGATGACGAAGGTGAAGAAGCGGACGAAGAGACTGCGTGCCCTTTCATGGTGACGTTTTTCTAGTGACACCGCCCAAACTACGGCGAGCTACAACAGTTTCGCTGTTTTTAAGCTGGACCATTCTCATGAACAACGTATTACAACGCAGCTTGAATCCCGCAAGTCGCGTGGTGAAACCATGATACATCACGCTCTCGTTTGGTTCAGCATGTCATCGCTATGTTGCAATATATTTTTTTTGCCTAAACGGAATTAGATGGCGTTAACGGACAGTTTTCTAAATAGTTTATTTGGTGCAAATTTCGAATCTTCATATTTCACTTTTGTATGAAATGAAATATGATTTCAGTAGCCTTTGAGCAGCGGAAAGATCAAAGTCAGCTAAACATCCACACTATGTTGCCTCGATCTTCTAGCACTTCAGTTTAAGCTGATAACCTGTCGAATTTTCAAAGTGTGTGATCGGAAAGTCAACTGACCACGCCGAATAACCCGCACGCAGCTTGCGAGCTCGCGGTGCTGCGATCCGTCAGTCTCAGTTGACGTCACCCATGAGGGGACACCACTCAAGCGCCCTGAGGCTGATCGAAGGAATGAAACGCAAAAATGATAAATATTTTCGTCATGACCTATTCTCGCCACCTGAATTCCTGTCTATACAAACACGTACCCGCCGCACGCTCAACAATAAGAAAACCGCTTGCCTCTGTAGCGGCTCAGACGCATTTGTTGAGCACTTTTGTGTGTATTTCCGCAACTAGGCTTTTCACGCTCACGTACGACTCTCTCCCACATATCATCTTTTGTGCGTTGAAAAATTAGACTTTAACAAACACCAGACCCGTGTGGCGGTCGTTTACCAAAAATCACTGATCGCATACCTTTGATAAGAGCGTCTAATGGCAAGAAGGCTGTCACGCTGCAAAACGGCAGAGAAGGTTTGGCGAACTGATCATACTCGCATATCGACCGTTATATATAAAAAAAGTTACATCTTTATTCCAGGGCCATAGAGAAAAACCGACGAGCGTAAATAAAAGAAAATGTGTGCGAAGCTCGACTTAAGAACCTGGACGCCTACTTGCGCCGTCTGGCTGTTGCAAAAACTTTGAAGCGGCAGATGAGCTTATATGGCCCGTATGTGCTTGTGTGTAAGCATGCCAGTAGTCACACAGAAACTTTGGAAGTTGTCTTTAAGATTCTCTTTAAACCACAAAGTCACTTCCGGCCTCCATCGTGGAAAAATACGGATCGTTGCGCAAATAGAAATGTCATTCCCTGTTTGCTCACACGCTCCCTCTGGCCTCTGCTCTGGGAGTATCCTTGAAATACTGGTTTGGAACGTTGAAAGCCGAGGAGTGTAACATCCGCAGACATGCACGCTGGTATTCGGAACATGTACGTATTTGCGTCTTCCTTTACAAATCTAGGCGGGCTTGTCGTAATTAGGTTCCTTTGTCTCTATAGAGGTTGAGGAGGCATGGCTTATATAGTTATTTAGTGAAGTAATTGGAGCCACCATTTTTTACGCCTTTGCATGCTTTATAGCATTGCCATCAGTGCAGTACTTAGCGGAATATTGACACATGTTTATGATTTCAACTGTTCACCCTCTGTTGACTCGCTCATTTCTCGTGAAATAATCAACTTCTAATACACCAAGGCTGGCTTCACGTTCAGCAATAAAATCGCATTAGGACATCTGCATAAGCTATGCACAGAAACAAATACTCTAATTATCAAGCTGAACAGCATCTGTTCAAATATGACATGCTCAAATATAAAAAAAAAATATTCAGAGCCGCGGCGTGCTTGCAGTGCCCCATTTGACCCGAGCACCGGTCTCCACTCATTAAAAAGTTCGTTATTTCCTTAATTCCTGTCGTAATTGATGCCTCTGCTCAGCTTAGGATGCCTACCTCCACAAAGAGAGAGAGAGAGAGAGAGAGAAGAAATACACGAAAGGCCCTGCCTTTCTATGCCTTTCTACCTCCCGAAAGAGTTGGCAGGTGTTGTGCCTTTCTAGGTGGCGGCTGCCAGCCTGCTCCCTCCCTGTTTCCTTTGTGCCCTTGTATGTTTGTGTATAAATACCAAATACTACTACTACTACTACTACTACTACTACTACTACTACTACTACTAATAATAATAATAATAATAATAATAATAATAATAATAATAATAATAATAATAATCAATCAATCAATCAATCATTTATTTAACGTGCCCAGGAACAACCTTAAGGTCTTTGTGCTGGCGCACGCGAAAAAAACAATAAAAATAAACAATACAATACAGACAGTTTTCAGAAATAAAAAGAGCAAAAACACGTAGACAAAGAGAAATGAACACAAAAGGGGAGGAGCAAAATAAGACGAAACGAGAAATATTGACGGAGAATAAAAAATTAGATTGCATATATACAACTATGTGGAAAGACTGAGAAGGGAAGACTTTGTACATTGTGCCATACTATGTCAAAACAGTGCAAAGCTTGGATAAAAACAATGATTGTGGACTATGAAAAACGTCAAGATCAAGATAATTAACATTATAGAGACTTTGTATTCTGTGAACGGTAGAGTGTTGGAAGAAGCAGGCGGGTACATGAAAGGGTCTGTTCTCTCTGGTTAACTTACGCGGAATTCGAAAATTAACCCAATTGAGAAGTACAGGGCAGGATATGATACCGTGGACTAGCTTGTAACGAAATAAGAGATCAGAACGATAATCAATCAATCAATCAATCAATCAATCAATCAATCAATCAATCAATCAATGATTTATTTAACGTGCCCAGGAACAACCGTAAGGTCTTTGTGCTGGCACACGCAAAAAAAAACAATAAAAATAAACAATACAATACAGACAGTTTTCAGAAATAAAAAGAGCAAAAACACGTAGACAAAGAGAAATGAACACAAAAGGGGAGGAGTAAAATAAGACAACACGAGAAATATTGACGGGGCATAAAAAATTAGATTGCATATATACAACTATGTGGAAAGACTGAGAAGGGAAGACTTTGTACATTGCGCCACACTATGTCAAAACAGTGCAAAGCTCGGATAAAAACAAGGATTGTGGGCTATGAAAAACGTCAAGATCAAGAAAATTAACATTTGTAGCGAAGCGATCGAACTTGGTAATGGGTCGTCCTCTCGAACACCTCGTAGTGGGTCGCCCTCTTCGGCTCTTTTCGAAGAGAACGCAACTCGCGCTGAGAGTCGGCCCCGCCTTGACTGTCGCTGTTGAGTATTGTCGCCGCTAATAAACCTCTTTATAATTTGGTGGAGGTGCATCATGCGATGCCCCTGGCTCTTCGATCCCGTACCCTGCCGCCTACCATGTCTCAAGACGCCTCTGTGATGTGCGCGCATAAGATTCGTGGTGCCTCGCTGTGATGTGCGCGAAGAGAAAGACGACGACGACAGTGGAGCTCGTGCGAAAATGCGTGAGTGCGGCGAGGGTCGAAGAGTAGCGGAAGAAGAAAAAGAAGAAGGCAGACGGTGTTGGGCGTTCGACGCAGTCGGGTGACCGGGCCCGAGTGTCACGCCCTGGGACGCGTTCCACGAGTTGATGCTACGGGCTTCACGTGGCCACTGACGTCCTCCGCCTCCAACGTTTCCCTTCGGCAAGACGCCACGTTCGTCGTCAGCCTTCGCAGGCCACCGCTGACCTCCTCAAGGATTTCCGCGACGCTGGTCACCTCGCATCGCCCTGCACGTTCTTCTCCCCGACGGGTGAGCCCGTGTCAGCTGACTTTCTTAAGGACGCTCGCTTCTCAGAAACTGTTTTAGTTAATTCTTTCTTTGTTTGCTGTGTTTGCGTTTGTGTGTGTTCCTTTCGTTCATGTTTTTATAAAGCGTTGGTCAAAAACCTGCAAGCAGCCTCGTCGGTTTGTTGGGAACGTCCACGTTCCTAACATAAAGGTTTTAAGAACCTCACCGTTTAATCATTACAATGGCGTCCGCGACAGGACGAGGCTGGTTGTAGTGTTCAGATACGCTAAATAAACATGGATATGAAAGATTTTGGTAAGCGCCAGCGAGAAACTAGGCCTAACGGTAGATGAGCTGAAGAAGTGGGTGGAGGAGGAGCAAGCACGTGCGAGAGAGGAGCGTGCCGCCGAACGCGAGGCAGAGCGCGAGCAGAACGAGCGCGATGCGCGTGCACGAAAGCGGGAGGCGGAGAAGGCGGCGTTGAATGAAAAGATTTCGTTGCTTCGCGCTCGTGTACTTGAAGCTGAGGCACGTTGTGGTAGAGGCGAAGAGATGGTAGTCGTAAATGAGCGTTCCACGCCATCGCAAGTATGCCCCTGGCATACAAAGCTTGCCTTCAAAGGGAAACGAGGCGATCTAAATGCTTCATCCAAGCTATTCGAAGGGGCGCCAACACGGCAACTCTCGCCTGAAGATAAGCTGGCCGCACCGAGCATGGTTCCAGTGGGCGACCAAGAAGCTATGGAAGGTCTGGTTGAGCCCCTGGGAGCAGGGGGCAGCTTCGAGAGCAAGGAACAAGAAGATTTGTGCTTTAGAGCCCCTGAGATGCCTAGCACATTTTTTTCAGAGGCAAGATTGCCTCCAAACAGTTTGAGTGAACGAGAGCCGCCATTTGGCACAGGTAGTGACGGCGAATGCCGCGGAAAGTGCCACCGTTTGGTCCGTTCGGATTCGTCAGGTGTACCCTATGCTGCAGAAGCAGATGGGTTAGACATGGTCGGGGAGCATAGCACTAATTCACCTCAGATGAGGGTGACGTTGGCTTGTAGTGCAAATGTTGAAAGCAAAGAGAGTACCGTTATATGCGGGGAGGAGGAGGCGGCTCTCAAAGTGCTCAACATAGAATACAGAAAGACTTCAGGTGAAAGGGAGCTTGACCGCTGCATTAATATTGAGCTGCAGAACAGTAGTAGCACGATGGTTGTACAGCAGCAGTTCAACAAGGCAGCTGTTGAGTCTTCTGTAGTATCACGCAAGACAGAAGCCATTGTCGTGAAGAATGCAAATGCATTACCGCCTTATCTCCCAAGGCAGTGTGATGGCGTGATGAAGGCGATCGTTGCGACGGTTTCACGTCGATGCGCGTGGTTCGAACGCCTTCTCGCCAAGTGTTATGCTTTGCTGGTGAAGGCTGCATGTGCGTCCAAAGAAAGCAAGGCGTTTGAGTTGGCCGCCTTCGCAATGTCGTTCATTCAGAAGCGCAGACATGCGTCTTTGATGTGTTTGGCTTCAAAGCAGGTGAAACGCGACAATTGTTTCGTGTGGGACGCTATAACTTGAGCATCCTATTCAAACGACTGACCCGTTTTTGTTTTTTTTGTTTTTTTTGTTGGTTTTTGCAAGTCCACAAAACGGAAATGTATTTTTTTCCCGTGTTAATGTTCGACTTTGCCTGGTGAAGTGATATATTCTTTGAACTCTTCGCGAAGCTATTAACTGTGTGGTGCATTGCCTCGTGGCCATATGTAGTGTATTGTGTGTCATTGTTACGCGCACACGTATCGCCTTTTGTTTATGTTGCGTGATAAACAAAAGACTTGAATGGGGGCCTCTGTGATGTGCGCGCATAAGATTCGTGGTGCCTCGCTGTGATGTGCGCGAAGAGAAAGACGACGACGACAGTGGAGCTCGTGCGAAAATGCGTGAGTGCGGCGAGGGTCGAAGAGTAGCGGAAGAAGAAAAAGAAGAAGGCAGACGGTGTTGGGCGTTCGACGCAGTCGGGTGACCGGGCCCGAGTGTCACGCCCTGGGACGCGTTCCACGAGTTGATGCTACGGGCTTCACGTGGCCACTGACGTCCTCCGCCTCCAACGTTTCCCTTCGGCAAGACGCCACGTTCGTCGTCAGCCTTCGCAGGCCACCGCTGACCTCCTCAAGGATTTCCGCGACGCTGGTCACCTCGCATCGCCCTGCACGTTCTTCTCCCCGACGGGTGAGCCCGTGTCAGCTGACTTTCTTAAGGACGCTCGCTTCTCAGAAACTGTTTTAGTTAATTCTTTCTTTGTTTGCTGTGTTTGCGTTTGTGTGTGTTCCTTTCGTTCATGTTTTTATAAAGCGTTGGTCAAAACCTGCAAGCAGCCTCGTCGGTTTGTTGGGAACGTCCACGTTCCTAACATAAAGGTTTTAAGAACCTCACCGTTTAATCATTACAGCCTCCCAGCAAACGACCCCGCCCGCACCGACATGTCCCGGTGTCCCTCGTATTCGCGACCCTCAAGTCTTCACTGGCGCCGATGGTACCGACGTGGAGGACTGGCTCGCCATTTACGAGCGAGTGAGTGTCCCCAATAAATGGGACGAGGCCGGAAAATTGACTAACCTGGTTTTCTACGTCGCGGGTGTGGCGGGCCTGTGGTACAACAACCACGCATCCGATTTTACGACGTGGTCCGACTTCAAGACCGCCGTTATCAACGTGTTCGGCCGACCTGCCGTTCGTAAGCTCCAGGCCGAACAGCGCTTACGGGAACGCGCTCAGCAGACCGGTGAATCATTCACCAGTTACATTGAAGACGTCCTCGACTTCTGTAAGAAAGCCGACGCCACCATGTCCGATTCTGACAAGATCAGGCACATCATGAAAGGCATCGACGACGACGCCTTCACCATGCTGCTCGCCAAGAACCCCAGCACAGTGGCAGAGGTCATAACGCTCTGCCAAAGCTATGAGGAGCTGCGCCGGCAGCGATCGATGACCCGTCGCTCTCCATCACGCGACGCCGAGCTTGCTGGCTTGTCGACCATACCCGACCACTCGGCGTTGCTCGCAGAGATCAAGACCTTCGTGCGCGAGGAAATCGCGCGCCAGTTCTCTCTGCTGGACTTTGCTCGCCCTCGGTACGCTCAACAGCCGTCGACCACCCTTCTGCCTCCCCTCCGTCGAGCCATTGAGCAGGAAATCGCGGAGGTCATGCCCGAGTACCACCAGCACCATCCGGCTCCTGCACCTTTGAGTTACGCCCAAGTTGTCGCAAGACCGTCTCCATCAATCGCTACGGCTGCCCCACACATTTATGCCGAAGCCTCCACTCGACCTCACTCTTTCGAAGCTGATGTACCGGTAGCCTACGCCGACGGCACGCACAGGCCACGACTGCAGCCCACCATGCAGTCCTATCAGTTGCCGTCCCGTCAATCCCGTCCTGCACCATGGGCGGGCCCTGCCCCAGCGAACCGATGGCGCACACCTGACAACCGCCCCATATGCTTCGCATGCGGTTACGCCGGCCACGTGGCGCGCTATTGCAATCGCGTGCAGCCGCCTAGAGACGTGTCGCCTGCCACCATCCAGTCGAACCGGCCGTATTACGACCCACCTACGCCTTCGTCGCCGCCGTCTCGCCCAGCTGCATCTACCCGCCGTTCACCGTCACCCCGACGCCGCTCGCTGTCGCCGATGCGGCCACGTTCGGTCCCACGCGACCAGGAAAACTAGTCGTCGAACTGCGGAAGCCTTCAGAGAAGACCATCGAACGTGATAGACGTTTTTGTGGACGGTGTTCGCGCATCTGCCCTTATCGATACTGCAGCCGTATCTGTTATGGATGCTAAACTAAGCCGCCTGCTACGAAAAGCGACGACGCCGCTTTCCGGGCTCTCCCTCCGTACAGCCAGCACCCAAAGTATTCACCCGACGGCGGTATGCACATCATTCAGGACGCTCTGTACGCCGTCGAATTCATCATAATTTCTTCATGCTCTCACGACGTCATCCTGGGATGGGATTTGCTCGCCCGCCACGACGCCGTCATTCATTGCGCACCAGCCGAATTAGAGCTCTCACCATTCTCACATTTGACGCTGGCAGACAGTTCATCAGCTGCGACCAAGGTATTCGTCAAAGACGACATCACAGTTCCTGCGAATTCGTCAACGGCTGTGTCAGTCTATTGCACCGGTCTCTGCGACGCCGTTGCACTTCTTTCTGCATGTGACCGCGTTTTCACTAGGAAAGGCTTGCTGGTGCCATTTGCGACCGTGGAAATCACCCAGGGTGACACGGATATTTTTGTGACCAACCCATCCCCGTTCATGGTTACTTTGGTGCGAGGGGAATGTCTCGGCAGAGCGGAACCCCTCGAAGACGCACAACTTATGAACGCACCGGGTGACACGCACTGCGCCAGCTCCCGTACGCTCAGTGCTGTTTCCACATCTGATTCGTCATCCGCTGATGTATTTCGTTCCTCGATTGCTGACAACCTTACGTCGGTCGAGCGTTCCCAGCTTCTATGCCTGTTGTAAGAATTTCGTTCTTCGTTCGATGTCGCGCAAACTCCTCTCGGCCGCACGTCTGCTGTCACCCATTGCATCGACACTGGCGCTCAATCACCACTGCGGCAACGTCCATATCGCGTATCTCCAGCAGAGCATCGTGTAATTAACGAGCAAGTCGACGACATTCTTCGCCGCGACGTTATTTGACCCTGAAACAGTCCGTGGGCGTCTCCTGTCGTTCTTGTTGCGAAGAAGGACGGCTCTGTGCGGTTCTGTGTGGACTACCGACGACTAAATAAGATCACCCGTAAGGACGTTTACCCCCTATCTCGAATAGACGACGCCATTGACAGCCTGCAAGGAGCAGAATTCTTTTCATCGCTTTATTTGCGCTCAGGGTACTGGCAAGTCCCCATGGCTGATGACGCTCGACCGAAGACAGCCTTTGTCACGCCGGATGGCTTGTACGAATTCAACGTCATGCCGTTTGGGCTGTGTAATGCGCCCGCGACCTTTGAGCGCATGATGGATACCGTTCTGCGCAACTTGAAATGGCACACGTGCCTGTGTTACCTCGACGACGTGGTAGTTTTCGCCCCGGACTTCTCCACGCATCTTCAACGCCTACGGGATGTGTTGACGCGTTTGAGCAACGCAGGGCTACAACTGAATCTCAAGAAGTGCCGATTTGCAGCACGGCAGCTGACAATACTGGGCTACGTCGTGTCCAAGGACGGAATTCTCCCCGATCCAGCCAAGCTTCGGGCCGTGTCAGAGTTCCCCAAACCTACGTCGGTCAAAGAACTGCGCAGTTTCGTAGGACTATGCTCCTACTTTCGGCGCTTCATCCGCAACTTCGCGACTATTATATCGCCGCTGACGAAGCTCTTTGGCAGCAACGGGCCCCTCAATTCGTGGTCGTCAGAGTGCGATAACGCTTTCGCAAAGCTCCGTAGTTTGCTGACGTCTCCTCCGATACTACGCCACTACGACCCCACGGCCCCTACAGAAGTACACACGGACGCCAGCGGTGTTGGCCTCGGCGCTGTCCTTGCGCAGCGCAAACCTGGGTTCCCGGAATACGTCGTGGCATATGCAAGTCGCACGCTTACTAAAGCTGAGACCAACTATACCGTTACGGAGAAAGAATGCCTGGCAATCATTTGGGCCCTTACGAAGTTCCGACCTTATTTGTATGGTCGCCCATTTGATGTCGTCACCGACCATCACGCACTATGCTGGTTGTCGTCCTTGAAGGATCCCTCAGGCCGTCTCGCCCGGTGGGCACTTCGCCTGCAAGACTACGACATCCGTGTTCTGTACCGCAACGGACGCCAGCATGCTGACGCCGACGCCCTGTCCCGCTCTCCCTTGCCGGACGACAATGCCCACAGCTCAGTGTCTGACATAGCTGTAGCTTCAATCGACGTTCACATCATCGCTACCGAACAGCGCAAGGATCAATGGATTGCCTCACTGATAGACTTGCTGACCGATCCATCGGCCACACCACCCTCTCGCGCATTGCGTCGTCAAGCCCACCATTTCGCCGTTCGCGACGACCTCCTCCACCGACGCAATTACGACGGCGACGGCCGCCAGTGGCTACTAGTAATACCCCGCAGTCTGCGTTCTCACATATGCGAGTCGTTCCACTCTGATCCGCAGTGTGCACACTCTGGGGTATCGAAAACCTACCACCGCATTCGCCAACGGTACTTTTGGCGAGGAATGTACCGGTATACGTGCAGAAGTTTGTTCGCTCCTGCATCGATTGTCAGCGCCGCAAAACTTCAACGCACCTGTCGCCGGCAGGTCTGCAACCTCTACCTTGCCCTGACCGGCCGTTTGGGCGCGTTGGCATCGATTTGTACGGGCCACTTCCTCTGACGTCCGCTGGTAACCGCTGGGCCATCGTCGCTGTAGACTACCTCACGCGATACGCTGAAACTGCCGCCCTCCCTGCGGCTACAGCGCGCGATGTGGCCTCCTTCCTGCTCCACCGATTCATGCTGCGTCACGGTCCACCCCAGGAGCTGCTCAGTGATCGAGGCCGTGTCTTCTTGTCGGAAGTCGTCGAAGCCATTCTCAAAGAGTGCAACGTTGTTCACCGCAAAACTACTGCTTACCATCCGCAGACGAATGGCCTCACCGAACGCTTTAACCGCACGCTCGGCGACATGCTCTCGATGTACGTCGCCGCCGACCACACAAACTGGGATGCCATTCTGCTCTTCGTTACGTACGCCTACAATACCGCCCCTCAGAGCACTACTGGTTTCTCACCCTTTTTCTTATTGTATGGCAGACACCCGTCACACACAATCGACACAATCCTTCCCTACAAGCCGGATCCATCTGATTGTGCGCCTATTTCTGACACAGCCAGGCTTGCTGAAGAGTGTCGCGAGCTTGCAAAGGCCTTTACAACGCACGAACAAGAGCGGCAGAAGAGCCTTGGCGGTGGCACCACCACTTCTGAGTCCACGTTCCTCCCCGGAGCGCTCGTATGGCTCTCGGTCCCTACCACTGCAACCGGCCTCTCTTCAAAACTACTGCCGAAATACGAAGGCCCCTACCGTGTCGTCGAACGCACATCCCCGGTCAACTACCTGATCGAACCCATAGAACCATCTTCGGACATGCGCCGTCGAGGGCGCGACATTGTCAACGTGGAGCGCCTGAAGCCCTACCACGACCCCCTCATAGTGACAAGTTGCTAGGTCGCCAGGCGGCTCCCTTTTCGTACCCGGGGTAATTGTAGCGAAGCGATCGAACTTGGTAATGGGTCGTCCTCTCGAACACCTCCTAGTGGGTCGCCCTCTTCGGCTCTTTTCGAAGAGAACGCAACTCGCGCTGAGAGTCGGCCCCGCCTTGACTGTCGCTGTTGAGTATTGTCGCCGCTAATAAACCTCTTTATACATTATAGAGACTTTGTATTCTGTGAACGGTAGAGTGTTGGAAGAAGCAGGCGGGTACATGAAACGGTCTGTTCTCTCTGGTTAACTTACGCGGAATTCGAAAATTTACACAATTGAGAAGTACAGGGCAGGATATGATACCGTGGACTAGCTTGTAAAGAAATAAGAGATCAGAGCGATTTCGTCGGCAGTGAAGTGATGGCAGTGATAATAATTCAGCAGTACTTGAACGAGATCCAGAGTCATTTTTAGCAAAGCGATGGTTATATATGCTGAGGAAATTTTTCTGGACCCGTTCAATGGTGTTACCGCTGGATTGAGCAATGCCATTCCATATCACGGACGCATACTCAAGTTGCGGAAGACATATTGCCGTGTACAATTTGTGTAGGGCCATGGGAGACCAGAATTCTCGAGATATTCTACAAACACATCCGAGAGAACGAAGGCCCCGCATAGCAGCACGCTTAACGTGAGAAGAAAAGTTTAACGCGCTGTCAACAACAACACCAAGATCACTGATTTCATAAACCTTGCATAACGGCACAGAATTGACAGAGTATTGAAATGACACGCTAGATGTTTTGCGAGTGATAGACATGAATTTTGTCTTCGAGGTATTCAGAGAAAGGTTATTACCGTCGCACCATTCGGAAAAAGAGCGCAAGTCTGACTGCAGCAAGCGACAGTCGTTAACTGAATGAATTTCCTTAAAAATCTTGATGTCATCGGCATACAAGAGGAAAGAAGAATTACGAATGGCAAAAGAAACATCATTAACGTAAATTAAAAATAGGAGTGGGCCTAATACCGACCCTTGAGGGACCCCACTAGTCACTTTATACAAAGAAGACGTTTGGCCATTTACGGCAACATAACAATATCTATTGAGCAGATAGCTCTGCAGGAGATTCACAACTGACAAGTCAACATCAAAGTGCGCAAGTTTAACCATAATCAGCGTGTGGCTGACTACGTCAAAAGCCTTGCTCAGGTCACAGTAAATTACGTCAACCTGTCCTCTCTGAGAAATAGGTGTGGAGATCTGCGTCATGAAACTAGCAAGATTTGTGGTAGTTGAGCGGCCAGCGAGAAAACCATGTTGATTAGGAATCAATGAGTTTTTCACACTAAAAGACAATATGTCGTGAAGAGCCAGCTCGAAGATCTTTGATGTGGCACATAGTAGAGAAATCGTGCGATAATTAGAAGCATCTGTTTTAGAGCCCGACTTAAATACTGGAAAAACACGAGCAGTTTTCCACATGCTTGGAAATGTGGAAGTGTCCAGGCAGTTATTAAATATCGTAGTTAGTACTGGGACAAATATACTACCATAAGCTTTTAGTATGGCGGAGGGGATGCCATCTGGCCCACATGATAAGGATGGTTTTAAGCGCTTAATGCATTCGCAGATAAGATTTTCATCCAGCGACAAAGCACTGGATGAGCTAACCGCCTTGGGCTGTTGTCTGATATCAGTGCTAGAGTCTGAGGCCTTATAAACGGATGAGAAATGTGTGGCAAAACAGTCAGCGACGGCATGCACTTCTACCCCATTTGAGTCCAGTAGTCTGAAGGACTCTCCGCTTTTGCTGGACCGTTTATGTACATACTTCCAAAACTCAGCCGGCCTGTCAGAGGCGCTTTTTTCTAAGAATTCAATATACCAACTATGATCCCGTTTATATAGGCGTTTAGAGAGAGTTCGAAGGAAGCTGAACTCTTCCTTCCACTCGCTGGATGGAGAACATTTAGATTTCCTGTGTGCGTGATCTTTATGCTTCAGTGCACTGATAAGTTCAGATGAGAACCAGTTGGGATATTTACGTTGTTTAGGTGTATATTGGGGAATAAAATTACGCATGCTGCTCAGTACAAGCTCCGTAAACCGATCAACCTGCTCATCAACATTTGGTTTGTCAGTAACCTGTGACCACTCAACGGTAGACAAGTGATGATAGAGGCCCGTGTAATCAGCTCTCTTGAAGGCAAATCTCGGAGATTTGTTTACGTAACTGCTGAAGCTCGTTGTTTCGGCTGATGTGGATAATCTTACGTTAAGTGGTGGGTGGAATTTGTCCGGACGTACAAGAGAGATGTCGGAGCGGGAAACTTCAAGGGGTTGATCGTTTGACACACACAGGTCTAAGACGTTGCCACTGGAATTGACGACTGAGTTATGTTGCAGTAGGGAATTAAACGCCAGAAAGTCCAAGAGCAGGCTGCACTTTTTCTCTATGAAATGATTGTAATGAGAAAAAGTAAGCGTGCTCCAGTCAATTCCAGGTGCATTGAAATACCCAAGAACAATAATTCTGTGCCCACTATGAGAAGATACCACAAGTTCAATGGAAGACATGACATCATGAAACGAGGCAGGGGACATGCTGGGCGGTAAATAGAAACATCCAATCAACAATTTTTCACTGCGCTCAAGGTTGGTTTCTAGCCAAATGGATTGTTCGATAGTTTCTAGGTCTTTCCGTCTAACGGATTTCAGTGAATCATCAATGGCAATCAGCACGCCACCGCCTTTCTGCTTGGTTTCACTGAAATCTCGGTCACTGCGGAAGGTGGTGTAGGTCGGGGGAAAAAAGTCAGATGAGGGAATTTCAGCGCCTAGCCAGGTTTCAGAAATAGCAATAATACGAAAAGAAGACGAAAGAACATTAGAGAAAAACTCTCGTGTCTTGGTACGTAGACCACGAGCATTTTGGTAGAATATGTCTACGTTACACGGCACTTTCGATTCCAGTCACTTGCTCAGAGGGATGAAGCATGTCATCGCGCAGCTCCCCACGAAATGGCTTGAAGAGGCATCCGAGGGGCCACATCGAAGGGTCATTCAGGCGTTGTAGTGTTTCCTTGTCGACTTCGATGTAGAACGAAGAATAGGACTGAAATTTGGTTTGAAGTCGCCGGCAGGAGATGGGAGACAGATCGAATGAAGCAATATGTTTTTTGATGTCAGCAACAGTGGTGTCCGGGCTCAGCTTCGTAACAAAAATGGCCTTTGGCCGTTGTGGCCGTTGTGGCCGTTGAGCTACAGATATATTCGATGTTGTCATAGCTCCAAAAGAGGCGGGTTTCTTCTTTCTTTCCCCCTCAGTCACCGCTGCATAAGAGGCTGTCGCAGGCATCACACTGCCACGCTCGGACGTGTCTACGTCAGCTGGCGGCGAATTCAAGGATGAAAGAGTTTTGGAGAGAGGTGGTTCAGAGCAGGCAGCTTGCTCGGAAGTCACTGATCGCTCAACGATCACATGCGCTGGGGGGATCACAGGTGCCTTCACTGCCACTCCGGCCGTGCGGCGCGTCAGCTCCTCACGCAGGAAGCGGACCTCTGCACGAAGGGAGGCGACCACGCGGGCTTGTTGTTCAACACCGCGGGAGTGATCCTTACGGAGGCGCTCGTTGTCTTCGCGTAGTTGGGATACCTCGTCGCTGAGGAACGAGATTCCCTCCAAAGCGTCGAGGAGAAGGCGGCGCAGCCCGGCGAGATCGCCATCCGGAGGGGTGCACGTGGAGAGGGAACCGGTTTGAGAGCTGCAATGCTCATCGATGCACGCCGCCGAGTTGTCTTCGCTAGGCTTACCAGCAGCACGGCTCAGATCACATAAATTGCAGCAAAACGAGCGCGATCCAGACTTCAGGAGTTGCAGCTCTTCATCAGGCCAGGTTACACACTTCGCATGAACACGTTTAGAGCAATTTTCACAGCGGAAAAACTGCTGCTTACCGAAAAACGGGCAGGAGCATAGCAAGCATGCGTCCCGACTGGGAGCCATGGTAATGGCTCCCAGTCGGGACGCATGCTTGCTAATAATAATAATAATAATAATAATAATAATAATAATAATAATAATAATAATAATAATAATAATAATAATAATAATAATAATAATAATAATGAATGGGGCAGCTGAGCACTAGTACTGCGTTGACTAAGGAAGCGGCGGAGTTGGTGGCGTTGGCCTCCTCCTCATCCTCACTTCCCTTTCCCACCCCTTGCTATATCACACTATACAAGACAGCTCAACTAACTTCAAACCTGCAGAGGTGCGAAGCACCGGTGTTTCCCATAGGGACACGTCGGTAGCAATGACGGGACGGCGTCCTCTCATTACTACAGACAGCGCCGCAGACAGCGCCCATTGCAGATAGCGTCGATGGCAGAAACAGCTTTTCCTGAACTAACGCGCCGTCTTATTTGCCACTCGGAGAAGCGCACGTGGCGTTGTCTTTCACGGGCGAGAGCGCGTTTCCGCGAGCTTTCCTGAGCGAAAGCGCCATCTCATTTGCCCCCTTGCTTTACTGTGACGGGCTACGAAGACTGGAGACGCCGATAGTCCGAGCGCATAATGTGCTTCGCACCTCATAATAATAATAATAATAATAATAATAATAATAATAATAATAATAATAATAATAATAATAATAATAATAATAATAATAATAATAATAATAATAATAATAATAATAATAATGAAGAGTCAACAATGGGGCTATTACAAGCGTGCCACGTGCAGTTCAAGTCTCGTCTGTAAACTTCATACTGAACTTCCTCTCCGCATTTGGCAGGCGTGATCCATGAGAGTGTCCAAAACGCACGCGCAAGTTGGGCTAGCAAAATGACACTTCAGGCTGGAGACACTTCATGCTTTGAAGGTAATACGCGCAACGTATTTTACGCCTAGCAGGCGTGTCTACCACGCGTGCGCCATTTTTAAGAGTCGCGAACGTGCCTCCAAATCACGGAATATAAATACTCGAAAAGGTACATGAGAATGAATGCCTGTGCCTCAAACACACAAGCTCAATGTTCAGTTCTGAAACGAACGGGAATGCTTACTATAGCTAACAATTGTTCTACGCAGCACTTTGGAATACCGATAATTCAAGAACGATATGTTTTCGTAATAACTACGCTTTCCCTCGCTAGCGCCGTGTTCGTCAAGCTTCGTCTGCTTTGCTGAGCCGCCTGAATTGCGTGGAATAAACATATCCGCACAGGTCGCTACCGGAACGACACGCAAACACTTTACGAGACTTTACGACAACACTGTCAAGCTCAGAGGTGCTTACGCAAATGTGATTCTTCAGGAAATAGCGGGACGCGCGCGTTCAATATTCGACGATATCTCAAAGTGGGGAACCTTCAAGGCACTTTGTGCCATTCGCAGCACAAACCATTCAGCGGTCGTCTTCTCGAAAATACGCCTTGTTAGCGTTCTCCGCGCGAGGTGGGAACGCGTGGTGGTTTCTGAATGGATCCCCGCTCTTATCTGCTGCGGCCTCGCAATTCTCCTACAGCTGCCTACGCTAGCGATTTACCGCGGTTCGGTTCGGTGGCTTAGCAATTACTCGTTATCTCTCCTCGGAGAGATGTCCGCTTTGGGCGGTCTCAAAGCAAACGGGACTAATGGACGATGCTCTGGAAGAGGTACTGTACAGTCCAAACGTTGTGCCTCTCTTGAGAGCAGTAGGATGTGAGAGAGAGAGAGAGAGATTTAAACGTTCATTCGTACGCTTTTTACGCAGCGTAAGCGGCGTGCGTGCACTCAATAGAGGTACGCTGTCGCTACGTGTTACAGAATGCGTACCTAACGCAAATGTAACTTTCTTGTTGCCAACGGTAAAGCTTGCAACGCGAGCAACTTCTTACGTAATGCTCTTAAGGCCCAGCTGCACGAGTTTTGTTGACGGAAGTGTTCCATATTCGGAAAGTGCACTGCCTATAGTAATGGTTCATGCATTATTGTTGAAAACGAGATAACATTACTAATGCGATAATTTGGTTCAGTCACCGGAAAATTTGGCGCAAAACCACACGAGGCATTACCTGTGTTTTACTAGTCTGAGTCGTTGCTTTTGGCTTTTGGCTGCCGTATTCACAGACCCGTATAAAAAGAACTAAGTCCATCCTACGCACCACACAATCGCACACTACGAACCGCACAGAGACACTAGAGTATTTGCTGCAGTGACATTAAACGCGAGGTGCATGACATCAGTGACGTTAAAGGCATGTTAACTAATTTCCAATGTATCGCTATCCTTAGCGCCTATGACGGCATTCATGGGACGGTGGATCCTGAAGTAGAATGTATATTTAAACACATTTATGTTTTCCGGGCTCCGCGTGACTATGAGATCTAGTACACCTCCAGTTCTCGCCTCATAGGCATCAATCAAATCCGTTTCACAAATGTCCCGTTTATCTTATACGGGGATGGCAATAGTGCCAGTAAAAAACAAAAAAGGAATTAGCGCAGCTCGCACTAAGTCGCGTAAGGCTGGGTCACAATAGAGCTGGTTGGCACGTTTCAGCTCCTCTTGTTAACCATCTGTACAGAATGCTTGGGCGGGGATCATAGAGTTTCCTAAAATTAACTAGAGGGGACTCTGGCGCTGCGATCGTTCAGCTACCATGGGAATGAGGGGTTTGCCTAGTCTTCCTAGTCTTTGCCTAGTCTTCGTGCTTGCGGCGTCAAACGTACTTGTGGCTTTGTTTGTTACCGTGTTTTGGCGTTCGTTTCGGATAAAAGAATAGACCGTCGTGAACTTAGTGACCAGGTTTGATTTGGTTAGCCTAAAAAAGTTAAAGTGGCGAAGTGGAACTGCTGACTTTTGCTGAATTTAGTTTTCCGACAAAGCGGATGCAGCCGACGCGGAGCCAAACGGAGCCGAAAGAACGAAGTTTAGACAGATTTGTGTACTACCCATCATTCCCATGCTGGCTGAAGCGTCATGCGTTGCAGCTCCCATAGACACTAGCGCCAGAGTTCCCTCTAGTAAGTATTGTAGGAAACTCTATGGCGGGGATAGAGCGCGTGCCGGTTCATGATGATAATTTTTTATCTACGACACACGGCCAACCTCGACCATAACAACTCTGCTGTAAAACTCCTATAGCGCGTATGTGGCACAGAAATTGGGCAAATCCCACTAGTCGCCCCACTGGTGCAATAAAAATTAACAAGAAAACACGCGGGTGGCGAAGACTGATTAAGATTTCTGTACAGACATAACCAATAATTGAGGGAGACTTAAACGAACCGTTAGGAGTAAACCAGCGATAAACATCGGGGCTGCACGTTTCAGCTTTTCTTGTTAACCATCTGTACAGAGCGCTCGGGCAGTGATAGAACGCATGTTGGTTAATGACGATTATAAATTTCTATCTACGACACACGGCAAACCGCGACCACAACCACTCTCCTGTAAAAGCTAACGAGTGGGAGCACCCCAATCATGACGCTGGCATCTGGTCCTATTAGACCACACACCCGGACTTCCGACACCGCATCCGGCCAACCACATCGCTAAGGTGTGAAAATGAACCGCCTCTGCTACTACAAACCCACGTTCGACGTATGGCATGCTGTGTAGTCAAGGCACCCCATTCGATGCTGCAGGTGTTAGGAACCCTGTAGCTCGGTCGTTCCAAATGGTGGTGAGGCGGATAAAATCGTCCGGTACTTGGCTACGAAAAAGACCTACTCAATATGTCCGACTTTTTCAAGAGCACATTGCGTCTCTAGTAGAACTAAACAAAAATACAGACGGTTCCTTTTGCTTTCGTCTCATACACCTCGAAGACGAAAGTCATCTTGGTCTTTTTTTCTAGTCGATTTTGTGGATCATACCATCGGAAAGCTTTCTGCACGTCACCTAGTTTTGCCGTGCCTCCGGGATCGGCCCACCAAGCGGCGATGTCATGTCATGACGTCATCATGTGACGTCATAGTGCCGTCATGATGATGGCGCGTTACAAACTATGACGATCTGTGATGTCATCACGTGACAATAATGTTTCGCATCCCTCGTGTTGACGCCGACGCCGCCGACACCAACGGTCACTTTTCGTGTAGGACGAGGCATCTAGGGCTTTCGCCTTAATTCTTTGCTTTCTTTGGGGCACCTCAAGTTGTCTTCCTCTAAAGCACAACTGTCTTACAGGCAAAGCACGCTTTACAGGACAAAAAAAAAATAAAACATGGCTGATCCCTTCGTCATAGGAATCGGTATAACACGAAAGTGAAACGTGTCTTCACAGAAGTTGTGCTTATTGAGTAGTGATATATGAGAGCTTGTAGAATGCCTATTCGTGTTTGGCAACTATAGCACCGTTTGACGTGGATGCACCCATGTTGACTCCTAGTGGCATGTCTCCATCGCGACGACTAACGCCCATGATCATGATTAAACCGCTGTGGTAGCTGAAACTGTGAACATATATTTGGACACAGCGAATCGTGAATCCCGTGTAAAGGTGATATCAACAAGCTCATAATCAACACTGGTACCCAATGTACACTTCTTCAAAACGTCGTCAATTAAGGAGAGAAACAGCATGGTGCGCGCTTTCTAGTAATGAGTAAGCGACGCCTGTGTTCATGCGTACACTGGCACACTGCTCTTCAGCAACACGGGAGGCACATGTTCGTAGCTTGAGCCGCAAACGCGTGCATCCCGCTGGCCTCTGTCTCGCTCTACCAAGGCACGACATTCGCCCGTCGAAATCATGTCCTTTCTGCAACGCGTAGTGCAGCAGTTTTGTTACTGGGTGCTCTCGCAATCGAAGTAGTCGGCGGCGGAGAAATCCCGTTGATGCATGTGGAAGCTGCACTACTCCGATTAGCCGGCGCACGCTAACACGAAGCGAAAGGCAAAGAACGTGACCAACGTAACTGCGTCTAGGGTGCCTCAGCGACGCCAGTGCGGCCAGTGTCCCTCGCTGGTATCGGGACGCTTTAACCATGACCTCCGATATCGCGCGCAATCTCGGAGTAAGCGCTAGTAAGTGTCGATCGTGACGCATTACTTCTTTTTCACATCTCACAGACGGCGCCACCACCCCGCTCCGCCCCGCCTACCTACAGAGAGCACCGTGCCTACCAACAGAGAGACCACGCCTAACAACAGAGAGCACCGTGCGAGAGAGAATGTGTGAAAAATATAAGGCGCTTTCGTGGAGTGTCCAGCACTGCCAAGGTAGCTTAGTTGGTTGAGCTTCGGGCGCTTACCGTCGCGGCCGCAAGGTTGGAGGTTTGATTCCCAGCGGCGGATATTTTTCTTGGTTTCTTGTTCCTCACCCTTTGGCGTCCATTTTATCAACGTCATAACCATAATGGAAGTACTCGGTGGACCCCGGCATAAAACTTTTTCGTGTTAAATAAAAATAAACACGGATCTTTGATTTGTAGAACACAACTAGACAATAGATAAGGAGATGACGGCACGCATGGAGGCCGGTTAGATGTTTTTTATAGATAATTATGAAGAAGATGTGCGAAATTATTAAAGGATATACTACTGCAATATCAAGGCTAGCTGCTTCGTAGGGGTGGTTGGTTGAAGCGGGGGAAGTTTGCCAGCCACTCTACGCATCTATTTCTTCCTTTCTCGACCCCCCCCCCCCCCCCGAAGTCAATATGTTCACACAAGACGTAGCACTTCATGGCTGCGTCTGTTATTTGACGTTACTGTATGTACACCCAACAACAAAAGGTTGTAGGACACGAAATCTTTGGGAAAGCGTTATTCTTGCTTTGAACTGGAACATAACATCCAAATAAATGTTCCAGCCTTTAGTTAGTATTGTTACCTATACAGTCACCGGCTTGATTAGAAGCATTGCGCACATGTAGCGCAAGGATTCGTGTTCGTCGTGGAGTCAACATACCGTAAGCTTAAGCGGTTCGGTGTACATGTTTCTAGGTATATTAACACGACGCTGAACCTTGAATTGTGTCCCTTATTCAAGCACCGCAGCAGTTTTCACAGCCATCATAGTGTTTGCAGAAGAGTCTACAATGATCTTCATCCCCTGAAATCGCCTACTTAGCCATTTTTATTTTAGTTCTTGCGTAATCCAATATATTCACATTGTCATCTCGACATGGTTTCTCAAGGCAAAGTTCTAAGGCTTTTGCCGCAGTGAAAGCACTTCATCCGGTTTTCCTTCTCATGATTTCCTGATAGGTCGCGCTGACATTATTGCTTCGCTGTTCCTCTACGTTGTCGAGCTCAGCCCATCTGAACACTTTAACGCTCGGTAGAGGCTTTACGAGTTTTACCCGTGCAATTCTGTTCTGAGAAGCAAGAATCTGAAAGCTAGTGCATAGCAACGGCCTCTTTTGCTGATGAACGCCTTAGTAGATAACAAAAAGTAATGAAGCTTTTAGGCGTTCCATCGTGTTAAGCACGGCTGAAAGCCTGTGGAGTGGAATGGCAAGAACGGGAAGAGCGGAGACAGAAGCGGAAGGAAAGCAGTGACTATAAGCTATCAAATGCTTGAGTAGCTCTCTTCACTTAGTCTGGGTATTCGTTTCCTTTTTTTACTCATTTTATTATTTTCTCTAATGCGTTCTTTTATATCACAGGGGTGCCTTCTGCCTTTGCATTAGTGAAGAAACTGAACACACGAAGAGATGGAGAACTACTGGTCATCTCAAAAATAATGACGCTTAGGGCATTCTCGGAGCTTTCAGAATAAAACAAAGCTACCTTTTTGCCCTTTATCATGGACACGTGGACAATGTAGTGTGGCCTAGCAACAAAAGGAGCCTATAGAACGCATTCGACCATTCAACAAAGCCGTTTTTCTTTGGATCTTTATTCAATTGGTTCTTGAGACGGTTTTTCGAGCGTTATTTTAGCCAGGTTGAGTGGAATTTTGCCTAGATTTGTACCCTCTAAAACATTCTCTTAGGGGGAGGGGGGAGGGAGGCACATCATATTGGACAGTTATCATGCGGATGCACAAGTTGAGCGAACAACGAAGCATAATCTCAGGTGCGCACATGTTATTCCTCAAGGCTTCCGGAATTACACGGCTTCAGATCCTGCCCGTGTGTGTGGTTTCCGAAAGGAACCTACTGATGACGACTACAGGCTCTCCTGCGCCACACAACCTGCACTGTACGTCTACGCCCACAAGCATGAGACATGATTTACGCATTTGGCAAAAGCAAAAAAAAAAGTTTCTATCGTAAGTGTTGCCTATACTGACCTTAGGATGCAACATAAACAAATCGCATACTTGTTTTCACATAATGAAGTTACCTAAACACACATGCTCACGCAATCTCTCTTTCTCTCTCTATCTATCTCACTCACGCACATGGGGACGCGCGCGCACACACACACACACGAACGCACGCCCATATACTAGGAGGAATATAGCTTCTCCGCGTCGTTTTTCTGCAGCTGCTCGAGGACAGAAATATATAGCAATTTTTGAAATGCCACTACAGCACTAATTCAAGATTTTTACTTAAATTCAAGTGGTTCTAGGCACGTGGCTCCGGATCATCTTAAAGTGAGCACCGAAGAACCTCGAAATGGCCGTGCGTGGTCTTACTCCCTACTATCTTCAGAACAACATTAGCCGAAAGTCATCAGCCTCCTCGAACCTGTTGAAAGCATTCTTGTGACATCGTGCTCAGAATGCACCACTTTCGCAGGATCTCACTCCCCGTAGCGGCATTATACGATGGGCGATGTCGCGAGGACGCTTCGGCCAGCCGGAAAACAAAAATGACGGCGCGGCGTTCTTTGTCGCCTTGGGCGTGCTTGATGATCAAAGAACCGCTGCGACGAACCGGAATAGAAGCTATTTTGACGACGTAGCTTGCGAACTCCTCTTTCGGTGCCAATCTTTATTTGCTTTCCTCGATCGCCTTTCTTCGCCTCACGCTTTTCGCGTCGTTCCAGCGGAAATCGCATTGTCGCGCACGCCACTCAGATCTGGAGCGGTGAGTACGTTTATTCGCTCTTCATTTCTTTTTTTTTCCTTTTATTTGTTTACGCGAGACATGAAAGTCAGGGTTTTCTCTCTCTTTCCACATGAACTGCGCAGGAGCTAATGAAAGGAACAGATCCCGAGTGGGATCTCCGTTGCTCTAATAGCTTCCCGCCAAAATATTCGCGATAACACTGAAATGAAGATCCTGCATGAAAAGATTCAGGAGGGGAGAACTTCACTTAGCGCGAAATTCTGTGAACAATGCGTTTATGATTTACTTTATTTTTTCTTAAAGATGTTGAGTACGATAGTATCCGTTGCTGCTAACACAAAAATAACATTTGTCATCAGGGAATATTCATCACAGAGTATAAAGAGTACTGCCTCTGATTTTCCGTCACAATAAGCAAAGATAATGTGTTTTTCATTATGTTTTAAAAGGTTCTTAATTGCAATTATTCTACGTAGTATCAAGTGACAGATGTTGTTTACTTTTTATCCGCACTGATTTTATGTTTTTACTTGGGTGTACGCTTTCGTGGTAAGGTTAAAAATAACCTGGATAGCTTATTGCTAGGAGGAGAGGAGAGGTTGAGGAAAGGAAAAGGCGCAACTTCTGCAACCCTAATTGGGAGCACGGCTCAGCGCCTGCAATCGCGAAAGGTAGCCCAACATGAATAACCGCTTATATTGCAAGTTAATTATGCCTGTCAATAACTGCAAGTTCATTGGTTCAGTGTTTTTTCCCTGTTAGTAATGTGTGTGCTTGGCGGGGTGAAGAGGAGGAGAAAAGGGGGAACTTGTTTTAGCAGCTGGGATCGTATACCTGCCCAATTATTAGCTTTGCCCTCTCTCTTTTCGCAATGAAAGAGAGAAAACCCGGCATTTTTCCCGGGCATACGTCTATGCTTTTCCCATTCTTTAGTTTCTCTTTCTTTTAATCGTTCTCGATGTTTTATTGCGTGCTCATAACCGACCTTTCAAAGCTGCAACTTAAGTTAAGATAACGCAAAATAATGATACGTCTGTGTCACTTCTCAAAATAAGGCAATTTAGCATCACCTGCTAGCACTTATTTTGCAGCAGGAGCGGTACTTTCTTTCTATGTTTCTACTGCGTCTCTATTCTCTCTTCCTTTCTTAGTTTGGTTTGTCAGTTCTAAACGTGTCTGCTTCAAAATCAACGCAAACGACCATGGCCCACATTAAGTCTCAAGGATGACGGCGCCTCAGGTAATTCTCGAACGCAGACGCACTACGAATATCATTTATCGCGCCAGGTCAATCAGCGTCCTTGTTATTGTTCTTCCACCGCGGCTTACCCCGCTCGTCCAATTACAAAGTTGGGGAGGACATCTCATTCACGGGAGAGCTTTGACAGGGATACACAGAGTACGTGTCTTTATAAATAAAGAGACAGTCATCGCTGTCACGCGAGCCGCGGTGACAGAAAACAAAAAAACAAAACAGAGAGCCTGTCAGAACAGCCAGGGGACAGGCATCAGTCTCCGCCATCGCACGCCACTCAGAGGAAGCTACGTGAGCACTCAACAAGCACCAATCCCGCGAGCAGTGTTCACTTTTACGGCGGTCGTAAACCGGAGCAGACGCACCCGCAAGGGTGCCCCGGTCACGTCCAAATGCGACCTAACTTGCCGCAAATCCCTAGCGAGAGGGTTAGAAAATATATATATACATAAACGCACAACCAGTGAGGCCCTCGTGAACCGAGGGCGTGGCCCTCCTCTTTTACAGCGGCCGTATCCACTAGCCCTCCCCGCAGGCGTTGAGATGAACTTCACGCCTCTTGTGCGGCGAACACTCAAACGACCCTCGGCAGCGGCACAAACTTCTACAGCGCGCGCGAACCTTTTTACCCGGACGGACGTGTGATACGAAGCACAGTGCGGAATCTCAGCGAGGCAGGGAGAGGGGGTGAAGAGTTAGGTTGAAAAGAACTCTTTCGAGGACGAAACGGCGGGCTTGGCCTTGGATCCTATGACGACACTCTGGCTTGCCTCGGTATTAAGGGAATAAATTTCGGCGGCGCTCGCGGAGCCTGCGCGCGGCTGTTAAAACCCCGAAAACCCCCGTCCTTAACTGCGCATCAGCGAGGCGTCGTCGGCGATCCGCAGGAGCAGCTTCTAGATTTTTACAATGCGGCTTCCCAAATATACGCCTGGACGAAGGCTCGTCCCTTCCGGCCAGTACTGTCGAGGCTGTTATTTTATCACGGATCCCTTGTTCTCCTTCTTATCTTCTTCCACGAACTACTCCGCGGTCTCGTATTAAGCCGCGCGGGGCCACTTTGGGCGAACTCTCAAAGTGCCTTTGTTCTCCCGTGCTGCGGTGGGCCGGATGTGGTGGCTTGAGGGAAGCGCACTCATCCTCCAAATCACCCTCTTGCACTTCCTCTTTCTTGGCTCTATCTCACACCCGTCCTCTGTTCCCGGTGAACTCTAGGACGCCCGGCGCCGAATAGGCAGAGGGGTCTCTAATTGTGAGGAAACGATTAAGCCGGCAGTGTCCTTCATTGAACGGCCGGCTGAGTTTCCTCTCGGGCGCTGTCTATCGACGACCGCTGCCATCAGCCGGAGCTCCCCTTGACTCATCATTATTACTGGCTAAAAAAAGGGCAATTTACCATCGTTTTTTGTAGAGGTGAGCGCAGAAAAATTTATCTACTTATCTGATCGAACCAGCCCGTCTTGCCTTAAGAAGTATCTGGGATATAATGACTGTATCAAGGTGCGGAGTTAAACGACTTACGTCGTATCACATATTTCCCCCGATTTGGCGTCGTATAACTGTTAACTGTATATTAGTGCAGTGCTGACCAACTTATTTCTGCATTTCGACAGTGTATAGTACTGAAACACGCGACGAACGTAGGTACAGGTGCTATGCTAAGGCCAATGTGCTTATCGTTAGCTGGTGATGAAGTTGTCCAACAGATAGGGCTGCACTGACAATGCGTTGTCTTGCTTGTGCGCATATATGTATGTGTGTTTGTGGGATAGGGGGGGGGGTGATAATAAAACATCTGTTAGCGTCAATCACGTGGGCTAATAGGGCTTTGTTTTACTTGACTTAACTCAATAAATAATAAAGAAAAACCTTACCGCAGGTGCAATCCTTAGAGATGTTTGCATATTACCCGTTCAATGCCTTTACCAAATGAGCTACTACTGTTTCTTGATCCCGTAGACATTCCCGCATATCTATGCATCTGTGTTCTTATCCTAGAAGCGTTAGCCAGCGTCATGACTGACGGCGATTGGTGTAGATGGGCATCAAGCACTTCGGCTTCTCTTCTCGCTCATTAGTATCTTTCTCTTTTCTTTAATAGGCAAGATGAAATACTAGAGGCTGGCTCCCTTGTTTCATCAGTAGGCACTCTCCTGGACTGGCTGGTCATTGCGTCATGATATTAAAACTGTAAATTTTATCTTTCAGGAAGCTATATATCATTGTCACCGTCCCGGTTTTCTTTGTCTTGCGCAAGGTTGCGCTAACGCTTACGCTCGAGAACTACTCACACTGCCTGTTGAAATCGCCTCTACGCCTACGCCTAATACACCTGGTAACATTAAGCGCAACAAATTTTCACGCGGAGGAGCCTCCCTAAAAGCATTTAGCGAGCACTTGCGTAACCTTTTATACATATAATATAGCGTGACTGCTTCCTTTTTGCTGTTATTTCTACTGGAGAGTGCCGCTGATTTATGAACGAACGCGCGAAGCGACAACCCGCCCGTGTGAAGGGGACCCTGTTAAACATCCTCTTAGCCTTAGTGCCCGGCCCCGGCTTCGACCCTTCTTAAGTCCGTTTAAGGCGGTGCCCTGTTTCGCCACAGGGGGCATCCTTCTCGTTTGAAGAGAATCCCCCCGAGACGCCTTGTCGTACCGTGTACCTCGGTGATAACACGGCTCAGCTGAGCGGTTTCCACGCTGGGATGGGCGTAGTCGCCTTCCAAAACTTTGGGTGCCCCTTCCCTTCCTTCTCTCTCTAAGGCGGGCACCGAAATTCCTTCCTGCTAAGAGGCGCTTATTAGTAATGGAAGTTGGCGGGCCGTGTTTATTTTTCCTTGGTAGGCGAAGTGCGCTGCTCTAAGACGGGACATATAAGGTGGTCGGTCCGCCTCTTCGTAGCCTTTCCTTGTTTACATGTTACTCATTTTCTTTTTACCTCCTCTTGTTCTCCGGCGGTTCTCACGTGCCTTAATTTCTGGCCCATTCGCTCACGCCTCAGCGCCCCTGTCGCGGTTTAATTGGCGACCGGGCAACGCTGGGGACGCGAAGAAAACGCGCGTTCCGCGCCCGCCACAGCGCTTCACCCACGGCAGGCCCTCTCTTCCTCTTGCGGCTGCCTTGGCTCTCGCTTCACTTCACCGCCTCGGCTGGTCCGTGATTGCCAACGCTGGCTCCTCCTATAAGCGTCCTTTCTTGCGCGGTCCATTCTTCGCCCTCTGGCGGACGGCTGTGATCCTGCCGGTGAAGTGTTCGCCGCTCTGCCACGCTATCTTGGGTTCCGCAGATTCATTCAAGCCCAGAGGACGTTGTTCTTTTTTTCCTTTGCTTAGAGGGGCACTAAACAGATCGATTCACTCATCTGATTTATTATCCGAAAAAAGTAAACACGAGATAACTGAAATACGCCGTATTTGGAAAAGGGAAAGGGGTCGGCGAGGTGGGCACTAAGTTTATTTCTAAGATCTATGATTGTCCAATGGGCACTTGACACCGCGAACGGTACGGGCGTTCTTGTATTTCAATCTCGATTGAAATTCGCCGATCACTGCAGGAAATGAACCTGTAACATTGTTCTATGCAGTGTAAGGATATAGCCGCAACGTTACTGCAGTGGGTGGCGCTGAATAAAACATCCAAAAAAAAGCATCAGTTCAGGAGGAAAATGCAAGCTTGACGAGATGCAAAATTCGTGAACACGATGTGTCGTTAGAGCCAATACCTCGACAGGTGTTCTTGTCTTCAAGGCTGCAACAGTTGCAGCCATGAAAAAGACAAGACCGCGTTGGCTCCAGCGACACACCGTGTTCATGAATTTTGCATCACACAAGAGAAAATTATCTTTAGTGCTGCTAGTAAATCAGCATTTCATAAACAACAAAACCACTCTATTCTGTGATTATAGCCTTGACAACTCGGAAAAGCAAAGACAAAAGACGGTTGGCCCCGCCCCAATCAGGGAATGGCACCAGTTAAGCGGTGTGTAAGGAACGTTGCATCTGATTAGGGATAGCTAATTTTCCAAGACGCTGTCGCCTGGAGTTTTACAATCATTGTAACGTTGTTCTCGTAAGCAGCAGCTACAGCACGACTTTCCTTTTTCGTTCTTGTTAATAATAATTGTTGGGGTTTATCGTCCCAGAACCACGATAGGATTATGAGGGACGCCGTAGTGGAGGGCTTCGGAAACTTCGACCACCTGGGGTCCTTTAACGTGCACCTAAATGTAAGTACACGCGCCTCTAGCATTTTGCCTCCACCAAATGCGGCCGCCACGGCCGGGATTCGATCCCGCGACCTTCTGGTCAGCATTCGAGCACCATAGCCACTAGACCACTGTGGCTTTTTTATTTAATTTCTTGTTAAACATTTGAGCCAACATTTGATTACCGAATGATTCTCTCAAAGCAAGTACTTCTCTTATAAACGTGACAATCTCTTCGACCATCAGTGAGCGTAGGGAGGCGCCCAGAATTTACGTTTTTATCTGACGCCAGATTCAGGGGCGTCTTGATCTTGTATCGTCCTTGGAGTTTTCAGTGTTCCCAGGAACACTGCAGCAACTTTAACATAGCTCTTTCGTTTACGCCATCGTGCCCAAAGGCTTTTTGCAGTGTTTAAATTATTTCTGCAATAATATTCCTAAAATTTACAAGAAAGTTGATATTGTTTCTTCGGTCCATGTGCTGGTGGATGCTGTCTTGCAAATAAAAAAAACATAAAAGGGCCGCAGCAGAAGTGCGAGTGCACTCCTAAAGCTGTGTTTTAGCATACAGTAGTCCAGGTGAACTTGAGCCACACCAGACCATTTCGAGTGCAGAGAGTACGACGCTGCTACACACTTATGAAATTTTTTTGTCGACTCACCGCACCAAAATTTGCGACTGACTTCGTACAACCAATCAAAGGTCGGCTTCGAGTTCTATGTTATAGTTCTGTGGCGCCAATTTCTCACGTCTACAAAATGAAAATGAAAAAAGTGAAAACATTGAACAAGCCGAAAGAAATTTTCACGCAACATGAAAGTCATCCTTTATCTGGTGCACTAACGCAAAGGACGGCAACGAGACTACAGGATAGTGTATCATCATTTCAAGCAGTAGTACCAGGATTTAAACGATGGAAACCTTCAAAACCACCTTGGACGCTGCCGCTTCTCAACGTTATCTATGAAATAGATGGCATACGGAAGAAAGCAGACATGGCGCCTCTAGTAGCCGCACAGATGGTACTTCATCATTTTCATATAACGCATAATGACAAAACGAAGATATATACAGATGGATCATGCACTGAAGAAGCGTCAGCCTGTGCGGTTCTTATACCAGAAATAGAGGAAAAGAGAATGTACAAATTATCCCACAAATCTTCATCGACGACAGCAGAATTGGTGGCTATCTTTGAAGCAGTTAAGCTTATTTGCGAGAATTCTGAGCCACGAAAGTGGGTGATATGCACGGATAGCAAACCTGCCCTTCAGCTAATCAGAAATGCGAGATCACTTTACAAAAATGGTGAAATAGCACAATGTATTGCAGAAACGGTGGAATATGCCTCAGCGCAGGGTCACAACATTGTATTCCAATGGATACCCAGTCACACTGGAATAAAGGGAAATGAAGAGGCTGACAGCCTCGCGAAGAAAGCATTGAACGAAGGACGGGATTGCGCAATCCCTGTGTCTGGGGCGGATATTCGACATTTTATAACGCAAGGAGCTAACCATTGTTCGACGGAGAAGTGGTTTGATAGCCCTAAATCAAAGGAATCAGTACTATATGAAGTTGATCCACACAGAAAATTTTTCATAGCGACAGATCTCCCACGACACTTAGAGACTTTAATCCACAGACTTCGATTGGAAGTAGCCTACACAAACAGCTTCCTGCACAAGATACATCGATCCAACTCCCCGGAATGCCATTGTGGTCAAGCAGAAGAAAATGTTCGCCATATTCTTTTGGAGTGCGTTAAATACGCGAATGAAAGAGAAAAATTAAAGAAAAAATTAGCAAGTTTGGACAGACGGCCCCTCACATTAAAGAAATTACTTGGACCATGGCCTGAGATGCATCTTCAGAAAAAGGCGAACATCTTCCTGACAGATTTTTTAGTGGAGACCGGACTGGATAAGCGCCTGTGATAAACAGCCAGGGATTGATTTATATGAAATGTGTTAGTGCATATACTGTTAGTAGAAAAGGAAGGTGTGCGGGTGAACAGTTTATGACAGTGTGAACTGCTGCAAGCAAACTGTGTATTGGTATGATTTTTTTTTCGGATTGTTCATGTTTAGGTACCGTTCAGTATTATTCTTTTTTTTTTCTTCGCTGCATAACTTCGTGATATGGAGTAGCCGAGGCAATATGGACCTCAACCTCTCCACAGCAAAACAGTTAGAACAGAACAGAACAGAAGGAGCTATTCATTCTTGCACTCCTCTTCGCACAGAAGGAGTTATCGAGTTCGGGAGGCTTTCAGGTGCACAGCACGAGGCCACGATTTATTTTCGGTAGCGGCAACGGCATTTTTATAATGCAAGAATCAAGGAGGCGCTCGTATAAACCACTCTGCGGGCGCCTCAAGCAATCTTAGGTTGGGAAAGTTATTGCAAAGCCCTCAACTACGACGTAACTTCCAATTTTCCTTCGCTGTTTCGGGATGTAGAACGTTAAAATTTGATATTAACATATTTACAGGAATATGGACCAGCCTACACTCCAGTCCGACCACTGAAGTTCGAAACCTTAGAAGCAAAGAAGCTCTTGCCGAACGTGAGCCCACGGGCGTTTGACATTGGAAGGATAAAGGAGAAACACGCGACACCGTCTAGACGTTGAAATTTCGAAGCGATCGAGTTAACGCCCCGGCTGAAATTTCAGCCACATGCTCGGCCCACCCGTTCGCTGTTTGACTAAGCGGAAACAACATCGCGAAGACGTTTACGGGCGTCTACGGTGCGGACGTCTCTACTGCTCACAGACATTTCGAACTTTTGCGATTTCCTTCGCCCGTATAATTTCCGACGTTACAAATATTCCACACATCCACGTCATAATAAAATCAGCAAGGCCTTCTTTCTTTCTTTCTTTCTTTTTCTTTCTTTCTTTCTTTCTTTCTTTCTTTCTTTCTTTCTTTCTTTCTTTCTTTCTTTACTGTCAGTTGTGCTAAGGGAGCTTACAATGCAGACGGGTCTCTTGTTTGCAGGATTATTTGAGCCCCGGATTTGTATGCGGAACTACTTTGACGTTTTTTTTTTTAAAACTAGATGGATATGCACTAGGCAAATCAACGGTTCAATATATAACATATCGGATCGCAGAGATGGTTAAATTTTTCTTTAATAAACATAGCTGGTATTCTATCATCACCAGTCGCTTTCTTGACCTTGATATTAGCCACGATAGATTTAATTTTGTTTGTTTTATTTTGTTCAAGGTTGAAATCATTACTAGTCAAACTGAGGAGAAAGGGAGTGCACATCGACGTGTGCAACAGAGCGGCAAGATTGAAGCGTGTATTGAAATCATGAGCAATTTTTGAGGAGAGACTATCAGGAAGGACGAGTTTCATCTGGCCTATGCCTGTACAGATAGATAGATATCAAGTTTTTTTATGATATTCCCGGAGACGTTAGTCTAGTTTATCACCTGGCTCGCTATTCCAAGTGTCAAGCGATTACCATATGAGCTTTCACTACTTGCCATATTCTTATGATATCGCTCCATTCACACGTATTTATGATGCCATAACACTCCTTTAATTTTCGTTTGATTGTAACTGACTTATTTCTATAAAACTGTTGCGGTAATATTGACTGCTCCTGTTGTTTTTCCATCGACTGTAGCACATGTTCTTCAATTTCAATATATCTAAGACAGTGATAGCGTTTTTCTAGAAGATCTTACATATTACAGTTATTGCATAAATTGTGAACTTTTTTTGCTACATTGTCCTTTTCACTGAAAGTGGTTTACTGGCCTTGTATTGTTTTACTGGCCTTGTGTTACTGGCCTTCACGAGCACATCAGAATTTTGTCGCCATGCTCGTGCCGTGGTCAAGGACTGCGGCTGGTACGAGAAAATCGGCGCGAGATATTTCTCCGAAGAGCGCCCATAGGAATTCCTTCACGTTGCAGCTATCTCCCCTGAATGATGCGCTCTTGCCCACATGGGGCATTTCGTTATCGGCTTCCGCAGCCGACGCCTTCTTCATAGTTCTCGATCAAGTCCCAGCTTTGTCAGCGCGTTTGTGTGTCTTTTCCTTCCACGCCGTCTTTGCGAAGCGTCGGAAGCACGGGGCTCTTTCACGAACCTCGCCCTAAGTGATTTGCTCAATCTAAACGTTCGAGAATAGATGCTTAAGGATAACTGCAGGGGCATTACTTTAATGCTGTTCAAGCAAATTTATAGAATATTAATCTAATAAGCAACGTTCTTTGGAGTGATGATGATGGTGCTTTTGCAGGCCTGACATTATACAACCCGTAATCTTTCCACCAAAGCATATCAAGTACACTGTTAGTAACCTGTTGGCATTAGACCACAGACCGTTTAGCTTGAGGAAACTTCTCGGCCCGTGGCCAACTAGAGTTTTACAGACGCACGCTTTAAAAGCGTTAGCACGTTTCTTACAAGACAGCGGCATTGCTGACAAGTACTAAGAAATACCGAACTTTCATTTGTATAACACATGTCGTACTTATTATGCGCAGTCTCATATGACACCCATCATATGTGTGTGCTGAAGTGAATAACGTATCGACTGTTATGTACACACGAGCGAATACATCATCTTAAAGACCAGACGTGTGCTCTGCAGTTTTGTGCTGGTCGCACATTATCAGAGACTTCATTCGCTGATTTTGGAACATTTCTTTATCATTTTGTTGTGATATGTGCCTATAAGTGTGTTTATGCATATGTGTGCCCGAGTTTTCTATTTTACACGAACTGCCTTGTATGTTTTACTTTAAGATATGTGTTCAAGTTTCACTCAAGGACTAAGGAGTAGCCGGCGCCATAATTGTGTGCCAACATCTCCTTATATATCATATCAATAAAAAAAAAGGCTGTAACCAGGTGTTCAACAGATTTGCATATTGAAGAAAGGCAATCAACATTCGCTAAACTCTTTCCGATATCCACGGAGCCCTGCGGGGACCATCACGTCCTCCAAGCACGAATGTGTAAAACCAATCTTTTGTGCCTTATGAAACAACGCTTTTACGCATGCGTCAAACTGCGGGCCTAAGCAGATAAAATGTCTTGCGTCAAAACCTCGCCACATAAAACACTCAAGGGAGATGCGCTGCGCGTCGTTAAGTTTTAAAATGTCAAGCCCGTGCGTAAGCGTAGTTACAGAAGGGGTTACAGAAGTTACAGAATCGCTAAGGCGACACAAAAGGGGTAGGTTCTTCACGAGTACATCATTGCACCACGCAGGCTTGATGCAGAGCCCTGTGAGTCACCCTAATGTGACTGCAGATTGTGATCATAGTTCGATGCCAATTACTTAAGGCTTTGTGTATTGCAGCATGTGACATCGTTTCGCGAGCAAGCGCGTCAGCCTTTTTTTCCCTGTAAGAAACAGGTGTTTGGGAAATAATGATCAAGTGTGCTCCTAATGAGTTGTATTATTACCAATACTAAAAGCTGTCAAGAGCAACGTGGTACCTTATGAGCGCTATTCTTTATTTCAGTGCATGAATAGTTATTGCATGTTCCTTGGGAACTAGCGAGCTGAGTTTAATAGATTTCCTTATTAATATACCGCTTGCACTGTGTGCTGTGTCTGTTCAATCCTTTTTATGTGTTTTTCTGTTCAGTTATTCTTCTGGATATCTGTCTTTTGATATAGACATAATCTGCTATATTTTGATGTTTTCTGGTGTAAAAACGACGTGCAGAATACATAAGTGTTTTTAACAACACAGCGAAGGTTGCGCGTTTTATTCTATTCAGGAGTGTCTTAGCGATGTCAGCAAAAAAGAAGATACATCAGTATTCCGTGGGGTCACTGCTGTTTGCCGAGGACTCAGCTTAATCCCATCTGTGGGCTTCAACAGATTTATTTTTTTTTTGCCTGAAAAAGCGATACACACCGACCACTGCACTTAGGCGCAGTGCTACAGAAACACAGTAATAGCCTTATTGCAACGTTATCCGCAAAATCTTTCTTGCCCAGCGGGCATGGTCACTGACCGGATTACTCCGCCCTCGGGAAGCTATCCCGTGCTTCTGGCTTGAAAAAAAAGAAGAAACAAAAGGGAGGCACCTCGAAATGTTAGAGGGATAAAACTGATGGGGAATACGCCGCATGAATATTTAGGCTACGGAAGATGAGATGACGACGTAGATTTATCATCGCAGCCATATATTTTGGCAGAACCAAACGAAGCCGTTGCAGAATTCATGAATCATTTCCGGCTCTCCTTTTCGTCGTTATATATGTAGTTGTGATGACTTCCAGGAAACATGTTGAAGGCAACATTACTTGTGGAGCTGTATATTATTAATCAGTTTGCCCAGAAGCTGCAATATAGAACGCATGCAGGTTATCTGAGCATCCGCTCGTTTCATGCGCAAAAGTTCGGTGTTTTTTTCTTGTTTGTGTCTGTAATACACACATGAGCTATTAATGATGGAATGGCTTCTGAGCTGATACTTGTCTCAATGTGAGGCAGTTCTTTGTGATAGTTCTATTTCTATGCAATCTCACTTAGTGCTGCCGCAGCACGTGGAAGCACAGTACACGAAAGCCAACTAGTAGCCGGCGGCTTGTTTTTTGCACCGACATCTCCGATTGCCCCGTAGAAGAGAACAAAAAGAAGAGAGTTCTAAAAAGCATGCATCACTAACAACCCCGTCAGCAAACGTTACTGACAGTACCGGCGTGTCGCCTTCTTGCGCGTTGGGGTACAATTGTATGCTGTAGGCATCTATATTATTCCATTTGTATTATAAGAAAGATTAACACTGGCCGAAATAAACTTTGCTAAAGGCATCTCATGGCCAGGAACCCGGCTTTCCTTAGAAGTGATCACTTGGGACAGGCTACACTAACACAGCTGTTCTCTTTTGGGTTTGGTTTTGAGCGGCTTCGCAGTCTGCGAAATTGGTATCCTGGGCCCTACAGGGCTCAAACTACAGTGATACCCAGTCGCACAGCCCACTTCGGATCGAGAGATGTGGCCCTCCACTGGGCCACAGCTGTCGCACCTGCACAAGGCGCCGACCACTCTTGAACGGTACAAATGCCTCTGCAGTGTTCTACGCCACACACTGCCTCAAGTTGTTCAGAACAATGACGCATGATCACTCCAGGCCCGCCTGACCACAGCCTTGAGCCGCGCCTCTCGTCGGCCGACTGAACCGCAGCCGCATTAAGCAATAGCAATTGGCAAAAAAAAGAACCATCAGCAAAGGAAAGTAGCTAAGTTGTCGTGCATTGCTGGCGACCGTGATTATTATTATTATTATTATTATTATTATTATTATTGCGATAGCAATTATATGGACAGTTTCGGCTGGATTTTGCCGTCGCCGTCGCCGCCGTCATGCACCGTATATGTATAAGTATGTATATATAAACAAAAGCACCAAAGAAAAATAATTCAGAAAAATGCTTCCGAAGCGCGGAATCGAACCAGAGACCTCTTCCTCCACAGCGAATGGCGCTAGCCACTACGCCACGAAACGCAAACCCTCCACATAGGTAACGGCGAGCGTTATATGCACACCCTTTACCGCCGGACGGACTCGGAGACGGCTGCGCTTATAAGCGTTTCTTCATTACCAGCGAGATGGCGTTAGGAGCGCGACAGGCGCATTTAAAAGTCGTCGTCGAGCTCGCTCGCTTCTTCTTATATTTGCGCAGGGAGAACCTTGCCCTTCCGCTGTCTGCTCGCGCGGTTTTCTTGTGCTGAGGGGAAGAGGCATGTTTCACCCTTTCACCGTGATGTCCGCGCTCATGTTTATTATTATTATTATTATTATTATTATTATTATTATTATTATTATTATTATTATTATTATTATTATTATTATTATTATTATTATTCCCCCCACTGGTTCTCATCTGAACTTATCAGTGCACTGAAGCATAAAGATCACGCACACAGGAAATCTAAATATTCTCCATCCAGCGAGTGGAAGGAAGAGTTCAGCTTTTTTCGAACTCTCTCTAAACGCCTATATAAACAGGATCATAGTTCGTATATTGAATTCTTAGAAAAAAGTGCCTCTGACAGGCCGGCTGAGTTTTGGAAGTATGTACGTAAACGGTCTAGCAAAAGCGGAGAGTCTTTCAGACTACTAGACTCAAATGGGGTAGAGGTGCATGCCGTCGCTGATTGTTTCGCCACACATTTCTCATCCGTTTATAAGGCCTCAGACTCTAGCACTGATATCAGACAACAGCCCAAGGCGGTTAGCTCATCCAGTGCTTTGTCGCTGGATGAAAATCTTATCAGCGAATGCATTAAGCGCTTAAAACCATCCTTATCATGTGGCCCAGATGGCATCCCCTCCGCCATACTAAAAGCTTATGGTAGTATATTTGTCCCAGTACTGACTACGATATTTAATAACTGCCTGGACACTTCCACATTTCCTAGCATGTGCTCGTGTTTTCCCAGCATTTAAGTCGGGCTCTAAGACAGATGTTTCTAATTATCGCCCGATTTCTCTACTATGTGCCACATCAAAGATCTTCGAACTGGTTCTTCACAAAATATTGTCTTTTAGTGTGAAAAACTCATTGATTCCAAATCAACATGGTTTCCTTGCTGGCCGCTCAACTACCACAAATCTTGCTAGTTTCATGACGCAGATCTCCACACCTATTTCTCAGAGAGGACAGGTTGACGTAACCTACTGTAACCTGAGCAAGGCTTTTGACGTAGTCAGCCACACACTGATTATGATTAAACTTGCGAACTTTGACGTTGACTTGTCGATTGTGAATCTCTTGCACAGCTATCTGCTCAAAAGATCTTGTTATGTTGCCGTAAATGGCCAAACCGCTTCTTTGGATAAAGTGACTAGTGGGATCCCTCAAGGGTCGGTATTAGGCCCACTCGTATTTTTAATTTACGTTAATGATGTTTCTTTTGCCATTCGTAATTCTTCTTTCCCCTTGTATGCCGGTGACATCAAGATATTTAAGGAAATTCATTCCGTTAACGACTGTCGCTTGCTGCAGTCAGATTTGTGTTCTTTTTCCGAATGGTGCAACGGCAATAACCTTTCTCTAAATACCTCAAAGACAAAATTCATGTCTATCACTCGCAAAACATCTAGCGTGTCATTTCAATACTCTGTCAATTCTGTGCCGTTATGCAAAGTTTATGAAATCAGTGATCCTGGTGTTGTTGTTGACAGCGCGTTAAACTTTTCTTCTCACGTTAAGCGTGCTGCTATGCGGGGCCTTCGTTCTCTCGGATGTGTTTGTAGAATATCTCGAGAATTCTGGTCTCCCATGGCCCTCCACAAATTGTACACGGCAATAAGGCTTCCGCAACTTGAGTATGCGTCCGTGATATGGAATGGCATTGCTCAATCCAGCGGTAACACCATTGAACGAGTCCAGAAAAAATTCTTCAGCATATATAACCATCACTTTGCTAAAAATGACTCTGGATCTCGTTCAAATACTGCTGAATCATTATCGCTGCCATCACTTCACTGCCGACGAAATCGTTCTGATCTCTTATTTCTCTACAAGCTAGTCCACGGTTTCATATCCTGCCCTGTACTTCTCAATTGTGTTAATTTTCGAATTCCGCGTAAGTTAACCAGAGAGAACAGACCGTTTCATGTACCCGCCTGCTTCTTCCAACACTCTACCGTTCACAGAATACGAAGTCTTTATAATAATAATTTTTTTGATCTTGACATTTTCATATTCCACAATCATTGTTTTTATCCGAGCTTTGCACTGTTTTGACATAGTATGGCACAATGTACAGTCTTACCTTCTCCGTCTTTCCGCATAGTTGTATATGTGCAATCCAATTTTTTGTTCCCCTTCAATATTTCTCATATTGTCTTATTTTACTCCTCCCCTTTTGTGTTCATTTCTCTTTGTCTACGTGTTTTTGCTCTTTTTATTTCTGAAGACCGTCTGCATTGTATTGTTTATTTTTATTGTTTTGTTTTTTTATGCGTGCGCCTGCACAAAGACCTCACGGTTGTTCCTGGGCACGTTAAATAAATGATTTATTTATTTATTTATTGATTGATTAATTGATTGATTGATTGATTGATTGATTGATTGATTGATTGATTGATTGATTGATTGATTGATTGATTGATTGATTGATTGATTGATTGATTGATTGATTGATTGATTGATTATGGTGCAGCTGTCGATATAATACAAAAGAAAGATGGGCTTGACCTTCGAGTCGTCTAAGGCAAATGCATGAGAGACCGTGTGAGTTTTATTATTATTATCGTCCAACACAAAAAAAATCCACGCATCTCCACGAAGTGAATCATGACGATTGGGCGAAGCTCTGGGTATCGTATGGGTGAGTAGCCTTACGTTACCCGAGCGTTGCCCCGTATAATGTAAATAGAGTGAGATAAAGTTACATAAAGTGACATAAAGTGACATAAAGAGTCTACGACAAAGCTATGTCCTAAGGTCATAATGTCTACGTTGAAGTCGCCGACTAGTATAAAGGGTTTGTGTTTGTAGTTGTTTTATATTGTTCTGGCACAATTATGATTGATGATAGTCTATTGTTAAACCTGATGTTTCGCTTTTACACGGTGCTTTACGCGGTGCTGTGCCGTGACCACGGACGCCAAAAGGACGGGCAAGCCCCGGTCTTAGGGTGCTTCGCCCCTAAAACAGTCTAAGTTAAAAGCCAATTTATCTAATGGTAGCCCCTCCTAATACCATTCTTTTTTTCTTTTTCCAAATAAGAGAACTCCGATAAACCAAGGCCAAGGAAATGGAGCGCGTAATCTTCAATGAGACGGAAACAAACACATAGAGAAGCAAACATACAAAAATAAGTAGAAGAGCGGCCAATTTCCTATACATTTTTACCGTTGGCGCAGACGTGGTTTCATTAGAGGCTAGCTGATTGCGCGCACCGAATTGAGGCAACTGCTTTGTGCATCTAATTACTTCCCCCAAAAACGTGAACGCTGGAAGCAGCTGTGCCATTCTTGCGGCAGAGTACTTATGCATGCTCGTTTAATAAGTACTTTGTTTACCGCGAACCTTTACGCCCCGAAAAGAGACAGAAACAAAGAACTTTCTTCTACCGTATATCTCAGCGCAAGCTTTGCTGTCGCGCAAGTTAGAGCAGCTCCCCAGAAAATAAGCGCAAAAAGACTCGTTATTAGCGCGAGACCGTAAGCAAAGTTCGGGCACTCGCTGCTGATGCTCCTTTTGACTGTGCTTCCTTCGGGGTCTTTGTCTTATTTTAATCATTTTTGTATGTTTCATCAGCGTTAGCAGGAGCCCCTTCGAACTCCTTTACTTTCTCGAGTTGTTTTATGACTGCATTTTTTTGTGGACAGCATTACCTCCGGCGGGCTTACAGGATTTCGGTGCGGTAACCATAGCTTCTGAAAGCGCAAGAAAACACGAACCACGAAAGAAGAGCAGAGGACAGGCGCTAGCCCGATCTCAGTGCGGTAACTTTTTTGGGATTAATCGTGCGAGAGAATTGTAGCTCACTCCTTTTCTGTCTAACGCTTCCAAATCTGCGGGAAATATGCCACGCTTTTTGCTTTAACTGCGACGCGAAAGCGACGCACCGCCAGCTCGGGCTTAAGGAAATGTTTACTAAAGTGGTTTTTGATGAGCTGAGCACGCCCGATGTGTCGCAGCACTGCCGAAGCGGAATGTAAGCGCGAGTGCGTGTGAAGCTGCTACTCGTCTTGAAATGCCGCCGCATCGCGGCATGATCTTATCGGCGTTCCTTTCAACCACCTTTCCCTCGAGACAGACGCTTTCTGATATCGCTTTTGGAACATATATGGGAACTACTCGGAATCAGATACGGATATTGAGTGCAACGAAGTGGTTGCAATTCTTTCACGTTTTCTGCGAGAGACAGGTTTAAGTGATGTATGGTGAGACATTGTGCATGGGAAGAGTCGCTCAGGTGGAGAAATAGCCGGCCAGGTCTGATTGATTGATTTGATTTAGCTTTTTAAATTCTCGCATACAACGGCAAAAGGCAGATCTGCTTTGCCTGACGGGACCCTAGCACCCGAATGCACACTCGGAGCATAGACGACAGAAACATTATACAGTGTTAATAATATATACACACGCAGTTTTACAGAAGGAGAACAACATGAATAGTTTTACAATAATAAATAAAAGTCACGAAACAACAAATAACGAAACCTAAGGAACCTATGACACATGCATCCACAACTTGCCTGGCTAACCCCGCACGTGGCAACATAACCCCCCCCCCTTTTTTTTTGCACTGCAACGTTTTTCGCATTTAATACCAGCAGAATCACGTATTGCTGAGGACGAAACGACGTTTTCAGTGCGAAGAAAATATTGGGGCTACATCGAACAACATAACTACAAAATCGTTTTCTGGCGCCTAATTATTATTTTGTTTTCAAGCTCTGAAAATTGAGAATAATTACTAGAACAGCTGATGGTGCAGTTTATGGCACGTGTGAAGATGCCGTTTACGTTGACTTTGTTGCCATCTGTGTTATCCCTTTGTACATATTCTATTGCATAGTGTACTTTCTTGTAGTACAGGGGAACTGCAATTGACGACCACATTGCAAACTTTTGAGTGTCATCAATTCTCATCACATACGATAAGGTACTTCGAACTCTGTGTGAAATACGTGTTCGTGCATTTCAACCAATTCTTTCTTGTTTCTTTGTGTACATGCATGGCACGGTGAATATGTGCGTAATTTTTTTTTAAAAGAACACATTTTAAGAGTTACGAGGGATAGTGCACCACGTCGTGTTTCTTTGCTTGATGCCTCGACAAAACACCATTTTTCTCGCCACCTGTTGGAAACAACTCTACCGCTGCATCTGATGAAGAAGAAGGTCATTAAGCAGGCTGCGTAAGGCCATTTCCGCTCATAATGGGCATAGAATGGCACCCCGGAGCCCGGTGATGTGAGGCAGCAGCTCACCCGTCAATGCAAGCAGCCGAACCAAGGAATCAACGTTCGACGCGCATTTAGCACCTCGCGCCACCGCACCACGTACAACAGCGCGTGCTTTTCCCTCGACGTTCAGGACAGCCTCCCCGAATCCTCGCTTCCGGAGCCCACCAAGCGCGCGTCTGCGGGTGCGGCAAAACGGAAATTGCGCGTTCGCGCGCCCTCACATGAGCGACCAGACGCGTCACTGTCTCGGGCGTAATGCACTACGTGCATGGACGTAATAAGAGTAATATCCTGGCGAGGACCGAATACCAAAAATTAAGCTAGAAGGAGAGCGAGAAAGCATGAGCAAGAGTGAGCGTGAAGCAGTGTAAAGGGCAACGCCACATAGAAAAGTGAACAAAAAAAAATAGCATCTACTGCAGGCACCGTATACGAGCGCCAGGCGGAAGGCCGCCTCGCTGTAGCGATGCAGCGCGTGATAGAATCAGTGCGCTGGTGAGCAGGTCGGGTTGCCCACTGGCTCGCCGATGGGATCCAGTCACGCCAGCGACGCACCCCTGGCTAGCGCTAATGTTCGAGGCGCACTCACTCGGGCATTGCGCGGTGCGGGACGTCGGAAGGGGAGAGAGAAGAAAGCCGGCTTCCCCGCTATGCACGTTTCCTGCCGCCGCTCGCTCGCTCGCTCGCCCTCCTTACTGGCCCGAAGAGCGAACGCCAGCCGCCGCTGTCACGGCTTATCGGCGCTAAGCGGACGCGCCGCGCGCTGTACGGCCGTTGCCTTCAGCATAGGCGACGCGAGAGGCCAGCCGACGCCGCAGTGGCCCTGCCACTGCCCGCGGTCAGGCTTTCCGGGACTTGATAGCCGCGGGGAGGCCACGCCTAAGTACGGGACGGCAGGCAGTCACTCGCCGCCTATAGTTTGGCGGCGGTCGGCAGGTGCACGCGAGAAGTCCGGCCTCTCCGATTTTCTCGCTGACAGATGGCTTTCGCGCGAGAGAGATAATATACGTCTTGTCAGGGTCTCTCTTCTTCGTGCAATGTGTATTTAAAAAAAAGAAAGAAAGAAAGGAAGGCGTTGATCTCGCGAAAACGCCTCCCGTGAGCCCGTGCACAAGTCTTCTTCAGGCATTCAGCATCAGGCATTTCAGGTACTCGAACCTAGCCTACTTTTGTAGAAAGCAGCTAACCAGCACTACACGATTGATTACTGCATTTCTATGGCGTAAGGACAAGCGAGCCATATTTTTAATGCAAAAAAAAAAATGTCTGCCTAGTGAAACATATTAGTTCCTTCCCATGAAACAGTCGGAAGTATAGTGTTCGTTTTTATAAATGTATTCGTCGGACAGGTGCTTTGACTACTTCCGAACCATGTTGTACAGTGTACATCATGCTAGACTTATGAGAACAATATTTCAAGCAGAACTAGGTACACTTTTACTTCATACAAGAGATAAGAGCAAAGAAATAATAAACATGAAGATATAAATAGAGAGAGAGAGAGAGATCGAAGAGATAATATTAGGTGACAGTTTATTGTGTTCCACTAAGGCACAGCCATCTGGTATCCCACGAGACCGTTTTGTCACGGGTTTCGCAACTGCGTGCGATGACAGGCGAATCGGCAGCTCCATAACTCCACGACATGGCAACATGTCGGACGTGAGCAGCGCGGTAGACGAGGGACTAGTCTGGGGTTCAGAAAAAGCCGAAGCTCGTATAAACAATGGCGAGAAGCGAGCCTCTAGAAAGTTTGGGGATCGCTGCACGTGGAGAGACAGGGTGAGACTGCGCGAGAATTCTAAGCGCAATGAAAACACGCCGATGCGGCGAGACGACAACGTAGAGACTCAAAGTACCCTATACAGTGCTTCTTACTCCCTTCCTTCATGTGTCGCCACGTACGGTGTGAGTCACACTTGTTACGAACGGTCGAGTGGCTGGCTGCGGACGCTGGAGCTATCCGCAGCGGGTACGTCACAGCAGCGCCAAGGTTACACTTATGTTTGTATTATAGCACGTGCACTTAGCACGCGGTGTGACCATGGGTTAGGTTTTCGCGGCGAAGGCGTCTGCATAGTTTTGTAAAACATGATGGCGGAGTCCGCCGATTGGACACACCAGACAAATGTGATTCATACTCTATACATCCACTATTACTGTTTCTCCTCTTGATTCGTTTGTCTGTATTTCGCGCGAGACCGTCTTTGAGTGTCGTCCTCAAATCAAGACTTGCGAGCGTCTTAATGTCCTTAAGACAGCTGCATTTGTAAGCTATTTGTGTTCAAGTGACATCAAGGGGGTTGTAAATATAGAGGAGGAGTAGATGATACGATTAGCTTCTCGCAATCGCTGAAAAATAGAAATGCAGCAAGGAAAGATACAAATGTTGATCATGCCGTGTCTTCTTTCTGTAATACTTCTCTCCGTTATGAACTGATGAGAAATCGTTGAAGGGGAATGTCGCCGGAGATAACTTTGGAGCAACTAGTCCAAACGCTGTCTCCAGCAAAATTCCCCGTACAATAATTATCCTACCAAAGGTTTGTTAAGGGTCAATGATCATACAGATTTGGCGAAACAAGCGAAGAAATATTCAATATGATAAAACAAAGGCACTTGACCGCTGAACTATTATTGTTCTTTGTCCTGCGAATAAAGCAAAACAAGACTCTTACCCTCGACTTATCATTACTTAAGTAATTCAGGCCAGACCGCAGCCTCCACTTGACAGAGCAGACTTCGTGCTTTTATCTTTCCCAAGGTCAGGCCTTTGATGCAAGCTCCAGGCATTCTGCAACCAACTTCATCCGCATCATTGCCTCGCTTCCTCGCTTCCTCCGTGCCTTTTATCTGCAACTTCGGTCATCCTCTTGCATCGCCAGTGTCATCGGCGTCGTTCGTTTTGTCTTTCCAGTCAGAGCGGTCATAAGGGACGACAGCTGGCAGCAGTCAGCCCTACGTTTGAGGAACAATACACGGCAACGAGAGATGCGATATCATTCCCGAAGGCAATGCGACCACCCCGGGCGTAAGAAAAGAATTTCGGCTATACAACGGATCAAGAACAAAGAGAGCGAATCACGAACAAACAAGAGAAACTTAGGAAGGAAAAAGAAAAACATTCACGAAAGACGAAAAAAGAAAGAAAAGAAATGAGAGGAATGCGCAAGCCTACTTCTTTCCATTTGACAGGGTCTTGTTGACTTTAGCCTAGCACAATCGATGACTGCGGACATGCAGCGGGAAACGAAGAGCCTTGTCTTGCTGGGCATTTTGCAAGAGCTTTTCAAAGTAAGACAACCCGCGAAGGCCTCCGCGAAATATAGTTTTCTTCACCCTTGTGCCGCATCGTTCATAGTATTCTATCCCTGTATGAGCACTTTCCAGGAAATTTTGCAGGGGCCTGTATATGTCGTTTGGATTTACCTTGTAAATTCCGTGCCACCATCTTAAACGCGCCTACAATGAGCTCCATTTTTTTCTTCTTATGCGTGAGGTACCGGAAAACAAAAGCTTTTATTTATGTTCTTCCTGGAGGAAATGTAACTTAGAGTGGAGTGTATTTTGTTAGGACATCGAAGTGAAAAAGAACGTAGGAACTTTGGAATCATAGGCAGATTATTTGAGGTTTTCCAGTGAAGGTTGAGCTAGGCATATTCATCCCTAAATAAAAGTAGGCAACATATTCATTTTAAATGCCAAGCATTTCTTAGCGAACTTCTGCGACCTTGAGCGTACCTATCTATTTATCTCTCTAGCCGCCTACGACTTTGTGCTCTCCTGGCCATTTCGTTAATAGGATAAACACCAAAACTAGTATGGCGTAACATGATTTTATGACGAACATAAATCACAGGTCATAACATGAAAACCATGATACCCATGTCATGAACGACATGATTTACCTGCCCCCGTTTTCGTGCTCTTGCGGCCGTTTCATTAGTTTGATATAAGCCAAAATTAGTATGGCGTGACAAGAGTGTATGACGAACATAAATGACAGGTCCTAACGTGCGAATCATGACACGCATGTCATGTACAGCATGACTTACGTGCCACGCTCATGGTGCGATGGTGGCCGTTTAGCTAGCTCGATATACACCAAAATTGGTATTGAGCGACGTGACTCTGTGACGAACATAAATAATAAGTGTTAACACGAAAATCATGGCATGATTGTCATGTAAAGCATGACTTACGTGCCACGCTCATGGAGCGCTGGCGGCCGTTTCGCTAGCTTAATGTACACCAAAATTGGTATTGCGCGACATCACTGTCTGAAGAACATGAATAACAGTGGTTGACATGAAAATCATGACACGTATGTCATGTACAGTATGACTTACGTGCCACGCTCATGGAGCGCTGGCGGCCGTTTCGCTAGCTTGATATATACTAAAATTGGTATTGCGCGACATGACTGACGTGACGAACATAAAAAATGCTTCGCATTTAATAGCAGGTCACGCATCGTGTATATGTAACAGAATATATATTTCATTAGCATGGCATATACCAGATTGTACACTCATGCATGTATGAAAGTCTCGCAATAACGAACTAGATGTCACGACATGAATTCCTTCATTAGTCTCAATGACAAACAAGTGGGGGGGGATGCAGCTCTTGGCTGGTTGCTTCGCATTACATCGATTCCCACATTGCGTGGGATCTCCCGAATTTTTTAGAGAAGATTGGCGACGTTATTTCAATGAGCAAACTATCTTATGATAGTTGCGCAAAGGCTAACGAGTGATGTCTCGTACGTTATGATTATTAAGACGATTACGGTATGGTGGTACAAGCAATAACAAGGAGACCGAAGTTTGTTTTTCTTCGCCTAAGTAAACACAAGCCTTGCGATATGTACAAGTGTATTTTATTCGGGGACCAGTTACTGGCTCTTGACCACCCGTATTTGCTCAAAGCGAGCGGTCTTCAGCAGAATTCCCCATTAGCGGTGGCGCTCACGCTTCTCAAACTTTTGAGCGGTAAACAGGTTCTTCGGCAGAAGTGGGGAGACGATATGAGGGCTGAGCAAACAAGGCACGCGGAGTGGCAAAAATGCGTCGAGCATGAAGCGTGTTCCTTCCTTTCCTACATTCCGAGTCTCCGTTTTCGAAGATTATGAAGTTGATGATCGTGGTCTTTCCTTTTGTACATGTCTAACCCATGGTAACGCCGTCGCTATGTCAGCGCGTGGGCAATGAAGGGCGTCACGTGCCCGTGTTTGCAATCGCTTAGAATTGGCTCTATCTGGCCGCACGCACTTGAGCAAATAGACGCACTCGTACACGTATCAGCTGCACTACTGCGGTGGACATCTGTTTCCACGGTGGACAGGGACAAATCGAATGTTCAACTGAATGAGGTGAGCTCAATTATTCAACTTTCCAATGCGTGCAAATGCCCTTGCCATATTCCATAACAGGCAAGGAAGAGGCTACTGCAACGAATAGTCATTCCATAAAATGCATCAAGCGTCCTGATTAAGGTTAATCGCAATAATACGCTATGGGAACCTGCATCGTAAGCATTAACTCGAATAAAAAGACCATCCAGCCCCTGTTGAAGCTTGGTTAGCTGTACAGTTTAATAACAGATGCAAATTTTAAGCCACGCCATCCAGACTTACTTTTGAAACAGTGAACACTCTTCAGTAACGAGCCTATAGCCTGTCCACACCCGGAAAAAATGAGCCTTTTTCGAATGTTTCCATTATGCTGAAACGCTAGTATTTAGAAACACAAGTTCCATCCAATTTATGTCCGAATATTTTTTTGATTAAATGTGTTTAACGAGAGGCTGGTGCCTATACATGGCTCCGGCTAGTCCTCTTCCCTTACCTATTAATTAGCGACACGAGCTTATAAATAAAAGTAGACTCACTCACGGCAATGTCATTTTAAAAGGAATGTTCACACGTCATGCGTAATGTCCACGTGATGATAACAATGTTCACACACAAGACACACAAGAATCGTCACAAGACACACAAGAACTCACAGTCCTTTGTAGAATGCGATCACATGACACAAAAGTCACTGGGCATTGCCAACACTTTAAACACATCTGTCTTGATTCACAAGAGGCAACGCGAAACATGTGACCAGAGGTATCTCAATGTGAAGAATAATTACAAATGTGAATCAATATCTTTTTGATATTCCCGACTCTTCTAAAAACTGTACTAGGGCGCGTGCAGCAATGTTTTGAAGAGTTTCTGTTGGCCATGGACCCAATACTTTTGTTAATGATAGCGGCCGTCTGTCCAATCTGTTTAGTTTTTGTGAGAATTTTTTTTACAAGGAACAGCATAACTTTTCAGTGTAGAAGGAGGTGTTCTATGTCTTCTTCTGCCTCTTCACATGTACATGTAGCGCAGTTAGGTTTTCTTATTCTATATAGAAAGCTCTTAGTGTAGGCAGTGCCTAGACGAAGTCTGTGAATTACTGTTTCTACAGAACGGCTAATTTTAATCGGAATTTGAAATTCCATTCCAGGATCGATTGTATATAATTGAGAGTTTTGAGCTCCATTCGCGAACCAAGTCTCTTTGGACAATCGGACAGAGAGTTTGTTCAAGAAACATCGTGCATCACTCGCCGCGAGAGGTAATAGAGATAAATCGTGATCTTGATGCGCTGCATGTGCCATACAATCAGCTGTGACATTTCCGGTGATTTCACAGTGACTTGTAATCCACTGGAAAACGATATCATGATGTAACTCTTTTGCTTTGGCGTATGTCTTCCGAATTTCATATGTTAATTTGTTATATGTTTTGTCTAAGTTGATGTCTTTATTACACAATAATGATGATTGCGAGTCACTTAAAATTATTCAGCGAAGTGGCCCTGTCTTTCTACATAGGTAGCGTAAAACAAAGTATAGAGAATAGTTCTGTCGTTGTGGACGTCGTAAAGTGACAGAGCCGAAAAACTTTTCTCTCTTGGTATTCAGGTATATAGAAAGCTGACGTAGAGCTTTGTTTTCGACATAACCCATCAGTGTAAACGCTAATACGATCAGCATAACGTGCGTAAAGATGGGCTAAAGTAAATTGTTTTATTGCAATAATGGGCATGGCACATTTTCGAGTTAACCCCGGAATCGATGTGACAATTTCTGGAATGGCAAGTCGTCACGGGGGATGAGTTGTGCACGCCGACCAGTATTCATGAGTAGGTAGTAAATTTTTACGTTGCATTATATCTGCATGGTAACGGGCAGCGGTTCTTTCCTGAACCGCTCGGCAAAGAGGATGATTAGCGTGTTGTGTCGCCAATCGAAAGTAGTGCCTACAGGTTTCCGTAAATCTAAGCGCTTGGAAAGTTGGTTGACGGGACTCCGCAATGACCAAGGCGCTAGAAGATGCGCGCGGTACGCCAAGACATATGCGAAGGCTTCTGGCCATCATTCTCTGGACTGTTTCTTCCAAATTACGAGATATACTGTATAGTACTGGAGCAGAGTATGCAATTCTTTGTCTAATTATTGCCGAATGAATTCGTATTAAAGAAGAACTTGAACTGCCCCATCTCATTCCGGCAAATCGATGAAGAACGTTGACTAAGGAATTGACTTTCTCCTCTAATACTTTTATTTGCGGAGCCCATGACAGCCTCCTGTCTAAAATAACACCCAAAAAGTTGTGCTGTCGCACAAGTTGTAAACGCTAGGAGTCTATCTCGAGCTTAAATCTTTTGAGGAAGCTCCTTGTAAAAGGTAGTACAGCTGTTTTGTCATGTGAGAGAATCACTCCTCTGCTTTTCAAAAACTCATTAATTATTGTCAGGCCTGCTTGTAGCGTATGCTGAACAACTTGAATACTCGAGTCCGTTGCCCATATGCACAAATCGTCAGCATAAAGGGAATAATTCAAGGTTGCGGGTGTTACGACTGGCAGTCGGTGGCGACGCGCTGACCATGAGAATCGGCGAGCGAGGCGTTCTTACACTGCCAGAACACCTGCATCCTTCCTGGAAACGGAATTCCAGGGACGGCAAGCGACCGACAATGGGCGGAATCTCGAACTAATAGAGGGACGGCCAAGTTGGAGACGTTTTCACAATGGGCCACCTGGGCTTGTATTGGTGTGCTGCGAAGACGACCTGACCTGTATATTTAGACAGGAGTCGCCGCAAACCCTCTTCTGCCCTTCGGGGAAAAGAAGAGTACGAGGAACGAGCCCGAGGAACCTGTCGCCTTGCTTCCCCCACAAGCGTGCCGTCGACCACCTGACCCTTGCTGTTTCGAGAGTGCAATGACCCCGCAGCGACTGTGAAATGGACTGTGCCATGGTGGGTGGGGTCGTGTGTGTGATTGGTGGTTATCAAGAAGGAGGAGCCAGCCTGAGGGGTTAAAACGACGGTGCTAAGTGAGAAATGGGGCTCTGAGCCCTCGGTAACAGGCTCATCTAATTCGCTCGTCACTGAACTCTGACCTTGTCACGATGTAAATTGAGTGTACGAAAAGTGCCAGTAAACTTGTTATTGTTTTCCCAACTTGCTAGCAGCATTTCCTCAACCCGGAGACTCGACTACGCTACCAAACGGAGTCCGGGTACGACGCTGCCCTATCGTAGGAACAACCTGGTTGCCGAGGAGGGACGGATCTAAATACCGTTCGCAACAACTGGTTGCGGTGGTGGGATGGATCCAAATACCCAGACACAACACGGGCAATATATGTGACAGTTCAGCCATAACACAATTAAACAAAGATGGGCTGAGGACGCTACCTTGGGGAACACCTTGATTCATTTTATGCTGTTTGCTTTTGCCATCAGCAGTTTCAATAGAAATATTCCTGTCTTTCAAGAATTCTGAGATCCACCTCAGCGTTCGTCCAACTATGCCCAACTGAGTTAACCCATGCAGAACATGTATGTGGCTTGTTGTGTCAAATGCCCTCTGATGTCTAGGAACACTGCTATGGTGATTTTCCCACAACTTCTCTCGTGATCTACATGTGTCACAAGATCTAAAATGGCATCCATCGTGCACCGATGCCTTCGGAAACCTGCCATATTTTCTGGGAGTGCGCTCGTGCATTCTGTCCACCACTGAAGCCTAGCGTCAATCATCTTTTCCATAAGTTTACATAAGCAGCTAGTCAGACTAACAGGACGGAAGGAATCTACAGATAAGGGACTTTTACCAGGTTTTAGTACCGGAACGACTCGTGCAACTTTCCAAGAAGGAGGAACACATTCTAATACCCATGCATCATTTAGTACTTTTAACAAAGTATTTATGGCCACCGGCCCAGATTTCTCAGAGCAGCATATGTGACCCCATCCGGCTTAGCTGCTGTCCTCTGAAGGCACGACACCAGCGTGTTCTTTAATTCTTCTAGCGAAAACTCATGATGTAGGTCATGATGATGTGTGCGGAGAGCCAATGCGATCGGTGCTTTGACTTGTTCTACAGATTTTATGTACTCTGGTGTACTCACTGCTGCACTTGGGCGTGTAATAAGCTGGCAAAACTCATTTGCCACGGTCGTTTACGATAAATTTTGCAGCAAAGCCAGGGCCCTGAATGGCTGTTCGTGTGTTACTGACCCACTTAGAGAGCGCAAGACATTTCATAATTTTGACTCTTGTGTGAGGGGGGTAAGTGAAGTACATAATTCCCTCCAGCTCTTTGCGCCTAGTCGTTCCAGTTGCCGACTCATGCGATCATGCGTTTTTTGGAATTCTCGGTAATTTTCAAGAAGACCTGTGCGGCGGTATTTCCTTTCAGCTCTGCGGCGTATTGCTCTAAGTCTCTCGTATTCAGAGTCTACCCCGGCGTAACCATCAGCAATCTTGACAAACTTTGAACACACTCTTAATTTGTCCTCATTAAGTGATAACAGGGCGTCTGTATCAGTGACAGTATGACCTTGACTTGTTAGATGATATCTAAATGCCTACCAATTGGTTATCTTTGCTGAACGCCTGTAAGTCGAAAAGCGTAGTCTAGGATGCTGTATTAGGATAGGGAAATGATGACTACCCCTTGTTTCAATGTCTGTTCTCCCTGTTATTCCACATGCACTATCGTTTGAACAAAGCGTGAGGTCAAGGCAGCTGGAGTAATTAAAACTCCGTAAGAACGCCACTGAGCCATCATTCAACACACACGGACCGCAATTCTGAATTGCCTTTTGTAACTTGTTTCCACGACTGTCGCAGCAGGTACTTCCCCGCATGACATGGTGCGCATTAAAATCTCCGCAAAATATCACACCTTTGATGTACCTCTGAAAAAGACCCGTTAGTGCAGAAAGTGAAATGTTTGTTGAAGGCTGTAAATAAACACTAACTACAGTTATATTTACCCTGCCGAACCGAACTTCACATGCAACATATTCTGGATAGTCTGATGATGTAAAGCTTAATAAAACTGACGGTAGATTTCGTCGCACACAAATAATCGCTCTGCTCTGCCCTGCAGATCTAGTGGATGTAACGTAATTAGCCAGTCGAAACGTGTTGTCTACTCCAGCCTCTGTGATGCATAACACTGGAAAAGAGAATTGAGCTAAAAATTTCCTAAAATCTGCACTCTTAGAGCGAAGACTATTCGCATTCCACTGGTTAACGGCGATATTTTGATAACAGTTATTCATGCGTTGCATGCGCAGCGTCTGTTGTAGCGTATTGCAGCGCCACTTGCTCCATTGACAATATTGTACCAGAAATTGGTGTTTGATGTAACAATAGTTTCACAAGTACAAGCCTGTTCTATTATGTTTGTTCGTCACTAATACCTAGCATGAACCTTAGACACGTGTTTATCTAGCACTAAATAGTAACAGCACCGGGAACCATTCAAAAGAAATTTAAAAAATAAATGACTTCTTGCGTCGCTACGTGTGCAATTACTGATATGAATATGTGCAAGGTGCTTTAGTAAAACGAGGAAAACAGACATAACTTTTTCTTTCTGCTCGTCGTCAATAAATCATGCTCTAGTGGTTCTACCTCTTTCGTTGGTTTAAACTGTTTACGTCCAGCACATATCGAAAGTGGCTTGGTCGGCGCTCTCCAACTGTGCGATTCATGAAGCAGTTATTTTTATCGGATTTAGCGCTTCTGTAGATAGTTTTCCCATAAGAGTTTACCTTCACAACTCTTTTCAGGAAAAGTACGCGTTTCAGGACTCTAAATATGCGACTTCGTTTAATCAATTTCCAGATTATCCACCAGCAGGATATTGTGCGGACCACTTTACCGCGATAACACAAAAAGGTTAATACATGCTTTCTATCAAGCACAACACCTGTTTGTGCTTTCTTCTCTTTCGTGTTCCCGTCCTTCTTTTTTTGCGCTGTTACACCGTGAACCAGTACCAACTGGCCCAACTTACCGCGCTTCTGAAGCACAACGTATTTGCTTGCAGCGGCACTAGGAGATATGTACGTATACATACATGCCCGTACGCGGATGCATAGCTATTAAAGAAAATTGTTGACATGAAATGTGCATGTACTGAACCCCAACCACCAAACCAATGTAAGTATATATCAAACTCTAAACAAGCAGCCCAAATATATTTAGTTTATTAGCTCCTCTTATCACCGTAAGTGACGAGATATCCGCCACTTTTCTCGGTAGCTTAGATGCTTTATAATGACCCTTCTTTCAATTGTGATTATTTGGGTCTTGAACTATTCGAAGTTAATCTAAAATGCGGAAAGTCGGTCTCAGTTGAGTTGTCAATGAATTTCCCTTCGCGCTGCCAGTTACTAGCTTCTTGGTTAGATCAATTGTTAGAGTGACCGCCCCGGAAAGGCGTTGGTCCGGGGTTCGATCCTTTGACCAGGACAAATTTTCCGGCAACTAAGAAGCTTTGTTTCTGAGAAATCCAAGTGAGTTTCCTTGTGATTTCGTGCTGTACAAGCGGGAAGTTGTCAGTTTCCCTTAATCAAGAATATTCTGCCTTTTTCATCAAAGTGAATGTTAAAATATCCCACAATAAGGAAAACAAGAATTGAAATTAGCGAAAATATAATCCAAAAATATTTCAGTCACTCATACATAAGCAATAGGGCAATGTCAACTACAGAAACGGATCGGCAACGAGGTTTCGTATGCCGCCACCGGGTTTTCCAATGCATTAACGCTGTCAACAAAGCCCGCAAGTTTGGTAGGCCTCAGCGCGCCCAGCAGCGGCGGCTTCTCCGTAGCCTTAGCAAAAAAGGCCACTTTATTTGATATTCACGCAAGTTTCAAAATTCAAAGTTCAACGTGTGAGCACAGCTCTACAGGCCAACACGCACGATAATATACGTTGTTTCTTTGTAAGTAATAAAAGCAAATAGTATTGCACAGAAGGGTACGTATTCAGGCTGGTTCGCTCATGATTATGTGCAGGAAAAAGTGCTGGGTTGTTGGTCAGCGCAGTGGTCTGTGTTTTTTCGTTTCTCCCACTCTAATAGCGCTGTTTTCTGCATATATTTGATACATGCTGTTTTTACGCTTACACGGTGCAGCGGCGGTAATGACTTTGATGGTGATTGTACAACCTTACAACCAGCTGTTTATGCCTACATACAACGCTCTAAAAGAAGAAACGGCAAAAAAAAAAAAGTTATAGCTTCCTGTGTAAAAATAAGTCATCGACAAAAAATTGCCTTACGAATCACGCGTGAAAAAGCGCGCCCTACGATGTGTGCATTGGAAGAAAAATATCTCGCGGATGGCAAACGGTGCAAATGTAGGCGACAGGCAAATATGAAGCGAGAAAGGAAAATAGAAGGGTGGTAAATGAAGCTAAGGTTTCGTAGATAAAGCTCAATGATGCAAAAACCAAGTAAAGTGCTCAGTGCGAACGAAACAGCGCAGAGTATAGTCATTGGCAAACGAGCGTCCCTCTCCCGCGCTGGAATTTCGAGTAAAAGATATATACTTGAGCTAGCGGATCAAATTTGGGACACGCGCGAGATCGAAATCAGCTGCGTCGAAAGACCCGAAGGCCGTGCATGAGCGCCGGGATATGGGCCGTCTCCCATAATATGTATGTTTGTTCTTTCGTTCTGCAATTTTGTTACTTTTTTTTTCCCTGTGACTCCTTGTATTTCTTTCGTTTTACGAAGCGACTTCAATCATTTCCGGTTTTAGTGTGTCCTACGCCTTAAATATTGGAAATAGGGCTCATTTTTGCGTGCGTAACATATTTCGATTTCCCTCTACAGCGAACAGTTCGGGGACGACCAATCACAGCTTAGTGCACTTCGTGCCGTTCGCTCCGCCGGGGCCGGCATTTTCGACGTTGTTTTCGAGACAGCGTAGATTCGGGTATCATAACGAGAGATTAGTTAGACTGTGGGTGTTGAGATGTTTGTTAAGGAAAATATTCTCGCCTAGATACTCTATGTACCGCAGCTTTTTGTAAAGGTATACGATCATGCATACGTTAGGGGGGCCGGTTCATATGACAGCTGCAACATGCTGCAAGAGCGACGGAGGTTCGTAAATATTCTCCTTGATATCCAGAATCAAGCGAACTGTTTTATAAATAAATCTCTGCCTACATTGTCTGCTGTATGTGCTGTTTACACTGCAGAACACGAACGTTGATTAAAAGTTCTCGCTAAAGCTTCCTTCGAGCAAATGACTCTTTAAATACGTTCTACCTAAGGTGATCTAACTAAGAATTTTGAAAGCAAGTCAGTGCAAAGACAACTTCAGAACCAAGGAGGTCATATACTATTTCTTCTGGAGTGGAGGTGGCGCCTCCGTAAGTGAAGCCGGTCGCCGCCATATTGCAAAAGGAAAAACTCGGAAGCAGACGACGGAGCGCGCTCCGTTGCCCCGCCGTCGCAGTTGTCTTTGGGGACGGTGGCATGCTTTTGTAAAGCAGTTAAACATCTTACGAGGCCATGGTGACTTCGTACGTCGCTTATGGCTGCACAAATCGCAATAAGAAGACGCCTGGGATCACTTTTCACGTGTAAGTGTCCTCACTTCGTTCGCTGACGATTGTCTGTTTTTCGTGCATGCTGTTAAACTGGAAACAATTTGAAAGGTGCGCATACATGTAATACATGCGTACAGTTGTAGCGACGAAAATTTTACGCTTTAATTACGCTTTAAATGTTCGCTGACACGACGTTGTACGTGCTTTTTAAGTGTATACACGAAGTGGGTGCAGTCTAGCTGGACGTACCGAGCATTATTGGTACGAGTAGGAAGTCGGAACGCCCTTAGAATTCCGAGCTTTCTGGTGTTTTCTTGCAAGTCAAGACTGGCGGCGTGCATGCATATTTATCCGGTGCATGGATATCGAATTTGATGCATGTTTATCGAGGAATTGGCAAACGCAACATTCCATGACGTGATTATCCGTGTTACATGTTTCCAAAAGACTGCGCGCAGCGTTCTAACTGGGAACGTGCCGGTCGAAGAAGTTGTTAGAGAGCTAAGGACGGTGACCAGCTCGACAAGCTCTGACCACCTCTGCTCCATGTAAAACAATTTTATCTCTAAAATAAGGTGCCGCCCGTTTCATGGCCGATCCCCCGCGGTGGGTTGCGCCAGGTTGCCAAGGAACAACCAACCAACCAACCACCTCTGCTCTATTCACTTCACAGAATACTGCTTCGACAGAACGGGGCAGACGGCCTGGCAGTGTACCTACAATTTTTCCTGCTTTCCCAGCGCATCTACAAAAGCCTGTTAGTTTCTACCTCCTTGACGTAGCTTCAACACAAATAGCTACGAAAAAAAGAAATTGCGGCAAAAGCAAGATGTAACACTTTTGAAATCCGACCAAACCGGAACCGAAACACCGAAGGACGCGGCTCCTTTCCTTTTTTATGCGTCTAGTCTGAGAGGGCGAGAGCTACCTCGTTTCGAGGCTGTGCGCGCTGCGCTTGCCGTGATGGCACACATCGCCCACGTAGGTTAATGCTTGCGAATCCTCCGTCTGGCCAAATGTTCGCGTGATGGATGTGTGCTTATGTAAAGAGAATAAGTGCGTTCCACGTTAGCTTGTGGTTACCCCTTGAACACTGACGCCGTTACAACACAAAAACCCAGTTCCTAGTAACACATATGAAATTACAGTGCGCCAGCGCGCTCGATATACGAAGCACCCCTTCGACAACAGATTATTCTGAAAGTCTGCAGCCGACAATGGTTGTATGACATAATTTGTTTCATAAACGAGAAGAGGCGACTGTTCGTGGGTTTAAAGCAGTTTCCATCTCAATTTTTGATTGTGGGACTGCAAACCAACGCGCGCGCCGCGCGTATTCCATTGCCGTTTATGGCGGTCACGCCGTGTTTTTCCTCTAGCTACATGGCCGCCGGCGGCTTCACTTGCTCCCGTTGGCGGCGACCGGGCCTGCCACTCCAGAGGTTCTATAGAACCTCCTTGTTCAGAAGGAATCCGTGGCGGATTCGTTTCGTTATGTTCGTCGCCTGCACAGTTTAGATAAACATGACACCGCTCTTCGTAGCGAATGTGCGGCCATTCAACAGTGTCGAACGGACTTGGAGGTTAAATAAAGGTTTTTGTCGCTAAACTCTAAAACGGACATGAGTGATCCACAAGCGATAAGACCGGAGTGGAGTACGGAAAATCTTGAACGATGTTTACGAGATCCAACGGATCTTGAAGGCTGCGATCACTAGCAATGTGTCAGAGAGGTAAAGAGGCCCTGTTTGAATGCCGGTGGCGTTAGATATGTGATAGTAAAAAGCCCACGCCTTGTTCAGCGATCCAACGGAGCGAGACAGTCAGGTTAAGGCGAGTTAAGCAAACGCACCTACAGATGCAAGACATTCAGTCTAGCGTCACGACTGGGGAACAAAACGCCTTGAAGTCAGTCGCGCTAGTGTAGGTGGCGTGATTCAAAACTTCTTCCTTCGAGCAAACAACGCGCCCCTTGTCCCGAGATTAAACATTCACACCGAATAGACGCACTTTATATAAAAGAAAAGTTTCAGTTGCTTGCGAATCGCTCCACTGGTTTATTGTTGGTGACACCTTTTTTTCGAACGCAGCAGAATACTGGCTCGAAGGAAATTGGTTTCCTGAAAAGAGACACTGCGTCGGTTTACAGGGTATGCGATGCGTTTTTCAGAAGTGGGCGTGGCACTATTGTACGATGGCTGTACAGCAAGCGCAAGTTCGTTAAATCGTGTTACAGAACCCAGTTTTCTGAACCCAGCTAGGGAAGCATTTAAGCAACCACCAAATACATAGGCATGTAACTGTGAACTTTGTCGTAATCATGAAGGGTTCTGTGAGTTATAAAGTTATTCGTTTTGATTTAATCTCTTGAGATTTCTTTATTAAGTTACCCTGCGCTGCCACAAGACGTTATAGCAGAAATGTTACAATATTTCAAAAAACGTGCCTTCATATGTACAGCGCATTCTTTGGCGACACGAACCTTTGTATCGAGCAATACCTTCGACAAAGAATTTCCGAAAAATATCTGCCCGCCTTACATAGTGCTTAAGCTTTAGCTCATGATCATGGTGCTGAGTTTTAATGTCATTTAGGAAAGTTTTTTGTTTCGTTTTTTTTTTGTTTTTTTTGTCAATTCCCGTTTAGCTGTTAGGCAATTACAAAAATGTACTTTAATCGCAATTTCCATCGTGGATATGAAATTATGCTTGACATGTTTGTGCAAGACAATAAAATCTGTTATAAAGTATGATTTGAGCCAACGCATATTTACAACCTATAAACAAGGAAAATCCCCTAGAACAAAGATTATATGCGGCCTCTCGTTCAGTAATTTATACAGCACGAATTCAGCAAGTACTTGAAGCTCGACTACGGCGATCTTTTGTGTTGAATCGATCTTAATGAAATTCGCTGGGTATACGCTCGGCTGTGTATACTTCCGTCATTAACACGGAGCAACAGGCTTTCAATGTTCAGATTTCTTAGAAATTCTCGTAACACTTCCATTGGGAGGCAGCGGCGGTGGTGTTAGTGGTGTTAGTGGTGGTGGTGGGGTTGCTACAGGTGGTGTTAGCCTGGCAGACTTTGAGGTTGTAAATCATGTTTCATAATTTCTGCTGTATCGAGAGAAACATTCAAACGTTGTAAACACCCGCCGTAGTGGTCTAGTGATTATGGTGCTGTGCTCCACTGCTGACCCGAAGGTCGCGGGATCGAATCTCGGCCGCGGAGGCCGCATTTCGATATGATAGAGGCCCGTGTGCTTAGATATAGGTGCACATTAAAGAACCCCAGGTGGTCAAATTTCCGGAGCCCACCACTACGGCGTCCCTCATAATAATGTCATGATTTTGGGACGTTACACCCCAACAATTATTCTTAAACGTTGTAGGCCTAGCTCATAGAAATTGCCCGTTATAAGCAGACGAAAGGCTACAAGTTACTCGCAAGTTCTTCAAAAAATATTCGATACTCCACTCGCTTCGATCCGCACCTGCCATTATTCGATTCTTATTCGATTTGGTCTCAATCACTGCGAATGCGCCAGCCCTCCACTGCTCAGGTGTAGCAAGTTTTGCAGTTGCGCAAACGAATAGCGGTAAAAGAAAGAAACGGCTAAGAAAGAACGCTACTATGGGCTCGAAGTCTCGCTGTCTATTAACCACGCAACGTCCAACGTAGTGCAGGCGGTCTACCTGCGATCGATGGAGTTCTTGGCTTTCGTAACAATGTGATCAATGGGAACGAGCGCAGCGGAGACATGGGCTTCTTTCTTACGTTTCGCCGAGCCAAACGAGAGACTCAGGTGAAGAGACAGAAGAAAGAGTAAAGTCAGGGGAAGAGGCTTGCGGGGAAACGCACTTCAGCACTCGGGTTTCGCGCAGAAAAGCAGTCGCCATTAACCTGCGCTTGACTGCTCCTTTTGGTCGCCACCTGAAAATGGAGGAAGCCACTTTCCTTGTCTTCCGGCCTCATTGTTTTCCACGAAACCGGCAGCTGCACTTTCAGTTCATTTATTTTTTTCCAGTTCTAAGTTCCGTTATCTACGAAGAGTGAAGAAGCCTAATGGTATCGAGCTATCTTTTCTATCAAGGGTGTAAGGCATGGGTTTCGATTCAGTTTTTACGTTTGTCTGCTTGGGACAAAAAAAATGCTTTCGCGGCTTCAAGGAGACCCATCAGGACCTGTCAATTGTAACGCTCCCCACTGTAGGGACGCTGTGTGACGGTCGATCGTGGTTGAGCTGAGGAACTAAAGTACTACGATTTGCTTGATACTGATAAAATGAAGAAAAACAAGTCACCTTATATCAAAAGCGCGAGACCCGTGACAGTAATAATTGTTCAAGTTTTACGTCCCAAAACTAAGATATGAATATGAGAGACGCCGTAGTGGCGGGCTACGGAAAGTTCGACCACCCGGCCTCTTTTAACGTGCACCTAAATTAAAGCGCACGGAAGTTTAGCAATTTGCCTCCGCAGAAATGGGGCCGCCGCTGCCAGGATTCGATTCCGCGGCCTTCGGGTCACCAGTCAAGCACCACAACCGCTAGACCAGCGCGGTGAGTCGCGAGATCTTTGAAAAGAAGTTCGCCTAACCAATAGCTTTCACAAGGTTGTCTTCGTGTTTTCTACGTGCGACAGAAGCTCAGTCTGTGTTATATAAAAAAAAAAACCTGCTAGAAACAACGAAACGTTTACGTTGATTTAGAAATCAAAAAAAAGCGTACACGCTAGAAGAATACGAAAGACTTGACATGAGTTTGCACATACGTATGCAAATGAAAAAAAAAAACAAAAAGAATAAACGCCGACCGAAACGAAAAGGCTTAAAACACTTTTTTTTTGCCGCTTTAAAACACGCTTTAAAACAGTTCTTTAGTGTTTTAAACCTTTTCATTTCGGTTGGCATTTATTCTTCTCGTTTTTTCATCGTGCCCCTTCCCGACCTCACGATTCATCGTCAAACCATCGACTTGATCTGTGGAACTCATGCCTAATGCAACGCCACTACATGACTTCTGACAGAGATGAGAGCTTTCTACGCAGTGGAACAATTCAGTTTACAGAAAATCGTTTAAATGTTGCTAACGCCGAAGACACGTTCGAACGACGTTGACGACGTTGTGCCTAACCTTACCCACATGTCACCATTTTTAACCGTGCAAGAATAAACCAGAGATATCTGCATTATGACGTGGCATAACAGAGCAAGTTCACTTTGCAGGACGTGCAAGGCATAAAATGGTCGAAACCATGGGAGTCAGCGTACGCTTAAAGAAATCCACTCACGATTGAATACGTCGCACTATAATATCGATGGGCGAGTTTAATTTTAAAAATCTACGCATATCCACGAAATGAATGATTATGAGTGGGCGAAACACTGGGGATCGTATTCACATAAAAACACAAGCAGTGATGCTGATAGCCATTTCACATAAGCTACATAGACGAAAAAAAATTGTTGTGCGTGGAACAAGACATGAAGCAGTGAGCTTAAAGTATTGGAATCTAGCTTTCTGATGAAAACAATATGAACCAACATTGATAGGGTGAGCCACTCTCTGACATAGTATCTGAAATTGCGTGTAGCACCAGCACGCAAAAGATGTATCAGCTTTTATGCAACAGCAAACCTTACTGCGACGACGATAGCGACGAGAATCATCCAAATAGAGAACTTTCAACATGATCGTTTGGAGCCTAATTTGTAAGGCGCCTTACTCATGAGCGTTCTTTGTCATTGTCCAGCTAGCTTCGGTAATGATATGTCGAGCAACGGGATTGGCTGAAATATTATCTTACTAACATTTCTAGCGATGAAAAAAGCCTTAAACAGGGGGTGGGTGCTCGATGCGACGTTTCGACAAGTGCATTTGTCTTCAACGAAGACAGGTCCACTTTTCGACAAGTCCACTTGTCGAAACGTCGGCTCGAGCAACCACGTCGTGTTTATGGATTTTTTCATCGCACGCTTCTATCTTCCCCTTCCTAACATTTCTAGCGTAAGATGTTTTCTTAATGCAAGCCGTGGTCTTGTTAACTTACGTGAGACATGGTGCTCAAAGTGTGCAAAGCTTCGACCTCGGCTCTCATTCTATCGCTTCGTATAACCTCGCATTCCACGAGCGTGTTGCTCGCAGTAAATGTAAAATTACCTACACTTCAACTTTGCCGTCAACAATCGGCGTGCGCAGGGCTTGCTCTTAAAGGGGGCCAAGTTTCACAGCAGTAAATACATGAGGGTGAAGTGGCACCCCCTTTAGGTGATTTGGGGGTTGGGTGGCGCCTCCCCCCCCCCCCTGCACGCCCCGTGCGAACGCCTATGCAACCAACTCGTCCTCACCTACGCTTAGTACAGCATATCGACCCTATAAAGGAAACATGCTGTCGAAATGGTTTCTTCTTCCTGAGGCTCATTTTTTTGCCTCAGTTAACGTACCTTTTCGTATCAACGACCACACGACGACCGCAAACGAAGAGGTGCGCTCCCGCGTCCCGCCCACTGTGGTCCTGCTGTGGTCGCCTGCATTATGCGTCCCACCACTCTCGTTTCTCCCGTCCCGCACAACCCTTGGGAGACGGGATGTCGACCGTCGTTTGCCCGCGCAACGTCTCGCAAATTTCCCGCTAGCCTTAACGCAATTTGCCGCAATGCGCAGTCTTGCCTTCGTGCGAGAGATCAATGCCGTTTCAGTTTCACCAGTCACCTTTTTTTTTCCAGGTGCGAACAATACGGCTGACTGCCCCGAACGGGACACGCGTGTGCTTCTCTGAGGCCTCTTATTGAGTTACCCTAGGTTCTGGCTGGCAAAACGAAAACGGCAAGTTGGAAGCGACGTGGCTGCAGGCGAAGCCCCCCTGCTGGCCTTGTTAGCATCAATGACGTTGTTTTGCTTATCTGAACTGCGTTTCTTTTTTGTTTTGTCGCAGCAGAAATTCGGCACCCGGATGTGACAATTCAGTCCCGAACGAACGTAACGTATTTCCTGTTTTATCTGACGCGTCGTCCAGCTTGAAAGAGATGAACGTCGTTACCTCTGCGAGAAGAAGGTAATAAATGAGACCTGCTTTAACGAGAAGCGCTCGCGTTGAGCGCGTGATAAATTATTAGCGCACTTTTAAACTACGTACGTCTTTTTTATCTGCTATATTCAATATCGCAGAGGTACAAAAAGGAGCCTGCTTTATTAGAATGAACAAAGAGTTTCCTTGAGGTCTAAGATTTAAGAAGATAAGTTCGCATGAGTGCTGCTCTGGAGCAAATTGAATTGGACTCAGTTTTCATTGAAGTATTTTAGAATTTTGTAGATTGTCTTCCAAGACGTTTCCGAGTGTGATCCAATAGAATGTTAAAAAATTTGATCGTGCTTTCTGAAATAGGTCTGGTATCGGCGGAGAGAAATGCACTAGCCGAACACTTTTTTTTTATTCTGATGGAGCCAAATGTGTTCGGTGGCGTACGCAAAAAGAGTTGTAGTATCTTAAATAAGAGAGGTCGGCACTCGTAGCTTTCTTGATTTAGGTGTCCGTTGGGTTGGCAGACAAAAATTCTAAAATTTAATGCGCAAAAACCATGATACGATACACCTTAGTGGGGGAGCCCGAATTAACTTTACACCCTCGTGTTCTTCAATGTGCTCCTAAATCTTCATTTTTTTTTCTCAGATTTTTTTCCCGTTGAAATGAGGCTGGCGTGACCGGGAAACGAAGCTGCGTCTTCAAGCTTAGCAACGTGACCCCTTACCGTCCATGCTACCGCATCAAAAAACATAGCCTATAGTTGGAGTTAAATATACTAGACGTCGACACTATAAAAGGGCGAACTAAATTAAAGGAACTCACGTGTGCATATGTCGTTGGTGATGCGATTTCCTCTCTTCACTATTTTCCCTGCCATTGTCTTGAATCGACGTGTCAAACAAACAGTAACATCAAACCCTTGCGCGAAAACACCCAGATAGCTTTAGTGCCAATGAGTTCTCCATAGGCGTCGCGCCTTCGCCCATTCACTCATTATTCTTTTGAAAAACGAACTCAGAACAACAAGCAAAAGTACAGACTCAAATTTCCCTTTCTTTCGGCGTCCACTTCCTTAGTTAGCGACTGTCAATCGCGCCTGTTTAAAAATATAAGCCTTTCATCGATCATTTTAAAACCTCAAGAGAACAAAGCTCGTGTGCTTTCGTCGCTGTGTGTCATGTACGTTTTTTATCGAACGCATATTTCCTGACAGTCCAGAGAGAGAGAGCGAGAGAACGCGATAAGGGCCACACGAGGAGGCTAACCGGGCTGAGCCCAGTTGGTTACCCTGCACTAACAAAAGGGGGCTGAAAGATGAGGACGTCTCGCGGTCGAAATGCTTCACAGCATTTCGATTTGTCATTAATAGATTTCTGTGGTAATCATACGTTCACAGTGTTACATGGTGTCGCCAGCAACCCCACTGTACCTAATGACAACAACGAGGAAGGAAGGAAGGAAGGAAGGAAGGAAGGAAGGAAGGAAGGAAGGAAGGAAGGAAGGAAGGAAGGAAGGAAGGAAGGAAGGAAGGAAGGAAGGAAGGAAGGAAGGAAGGAAGGAAGGAAGGAAGGAAGGAAGGAAGGAAGGAAGGAAGGAAGGAAGGAAGGAAGGAAGGAAGGAACAGAAGATAAAGGAAAGGCAGGGATGGTAACCAGTAAAAAAAACTGGTATGCTACTCAACACTGGGAGATACAGTAAGTGATATGTCCGTGATGTGACAATAAAAAACTAAATGGCGCTCCTCCTCACGCGCCTCATTCTTCGTGTATCTTTGAAGTTTGTAGTTTATAGCATGTCAATTTTGGACGCCGCAAGATGTAGGAACGACTACACTAAGGAAACCTGGCATTCACCACTTTGTAGCACCGGGACGAAAATTTTGTCGACTAAGAAGCATTACTTTTAGGGAAATTGAGGCGGAGTTTCTCGTAGTTTCGTGGTATAAACGCATGAATCGCAATTTTCTCTTTAACTCATACACTTTAATAGACGTGAAAATTTGCGTCATCCACTTAGGTAGAAAGGAATTAGGACAGCGATTCTCCTGTGTCCTTTCTACCTCACTGTCCCGCGTCGTTTCTGGCACTGATTAAAAAGTATGTATCTATTGTAACTCGCGCAAGCTTTCTACCTTACTACTGCTCAAGTTCATGTTACACCACATCACGGTGCAAAAACCACCTAGGCCAATCTGCCAACTCGCTAAGCTGTACATGGACACATGTGGACAGGCGGCCCGTAAGTCCGGTTTAAGATCCTGCCGCACTCCTTACGAAACCGCCGCGTCAGCTTTCTCGTCGTCTCTCTTGGTATCGACTCCACTGCGCCACTTTGGTTCTTGGTGGGGAAAGCAACAACGAATTGAACGCAATCGAGGGTCAACATCTTTCTGTCGCCTTGCCTTCGGCGCCAGCGGATAGATCCTCGCCGCCGCTGTAATCCCGCCGGCCGCGGCTCGCTCGGGAGACGAGACCAGAGTCTCATTAAGCGACGATCCTCAGGGGCTTCCTTGCTCTTCCAGCCCTTCGCTTATCTCGGTGCCCCTTGCTCATTGCTGAGCTGCGAGTCGTGCCCCTCCCTCCCTTCCTGCCTTCTGATGTTGTGTGAACGCCATGAAGTTTTCGCGTCCTCTTAGTCCCTTCGTGATTAATTTGGGTCAGCGTAAACCCTGCGAGCTGATCATCGGGCGACAGAATAACGGAAGTGGGAGACTATTAGCAGCTGGCAGAAAGTAAAAGGAAATGTAGATTAGCGCAGAGCCACAACAGACATCTCGAGGAGCTCTTCTTTTTATGTTTGCCGGATCTATGAACGTTGCCGCTCTCTTGCACGCTATCTCAATTTCTCGTTCAAATCGTAATAAAATTTTGAATGTAGGGAATGGTGTCCGTGACGAGCAATTAAGATTTTTTCATCTCAAGCAAACAATTTTTGTAACATTTCCAACTCTCTCTGCGAACCTGTCACGCGAGAGAAGTACCGTTTCGGTAAATCTTTATCCAAAGAGTACTAAAGATACATATTGCGAACAGCAATTACCACAAGACAGATCGCCAGGCTGCTAACTTGTGAATGGCAGAATAGCCTTTTAGGGGCGAAGCGCCTTTGGGTCTCGGCTTTTCGGCTCGTCATGTCGTCGTCGGGTCGGCATGTCATGTCGTAGTCACGGTCCGTCATAAACGGGTATGCGCCACAAACTTGGGCAAATCCCGCTACTCGCCACCGGTCAATAGTATGCATATTATGAGGTAAAGGTTCGTCGTTACTGCCTAAAATAGTACGTTTGGCTTAACAGCGGTGTCAGAATCCGCGACTAAATTTACGAAGGCGCTGAAGTTTCTTATCTAAAACCAGAGGCAAAAACATGGATCTCTACGGTAAAGTCATTTGTTCGAAACACCACTTCTTGAACCATATCTGCGAAGTGATGGCGATTTAGTCGCCACCTGTCCATACTACGCATATCATGAGTTAAAGGTTCGTCGTTACTGCCTAAAACATTGTTTGACTTAGCAGCGGTGTCAGAAATGCCGACAAAATTAGCCGAGGCGCTCAAATTTCTTATCTAAAACCAGAGACACGAACGTGGATCTCTACGGTAAAGTCATCTATTTGAAACACCACTTCTTGAAACATTCTGCAAAGTGATGGTGCTTTACTCGCCACCGGTCCACTAAAAATGAAGAAAGCACCAGTTAGCCCAACAAATAGCCGACGACGTTAGTGAAGCTGAAACACCCTTCCCCACATGCCGTAGGGAACTGAACCCGGGCATGTAGGGAATAATAATAATAATAATAATAATAATAATAATAATAATAATAATAATAATAATAATAATAATAATAATAATATAACAGTTTTCCAACAAAGTTAGTGGAGTTGAAACACCCTTCCCTACATGCCCGGTTTCAGGCTTGGCACCACTAATGCTTCATCAAAGAAATCGCTCTCAAAACAATGCGGCGAATTACCTCGGTCAGGCCGGTCTTCTTCTTCTTCTTCTGTCTCCCATTTCACATTATCAGCGATTTTGCTGTGGGAAACACTGGCGCACACTGCATGCTTCTCCCTTCCCCTTGTTTCACGTTAGTGGAGCTGAAACACCATTCCGCACATGCTTCGCCCCTCCGCAATTCTTTACACAGCTGACGACAGTTCCATGGCTTCAGAACGGCGCAACAAGAAAGACGAAAAGACGAAAGATCACACGAACACAAGCGCCGTTTATTCCATATCACAGAGCAGTTATATACACACACGTGGCTAAACACAACGCCAAAAAACAAGAAGAACAACCAAAAGCCAAAGCACGTTAACCATTCAGGTACAAGATTTCTTTATCCTGTAGCGCAATCGAGGGACAGCTGATACAAGACTGTTTTTTATTTTGAATGTTCCATGCTTCGATTACTTCCCGAGTCGTCTTATCATGATGCCTTGAAATAATGCTAGTGAGGCTAAACTGAGGCGCGCGGCCGCACTTCTGACAGTGCTGAGAAATTTGCGAAAAACTATCACAACGTAGGTTGGCCGCATGTTCCCTTAATCTCACGTTAACACATCGGCCCGTCTGGCCTACATAAGCAGAACCGCAAGACAACGGCAGACTGTAAACCGCATTCGTGGCACAACTGATAGCCGGATTTTTGTGCTTGACACCACAACCTTCTTTCTTTTATTTTTTGGCCTCTGCCTGTCTCTCTACACGTTCTCAAATAGCCCCTAATTTGAACACGTGCGCTTTTCTCAGCACTGTCAGAAGTGCGGCTGCGCGCCTCAGTTTAGCATCACTAGCATTATTTGAAGGCATCATGATAAGACGACTCGGGAAGTAATCGAGGCATGGAACATTGAAAATAAAAAACAGTCTTGTATCAGCTGTCCCTCGATTGCGCTACAGGATAAAGAAATCTTGTACCTGAATGGTTAACGTGCTTTGGGTTTTGGTTGTTCTTTTTGTTTTTTGGCGTTGTGTTTAGCCACGTGTGTGTGTATATATCTGCTCTGTGATACGGAATAAACTTTAGTTGTGAGTCGGCGCTTGTGTTCGTGTGATCTTTCGTCTTTTCGTCTTTCTTGTTGCGCCGTTCTGAAGCCATGCATCTGTACCAACTCGCCCAATTGTCAGTGCTACTCACTTGACGACAGTTCATCACTGCAAGTATGTTCTCTGCAGTGCCCCAACTGATACCTATAGCTCGATTAGACGAAGGAGAGGACATCCTGTTCCTAAGGAAGTGGGCCAAGGTGGTTGCCACATGACTCAAAAGGAAGTAGATAGCGCGACCGAAAAGACGTGAGAGCAGTCAGTGGCAGACTGTCAGAGGGTCGTGACGAAATAGTCTAGGCGAAACTGACCTGTGGCACTGCAGGCACTGCCCACACCCTAAGAGAGCACTCATAAGCTTCGAGGAAACCACAGCAGAAAAAAATTATGCCGGCGAATGCAGACCAGTGGCATTACGGCAAGTATGTGGCCTATCCCCGTGTGCTTCCACGCGATACGCCTGCGGTTCTGCTCAGTTTTCCGACATATGACCACGCGATGTTGCTGTTGAGATTTTTTAATTGTCCAAATGCATGCTTTTTAGACAGCATACATTGGAAGGGGGGGGGGTATTATGTGCCATAATCACGATATATCACTACAAGGCACATATATATGTGTACGAGTATCATTCCATATTTCCGCCTTGGAAATTCGGCTGCCGTCGCTGTGAATCAAACCCACGTCTTCGAGCTTGGCAGTACGACGCCTCACTTACTAAACTACCCTGGCCAGCCAGCCAATCCTTTTTGCTGAGAGAATATATCGCAGGATAACCCTCCTGTCACTTCATTGCTTTAGGTCAAGGAGAAAGTAATTTCTTCCTTTACGTTAGTCCCACATATCAGGATTACCGTCGCTTCATAGATCGAAAGCTTTCTGGGCATTTGCCTCGGCCATTTTTTTAGGCGCGCGTCCATCAGCGCAGTATTTCTATTGCCGACTACGCGCCAATCGAAGCGCGATCTGTCTGTGACTGCATGCGCCGTTTAACTCCACCGTTATCCTTCTCTCCTTCCCAGCAATGAAACCCAGCCAACTGTAGTGACACATTGTCAGCGCAAGTGCGTATCCCGTCCTTTCTTTACTGATGATGAAGGCTGGTCCAATACTTTTGACGGTCGCGTCACGTTATATAGACTAGGCTGTTCTTTCGCCGTCTTCTCGGTCTGTGCTTGCTCCTTATTCTCCCGGGTGCCACTGATCGCATAACATGCACGCAGCCTAAAGAAGAAGAAGAAAATGAAGAAGATGCTGGGCAGAATCAGAATGACTAAGAACCATGGTCGCAGACCGTGTCCAGATATGAGCACGGCGATTAGAAGCATAAAAACTCACGGCCGACATACTCGTCCGCGTAAGCACCACCAACACCAATAACAGAGGAAAAGAAAGATGGTCTCCTTTCTCCACTGTCTACTGCGGAGAAGGCCGCGGTGGCTGCGGCATATCACAGAATCGCGGGGGGGACCCTCGCGGGGTCTATTCCTCATCGTTGTGTACATTCAGTGGCCTCTGTCGCGACACGCCGTCAAGCGGCTCGCTACGACGAGAAGAGAAAACTAAGCACCGCAGTCGTGGCGGGGTGGCGTCGCTGCGCTGCGACAGGCCCGATATCGCTGCCATTCGATAAAGCAGCAAACGCGACTGGTCGCCTGCCGCCGGATCGGATAGCATCCGAGACGGATGGCACGAGGGCGAGGCGAGCGTAAATAATGCCGCGTATGAAGGAATGGATCGCTTCTCCCGTTGTGTTTGCCGTGCCGAGTGAGAGTGGTATTTTGAGCACTCGGACCGGAGCGGTTTGATTAATCCCCGTTGAAGAACGTAATAAGGCGTGCAAAGCGCCTTATTACCCGCTTCGCGGCTTAGCTGGGATGTTTACAGCGATTTGTTCCGAATACGTCTAGTGCGCGCAAGCAAGCCACTCTTTTTTAGAGCTGTATAGGAATCGATTTTTAATAGTTCGTGCTCTTTACGACTATGTCCGTGGAATAAAGCCATAGCTTTCACTATCTGCCATCCTCCCCTTATCCGCCAACATATATTTCTCTTTCACCACACGAGTAAAACAAAAAAATCCTGTACTAAGAGAACGGCTGAGCGCATTTCAATAATGTTTGCCGCGTTTTAGAGCAAAAGTTCTTTGCTAGTGGCTCACGTAAACAGGATTTTGATTTATTGTCTTAACGTGCTGGCGCAATATTTTGTAACGTGTCGATTTGAAAAAAGAAATGTTGAAGCACGTTATTTAGAAACTTTTACTCGGCACCCAAAAGCGATCTTTTAACTGAAGCTATTTGAGCGCCTTTAACGGGGAAAAAGAAATAGAACTGGCATATACGGATTACGTAAAGTTTATACAATGTTTACGAGGGCGGCGCAAAATTTCTACAAAAGACACGTAGTTGATTCGAGAGCGGTCAGTGACACATATTAATATTCTGCTTTATATGTATTAAGTGTCCGGTGTAGAAATAGGTGCCCGATTTCTCAAAATTTCAAGTTTGTCAGCACTTTCTTGAACTGATGGCCAAATTATATATATAGATCCCAGAGTTAATGGAATTTTAACTTTTGTTTTAAATGATATATGCCTCAATTGATATGCCTCAATGATATATGCCATTTAAACCGTTGGAGTGGTTGGCAAGAAAACCGATTTCCTTGTTCCCATCCATTTAGATCTAGTCCCCTGAGTGAAAGCTTAACAACTTATGCGGCAATGAAGCTTTGTTATGGTGTTCACACTGGTGCCATATTTATTATCGCAAGCACCGTTCCCGTGAAACTTCAGCTTGGAACCTTACTAACGTAATCATAAATCTTGAGCTTTTTCCCTGGAAGCTGTCTCTCTCTCAACTCATAGATCCTCCTTTAGTAAAGTAGTTACTCTAACTTACCTGCAGAAGTAGTTATCGTAAACTCCTATCAGAGGGTTCTATTTTTCTCCGTGCGACAGCTTTGCACTATTGGTGCCAAGCCTGAAGGAAGTGTGGAGCCTGGCAGCCTTCTTTGTTTCTGATCGTTTTCTTTTCTTTCCCTCTCTCTCTCTTTCTTTTTCTCTTTTCCACTTTCCTTCTCTCTTTATTTCCGTTTTTCTTCCTATTTTTTCCGTTTATTTCTCTCTCTTTCTATTTCTCGTTCGCTTCCTCATTTTTTTTATATTTTCTATTTTAAACGAGGTTTTGCCTGCGTTGCGCCAACCGACGACAACATACTTCCTTGGAGCAGCAGTTAAGTATTATTATTATTAGTACTAGTAGTATTAAAACAGAAGAACGCTTAGCAGGCTGCAAACTGCTGCCAGAAAGGTCACCGCACTTGCCGAGCCTTCAGTATGGACACACAAACGTAAAGAGGAAGAAAGAAAAGAGAGAGAGAGAAAGGCAAAGGAAAGGCAGGGAGGTTGTAACTGGTTTGGCACCCTACACGGGGGCAAGAGGATAGACAAAAAATAGGAACTAATAAGTAACGATATAAATAAATATGAAAGTTATATAGTCTTCATAGACTTTGCAAAACCAACAGCATTCGCAGCACTGAACCACCAACGAGTACCTGAAACATATATAAGCACCTCAGCCAACGTTTACAAACTCCACAGCTGCTTTGCTTCTCCACAAGAAAAGCAATAGCATGCCAATATGAAAGGAAGTCAGATAGGCAGACGCAACCTCACCAATGATGTTCACTGCAGGCTCAGAAGAAGTATTCAAACCGCTAGAGTGGGAAAAAACGGGAATAAAAAAAATGCACTAGCAATGCGAAGACTAAGGAAGCAGCGGAGCTGGTGGCGTTGCCCTCCTCTTTTAGGGGCGAAGCTCCTTAGGGTGTGGGTCGTTCTCTCCTCTGTAGTAGTATGTAGCCACCTCGCCCGATCGCCAACGGGCGAGCGCCGATCGGTAAAGTCCCTCGCCCCCTCTCTCGCCTCGCGAGGCCGACGCAAGCAGCGTCTGCTAGCGAGTTTCTTGATTGAAAAAGAGACTGCTCGCGCTGCACAACCGTTCACTGACCACCCCGTATGTATAGGCACTGGATTTTAACGCGATAGCGTTAGAGAGCTCGTGTCGCAGAAATTCCGTCGTCGGTGTCGGGAACGCGGGGACCGTTGGTTGTGAGCGAATAATCATCCGTGAGCGAAAAATCGAGAAACGAAATGGACAACTATGTGCATCTAGCGGAAAACATATCAAGCCAATGCCGCCTTTTCCAGAGGAGGCGTTGATCAAGCAAACAGCGAACGCTAGATAATGTGCTGCCATCTGTGAGGCATTGTGAGACTCTTCATGGCCTCCGAGATGGCAAGCGCGCGGCGTGCATCTTGGAGGCCATGCGACTCTTGCTTTAGATCAAAAACCTGTATGTACCATTCTCGCGCGCGCGCGTGTGTGTGTCTGTGTGCGTGTGTGTGTAACAATACACATTAATAAGTATGCACTTAGTGGTTGAAGTGCGCACCAGGGGCCGGATTTCGCTATTGCGTTCAACTCTTAAAGGCGAAGCTTAAGGGTCCCCCAATTTTTGACCTCCAAGGCAGTGCCTGTGCGAGATTTCTCCTGTGCGTGATTAAACAATAAAAATTCACAGCGTACATGGGTCATTCCATGCCAACTGTCCCAGTCTGGGCGCTCGACAAAAATCGATTTCTCTGAAAAAATCTGAGAAAATTACACACATATGGACATTAGTTCTGCAGTATTTTCCCAAAATATTTTGAGCGGCAAAAATTTTTCGGGCACGTGAGCGCCATTTGAACTTCTCGATATAGTGGAAAACCAGGCACGAAAGAAAAATTCGCTATAAATGGACCGTTTCAGGCATTCATTCAAAACTTGCTTTTTTGTGTTTTTAGAGCATCGCGCTTTTATTATAGGACAGTTTCTTGGAGTAGCTTCATAGTTTTCACTCCTTGGCGCGTAGGTAAAATTGAGTAAGTTGCTGCGTTTTCGGGAATCTTTTTACAAAAGAAGATTGTAGACCAAATATATCAATTATTTTTATAGAACTCTCCATAAAACGTACTATCTCCTAAAGTTTTTGTTTTGCCTGTGTGCGGCGCACAGGGTCTAAAATAAAATCCTGAACTTGAACAAAACGCTACATTGGCCTGTGTTCAGACGTCTGTAGCACCATAAGGTGGTCCAAGAAAAAATAAGCAGAAAAAAGCATACGATTGAGAATCGTAACACCTTCGTTCACAAAAAGTTTAATCGAAGTAGTTTTTGTTTTAGTCAAGAAAAATTTTTTTGAAGTTTAGTCCCACCATTGCATTATTTTGCCATGGGAGCAGTGCAAACCGACTGCATTTACTGCGTAAAAAAAAAAAAAAAAAAAGAGGTAGTGTATTCGTAGCATGGTTTTCAGCTCCTTTTGTTAGAACTTTATAATGTATATTACTGATCAAGGAGATGATAAACAGAGGTAAAAATATAACAGTACCACTGGCTTAGATGCCGAAATTCCCCAAAAATTAAAGTGAGCTGCAAGTCGCCATGACTCTCATCGATCCTTTAGTATAAACGCGCCCGATATCACATCGTTGATAATGTACTGGGCAGAATTCACGGAAGATTCACATATGGCGCGTGTCATTGGTGGAAGACAATCGTTCGATTTAGTGCGGCGACGTGCGATAGGGGGACCGTTGTAATAAAATCCGCTCGCTGTTGGCGCGCTTTCACTTTCGCTCGGAGTATTCACGGTTTACCGATGATTTCCTCCGGAGCTTCGCCCCACTCATCATCATTCACCCCGTGGATATGCTGTGGATTTTTCCCTCCCCCTCGCCCTCTTTTCTTTTTTCCACCCCTTGCTATGCTCTACTACACAAGATAGCTCCAGTAACGTGAAACCTGGGGAAGTGCGAAGCACCGGTGTTTCCCACAGGGACACGCCAATAATAGCAATGAGAAGACAGCGTCCTCTCGTTGCTACAGACAGCGTCCAGTGCCAATCGCAGACAGCGTTCATCGCAGAAACCGAGCTTTTTTTTTTTCTTCTGAGCGAACGCGCCGTGTTACTTGCCACTCGGAGAAGTGCACGTGGCGTTGACTCTTGCGGGCGAGCGCGCGTTCTCGCGAGCTTTTACTGAGCGAACACGCCATCTTATTTGCCACTTGCTTTGCCGTGACGAGCGACGATAGGAGGCACCGTGACGGGCTACGACGGTGACGGGCTACGGCGCAGTGGGTGGTTCACGCTTTATAACGGAGAACAGCAACCTACGTTCCGCAGACAACATTAAGCTCTTGAGCAATAACAACGGAGAATTACAAAAAGAAATGATCGAAAACGTGAACCGAAAAAGTACTGAAATAGGGTTGAACATGACTATGCAAAGTACGAAGATAATGATTAATAGCTTGGCGAAAGAGCAAGAGTTTGTGATTGGCAACCGACCTCTGGAGTGTGTATACATATACGAGGGTATGCGTGCTAGGGCAATTAGTGACAGGGGAGCATACTCATGAAAAGGATGGGCTGGTGTGCTTACGGAAAACATTCCCAAATAATTACAGGCCCCGCAGTCCCTAAAGCGGAACGTGTACAACTAATGTAGGCTGCCAGTACCGACATATGGGGCGGGAATTTGGAGGATAACACACCCGACAAGTTAAGCACTACGCAACTGGCGATGGAACGAAGAATGTTATGCGTAGCATCAAGGGTCAGGAAGAGAGCAGAGTGGATTAGAGGACAAGCAGGGGTAGCCAACGGTGCAGCTGATACTAAGAACATAAAGTGGATTTGGGAAGGTCACGCAATGCGAAGGAAAGATAAACAACGATCAGTTAAAGCGAGGGAATGGATGCCAAAAGATGGGAAAAGCAGCGGAGGATGGCAAAGGGTTAGATGGAGTGAAAAAATCAGAAAGTTCGCAGATTTAAAACAGAACCAGCTTGTGTAGAACAGACGAAGTTGGAGATAATTGGGAGATACCTTCGTCCTGCAGTGGATATTGGACATAAAAATAGGCTAAAAATTATTAGCATGATGGTTATGGTTATAAAATAATAAAGGTACAAATGCAGACGTCTACGCTGAATATTCACAAAATAAGAGTAGCCCGGGAACGCAAATAAATAAATAATATATATATATATATATATATATATATATATATATATATATATATATATATATATATATATATTATACTTGTATGCTTGTTTGTATCGTGTAAGCGCGTCTGCTGCAAACGAATCGAAAAAGAAGTATCACAAAACGATGTATGCTTAGCCCCAAATTACGATCTGTATTGATTGCAAGCTTCAGCAGCGCTTCTGACACAATTCAGAAATACGACACCCCTCGTGTCATTCATGAAACCTCTCTAACGTGTCAACACAGATGCGGAGGGGTCCTTGTTCCACTATTTAATGTAGTCCTCTAAGTGCTACTATTGAGAAAAGGGAGCACTATGTTTTTTTCCCAAACTTCACGTGTGCTATAGAAACACCTCCGATTCGGAATGTTACTCCCGACCTAAATCGCTCTCGCGAACGAGGCATTCTCCAAACGAGACTACAATCTGCAGTGCACACGGGAGTGCAGAAGCACCAGAAACGAGAGGTTTCCGCGACGCCATATACAAAGGCAAGGTTTATTTGCACGCTCGCTTATAACAAAGCGAGAGGGGCAGCGGTGCGCTGCCGCGTGCGATGTACGGGTGTTGCAGTCCACGGCTTGCTTACGCTTGCTTGCCCCGGCGGCGCGAGACCAACGAAGTTATCTGTTCTATACCGGATACAGAATGCCGAAAGCAAGAAAAAAAAAGCAAAAAAAAAGCCAAGGAACGAACATCCACGAGCTTGTGAGCTTGAAACAACAAATGATATTTATTTTATTCAGCTCCAGCATCTCTCTCTCTCTCTCTATATATATATATATATATATATATATATATATATACAAACACACACACACACAGAGCGGTTGCTCCGATGCAGCTAAGCTCAAGCAAATTTCTCTTCAGCTCACACAATTCTGGCTGTTTAACGTCTATGTGTGTTTTCTCCGTTTCTCTCAACTGGCCAACCGTCCTTATAGTGGGTCGATAGTACACCGGAAGAAGATGTTGGTTCTCTTCTTTGCTCCTTTAACATTTTCCCGCGTTTATTGTAAAGCCTGTTCTACTCGTTTTCTCGTTCAGGAGACGTTTTTTACGGCTTCGCGGCAGTTTATTATTTGGCTCGAAGAGACAAAAACAATATATCGCGAAGTGACTTTCGATTTTTCTTTCCTTTTCTTATCGCTCGTCTATTCTAAAGGCCTAGAACGAGTGCGGAGACCTTTCGAATAACCGCGGTGCCCGTATTCCAACGTACCGCGCATAACCATCCCTGTCATTCTTTCTACATTTCTCGACTTCATTTGCCCACTGCTCTGCCCAACGCGGTCCTTATTGAGGCATCGTACTTTTCTGCTGCGTTTTCTCGGCTGTGGTCATGTTCCATTTTTCTTTTTTTTTCTAGTCCTGCCTTCGTTACCCAAGGGGCGGACAAAATAGAAGTTGCTTTAGGAATGTAAATTGCGCTGTCATTGTCCGGAAAAAAGCGGAGGAGACCGTCGCGGTCCATGCGTGTGTATAGCGCGGTCGTTACATCCCAAGTCATTAAGAAGGCCCGAGAATTCATCATCTGAGCCACCACCGCATCACCCCTCGGCTGTCGTTTGTCGGCTGAGGTCTCCCCCTGCACGCGTAGTGCGGTGAGCGATGAAATGACGTCACTGACGGCTTTTGCAGCGAGCATATTCTCGCCCTTTGCAGCCTCTAATACAGGGTGTCCCAGCTATCACGCAGCACGATTAAAAAAATAAGAGGAACGGTGGTACGTAAAGCGAACGTACTGCATATTTTGTCTAGTACCTTGGAGTAGCCACTGCTACTTTTTTCGTTAATGTGGTTCTATTAACTAGTATAATTATATTTATAACTCGACAAGTACTCGCGTAATTATGAACGTGTCATTGAGGCATATCTGGGCACGTTCAAGCGACATCTAACTGCGCAATTTTCAACAACGTACTAATTACGTGCTCATTTTTTCCAGCTGATAAAGAAAGCCCGCGAAATATGAAAAATAACACGTGACTACGCTCCCGCCCGCAAAGGAAACCAGCGCCCTCAAATAAGCTTCCTGCAAACAACCGTTTTGCCTGTTGTCCGTTGCCAAAGACAGCGTTCCCTATTTTGGCGAGGGTACATGTCGCGTGCCAACAAAATGCGTCGCAATTTCGCTGCGATTCGTTCCGTTCGATAGTATGCCACTATATACATCCCTATCTCACGGCCGGCTGTTCTCATTGATAACGCGGCAGGTGCTCCGATTACGGCCTGACTCTGTTAAACCAACTGTGCGTTTCTTCTGCCGGGGAGTGGCAGACAGGGCGATCCATTTTTTACATGCGAATGCATTTCTTAGGGCTTGTTCACACAGCCGTCAAACGCCCCGTCCCGTCACCGTCAAGGCACCGATTTCCGTCAGGGGAGAGGATTTCCGAGACGTTTTCTCCGGAAAAACCGGTTGACGGTGACGTAGGGTAGTGCTCTACGTTTCCGTCGCCGGCACGCGGACGGAGCCCCGGCCCTAGAAAACGGACCAATCAGAAATTAGGAAGCCGGCCTCTAAATATGGCGATTTTACAAAGCAAAAGCTGGCAACAGGGGCGCTGCCCAAAAGTCACTCTCGTATCCGAATCCACAACTGTGTTCACCAGCCGCGTTTGAGTTTACGTATAGAACACTGTAGTTTACGTTTGGAGTTCCGAGTGCTGGGAAGAGCCACGCGTCTAGCATACGACCCCCGGGTCCGTGGCCTTGGAACACTGAACGCGCCTGACTGAATGGGCCATAACACGGGGGGACAAGTGCACCAGTGTCAATGGTTGTTTTTGTGTGTGTGTGTGTGTGGTGCGAGGAGGAGAGCCCAGCTGCTGTCGACGCTGCAACCGCCGTCGTCTGTTCGTACACTGCTACGTCGCAACTGCTGTAGGTTTTTTTTATGTGACGGTGACGCGACGGATGGTTTGACGGCTGTGTGAACGAGCACTTAGTCGAGCTATGTCAGGCGCCGTGCGATGTCCGCGATCTCTCCGCTCCCTCCCCCCTCTCCCATAGCAACAGCTGCGAGCGCGCGCGCTCCTCTTCGCCCCTAGCAACCGGAGCAGGTGGTGAGGGCGGATCAGCGGAGAGTGATGGAGAGGAGGAGCGCGTGAGGGCGCTCGCATCGCGGGAGCTCGGCGGAGCTCCCGCGTGTGTGGGAGAGTGTGGGCGAGGGTAGGCGCGTGCTTCGGCGCTTCTCCTCTCGGCTGGCGCCCCACTCTCCCGTTCGCTCGCTCGCAAGCTGCGCCGGCAATCCCAGTCCTCGCTTCTCGTCCTCGATCGCCGAGTCTGCCCTAGCGTCGGTGGTGACGACGCCGTCGACCCGTACTACTTTGCCAGAAGCGACAAGAACGGCGAGTACTGCGGCGTCAATATCGTGTCCAATGTGTACGGCAACATGATATCGCACGCCGTTGCCACCTCGCCCGTGCGAGACGCGTCTTCGTACGAGGACATGTACATGCTCGCCTACACCGGAGACGGAGTCTTTGTGGTGACCGCGTACCTCGCACCCAACCTCGCCCGAGACGCCGTTGTCGCGCAGCTCGATGCGGCCATGGAAAGTGTCTGTGCGCGCTCCAAAAGCTCTGACCCCGTTGTCTTGGTTGGTGATTTTAACGTTGACGTGCGAAAGACGAGTGGACAGTGGCTTGTCGAGTACATGCGCACCATGCACTCTATGCAGTGTGCCTCTTAGTGATGCAGAACTATCGATGGTACTATCGATACTATCGATAGCTTAGTGACTACCGAACTATCGATGGTGAAAAATACTATCGATAGCGCTAACGATAGTAAAAAATTCGATGGTACTATCGATAGTATAAAATCAAGTGCGCGGACTCACTGCAGAGTAAACTTGGTTGTCCGCTCTCGTGGTACATAGGGGAGCCGGAGGAGCAGGCTGAAGGGCGAGAAAGTTGACATGATTGAGTTCTTCACCACAGTGCTTTGTTGACACATGATTATAAAGTCAAACTGTTCAGCTGTAGCGGAAAGGAAGCCTTTACATGTGTTGGGATTGCGCGGCTTCAAATTGATATTGCATTTCATGATTTCAAAATAAAAAAAATATTGAGAAGTTAAGTGTAAGGTGTAAGTGGTTGCTTTTGGATACGAATTTATTGATGGATATATTCCGCCATTTCTACTGCGGAAATAATTCATTTCTCTGCCGAAAATTGCTCATAAATTAAGCGAAGCTGGTAGTAGGTTATCGCAAATATCTTCGCAATAAGGCCGGCCAGCAACCGCATCATTATTCCCACCACTATCGATAGTACCGTCACGTGGTTGTAACGGTGAAGAATGCTGCAGCAAGACTGGGAAATACGGAGCTCTTTATTTTGGCGAACTTGTGCCCAGAAAATTAAAGCTCATTATACAAGCGATACGTGCTGCGCACTCACAGCGGCGGGAGCAGTCGTCAGCCGTTGAGTAATCTGATCATCGGTGGAACGCGTCGTCCTTCATACATCAGTCATCAAACCTTCCAGCGTTACCGCTGGCGCTCGCGTAAGCTCTCGAATAAACTTGACTATTCGCGTCCGACGCGTAATCTCAACAGAATGATCTCAAACAATTGTGAAGTTTCTCAACATTATAGCGCGGTCTGCGTCAAACGTTGCTAACAGTCTTTGTGGGTGAAACCCGAATAAGTCAAAACAAAGCAATAAACACGCGTAGCAGTAATATCGCTAGTAATATTACGATGATACTACCGATTGCACTATCGATAATTTGTCGATAGTAGCACTATCGATAGTTTGTTTACACTATCGATAGTTTAAAAAAAACTATCGATACTATCGATAGTCAATTTACCGATAGTTCTGCATCACTAGTGCCTCTACCGCATCCGAACTCTGCCCCACAACCAATCACGGTACTTGCATTGATATAGTCTTTACCCAAAACTGTGACGCCCGCATGCTTCTCAAAGACCCTCTGACCGTGCACTTTACCGACCACAAGGCAGTGATCGTGGCCGTCAAGTGCAACGATAACACAAATAGGTGTTAAATGGTTACCCTACAAATCACCATCCCGTCATTCATTATATATTACTTCGCCGCACACTCGCGTCCAAAGAAATGCATTCGCATTTCCTCACGATTCCCTTCGGGGAGGTGGGGTGAATTTTTTCTTCTGCATTTTTCCTTCGTACTGGCTAGCTCATAGCGAGCTTGAGGGCGCTGGTTTCCGATGCGCGCAGCTACCTAGTCACGCGTCACTTTTCATATTTTGCGGGCTCTCTTAATCAGCCGGAAAAATTGAGCGTGCAATTAGCACGTTGTCAAAAATAGCGCAGTTAGATGCCAATTAAACATGCCTACATACGCCTGATTGATGTTTTGGCGATTAGGTGAGAACTTGCCGAAGTAAAAATATAATTATGACTAATTATTGAAACATAATTAACGAAAAATTAGCAATGGATACTCCTGTGTACTAGGAACAATATGCAGTAGGCTTGCTTCACGTAACGCCGTTCCTCTTTTTTTTTTTTTTAAATCGTGCTGCGTGATAGCTGGGACACCCTGTATAACCGACTTGTATAACCGACGTGAGCGATGCGCCGTAAACATTCTTGTTCTGTTCGAAAACAAGCGCGGATAGAGCTACTATTGGCCACCACTAAATTGCGGTATGCATACGCCAGTGAACACACTCAAGCAGTGTGGTGCTTGTGGAGCATGGAGTTTTGAATAACGTACCGTATTTGTTTGATTAAGAGTTAGCGAGAACACGAACAGCAAGCGCTACCGAAAACATTCCCTTATCTGCGATTAAGAAACAGCTTCGAATAGGAAAGTAACATCTCATCACTAATTACTGAAACCCTTGGCGACACTGCGCGTAACTATCATTTTATCAATTTAAACAGAAATAAAATTATGTGTGTCGATCACGCGCAGTCGACGTCCTCGGGAACAAGTTTTGTCATTTATGGCAAGTCAGTTTTGTACAAGCCAGCAATGTGGCGAAAAGTTCGTATTAAAGAAGCAAATATCATCCCCCCGTTTGTAGGACAAGGACAGAAAGTCAATCTATGTGGGTTTCCTTCGTGTTCCAGGCGTGTAGATGACAACATTCCTTTACTCACGCGTGAAATACATGCTCGAACGAGGTACTGCGAGGCGCAGCAGTTCACGAAGGGAATACACAAGAAAGAGTACCGCTTTCATTGTGTAAGCACTGTCCAAACGTCCAAAGCGATAAAGTTTTACGCGTAAGCTTCACATGAACGTCGCGGTGAATGAAAAACGTTGAAAACTTGCTTAAGCTAAAAAAGAAAGGTGAAAAGCAGAAGAGAGAGCGGCGCGTTAATTGCGTTTAGGAATATTTTTTCTGTATGGACCTTTTTCTTTGTCCCCTTAATTAGTCTGACGCACATCAGTGCGCATGTCTGCAAACAATTTTACTAAGTCTTCTTTGTTTGACCGTTGCCAGTTACAACATATCCGAGGACATTCAGAATAAGTCTTGCGTTCAAATTCAGTCTTCATTTGCGCAAGGTACTAATTGCGCTCCGGTAACATAATCTCCTTTGCTCCGACGTGACTGAGTTTTCGTGGCATGATTTACGAAAAAAAAAAGTGACGTTATTACATTCCTTTATTCTTCTTCGCTGACCGCAATAGTAGTTTCTCAAATTATAAAAAAAAAGAAGCTTGAGAAATATGGCCACGCTTAGACAATCGCAATACTTTCCTAATGACAGAGAACGTGGAATGTGCGGTTTTGCGAGTTATTTGTAGATTCATCGTAGCTACATCGCAATGGGGGCCACAACACGTTGGATCACCCAACGACAAAGCGCGTTGGGCAACCAGGAGAATCAACAGCACAAAGATGGTGCAACGAATTTTAAAACGTACTAGTTTCTGAGAATCTAAATATTTTCTACCAAGCACGAGCTGAGAGAAACATGTCTCTGCATTTATCCGGCTTAGAACATGCAATATGTTTTGCCTTATTATCCAATGTCGCAATAGCGCCACTGCGTTGTCATTAAAGGTACTCAAAAATGCTTACGATTTCTTAAGAATTATGACACACGTGGCTATTTTTTCACAAGAATGTCGTTTCTTTTTTTTTAACAAGCGTTCTTACGCGATCAGCCTTGTACTTACGTCAAAGTACTCACGCTTAGGCTTTTCGCAAGTGCGCATGCGCAGAATATTGTCTTCTCGGTCACAGTAACCACGGGGGCGGCCAGGAAATTGGTGGTAACACTTACAGCTGAAAGTTTGTGGAGGTGTCCAGATAACATGGAACAGGAGGTCCCGGTCACCATTGCCGATGTTGAAGAAATGTACTGTAGGCCTAGGTTATATATATATATATATATATATATATATAATGGCTGCAAAAGCAACTTTCCGCCAACTTTGCGCTTTCTGCTATTTGAGCACACCTAGGGAAGAAACGGTGCCCTTCTTGGCCACAATATTCATTTCCTTCAAACAACAGCGAAATACAGTCTGATGAGTGTATTATTTTTCTTACCTGTGGAAGCACTTCTGGCGAAAAAGATCACATACGTCGCAAATCGCAACAAAATACCTGTATTTAAGGAATTTATTGCTGCAAACAAGTTAAAATGAGGATAATAAAAATCTGTATATATTAACCATGATATTCGCGCTCTGCTTTAAAGTATATTCCGTGGTTTTATCGCGCTCCGTTTCACTCCATACTTATGCTGAAGCGTAAGTGGTTTACCAAAATCGGCGAAGTTTTAAAATAGTTTTCTCCAAAAGGCCTCTTTTATTTTTTTTTTAGATCTCTCTGATTGAAGTTTAGGACGTCAACTAACATTCTGCGTAAAAAACGCGGCATTATTTTGGTTGCTAACAAGTTACAATACGCCACATGTGACCAAGTCAGCCTAGCGGGCACCGATCATTATGTGCTGAATATCGGATATAAGTTGTTCGAAATAATTGTACGTGACATAATCACAAAGCAGAAGCTCCACAACAACAACTGCGCAGCCAGATGTCATGGTTCAGCGAGCTTTGTCTTGCGATCAGCCGCTAGACAAACCCGCAGCAGCGGCTGCTCGATGTTGCGGGTGCTCACATTACATGAATGATGCTTCGACTGCGGACGAGCACCGCTTGCGCGCCATAATAATAATTATTGATGGAGTTTAAAGACCCAAAACCTGATATTATAAGAGACGCAGTAGTGGAGGGCTCCGGAAATTTCGACCCCCCCTGGGGTCCGCTTGCGCACCAAACCACGCTCATAGGACGAAGGAAATAAGGAATGCGTCGCTATCAGAGATAAAGGCTGTTAAGTGCCAACAAAAGCCATATAATACGACAAAAAATCTGCCGGAATTTCGCAGTGAGTGCCTCCAGTAGTGCGCTTATGTGTTGCTTCCTCTTTTCTGATGGCCTAAAGATAATTAGGTTCACTCTATCAGCAACAGATGACACAAAAGCAAGCCATTCTAAAGAAAGCTGTCGTGCTTACGATGGTCGAACAACTACAGTTGTTCTCCATCTCCTGCCAGAACACTTGCGTCAGCCGGTTGTGAACAGAGGTGTGTACAGGTCCTTTGCTTTTTTAAAGCACCGCTTTTACAATACTGTATTCCTGTGAGTCCGCAGATATAATATTCAACGCAAGCCGCGCGTTTATCACGATATTTTGTGGTTTCGGGCATAACAGCAGGAAAAAAATATACGTGCGTGCTGTACTGAAGGCGGTCAATACAAAACGGCCGGCAGAGTTTTCGTTGTACAGTACGGCTTTTGTTATCACTTAACAGCCATTAACTTTCACGGTGATACATTCCTTCGCTAGTTCGTCCTCTGAGCGTAGCTTGGCGCGCAAGCGGAGCTCGTCCGCAGTCGGAAGCTGCACTCATGTAATGCGAGCACCCGCAGCATCGGATTGTTGACAAACCCGCAGCCGCTTGTACGGGTTTGTCAAGCGGCTGATCCCAAGACAAAGCTTGCTGCGCCATGATACCTGGCTACGAATTTATTGTGGAGCTGCTGCTTTGTGATTATGTCGCGTACAAATATTTTGAACAACTTGCATCTGATTAAACAATCGGATGTAAGTTGTTCAAAATATTTGTACGCGACATAATCACAATTGGACTCTCCATCACCACTAGCACCAATAGTCTACTACAGCTAGGTCTTCACAATACACTGGATGAGCTAATCGAGGCACAGCGCATCGCACAATACGAACGCCTATCCAAAACTAAAACAGGCAGGCAAATATTGCATCGGCTAGGTATTACTTATCACACCCAACATGGCGTCAAAGTAGATATGCCCGGACGTATTAGAGGCGTGATAACCGTGCTTCCTATACCCAAGAATACGCATCCCGCCCACCATCAGGGCAGACGGGAAAGCAGAGCACGCGATATACAAAAGAAATTTGGTCCCAGCATGGACACCGTATTCGTAGATGCAGCTAGATACAGACACAAGTGCGCCTACACAGCTGTGGTGATAAATTATGAGGGAAAATGTTTGACGAGTGCTACCGTCAGTACGCCACACGTAGAAACCGCAGGGGAAATAGCTATCGCATTAGCCATAGCACAAACACAAGCGGACGTGATCGTCAGTGATTCGCAGAGGGCGATACGAAACTTTGCAAACGGCCGAATCTCCCCAGAGGCACTTCAAATTCTAAAACTCGGTAATAATCAAGAAAAAAAGTGTCCATCTGATATGGACACCCGCTCACGCACTATCAGAAGGTAGCAATGAGGCGGCGCACCGCATGGCTCGAGGGCTTACAGACCGAGCATCGATTAGTGCCGTCTCAGGGAATACCGATGAGTGGGAGTGGGAAAATAGAATGACCACATTTCACGAAATTACAGTACACCATAGATTGCAGAGGTGTACATTCCCACCGCCTCACCCGAAATTAAGCAAGAAACAGTCTGTCGAATGGCGGCAGTTACAAACCCAATCCTACCTGAGTCCAGCTATCATGCATGTAATATACCCAGACTTATGCACGACAGACAAGTGTAGACATTGTGACTCTAGAGCCACCTTAGAGCACATACTATGGGGATGTCCAGATATAATAAACAATAGCTGTGATGCAGCCTTAAACAGCGACAGCCTCCGCGCGCGCTGGGAGTCTGCGTTGCTCAGCTCGGACCTGGAGCAACAACTCTGGGCCGTCCAGCGAGCCGAGGAAGCCGCCAAGGGCCAGCAACCCTTGGCCGAAGCCTAGGCGGGATCCAGGCCCATCCCACCAATTCGCAGGGCAATCAATAAAGTTAATTGATCTGATCTGAACTTACATCCGATTCTCAGCTGAGAACGAATGGCGCAGCTGCTAGGCTCGTGCGTTGACATGTGACGCTATAACTTGTTAGCAACCAAAATATTGCAACATTTTTTTTACGCAGAATGGTAAACGACGTGCTTGACTTCAATCAAAAGGATTAAAAAAAATTAAAATGGCCTTTTTGAGAAGACTATTTTGAAGCATCGGCGTTTTTGGTAAACCACTTACGTTTCAGCCCAATTATAGAGTGAAATGGAGCGCAATAAAACAACGGAAATTATTTTAAAAGAGAGCGCAAATATGACGTTAATATGTATATATTTTTATTATTCTCAGTTTAACATGTTTGCAGCAATAAATTCACAGGTATTTTGGTGCGATTTGTCATGTTTGTGAATTTTCCTTCAGTAGTGCTTCGACATGTAAGAGAAATAATAGACTCATGAGATTCTACTTCGCTTGTTATTATAGGGGAATAAATATTATGACCAAGAAGTGCGTCGGTTTTTCTCTAGGTGCGCTCAAATTTCAGAAATTGCTAAATTGGCTGAAAAGTTTTTTTTTCCGGCCAACATTTATATATATTTTTTTTTAAGGAAAAAATTGTTTTTTTCGCGAAACCAACTTCGAAACTATTGTTCTGGGTCTGACGCCTAGGTCTACAGTAAATTTCGTCAAAATCGGAAATGGTGACCGGGACCTTGGCTTCGATTTTATCTGGACCCGCCCTTGTGTTGATTCACCCCTACAGGATGTCGGACAGAAAAAAATATTTTACGGCAACGTAGCGAAGCAACTGAGGCACAGAAATTAAGGCAGTGTTGCATTAGCGGTGCCAACCCTAAATAAAGTGCGAAGCTGGGCAGTTTCTCTTCGGTTTTCTCTTTCTTTCTTCCTCTCTTTATTCATTTTTGTATTTCCAATTTTTTCTGTCTTTTTTTTTTTTTGTCATGCCAAGCTACATGAGACGACGACAGCATAAGACAGCATACGACAGCCCGGGCCCCCCTAAAGTGCTCCGCATTTAAAATTAACATGGTTGGAGTTTTTCTTGCAAGCCCAATTTCTGTCGTCGTACTTATTTATAAACTTCGAAAGCATTACGCAGTAGAGCATGCCACAGCTCAAAATCAAAAAGCATCCGTCCAGCTTTTGTAGAAAACTAGGGCCTGCATTGCCAAGGGTTAAGTCTCCAACACTGCTGCTGTTCTCAAAAGCGTATACTAAACACACATCCTTGATTCTGAACTTAATGTCAGTATTTGTAGCGGATCAATGGCAAGCTAAAGTGCCGAAAAACAAAAGAAACTTCTTGTCCTTCAGGCTCCAGTTCATTCTCCCCTTTTATATCATATTCATTCATCTTCATACTCTGTTACATCTACTGTTATGGACGCTTGTATCATGTAATCGTTAAAGGTTCGTGCGACTGCCTGAAGTGCACTAAAATTTCTTTGAAGACTCTACGCCAGAGTTGAAAGCAAATAATCCAGCTAGTCTTAAGTGAGCCATAACTCTTAGCAGCACAACTTTAGTAATCTCTCACCGCTGGTACCTAAGCATCGTTAGACGGGCATAGAACAAGAGACACATATGTTGTTTGGGGCATTCACCTTTAAAAGAACTTGGTTCTATTGCAAACATGATCTTGTGATCTGTTAGGCGAGGATGCAGTTAGTTTAATTGAATCCTAATGCAGATGGCAATAGTCGGCACATTGGTCTACGCTTTGAATTCATGCAATGTTCAGAGGATTCGCCACAACTGTTTCTCAGCGCATACATTGCACCTCAAACTCCTTCCCTCATATATATATATATATATATATATATATATATATATATATACATGACAGGTTATATCCCATTTTCCAAAGAAGCATCTACTTGAGCGGGAACTCGCAAAACTTATGGGGTCCATTTATGAGTGAAACTTGACGACAGCCGAAAAGAATTCCGTTAGGTCTTGGTGGTAATTTTAAGCTTCTCAGTGTTCTTCAAAGACCGCGGCCTTGACAATGAATACTGTTTCACTTATTATTTTCAGCACCTGCGCTTAGCATACATTGACACCAAGACCTAAAGGTCATCGCAGACAAAATACAAAGAAAGAAATAAAACTTACGAAACATATCATTACAATGTGCCTGGCAATGCTCTAAAATAACATTTCCGTTTTACTTGTGACACGCACACAAGGGCAGATCTAACACACGGACAATCTTATAACTTATCCCGACTAGATTGTTACTTCTTTCACGGGCTGTATCGTCAAACTTGAAGATATCAAAGCCACAGCGCCACCACCATTCATTAGGACGCACCGGAAGGGATAGCCAAAGGAATCGTTCAAAAGTATGTCACAAACTGGCGCCAGCGGAAGAACGTTCCGCCTCGCAATCTCCTTGCTCCGAGGCGGCGCTGAGTTTGTCAGGAAAAGGAAGAAGATGATCGCGGCCGGAAGAACTCGGTGACCAGCGCGCCGGATGACAAGAGCCCCCAGACTGGTAGAGAGCGAAGGGCGCACACATAGGTTCGCACGTCTCCGTAATAGCGCTCGGGGAAGCGGCATTGGCTTTCGCGGCTAATAAAATACGCCCTTACTCCCCGGGCCTCCGTTCCGGAGACGAAGGAGTGCTGCATTGTACTGTAGAGGCGCGGTGAAAAGAAAAAGCAAGAAAAAGGAGCGAGAGACTCGAAGAACGAGAGAAATAGCGAGAGATACGCTTATCTTAGCTAACGCAATTATCTCGGCTCCCGCGGTCCGGAAACGAAGTCAGCGGGACGTCTGACCGCATTAGTTTTCGCGTGAAAGATTGGCTCGTCCCGCCCCCCGCGGGAGGAAGAACAGGGCAGCTACGATATACTGTTCGCACCTCGAAATAATAAGCGCCGCCACTGACACTACGCGTGAGCGAAGGACTCGCGCGCCGCGGCGGGATCCAATAATATGGGCTCACCATAAATGCATCTCAAGGTTGCACGATGAGTCCCGGGCAGCGGGATGCCGTCGATGACTCGTCGGTGCCCGCCCGCCTGCCCGCACGACGCCGCCGCGAAACTCTTATACGAAGACTTTGGGCTCTCTTTAGAATAAATTGGTAGCTGCCGGCGTTGTTCCCTAAGTGACACGTCGGCTAATGGAAGACGGGACAATCGGTCGAGGAAGTTGTTGCCTTTTGGGAAAGCTGCACGCGGTGGAATGAAGATGCATTATTGCGAGTAAAGAGTTATTTGCCTCCGGGGTGACCACTCAGCTCGGAAAAAAACGCGATAAAGTTACTGACAACATTGAGATCATGTGCGCGTGACTTCAGCTTTCTTGGAAGACGGCGTGATGCGGTCGAAATTCCACTACTCGATAAGTCAAGAAAAACAAGAAGTGAATACCTGGGTTCATCACAGTTTTTGTTCATACTACAAGAAAAGCTGCAAATTTTCAGGTGGGTCATACACTTCGCGCCGAAATTTAGTCTTCCGGTGCATTTGGTAAACGTTTCGTTACACACGCGATTTGCAGAGAGGAATGACGAAATAACTAAAGATGACTGTCAAAGCAGGCGAATAACTTGTTGCAAGTTATCTTTGAAAGTCATTGCTTCAACGTTTGTTCTCACTCCTCGGAACTCATGGCAGCCATTGATTGACCCAAAGCTTCGAGTCGACTTTTCAGCTTCCGTTCCTCAACTACCAGAGTCGTCGCAACAACATGTTATGGCACCGCTGAGTGGGTCTCCAAGGCTCACTGAACACTCACTAGACGCATGTGAATCCCATATGGACTAGCGCGGTCTGTACGCACAGGTGACTCCCCTTTTTTAAATGCGAAGCATTTCCTAGTGAACTTCGTAGCATTTCTTTGATGTATTCTGTCATTTGACTTTACAATGTGGGCAGCCCCTCCTCTTCCCTACGGCGTCAGTCCTTTCTGCCAACAAAGAGACATATCATGGAGCCATCACGTATCGTACATAAAAAGCGCTTGATTGGCGTCTGTCATCCATTGAAGTTTTTCTCAGGGAAGACTTCGCGAATGTACCCAGGTGCTATGCTACACCTGTACAATGTACTTTTTCTCGGCTTCCTGTGGTACAGCTTGCCTACATTAACCAACGCAAGCAAAACAAGCCTACGAACGTGAGAAAGCGTTCACGCCCAAGCGCTCCGGATTTGCGTAGGCTTGCCTCTTAGTGCATCGACGGTGGCTTCTATAGCGATCACCAGAGACCACCTCGTCAAGATACACATTGACGTTGAAGCACTCAGAATACATATAAGGCATCTTGCTCGGACTCCCCTCCACTAGCCTCTTTACCAGCAGACAGACCCCGCACGTCTTTTTTCCAAACGGTGACCGCGTATCGCGAGTGTTTACCAACGTTCTTCACGCCCGCCGCGACACCTTCGATTCCTCCGTGGTGCCTGAATTAGCCTAACATCAACCTGACATTACCTGGCACCCGGGAAAAAGCAGACATATCGTCACCTGCTCTTAAACAGCCCGCTTTACTCCTGCTATATGAGAAGTAGCAAGGCTCTATACAAGTACACACAGGCGGCTCCGTTTTGCCGAACCGCTCAACCGCAGCTGTCGCGATATCGATAAAAGGCACAACAATCACATAAGACCTCCCACCTTACGACATCGACGGCAGCAGAGCTCGCAGCGCTACGTGTCGAGTTACATTTCATTAGTGATGAACGCGCACAAAAATGGACCATGTTCAGTGACTACAAGGTGGCACTGCAGTCTCTTCTGTCACCTTTACGCCGCGGCCCGCACGGGCAACTGGTATTTGAGATCGCAGAAGAGACGCACCATTTAACTGAGAAAGTACGCAATATAACTTTTCAATGGCTTCCAAGTCACTGTGAATTTATTGTCAATGAAGGGGCCGATCAAGCTGCCCGTTCCGGCCATACAAAAATAAACATAATATTAATACTGCTCCCCAGGACTAACGCTGCACGGAATCTCCGCGTGCTTGCTCGCCAGTGCACCACGTCGCAATGGAGTGAGCGGCACCTCAAGCACAGACGACTATATTCCGTAGAGCCAGCTCTCAGCCTTCAAACTCCTCCAGGATTTCGCTGAGGTGACGCTACCCTTCTGTGTAGGTTATGGTTGGGTGTCGCATTTACATATGCATAAGCGTTCCGCATAGAAATGGACACAAGCCGACACCGCAGCCTGTAACCCTACGGCAGTGATGAAACGACTCCAAATATTCTGCGTGACTGCTCCTTGTACTGTTCACAGAGACAGTCGCTTTGCAACGCGCTCGATAAATTGGAAGACCAAACTCTTTTGGAATAAAGATTCCCGCGCCACTGAGAGGAACTTAAGGGGACACTAAAGAGAAACAATAAATTGGTTTAGATTCATAAAGTGTGCTCGGAGAACTCTTGTGTAGTTTGTTTCACCACCATAGGTTTATTATTAGAGGAGAAAACCAAGTTCAAAGTTTCATTTTTAAATTTCGCGCCGAACTTTGTAATTCGTGACGTAAAAGACTTCAAAGAGCATTTAACGTATTTTGGCGCCACTAGCTGGACGAAATTTCTACAAACTCGTTATGTCAAGTCTCTGGCCCCCTCAGTGGACAATGTACTTCGATTTAACCGATTAGGAACTACGTAGGCCCAAGCAGGCGCCGTCAAAAATATGTGACGTCACGGCAAATGGTGCGGGAATTCCAAGGTGGCGTCGCCACCTGTATTTTCTTTTTGCGCGTTTTCTCGCTTATTAAGCGTCTTCGCGCAGAAAGCGTGGTGTTTTTGGTATCGTGGAAGACTACTTTGCTAATGCGTGAAAAATCGTTTTGCTCTTTAGGGTCCCTTTAACGTCACAGAAGAAGGCTGTGCGAGCGTTACAGAGCTTTCTCTGTTCAATTTGTCCATCAGAACGACTCTGATTGGAACGTCCTGCATGTGTGTGCATGTGTGCGTTTTTTTTCTTTATTTAATCTCTCTTTCTTTGTCCTCTTTCCTACCCCCATTTGCCTACCCCTGTACAGGGCAGCAAACCTGTTACTAGTACCAGGTTACTCTCCCTGCCTTTTTATTTTCATCTATTTCTCTCTCTCCGACCACCAATTAACAAAACGGAGAAGTACCAAGGCGTATTGTTCGGCCAGTTGGTTCATTATAGCAGAAAACAGCGCCAGGGAACACGAGGGGCACGGAAAGGGAGAGGGAGGTGGTGGCAAAGATCGTAAGATGATCATTCACTTTGGAATGGTGGAGATACTCCAAGAATGCTTCGTTTTCAGAAAATCTGACTAGCATTTCAGAAACATGACGCAGTTTCTTCTTTTGACATTGTTTGAATGCCAAGGATGTATGGATATACAAAAATTTCAAATTAGGTATCAACTTTAGAGACGCCCTGTATTCAACGTGGGGACAGCCAGTTGAAATCCCACTGAATAATTGTGAAATCAGCCACGCGTTATTCGCACTTTCAGTAAAGATGTGAGTCAACCGCAGTCCCTGGAACAGGAAAATGTTCATCTCGGTGAAAACTTGCTAAAAGTGGAATAATTTCCGTGACGACTATGCTGAGCTGTTCCAGCGTTAGCTCTTTGTAATCTCCAAGTTTCATCTCTATTTTCTATGTCGCTAGGCTACGTAAGCTTACTCACGCAAGCTTACTCACGCAGTGGTAGTATCTAGAAAATACCTACGGCTTTGCTGAAACCATAGTCTGTCCTTTCAATGTGGCTTTTCTGTATCGAACGCAACAAGACGACTCTCTTTGGGAGCAGAAAATGCAGACGCTCAGCGTGACGGTGCACATTGGTTCGATATGCCTCGAGCATTCTTCCCCGTTCCCACCACGTAATCCTCTGCCTTTGAGGGATATGCGGGTAGGGCCTACGGTTTCGAAAGTTTTCGGATTCTGCATTGGCTGACAAAGGGGACCGATAGAGAAATAATATATTGGATCGACCTAGTCTGTTTCCGAAACTTTCGTGATGTATCGCCTGAAAACGGGGAGGCTTGAGAACGTACCATAGAATCGAGCAAATTTATCAACCTTGTATCTTTCTGTGCCTCTACTGTCGTTCCGCTATGGCTGTCTTTTGGCTGCCTTAGATGAACGTTTTTCGAGATGTTGAAGAAAAAATATCTGTGGATGACTAATAGGCCTAAACATCCACTGCTGGCACTTTTAATATTTTCCTCGGAAAACAGGAGTAAAGCCGGTAGGGCGCATTATGTTTTCTTGATTCATTTTTAGTTCTTCAATGCTTTGTTTGTGCTGTGGGCTGCCTCGTATTCATCGTTATTGGTAGACTTGTTTCTTGTTCATTTGATTTAAAGCAACCGAAAAAATTTTATCCAGTTGTTTCAACTGTGTGTTGAATTTCTCCAGCTGGGTACACGCATCTAGGCCTTCTATAGATAAATTCCAACTGTATTAACATATATAGCAACTATTAGGCTAGTTCAAGAGGCAGTTTTCGTCCTCTTTGAGATGGAACTGCGTCGTTGATCTGTTTCAAAAGAGGCAATCGCATTATGAGTAATATTTTCAAGAATTTGCCAGCATTGTGGCTTACGCAATGCTTTATATAACGACCTTTCATTAGTGCATTGAGAATACACTGGGTGCTGACTGTACGGATCACAAATGTATTCTTGCTTTTCTCAAGATAGAAAAGAAGCTCTCTTCAGTCTATCTAGTGACGAGAGCACAAAGTAACAGTGAATAATATTTTGGGAGGTTGCGCACCGTGTAAAGTCTTCCGTGATAGCACTTTATCACTCCCAGTAATATCGTCACTACCACCTACCAGTTTTTTTAGGGCTCTTTCAAGAGCGCGAACAAAGGCATTGAACTGTGCATCCAAACACTAAAGGGGTGTGCCTGATGACCTCTCGCACCACGTCAGCAGCATGCATTCAAAATATGGCGTCTTGCTGTTTACTCGCGCCCATTTTATCGTTCCAGAAGCCCTCGTTGTACTTAGGTTTTGCTTTGCTTAGGACAATATATTGTTTTTTTTTTCTTCCACGCAGTTCTAAACAGCTGTTGTTATTGGTGAAGTTTTCTCATTCTACACAAGTACAGCACTTTTCAGACATTTAGAGACTACGGGTCTGTCTTATCAGGTTCATAGCTTGGTGTTTTCGGTTTTAACTAGTGTGAAGGCTAAAGTGCTCTTGTGGCAGATTTCATTGCATTCGAAAAATATATGTACCCAACTTCGGCCACTTCTTTTTTTTCTGTTGGACTGTTGTATTTTGTGCCGTAATATAAGATTTCCTAAGCTATGTTTCTTGCGCGACAATCCACAACAGCGCCATCAGAAATAAGAGGGTCACGTGTACGTGGGCCTGTCCAGAGGCTTCGCATCTAGTTGCCGCTATCGAGAACCGTCTTGGTTGGCCAGGTCAAATAGACAGGCCGCGGTAGCTCTTTGTCATCTTCCGTCTACACAAATCCTTCATAGTTCTCCTACTTAACATAGAGATCTGCATTCCTTACATTCTTTTCTTCAAAGTTGACCATATGAAGCACTCAGTTTTCTTTTTCTTTAAGTTTACTGTTGCTCCTTCGAAAGTTCCGGCCAGGATTTCCTTATACATTCGAAATTTTTCTCGATACTTTCAGCAGTTTACGAGCTTTCAAGCTAACGAGCCTTTCTGTTCAGTCTCTAACGAGTTTTCTGTCTATTTGCAACACGTGGTAAAAGTTACGCACTTCGCCTGTATTCTTATTCTTTCTGAATTTGCGCGAGATTGTTCTCGGTGTTTGTGAAACAAATGTTTCCTGCGTCATCCTTTCTGTTGAGTGAATAAAAACGCCAAACAATCCTTGACAAAACGAGTTTCGCGTACTCTCATTTTTTTCTTTAGCTTTCCACCATTCATGTTCCACATATGCCCCTATGACGCACAAAAATGGTAATCCTCATTGTTCTTCACATTTCAGTGCACGGCGCCGAAAATGATAGTTCAGGCCATTTGCCCCTGTAAAGCGTGCTTGGCAGCACGTACGGCATTCCAGTAAGAAAACCAACTTTAAGAGGCAGCGTAACTTCCCTTTGTTGACAACATAATAGCTATATGTGCTTGGAGGGAGGAGTTTAAAGAGCTTGAACTGTTTGATTGATTGATTGATTGATTGATTGATTGATTGATTGATTGATTGATTGATTGATTGATTGATTGATTGATTGATTGATTGATTGATTGATTGATTGATTGATTGATTGATTGAGTGAGTGAGTGAGTGAGTGAGTGAGTGAGTGAGTGAGTGAGTGAGTGAGTGAGTGAGTGAGTGAGTGAGTGAGTGAGTGAGTGAGTGAGTGAGTGAGTGAGTGAGTGAGTGAGTGAGTGAGTGAGTGAGTGAGTGAGTGAGTGAGTGAGTGAGTGAGTGAGTGAGTGAGTGAGTGAGTGAGTGAGACCTCTAAACCAAGGCGGTACTGCCAATTCACGTCAGTTTAGCGTAACTTACATAGCTTGTGTTCAGGAGTGTAATTCCTGTACTCTGCTTTCCACATTTCAGGGTTTATTGGTGATCAACTTTGCTTGTCCTCGAAGAAGTGAAGCACGGTTTGCTTCCGAAATTAATTTATAGAGGGCGCCTATTGCCGTTACATTAAGACTAGAGCATAAACGTGAAGATTTCCTAAGAGCACATTACGCTTTATGTAAATTGATTTATATACGCCGGTGATGATATGTTTCGCTGTGTGCAATACCATGCATAGTTTTTCTATTACTACCATACTGCCTTTTTTATCTTTCATATCACTTTAGTGTAACGTTTACAGTTGGGTGCTATAAAGATGCATATCTCAAGGCGCAGCACCAGGGGCTATTCTAAGCATGAGTGTGTAGAATAACATATAAAACGGAAAACGTGGCATATATACAATTTTCATATAAGAGGTTCCTATATCTTTTGGATCATCCGTCGAAAGGAATAAAATCGCTGCGGGACCATTCGTCACGAATAATAGCTTCGAGGAGGTTTTCAAGAGTCAATGAACAAAGCTCTACACCCCAATGAAACACAAACAAAAATCACCTAAAGTCGGTTAGCAGGGTCTATACTGCAGGCATAACAAAATAGCCAGAAAAGAAGCCAAGATGTGCATTCTGTATTATTATACCATTGTACACTTTCTCTTAGAAATGTGAATGTTTTATAATTCGTGGAGACAGTGCGAAAAGCATGTGATTCTGTCCGAACTCCTATGTGATGGATCGGTGTGGCTCTCCGCTGAAATAGTCCTCTCCACTTTGGGAAACTTCAGTAGTTCCTGCTTTCAGCCGTCGGATTTTCTTTGTATACCGACTTGGTTCGCGACTTTTTGCTTAGGTAATGTTTTCCATATTTTTGTAGGAATAACTTCAAAAGAATGACTTTCACTGTAGCTCGGGTTGCGGGTCCTTGCTTCATAGAAGGGGGCTCTCGAACACTAAATATCCCTCACTCCATCTTTCTTTCCACTGCCGCGATCCTTGCTGTCATGCAAAGGTCAGAATAAATGACTTCGTATCTTTGGTGTCCGGCATTCATTGCTAAAAAGAGTCAACGATGACTGTTTGCCCCAAATTTATATTAAAAATTGGTCGGTTAGCCCACAAAATAACACTACGCATAAAATTATATTCTTTATAAGGACAACTCGTGGTTTTTTAATTTTTGGAACTCCGAAAGTCGGTAAAATAGTTAAAGTGCAGTAGCTACGTCAAAACTCTGTCTAATCGACTGGTATGCTTCATTTCCTCTGATCCACATTCTTAATTTTCTTAGCCCGTCGAGAATACAGTGGAACATTTCTCAGCGCCTAGACGATGACACCAATGGTAGTACGCTCCATGAACTTCCAGAAAGCAATGAAAGCAATAGGCAAGCAAGAGCTTCGTGTACGAGTGGATTGCTACAATATGTCGACTTCGATAAATGCTGCAGTAAACGGGCGCGTTCATTGATAATCGCAGAGAAACAGGCAACTGCTTCTAATTCACAAAATTGTCTGACAAAACAGGCGTCAGGGACGTGGTGCCTCACTTGGCAGTGACAGCGTCTACACTAAACACGCCTCAGTCGACATTAGGGTCGCAATACTCCGGATGCGGCTTCCACTGGATAACAGCCTGTCTGTGCTGCCTCCCAACGCCTGTGCCGACAGTCCCGCGATTTTATCTGCTAGATGAGGCTCTCCGCAGCGTCGGCACGTGCCGAAGCTCCGTCTTACGCTCACATACCAGAAGACGAAGACGGAGCGCTTTCGAACGATCGGCTCTCAATGCCGGCCCAAACCGCCCGCAACGCGAGACAGTCACAGATACAGCGGCGGGTCGTCCACACTAAATTACCGGAGGGACGCGCGTTGCTGATGCCTCTTCTTCGCCACACGAATGCCGCTTTCCCCCTTTTCCTACGTCTGCCCTTTCTCTCCGCTCCGGCTCCGTACTCTCTCACATCCGTAGTAAAGGAAGAATGCAGCGAGGAAGCGGCTACTGCCTGCCGCACAGCCCCAGGCTGGAGCATGCGCGGCTGTCAGACAAGCATCTGAATTTCAAATGAGCTCGCCTTGCCTTTCGAATTCTGTGCCCAGATCCTCCGCGAGGGATACTCGCCGCTGCCTGCTTCGCTAGGTGGGCGAGTGGGGCACGTTTGCTGTGTTGTTCTTCGCGGCGGCGGCCCACAGAGAACCGCTCACACCCAGAATTGAAAACAACTCGGGTTCGCTTTTCCATTCCCTTTTCAAGACCCCGTAGAGCCGCCTCCCTTTCCTCCTTCACCTCCTGCTTTTCTAATGCCAAAGAGAAACGCTGCCTACGCCGTCACTGCGGCTTCCGAAGCGGCTTCCGAAGTGGCTCCCTGCTCGAAAAAGAGTTTACTTGTTGCTGCTGCTGGGATGTCTATGCTTTTCGTCTTGAGTTTTTTTTTTTTTTTTACGTCCACACAAACTCGATATACATGGCTTCTATGAGTTTCGCGGCCTCAGTCAAACTAGAGGCACTTGTGGCTAGAACTTTTTAATGCGACAGTATCTGCTATATACCCCAGTATTTTTTTTCTTTAAATGCAAAATAAAACTAAAAATACGAATAAATCGAACCGGGTATTCGGAGCAACATGCTGGCCACCTGAGACTTCCGTCTCATAAGGTAGACTCAGGTAGCAGCGTTCCTGCAGCGCTGTCTTGGGCTCAGTTGTCAACTCTCGTGAAGAATGTTGATAAAAATCAGTGCAGCAGCCGAAGATAATGTAGTCAGAGGAACATCTATGAATAAATATCGACATATTAAAGAGTCACGTGAAGACGGAAGCTCGAAGCGGTCAAAAGCAATTTGGATGCATTCCTTACAAGAAAAAAAATATATAGGTGCATTCCTGCCTGACAGTTTGGCTGACTACTACCGGTGTTTAGAGATGCATATGAGAAGTTCGATTACGAAACAAACAGCACGTGTGGAACATGCACCAAGGGCACACACACACGCGCGCATTAAGGATATCTCCAAAGCCTCATTCGTATCTTTCGAGGAATACTACGTAAGATTGCTGTCGTTGTGTGCAACACTCAGTACTTGTAAAACGGACGCGAATATCGCGAAATTTGGTATTCGAGTTCTGGCATAAGGTTAGCGTCGCGTTCAAAGAATTTTGGTCTTACGACTATCGATCGCACTTACGTAAGGCCCACTGAAATTTCTCAAGCACAGTGCCAACAAAAACATGCCGCCGAGCACTTAAGCTTAACTTTGAGCTTTAGAAGGATAATGTCACCAACACTGAACGTCGATTCAATAACGTCATGCTCGATATAGGGCACGGGTTCGGAATTAATCAACAATAACATACGTATGGTCAGCAGTGCACAAACAAGTGCAGCCAGGGCTGGATATCAACGCTGCCTTCTCTTTTTATCCAGATGATACTTCCCCTGATGATCGTCGTCGTTTGCCTTCTGTTTCTCACCTGTTATGAAAGAAGCACAATTGGTTAAATCTAATTTTGTTACAAAGTAGAGAAAGAAACACATTTCACCAAACGCATGTTATGAATAAAAATTATTTAACTAAATAACTGCTCACAAGTAGATAGCGTGAAAGAAAAGCCGAAAGGAACTGGCACGAAACTACACGTGCCCACAAAAATGTGTTTCGGCCGCTGTACAGTACTCACGGATTCAAACGCGAAAATTTAGGGCTAAGTAACGCAAGTAATTTTGTTTCCGGCTTCTACAGTTCGTGTCATGTCGTCGTAATTTTGACTCTAATCCTTTCATCGGAGCAAACATTACTGCTAACGGCAAAATTTGCAGTGACATGACGCGGTTATCAGGAGAAGTTGCTCAAAGCAGTAGTTGTACCGAAAAAAACGAAAAGGATATCGCGTTTCAGTTCATGAGTACTTTGTTTATTAGATATACATCTAAACTTGCGTGGTTTCCATATCGCCGAACAAAAAAAAAATAAAAAAAATTTAAGTGCCTTCTATTCGTTTTTGTTTTATTGTTTGTTTGTTTTAGTACTCAGCGCTCTCAACTATCCCGTTCAAAACAGCATGCCAGGCTGATGCGTGTGTGACATTCGCGAGCTGAAAGTCTCAAGCACGCGTTACGAATAGGAAAGACACGCAAGAGAAACGACGATGATTGCTTGGGGACAAGATAAACAGCTAAAGGAGCAAATTTCTCCCAGAGTTTGGTTACATGTGCCTTCGTGGCTTCTCAGTTTATGTGCCTCAGTCGTATAACTATGGTGCAGTCTGTGTTGCTTAGGTTTATACCTCTGGCACACGAGTGATAGAAACACAGTTATCGTCATTGTCGATTCGGCAACCATGCCAGACTGTTTATTCGCAATGCAAATCTTGAACTGAAAGCAGCTTGACAACCTTCCTTTTTGAAAGACAAAATGGATGATCAATTAAAACAAAGCCAACTCGTGAATCCGGATAGAAGAATCTTCAAATAAAGCCTATGTTAAAACAACAGGAACAGAAGGATCAAGGGCATCCGCACTTCAGGTAGAGGAAACACCGCACTCTTGCGAAAATATTTCGAATATCTCAGCTTTGCGTTTCTTTCAAATCATTCTCGCCGGAGTAGGAAGTGTGGTCGAGATTTTTTTTTTTTTTTTAACTAAGGCAAAGTGAAGCGGCAAGGTCTAGAGGCGCCTTTTTAGAATTCCTTCGCAGCGGCGACTCACCCCCATCTCGCCGTTGTTCGCCATGTCGAGATGAGGAATTCTCGGAAGAAAAATTTGCGTCGTCACATCGTGCTCGGCTTGCGGAAGGGTTTTGGCGTTTATACGCACCCTCTTTCCTCCGTGTCCTTTCCCTCTTCTTTCCATTCCACGTCGTACTTCTCCAACGTCCCTCTGCCCTCATTTCTTCCACGCAGCTGGCTTTTATTTGCTTTCTATTCTTTTTTTTCTTTCTTTTTGTTTGAATTCCCTACGTTGTCCTACGTGCACACTGTTGGCGGAACGACCAAAGTAATATCCGCGACGACGGCAAACTTAACGGACGGGGCGATGTCGGAGGACCATCCGAAGCTTTCGCAGCATCTGCTTCGAGCCAGTGCCACCGCAGCTCCGAACGCTTTGCATAAGAATACGTCTTCGCATACGAGGAACGGGATGGAGCGGGGAGTTTGGTGGGAAAGAAAGTATGAGTGAAAGAGGAAGCGGGGGTCGAATTGCAAATGGAGTATGGTCGGCCAGGCCTTGTTTCCCGGAGACTCATATTGTCTTCGCCGACCGCCCACAGAGGGACCCAGTTGCGTCAGTGGGGGCTGCTTCAATCGATGCGCAGTTCGCCGTGGGGCGTCTCATCTTCTTCGTAAATGCCAGCACTGCGGGCACAGGATGTGGGAAGTAATGTACCGAACGAAGCTCAGATGCGCGAGGAGTGCATTCTATTGGGTACGCGTTGCGCTAGTTGAGAAAATTTTATTTTCTGGCACTTTCCGCTTTTCTTAACCTTAGCTTTGGTTGTGGCGATGGAATCCTCCCAAGTACGGAGGATAACTGCTTGGAATGTGCGAATAACCTGTTGAAAAGCGCTTTTCTATCGCTGATTACTTCGTATTCATTATTTGTCAAAAAAAGAAAGAAAACCTTGAAGAAGAAGACGTGGATATCTCTCACGGCACTTCTCAAGTTCTTTCCACCCCCTTATCGGACTCTATGTCGGTAACAAGATCATTTTGCATTTGAAGCCACTGCATTAACCAATACTGCTATCAGTGTAAGTAAACTCAGGCTCATCACTTCAGGTCATTCTTAAGAGAAGTACACCTTAGCTTGAGTTCGTTAACTTATTTCGCGTTTAGAGAGAGTAGCGAGGAGAAAAAAAAACTTGGAGGACGCTTGAGCGTCGTCTACAAGATTAGAACGCGATAGCGTAATCGGGCCTGGTGCCCATCGCCTTCTAAATTGCTAGCCTAGCTTCGGTTCTCGATGCATGCCTCAACAGTGCCGCAAGGAAACGAACGTCGGTGCGCGTAACATTGACCGTTTCAAACTATCCTAGAATGCCTGCTGCAAGTATAGTTGCGCCGAGCCCACTACACCATAATTCGTCCTTTTCGGAATCAGCGTAGGGGCCACTACGCGTACGTAAGGCAGCACGCGAACCTGCGCAGCTGCCCACTTTGTTAATGCTTTTGCTGCTGATGATGATTACATATGCTTGAGCGCTTTTTAATGGGTGGGGCCTTTAAAAGAGCCACTCGTTGCGCAATTCACATGTTTTGACGCCTGGCGCGATTCTACGCTTCTGCTACGCAATATTACATGCGTTAAGGAGACTCCTCCCACTACAAGACATTCATATAGTGTTTTCCTTTTTTTTTTTTTTTCGACGCTGTTTCAAGCAATGGCGTGGTTCTGTGGTGGAACACCTGCTTGCCGCGCAGAAGGCCTGGGTTCGATTCTCACTCGAACCAAAAATTTTTATTATTCATTTTATTTGCATCTGTCTCGATTTTTTGGTCACGGACAACTCTGATTTTTTGCTCACTGCCAACGACATCGACGGCGACACCGCAATTTCTGCGAAACGAGCCCTTTAACGCTATCGCGTTAATAAAGGAAAATGTGGCGCGCTTATCAAGACCACCATATTTAATTTATTACCCAGCGCTGGCATAGCAAATCAAGCGAGGATAAATGGCCAGAAGGTTAAAGTACAAGATCATTAAAAAGTCCACATCACACGCAAATGAATTCTGTACTAACACAAAAAAAGAGAACGCTCTCTCACACCAGGACATCGTGTTTCGCTGAGTGTTCTACGTTATCGCCTCCCGTGCAAGTGCTACGAAGATTTACCGCAATAGTGAAGACGGTGTTTCAATACGAAGATTACGGCAGCATGTCGTCATCGGTGCGATCATGTCAACCGAGGTGTTTAAAGCAACTTTAGGTTGCCGCAAAATTCTCATGCAATATAATGTGCTTCTTAGGGGGCGAAGGCAACGAATATATACAGCTATCCGGCTGCACGAGAGCACGAGCCCTTTGAATCCGTACGTTGGTAAGCGCAGAAGAAGTCAGGCTCGCTATAACGCAAAACAATTTCGTTCTGTTTCCATTCCCTATCCGCAATCACCGCTGCGGGATTGATCGAAATCTTATACATTATTCCCATTGCGCTTGTTTGTCGTGCCATGCAACAAAATCCGCAAAAACTCTCCGTACCATAACACGCACGGACTCCTTATGCACAATTAGGTAGCAAAAGAGAATAGATTATTCATTATATTTAGCAATTAGCCACTCGCTGCTAGTCAGCAACTTTCCAGACGCGCGAAGATTGCTTGGCTGTCTCGTGACGTCACAAAACCGCGGACACCCGCTACGGAAAAGTTAAGTGTACCCATTAAACAGGGCGTTAAATATGCAAAAGAAAAGAAACTTTCTCTTTTTTGAAGTGATCACAAAGCGTCTTACTCCAAATGGATTAGAACATGGATGCCCACCGATCGTTTTGACCCTAGATACTTTTACCTGCAGGCGAGGATAGATTTATTAGCCTACAAGAAAAATTTTGCGTGGTAGTATAGCACTGTCGAAAGAGAGTGAGAGAGAGAAAGACAAAGGCTGGGAGGTTAACCAGGTTGCACTTGGTTTGCTCAACTACAGTGGGGGGGGGGGGGGTGATTTTCCGCTTTTATATCGCATCACTCTGCGAATCCTTTTTTTGTAGAGTATGCGTTATATTTAACGCCCCATTGTAAGTCGGTACGATTGTTGCAAGCCCTCGCAGGATAATGAAGAAGCCGACCAATTGGAGAAGCAGCTGCAACCCTAATTTTCTGGTGTTCCGCTTTCACTTTATTATGATTAAAAAGAGCGCAAAAAAAACATGGGACAAGCAGAAAGAAGCTACAGGATGTCCTGTAGCTTTGCTCGTCTTGTCCAGCATTCTCTCGCGCTCCTTTTGATCATTATGTATTACCAACTCGCCCAACAGTACCTAATTATATTTCACTTTTCGAGCCAAGTCGAACCAAAACACGCTCCGATGCACTCATTTTAGCAGGAGGAATAAGCAAATTGTGGTAAAAAAGGCAATATACTATTCGTTTCCAAGCGAGAGCTAATAATATTAAGGCCAGCATCGGATAGCGCCGTTCAGAAGATGTCGTTGGTTCCCGCATATGCTTGTGTCGGCGATGATATCGATTGATCGTCAGTCAAAACGAAATAGCTTCATTATACCTACTGTTGAAATACCTCCTGCTTTATTATACCTCCTGCTATACTTCCTGCTGAAATGAATGCATTGGAGCGTGTTTTGGCTCGACTTGGCTCGAAAAGTGAAATATAAGTATATACTGTTGGGCGAGTTGGTAATACATATTGGATACCGAACTCATCCGAAATTGTCAAAAGAACCAGAAAAAAAAAACAACTTTTTTGTTCACAGTCGCTCTTCCTGTTATCCCCATCATAATAAAGACGTCAATAGTATGACACATGACCATTTCAATCATAGACACATGATAATTTCATTCGATAACTAGCTTGCCTTTAAAAAAAGTCACAATTTCGCCGCAAGGGCGAAGCAATGAATGCGATAGCAAGAAACTGAAATGTCACACGAAGAACCACAAGCAGATCCATACTTGCAGCACGCCGCTGAAGCACAAAGAAGGACTCCCGAAAAGGACGCACAGGCATGCACAGGGCAAGCGTGAACTAAGGGGTGCTATGCAGGATGGCCCGAGCTTCTCGGGCACACGAGTTTGCTCCGAGCTTGCATTACGGCGGTCATGACAGGAAGACAGTGCGGAGCACGCGATAGCAGCATTCATAAAAACGGCTATAAGAACGAGAATAGCGTCACAAACGCTTGCGCGGCATTTGCGGCGGTTTTCAAAGGAACACCGCCTGCGAACGCGTCAGCGCCGCCACTCAGTCAACATTTTGACAGTGCAGCGACGTCAGCGTGATTGTCGCGCTATCTTTTTGCCAACTGATCATCGCGCCTCCCACGGGCGTGTTCGTGGGCGTTTGCCCTCTTTCGGAAAATTGTTTCGTTCCACCTGCAGCATGAAAATTTCCACTCTCGAAGGCAACAAGGGCGCACGCGCAGCACTCTAGAGTGCTGCGTGGAGTGACGCCCTGCGTCTCCAGCCAGACGGGTGCGTCTGATGCAAGGTGTGCCCGGTGTTCTTTGTTTTGTTTTTTTTTTCCTTCCACATCACAAGTGGGTACAGAAAAGGGACACTTTGTCGTGCACGTCTCAAGGGTAGTTTTCAAATTGAAAGAAAATTAGAGCGTTGCGTGATAGAAAACACGCTCACGCTCCTTCTAGATTTGCTTACCACCAGCGGTACATGGTGTATATAAATAACTCACCGTTATTTCGCCGGCGCATACATGGCGTGTGGTTGAGTGGTCTAACGTAGCGCACTGGGGTGCGGTGGGTTGCTGGTTCGAATCCGCGGTCGGGTACTTCAGAATTTTTTTCTTCTGCTTTATTTTTCTTTGTGCCTTTTTTAAATATATACATACATATACATATCCGGGGCATGACGGCGACGGCGACGGCAAAAATCTGCCGAGAGTGTCCATATAATTGCTATCGCAATAAAAACATCTTGGTTCACCTGGCCACGCTTAGTATGTACGTACAGCACTGATGGATCTGAACTCGAAATTTTAGAGCTAAATAATGCACGCACTTTCGTTTCCAGCGTCCACTGTTAGCGTCATGTCGCCGTAAGTTTGGCTCGAACACTTACATCAGAGCCAGCACTACCTTTAGCGGCCACACTTGCAGCGACATGACGCGGTTATCACGAGCAATGGCTCATACCAGCTGTTATACTAAAAAAAAAACGATGTCGCGTTTCAGTTCGTGAGTACTGTACATCCCAAAAAAAGCCTGCGTGATCAACATCGCGCAATATCAATCCTCACGGTCCGTGGAATTTGCACACGTGCGTGTCTTCGTCGCACTTCCTGAATGGTTTTTTTCTAGTTCCTTATATTTAAGTTCCTTCTTCAGGTGTGAAATCCTGCTTGCGTGCGCATTCGAATTTTACGAAAATTTTGTGTACTATCGACCAACGCAAAATATTTTTATTTCTGGTATACTTTATAGTGGATTTCTCTGAAGCGCTCGCCAAAGGCACGCAAACACTAGGCGACTGTTTATTTTAGTAGGTATGTCGTACTACGATGGAAGCAAGGTAGCATTTCTGTACATCGTTTTTTAGTTGAAAATCAGGGCACGCATTTGGTCGATAACTGCCAAATAGCTTAAATATTGAACTTCGCGATCAGCGTCCTTCTTGGTTTAACAATCGTGTTGCGGTGCAGCCGGGGTGGTACTGTACTCGCTCCCGAAATTTTTCAAATACCTAATAAATGTAGCGCATCAAGTTTTCAGTCGAATAAGTGGCGCAGCATAATTCGGGTACTTTCGTTTACAAATTTCAACCGGAGACGTTAAAGCGCCGACACCAGTACACTGAAACTATCGTGAGGCCACCGTGCCCCAGAAATAGCAAGCTATCTGGGACGCGAAGTGAAGCCCGCCGTACTGAGCGCACGAAGAACAGGTCCTCGCCAAAGAGACTCTCTGGATTGAGGAGATCAAGATGTCCTCTTCTGTCCTTAGAGGCCGCGCGCACTATTGTTCGAGTCTGTTGGGAAGAAGCGGTTGCTGCCTTTCCACTTACGCTTCGCGTCGTGTCTTCTTCTCAACGTTTCTTCCTGTCGCTCGCTCGCATTCTCGCTACTTGACGACGCTGATGACAGCATTCCCTTCCTCCTTTCCCTCCCCTCTCCCCATTGTCCTCTGTTCCCGCAGGACTGACGACCTCGGTGCCTGCGGCTTCGTCGGCGCCCGCCGCCACCGCAACAAAGGAAGAGCCACCCCACGCCTACCGGAGCCGGCACACAAAGAAAGGTACACTCGTCCCTCTGTCTCTATTTCCTTTTGCGTGCAGCGTTATCGAGCCGTGGAAGAGAGAGAGAGAGAGAAAAGTGACGTCTTCAACCCCTTCGCGGCCGATCAGCAGCGAGGAATCCGTGGCAACCTCACGTGCTCAGCTGTAAACTCCGGTAATGAGAGCGCGCATTGAAAAGGCCGCTGAACAGGTTGCGCAATAGAACGAAAAGTGGTTGCTCGTTTTGCGAGTTTAACGCAAGAAGAAAGAAACGTCGATGCCTTCATGGCGTTTTTCTTCTTTCTCATAATGGTCGCAGTGGTGAAATCCCTCATTAAAATGATAAAATCTCACTTGTGCTTTCTCGTCAACCCACTGAGAGCGTCTGAAAGCAGAGAATGATTAACGGTTGGAATTATAACGCCCTAAAGGTGAGATCCTTCGTTTCATTTTCAATAAATATTTTGCCCTCATCTATGAGGTGACTCGCGAAATTGTTTCAACCGCGACCGCCATGATAGAAAATGAAAGATGCAGTCTAAGATTTAGCGTGTCATTCGAGTGCTGCACACAGACTGATTAAGTACAGCAGACCTGTGACACGCATCAGAAAAAGAGTCAGACTATTCACAACATCCGGAGACGGTGCGATTTGCCTGCGTCCGTTTTGCTGTCTTCGCACATTTGTGGCGTTATACCTCTAAGCCGCACAACTACTTCGCTGTAAAACAAGGGTAGCTTTCACCAAGGCATAGCTCATGAATGATTCCTAATTCTCTTTAATCGACATCGCAGTCTAGTTTCTTTACAGAACTTACAAAATATTCTAAAGATTTGGTCCTGCAGCAATCGCTGACGTCATCCAGGTCTAATATGCTGACGATAACTTCAACGCTTGCTTTTGCCACGACGTGACAAGCGGCGGCGCTTCTCACAGCCGCGCGACACGCAGTACTGTACAGAACTCGGGGCGTCGTCTCGAGAAGACACAAGGCAGAGCAAGACCACGCTCACGTCGCGTATACGTGCGCAGCTGCCACTGTTCGACCCTGTCTTTCTATGTCACTATACTCTTTCCTTTGGGCGCCAACGCCTGCGTGATCTTTTCAGTACGTCGGCGACGCTGTCACACGAAGCGTGCGCGTTATTGCGAGCTGCCGAGAAGCCCGCATTCTTTTCCTTCTTTCCTCCCCACCGTTGTCATCAGGCGCGCGTCCGCCGAGCGTGCTCGTTTTCTTTCTCTTCGCCGCTGCTGATGCTGTGGTGCTGTCTCGGAAATCGACGCTTCCGCAGCCTGACTCCCGGACCACACCGTCACGCACGACGAAGCACTCAAGACGAATATAATAGCGCTCGAGGATCTAAACCAAGCGCTTTTGAAATACGGAAGAACTTCACGACTGAGAGTGACAGAAAGCTCGCAGTGTCTCTCAGGCGACTTGAAGGCGAAAGCTATCTGTTTTTTTCTTTTCCTTGTCACTCGATGCATAGATCATCCCCCGCCCCATTTCGGAAGCTTTCTGTACCTAACGTGGTTTTACACTGCCCCCGGGATCGGAGGCATGGCAACCTTTCGGCACCTTACTCAGTTTTGCACTGTCTCCGTAGCCGGCTCACATTTGACCAAGAGACGATGTCATATTGTGACGTCATCATGTGACGTCCCAAATTTTGGTGATGTATGACGTCGTGATGACGTCATATTGTGATGTCATCACGTGATTATGATTTTTTGCATAGCTCGTGTTGACGCCGCCGATGGTCAAATTCCGCTTTAAAATTTTAGGAGCCCTTCCCCAATCGGGAAAATGAGGCAAGCGAAACTTGGAACGTGCGTGCCTGACCTACTACGTTTATTTATTTATTTATTTATTTATTTATTTATTTATTTACTTATTTATTATTTATTTATTTATTTATTTATTTATTTATATCGCATTCCGCACTGCTGCCTCCTAACTTTTTCCTTCCTCCATTCGGTGAATTGGACCTTCAACCACGTGCTTAGCAGCGCAACGCTTGAGGTCCTACAGGTAACGATGACGGTCATGCGTTCATATCCAGGCAACAATGAAATTTGGTAGCGTTAAATGACGAGTCTCCTCGATGAAAGATCAGATTGTTGTATCAGAAACGGTTGATCGCCGGCAAGCCCCCCGATCGAGAGAGAGCATCAGTTACTGAAAACTGCGCGTACAAATGAGCACGTGACCGGCGCAACTTCGATGGCCGCATTTCTGTAAAGTCGCCCACGGCGGGGTTTTCCGTGCACGACGCCGCCACCACCGCCACCGAAACCTGCAACTCACAACGAGCTTCGCTCTAAAATTCACAGGGGCCCTTATGCATTGCCTAAGACCACCATAAGGTTAAAGCTCGCCGGTGTGACCATATTAACGTACTCTTTATATCACGCGAACGCTGGAAACCCGAAGAGAACGCGCAACTCGCGTGCCTCGGTCCGCGTGGCGCGCGAGTGGTCATATGAATTTTTGTGCCACACGCCGCCTTTTCGCCAAAAGGCGTTTCTCTTGAGCCGTTTAAGTTTTTCGCCTTAAAAGAACCCGCTGCTCTTCTCCATATTGAAAATTAAAAAAAAAAACTTGAATCGCGCTTAAGCAAAAGAGGAGCAACCTAGCCGCAAATACCGCTAGGACAAAGTTGACTGGTGCCTTGACCAGTGAATTGGAATGTTAAAACAGACGCTCGTCCTTTTGAAACACCCCTGAGTTGTCGAAGGAAGGCAATAATATTCAGACGTAGACTTTACAAGGTACCTAGGGCTTTTGAGGCTATAGTACGTTAGTACCACGGCTTCAGAATACGACAACGTTGTAAGTAAAAACACACTAGGAGCTGCTTTCTATATCAGTTTCGCTTTTCTTTCATTTTTCTTTCGCAATACTTCCGATTCGACTGTAATGGAACCATTATCTTGCATCCTACGCCCGTTAGACGTCAGCGCTTACACACGCGCCTCAATATGTTTCAAGCTAGCCATCAAAGACAGAAGATAAGAATAAAAAACATCAAGAACGTTTAGCAAGAAACAAAGATATAGATACTTCGCGAACCAGAAACTAACGCGAGTGGACGTAAAGTAGTGCTCCTTCGTTTGACACTCTGTGCGTACGTGCGCAGCATTGAGAAAGGGGTGGCTCTGCGCTTCTCCCAGCGACGTTATAGGCAGCAAAGATGCAACACGGTGCTGCAAATGACACTCGCAGGAGCTGTGCCTCTGCTTATCTTCTGTCGAGTTGAAGGAGAAGTCAACTATACAACAAGCGCTGCCTAAACAAAGTTTAGTGCTCCACGTGTCACGTCGCGTTGTTGTTCTTTGCGTGAGGCTTCGAATAATGCAAGCAATCGTAATCGAAGCAGAAGAAAAGTGGTTATAATCTCTAAAGAATCTGCACGCGCCCGTAGACATATACAGTATGTATGTTCACTATTGGACCGTGCACCACCCTCAGTCAGTGTAGAAGACATCCAGTTTTAACCCCCCCCCCCCTCTTCTCTTTCATCCTTCAGAAAATATCCGCGCTATTTGTTTTTAACGCCCGCCCGAACACAGTCGGCGTCTCTCGGTGTGACGGTGTTGCTACGAGATGTTCCCTCTGAGCATAATATAAATACACACAAGATGGGAATGGTAGACGGTGTATTACTAGATAACGAACACGTCAGCCTCACGATACTTCGAGCGTGCCTACCTCCAGATGGCGATGACAGCGACGGGTTAACGAGCAAATAAGCGAGAAGGGGAAGGAAGGCAAGCCTTGGAATGGTGAAGGCGTGAGAATATCAATACTTATAGGGAAAGCCAATTTATCAACAAGGATCTCAACGCACTGATATGCTGATAGCAACGCTTGCTCCATCTTTTTTTTTTTTTTTGAGCATGCAAGAGTATGTCTTAGCGTACCCTTCCATCCACTCTCCAATTTGTGTGTGAGGGGTTTTGGCATAACCCATCCACGAAACAAGTCGTTCGCTTACTTCATGAAGTACTTGCCTGGAGTTGAACGAACGACGATAGAAAATATCCCTGCAGTAAGAACCAGTGTTCTCTTGGATCTAGGCTTCGCCAGAAGGAATGTAAGTACATCTGTAGCCTTTCCGATATGCCTGATGCTTTAGCGTAGATCGTCCAGTTCTTACCGCAGTGGGAGTGTGGGAGGCTGAGTTACAGTGGCTGAACTCAAAATTAGGTCGTTTTGTGTGTCGTGCGCGTCAATGTGCACCCGAAGATACGTAGACAAGAACCTGAAATGGTTCTTCACAATTTTTATCCCGCTTATATTCCCCGAAAGATAGAGTTGTAGTTGGTCAAACCGCATCGCCGTGTTAATGCGGACAGGCGGTCGGCGGAAACCATCTGCTAGGCGACGTTTCACTGCGAGTTATTTGGGCTGGTAGAGTGATTAATGAAAACGTTGAAATGAAGACCTCATGGACATTCTTTCGGAGAACGTGTCGGGTGATTTTATTACGCTTCAAAGGCACGTAAAGCGTCGCTGAGTCAGGAAGAGGGTCTAAGGCACAAAATCTGTATTTTGACATTTTCTTCGTGCTTTTTTGCATGTATCCGGCTCACGTTAGACCAGCTAAACGAGCTGCAAAACTGCCAGTCATAGCACCTTATATTGATGGTGCTATGCTACTTTACACTCATTTACTACTATCGCAGTAATACTGGATGGACTTACGGAAAACTTTATTCAAGACTATTTATTCAAGTCCGGCAGAACACTGCAAACGCAGAATCTGTTTTTACGAAGTTTTGTGCTTGGAACTAGTTCGGTAAAGCTTCCGGTATTTCAGGCATATGATTATTCTTTTTTCTCTGCAGAATCGAATTAATGTAGGCAGCTAGATCCCGTTAGATAAACGTGACATAAACGACTGAATAGCCGCCACTGAATATCACTGAATAGCCGCCGGCATTCGCATACATACTCATTCGCATGCGCATATCAAACTCGACCCTGATGTAATCCTGTATTTACGGTTTCCCTTCACAGTAGAGAATGAATGTAGTGAAAGACTACAATTAACTTTTTCCTTGGTTACTTCCAATGTACGGATGGGTTAGTGTGGTGAGCAATGATTCACGCACACACAATCACGCATACGTAAAGACGCAAACGCAAGCGCTTCTCGGTAGGTTTATCCGGATTTCATGGTGGTGCCATCAAAAAGGCCTCTAAGGCAGTAAATGCACCTCGCGTAACAATTGTAGAATGTATCTCTTGATGTAGTAGCAGAGACTAAGTTCGATTGCTTTTTACGTAGTCACCTTATTTCTAAATCATCGTCACTATTTTACCAGTACTTCGCGCACAAAACTGTACTCTTAACAGAAATACTTACTCAAAAATTGAGCACGTCCCACGCATTGAGGGGAATCGATTTCATGCGAAGCAGTCAGCGATTAGCAACCTATGCCTCATTACTTGTTTTGAGCCAAGCGTTACGAGGTGGATCGACGTATTTATGTAAATTGAGTAGTTTTGCGCATAACGTGAACTTGCCACGCACGTCTACTGTACTGGCCTATAAAGATAGCTCATGGTCCGACGTAGCATTGTTGCTCACGTTACAGCACAGGCGTCGCTCTCAACGCAACGAAGTGCACGCTATGGTGCTACGACCTCCATATTATAAGTAGCGTTTCTTGGCGTATTCGAGCAACGCTTGACTATACCTCGCCGAGTCACAGGAGTACATATGCACTGCGGATAGTCAACAGCGGATAGTCAACAGTGCAACCACAAGACAAATAAGAGTTGCTTTCGAGGTCCATCCAGGAGGCCTATATATACCTAAGGATCTACAAGAGGTGTGTCTACGTGAAACTTCTAAGACCGGAATTCGATCCCGCCACCTGCGGGTCAGCAGTCGAGCACCATAACCAATAGAGCACCGTGGTGGTTTTGAAAAGAAAAAAAGAAAAGAAAAGTGGCATGATTCTATACTGCGCCACTCTGTAGCACTTTCTTATAACCTGTTAGCAACTGCTTTCCATCGGTTTGAAGTCGTGGCGCACAATGGAAGCAAAGTGGCTACTTTTCTTCTTTGCGAGCTCAATATCCAGAATAGTCAGCGAACGACGGAGCTAAATCTGTTGAAGTATGCGCATCATCAGCATCAGAAAATCCCAAACTGTCGAAACAAGCGGCATACGAGGACATGCCCGCAGTCTGAAAGAAAAAAAGAGAGATGGAATCGTTCACTCTATGAAAGCCAGAAGTCAGAAGCTACGACGGACGGAAGAAAAGTTGTGTCCGGCCACTTCAAAAGGGAAGCGTGGGCGTTCAAGATCGCGCCGTCTCGCACAAAGGGACGCAACGGGGAGTCGTTCAAGAGGAATGATGAATGCCCCTCGTCGTGTACACGCCCGGCACAGAGCACGCGAACCGTCAATGGACGATCTCTAGTGTTCCACCACCCGCCGGACTAGCAAACTTTTCCTTTACTGACAATTTGACGGCGCGGGATTTTTATCTTTCTTTCACAGAGATCGAATGGCGGCACTCGAGAGCCCCTTCTGTGCGGTGCTTTCGCAAGCCTATAGCTACGGCCACTGCGGTCAGTTATGAATGCGTTCTGTCCACAAGCTTTTGACTACCTTCTCCAGCCATTACTTCTTTCAATCGCGGGATGTCTAAAGGAAAGAGATGGCCGCTACAGCGAACGCGAAATGTGAAAAAATAAAAAAGAACTTGTTTCTTGCGGCTGTCAGGATAGACCGACGTCCAACGTCTGTTTAAAGGGACCGACAACTGCCCAGAACATGAAATGAGATGACTGCACTGATGAAAAGATTGTCCGTCGCATTGACTCAAACCAACCCTGTTTATCTCGTGAGAGGTGGATTTATATTTTTATTTCTTCGTTGAAAGTCGCGAAAAATGACCTTTGGCGCCTCTGGCGGCAAAATCATAAATGGTCCGATGAAGCCGGTCACGTGACCGTTGATTGGTGTACGCGTTCGATGACTTTTCTGTTAGTACTGAAATATTGTTCATTTCTTTATATTAAAAGATATTACTCCATAAAATGTACATATAGGCCTGCGTTAGTTGTATGCAACAAAGTGGCGCTGCCTTCGCTTGGCGTAGGCAGCCTTGACACAGGCGCAGGCAACCTTGGGCGCAGGCGCAGGCAACCTTGGGCGCAGGCGCACACAACGCTGTACAAATACCGAGAAGGTGTATAAAGCCACGTCATCTCATTGTAACAGCTGGTTAAGCATAGTTACAGTAACTCCTGCGAAAGCAGAACAACGACAGCTTTCACAAGGGCTAGCGGCATCGCTATCGATTCTCAGCGTTGCTGGAGCAAGCCTTCATGCGTGTTTGGAGCCTTTCAGATTGAAAAATACTGCTTATAAAATAACTACGTGTTTTTAGTATAAACCACTACAGCTGCAAACGCTACGAAAGGTAAGCTCCCTGTCGCGCCGTAAAAAGCTGGGTCGAGAAAAATCAGTTGTCGGTCCCTTTAATAATTACGTGAAGTAAGAGTCTGCCCCTGAAGAATTTCGTAGATGTGAGTTGCGGCTGGTCCTGTCAGATTATAATTGGCTTTTCCCGTCCCTCGAGCAGATCGCGCCTCTTCTGCGTTGCCGTCCCGCGCTCCAACCGACTAAGCAGTTCACATTTATGAAACTCCTGATCCTTCACTACTTTGTGCCCGCAAATTTGTCAACCTAAGATAATGAGATATTCGGAAAGCCATTCAAGAGAATCTCGAGCGCTGAAACTATAGTAGCCACCAACAAGGGCAAGTGCGAAATTGTACTTAATATGTCAACTATAGAGCATGGTCATTCTTGTCACCATCATTGCTGCATATCCAAACTATAATACGAGAGAGATTTACGCAATTCGAACATACGCCTCAAATAAAGGAACGCAATTATATGGAGCTCATTATAGAACTTACTTATACGGCACACTTTTCTGTTATAACATTAGTTTTGTCCCCGCTTCAGTAAAGGGAACTTTCGTTCCGACTACACCGTTGTTTCCAGCTGTACAGATCACCCTGTTACGGGAACAGAAAATATTAAGAAACCTTCGATTTCTCCTTATTCAAACAACTCAACCAACGCGTTCAGCAGTGGTTCATCCAAACTAAACTAATGTTCAAGCGTAAACGTGACTAGAATGTCCTGATTACCTATCATGGCGTTCAGGAAGCTCAAAGCTCAGTCTGCGTAGTAAGTGCACACTTGAAGGTTCCTTACATTTGTTGTTCTGTTTCGTCTCGAACAATGATCCAGCCCCAAGGTTCAGTCGACGCGACTGAAGCGAACTGCTTCTGAACGAGCAAGAACTTTGATAAGTTCCTTTGTCTGGCAGTCAGACATGAGCACGGAAAGCTCTTCCAATCTTGAAGTTTGCCGTCAGAATGAACGAAGCGCTGGCAATCATGCAGTTAGACCGAGAAAGAAATGCGTTTCCATCGTTACAAACAGAGAATGATAATTACTTCCGTATAACTCCTCTTGTGATAACTGAACAGGCCATTTTTGTTGCGATTATGCTAGTAGCTCATTGCGAATTGAACAACGCCTGTCGTCATACTCTACCTAACGACACGAAGGCGCCGAAAATTCCGCACGTGTCTATCCGGGCATCATCTCGCCCTGAAGGCATTTCCTTCAACCAGAGCAAAATAAATAAAAACTAAGCCTGTTCGGAAACTGGCTGCCGAGCGTGCGATACTCGAAGTATAGAAAGAGTTCCCAGCGCTTTAAGTGTTTTCGCGACTGGCTGTATACAACGGAGATTTATGCCACGCATCCCTGCCTTCTCGCTATGTCGCAGTTTTTTTCCACGGATGCTGGAGAGACATTAACGATCCATAAATCGCCCGAGTACCGAAACGGGCCACCAAAATGTACAGAGCATTAGCTGTAAATCTGCTACGCCTTTTTTTCGTTTTTTTTTATTTTTCCTTTTAGGCCCGTGAAACGGTAGACGTGACCAAGCCGTACCGAGGCCCACGCGGCGGCCCGCGTCGTGTATCCTCCGCAAAATGGTCTACGCCATTACCGCGCGGCATCGCATCAGGAAGCACGCAATCGCTCCACACGCGTTTGTGCGTGCGTGTGGAACATCGCCACGGCGGGGTTAAACAAAGCTGAACGCCGTTTTTGGTCTCCGCTCCTTCGATCGCATTGGCCGCAGGAGTGCAATCGTTATTACGCAAGTATCGAGCGCGGGTCTTACCCGAACTCGTCAATAACCAGTCAGCTCCAGCCGCACTTCGTGCCACCACGTTTTGCGAGGGGCTTGGTATATGCGTCGGAGGAGCGTAATGGAGTTTATGTTTCATTGCGTCCAAGCGTTGGCCGTCCATTCACGCAACTCTTGGCCATCAGGTTTTCGAGCGCTGTGAAAGAACCCAGTAACAGTCGTAGCGTTTTATGTGGGTACCGTCGGCAAATGAGCTCGCTCCGTAACGTCCTCCGGTCACTGTTGTCGTTCCGGCGTTTATTTCGCGATCGTTGGTGAAGCATTGCGTAATTTTGCTACGATCCAGCGAGATGACGTTAGAACGCTGATCGTCTGCCAGCAGCTGTATTAGTTCGGCCACGGCCGCTACATATAAAAAAACATGTAGCGGCCGTGGTTCAGCTTACGGTCCTTGTTCATCAACGTTACGCGCAGCGAGTAACTCCAGGGTTTTTCAGACGCCCTCGCTCAGTCACGCGAGCAACATGGGAACGGGCTTTACAAGTTAGCTGTGCGTTCAGTGTTTGCGATTAGTTAGTTTTTTTTTCTTTGGTTATTCCTACATTGCTGTACGTGCGCAATAACCACGGGCCATAACACGAAACGAATAACCACAGACAAGTTGAAAGCGATCGGCATCATTTTTCTGCAGGGAATTTTTTTTACTGCCTCCTCTATATAACAAGCGGCTTGTTTTTCATATCGTATAGTTTTTAGTTTTTTTTATGAGTGATACTGGCTCGTTCTTTTGCGCCGATGAATATTTCAATTCGTCGATAAGAACGATCATTCAACCACGACAAGTCACAGCGATATCGGCACGTGCGTGACCTCTTAATGGCTAGACAACTGACAACATCGCCTACTCGTGTACTTGTTCGAAACGCTGCAGACGCGTTCGATTAGAGACTGTGCTTAATTTGCGGCATAACTCGCCATCAGCTTTTACCTCTGCTTGTTCCAGCGAGTCAAGCACTATACAAACCACTTAAGTGCGATACTCTATTCTGCGAGTCAAGCGACTTTTTCTGCGCATTTCGCTTCACCTTGTCGCTTTTGTGAGCCGACACTGGATAAGTGCAGTCTGGAGTTATATGTCCACAAGTAAATTGCTTGTAACCCTGACTAAAACTAACCGATGGTTCAGTTTCGACGGTGGTTCTTTAGACTAGAAAACCAATACTCTAACCATAATGTCCCCGCTACGTGCTCTAACAAGCTGACTATAACACACATACTAATCTCTAGCATGCGAGCTACCCTGCTGAGCCTCTAGTAATGCTTGGCGTGTAATGCCAGAACGGCGTCCCCACCGCTTCTCAGCCCACAAGGTAATGAAGGCACTTTTGTACTTCCCAATAACGACGTGCTCGTGCTAACGCCTCTGACTAGTATTGAAATCCCGCAAGCGTCAGCGCATTCACGGCTCATTTCCATCTTGCATTCTCTCCTCTCTTACCTCTCTGTTCCCCTTTACAATCTGCCCTGAGTAAGGCAGCGTACCGGACACTTCCTGGCTTAATTCTGTTTCCTTCTTTTCTGCAATAATCCCCATTACTGAGATGTTCACTAAAGTTTAGTAAGTAATATAATTTTCACCTCTCCAACCTAGATGTTCTGAACTTGCATTTCTTCTCTTTTGCATTTTCAAAAAGGTAATACTACCATGTGAGAAGTAGTCGCAACTATTACAGTTTTACCAGTCTCTTTTATGTGTATCTCAAAAAGATACAGCTTTACGTACGAATCACAATATCTTATAGAAATTAACTATTCTACGTAGTGTTTCATGACCCGGAAAAGGCCATTTTAGAATGCTGCTTCAATTTCTGAAATAGACTGGCCTGAATGCTCAATTTCAAGTTTAAAGTTTATCGCAGTCTTTTGTGAGGTACTTTCGAGCTCAGTGCGAGCTACACTGCGGGAGCGCGTGGCCAAGCGTACTACAAGGTTGTACAGTGGCGACATGTTTTCGAGTTAACAGGGTATTTCGGCTGTTCCTGCGAGTGCGCATCATTCTCATTTACTTTCACGCTCGCCTTCGTTTTGCCCTGCCGCGATATCAACTTAGAAAATTTGGGGGACGCCTAAGCTTCGCCTTTAAGAGTTGAACGCGATAGCGATATTCTGTTCCTAGTGCGCAGTTCGAACACTACGAGTGTTTAACAGAATGCGCGCAATAAGGTGTGTGCCTTATGTAATGGGTAGCATGCTTTAAACCAGGAGCAATTATGCGCGAGAAACTTTTTCGAAGTTGCGATGCACCCACTACGTGGTCCTAAGGGAATACGCGCAGTAATGTGTGTGCCTGTTGTAATGGGTGGCTCTCTTTAAACCACGAAGTCGTTATGATATTGACATGGTGTGACGCCCGATGGCAATGTACGCTTGTACCACGCAATATTACTGCGATATTACATCTCGTACTGTGACACCTGTATACAGGACGCGTATTTTTGGGAAGCATGAAAGTTACTTTCAGTGCAGCTCCAAGCACAGGCGTGGCTATGTGGTAGAACACCTGCTTGCCACGCAGACGGCCTGGTTCGATTCTCACTCGGACACAACATTTTTATTATTTATTTTATTTGCAGCTTTTTCCATTTTTCGCTCACGGACAAGATGATGATTTTTCGCTCACAACCAACGGCCCCGACGCCGACGGCGGAATTTCTGCGATACGAGCTCTTTAACGCTATCGCGTTAAAATGATAACTTTAAAGGTGAAATCAAGCATAGCGTGGGCGATGCGGGCTCGCAGAGACAACAACTCTCTCTCCTGATAACTTTAAAATATGCCACGATCGGCGCCACTGTACAACCCTGCAGTGCGCTCGGCCACGCGCTCTCGTGGTGTAGCTCTTACTGAAAGCGATAGTACATGTATTTCACACAATTTTAGGTGCATTAGGTACGGCTTGTGTATCTTAATAGGACGCGTTTTGGGGTAGCCGCTTCATACGTGCGCTTCCGGCAAGCCCAGATCTTAGGCAGGACAGTTAAGTAGACCTAATTCAGGCCCTTGCCTTGCTGGCCTTTTAAACTCCATTGCCCTGTAAGCATAGGACGGCAAACTGACTCATCAGTCGACTCACTCTAACTCACTCAGACTCAAATCAAGCCGTGAGTCTTATTCTGAGTGAGTCCGGCTAAATAATATTTTGGTGAGCTTCTGTCCAAGTGAGTGCGGTTGAAAAAAATGTTAGTGAGGCACTCAGTGAGTCCTAGGCGCAAACTATATTCCTTCAGTGAGTCTGAGGGAGCTCCGCTTTTTTGCCGACCTATGGTCCTGTCTTATCATTTTCAGCGCTACTATTAGCCTTATGTCGGCTCACGTACGCTGCCAGTCAAGCTTATACACACGTCTACTCACACATATTTTAAACGCACTTGCGTCCATACACCAGCTCGGTATTTAGTGATGAGAGGTGTTACTTACGGAGGGAGGGGGGAGGTAGTGTCTTGAAGGCACGATATCAAAAGGCGCCACTTAGTGCACCTATTAAGTGAGAGATTCACGTTTAAAGCCTTCACAACATGATTAAAAATTCTATTTATACGCTGACGCACTCATGAGTCGGCTCACTCGGACTCGCACAGGCTCAAATCAAGCCGTGAGCCTGGGTTTGAGGGAGTCCGGCTAAGAATTATTTTGGTGAGCTTCAGTCCAAGTGACTCCGGCTGAAAAAAAGTTTAGTGAGTCTGAGTCCAAGTGAGTCCAGCTGAGGAAAATTTTGGTGAGCCTGAGTCCGAGTGAGCCCTAAGCGCAAACTATGTTTTTTGACTGAACCTTAGTGAGTGGCGTTTTTTTAAATTTTTTTTTCCGATCTATGCCTGTCCTGACCATAGTCAGCTACTTTTCAACATCTCTCTGTATAGATACGCGACGCGGGCCTCCGTGACTGCGTGGTTCTTACCCTTAATAAATGTAACATTTACAGAACAAAAAACGCCATGCTCCCGACGACTTTCGTATAATGATGCTTAATGTGTTCATATCGACCAGACTAACTCGATTTAGAGGGATATCGCGCGCTGGAGCGGTAAGCGTATTATTACAACGAACATCGGCAGGTAAGAATAAGTAACACGGCAAAAGTTCCAACCTGTATGCCAAAAAGAAAGTAAAAAAAAAACCGCGTAGAAACACCCCTATGTAGCCTTCTCGGTCGAATATCACGCAGCGGTTCGGAGAATATTGTTCCTCACTTGAGCTACCTCGAGAACCTGACGCGTGCATTCTGACTGGGGCGTGGCGCAGCGATGCACATGCGCTATACGCCGGAGCGCGTCTGGGATCCATGGTTTCTCATCCATCACTTTCGCTTCTCGCTGCATTTTCCGCGCATTGCCTTTCACCTAGGCGCGCGGGAAGGTGGCTTGATCTGCAAACGCTGGCATCTTTCGCGCGCGCCAGCAACGCGAAAAACCGCGTCAAACCAACGGCTTATCGGATTCTTCGACTCCAAGAACGCGGTATTATATTTCTCCCGTTAGGTTCGACGCCAAGAAAAGTTTACCTCCTGGCACTCCTTCCGTCATCTTTTTTTTTTTTTCTGACACCTTCCACCCGCTCCTGCACAAAAAAGTTGCAAGCCGGAGATCTCACACAACTGATATCAATTACATATTTCGCTTGCTTGCATCGTACAGTCTAGAAAGTATTCATATTCACGTCGTTTCAAAAAATGGGGTGCGGCATGCAATCGGTGGAGATAGTGCTAACGTTGGCTCTGTAGTAACATTGACTACCAAAATTATGCATTAGAGTAAGTGGTTTCAGAGATTCAGACCGACCTCCACAACTCCCTCATGATATCTCTATTCTCTCTCTCTCCTCTTTTTGTCTCTGTCTAGTGGTAGACCAGCGAGATCATCCTCCACGTTGACCTTTTATCGCGAAATAATAGAAGGATGTCGGGGCTTTGCCGTCGGGCCGTAGTTTCTCTGGTCCATAATAAAGTTCTTGCCATGCCATGCCATGTCGATGACGGCACGGCAGAGTAAAATTGGAGAATTGGGAAATATTTTCGAGCCTGAGGATGCCGCGTGTGCCACCGTCACCTGTGCCGAGTAAGCTGATGCATTGTCATAAAGTACACAAGCGCGGTACATGATCTTTCCCGTGCGATTTGCCTTATCTTTTTCCAAGCTGGTGAAGAACCAAAAAAAAAAATTGGCCGCGTATCTGCGTGCCTCGCTGCAAATGTCGTGTAAAGACGATAGAAGAGGCGCTGTGTGAGATATGGACGCCATCTGGCAATACGTCGGGAAACATGAGTGCTGTGTTGCGTGCTGGTAGTCCCGGCGCAGCAGCAGGCGAAGACCGGCGGTGACCAACGCGACCGGCGGGGACGCCAGCCAGCCCGAAAACGCGGTTTGGAGCGAAGCGCTGAGGCAGAGAAACGTCCGCACTCAACGAGTACTCTCCACACACTCTTTTATTTACACGTCGCCTGGGTAAAACAGGAACGCCAGAGCGGCGCCCACAACCGGCAGCCTGAAGGCCGCCCACAACGCTGCTTTTTCATTTTTTAAATATTTTTTTTCACCTTCTTGGCCTTCTCAAAACGAAAGTTTTTCAACACCAACCCATGGCATTCGTACAGTGCAATACAGAACCGAAACCGAAACACAACAATGAGCTCGTACGAAGGGCACGGAGGAAGGCAAATTTCAGCGCAGTCGCAATTTCAGCTTTGTTGAAAGAGCGCTCACTAGACGACGACGAAGTAAAAGAAGGCACAGGACAGGCAGCGCCTGTCCTGTGCCTTCTTTTACTTCGTCGTCGTCTAGTGAGCGCTGTTTCAACAAAGATGAACGCATACCAACTCGCTCAAGCTTCCATTCTTATGCATTTTCAGCGCAGCTTAAGAAACCAGGGTGCTTAAAATTACGTACGTATGCATTTTCTATTAAAGGAACACGCCACATAATACTTACCTAGTGATGTTGCACCTAAGATATGCATGATATTTACTTTTTGATCGACAACGTTCACAAGTATGAACAGCCATACCAGTTCAAGACGGCTGGCCCTTGGGCAAGTGGTTCAAGTTTGGCCCAGTGGCTGAATCGAGGGACGTGCCGACAAACAGAAAGACAGACAGACAGAAAGACAGACCAAAATTTCTGCGTTTAAGTTCCCCAAGAAAGACTATCGTCTTTAAAAATACATCACCTACAGGCTTCACTTCTCCTGTGGGACTTTTTGACACGATCAAGATGATACTCTTCGAACACACTCAGCGTAAGCTTTTGAAGTCATGGCGCAGCGCAGGCTCATGAGGCTGGTGAGCTCGCCAGCTGCCACCACTTGCTTAGTCATTTCGTTTCTGGGTGTAGTCATTTGTCAATGCAGAAAACAATTATCCCCGGTACTAAGACGCTAGAAGAGCTTCCTATGCGATGTTTCTCTGGTGAAACCTGAACGATTTTATAGCGGCTTCCCTTATGGGGCATGCTCGGAGCCTACTACATAAAGATCAAAATTGCAGTGTTGTTCGAACTATCAGTACAAAATAAGTGAGAGGTTACGAAAGTTCACTCTTTTTTTCTCTATTTTGTCACTCAATAAAAAACGAAATTTCACGTGAATGTGCCGGATAATGAGGCGCATTGTTTTACGTAGTTAAAGCAAGCCGATTTCCGGAAGCCCATAATTCATTTAGATACTTGCTCTTACTTTTAGATGGCAGATATAATCTTTATTCTGCTTTTTCAAGTCCCTGACACTCAACAGTATTTCTCGCGGATTGCGTTGGACGTGTACACACAATTTACAGGCACCTATTTGTCAGGTTATACTGATAATGCCCGCTACTTAGCAGGCACTCTCGATTTGTACAGAAAAGAGACAGAAATCTTATCATAAAATAACGTACAGAGACCCGATAGTCACAGCATGAGGTGCGCAAGCCAGCTCACAAAACAAGCGCGTAAACGTATACACAGACTGGAAGAGAAAAATAGACTTCTTTTTCGTGTTCATGCCTCGCACTTCCGCATTGCTTGCGTGATAACTCAAATTGTTAGACAAATGGAGGCACATGGGAAGCACGACGTCTTCGTTCATCTTACATAAATGTAAGATGAAGAGCCAAGTGAAAGGAGGGCAGGAGAAAGGGTGCATACGAAGGCAAAACTTTGATATATTAAGAAATACTTAGCATCCAAAGCGAGTCAGTTTCACAACACGACTGCATCGAGACTATTTGATACCGAAATGATAAGGTATCTCGGCGTATAATTCAGGTCGTCTCCATTTCGTTTCCTGCTTTTGAAAAGCTCCGCCTTACGGCGAAACCGAGTACCTGATGCGGAAATAACCATCTTTTTTGTTTATATAAGAAAAGTTCCCGTCTGCCGGCTAGAGCGTAACCTGTCTCAGAGAAGCACGCTCGCCAGTTCTCCCAGAGGTTAAATTGCGCTCAATGACCTGTAGTTTCCTCTTTCTTACGAAGATCCGGGGCTATCATGATCGCTACGTGCTCCGATTCTGAGCGTTTTCTGCGTGCCGTTCGGAAGGGCCAATTTAAAATCTTATATCTATCGTTTTTCCTTTCTAATGGACGTGGTTAGATATTCGCGGGCCCTTTACTTCGGGAAGTGGTCATAGAATTTGATGATGATTTTCTTTGGCGTCCGATATAGTCGAAGAAGGATGATCCTAGTACGAGGGTGTCATGCGCGAAAGATGATCAACTTTAAATGCTGCATTTTCTCAAGCGCTTCCTACATGTGATTCCGGCAGTACCCATTCTTTTTGTTAAAACGAAAACAAGATGACCGTTTCAAGAACGAAATGAATGCCGACGACTTCCCTTTCGGGTCATTATATTCCGGATTTCACTCAAGAGGACCACAAAGCCGAGCAATATTCCGCATGACAGCACTTCGGTATTATCGTAAAAAAAAACAGCTCTAGATTTGTCTGAAAAATACATTATTCAACACCTCTGCTGATTGCGTATGTTACAAGATTACCAGCGAGCAGCAAACTATATTCACGAAAGCAAGAAACATTTCGTCGAGTTGTTCTGAGGCATAACTGAAACTTCAGGACTAGCCTGAATGATAATGAACAATGATTTCATGTTAAATATGATTAGCATTGCAAGGAAAAAAAATATTTTGCTAGTTGACGGTAATATCACGGGGCAAGGTTCCAGCGAAGATTACCGAAATTGGTACAAGAACGAAGCAATCACCAGAATATTTGCCTGCAGTTTTCTTTAAGCTGTTTAGCATTCTCAGTGTGATCTCCACGCGCTGTTCAGAGAATCTGAAACCGTTCTGTCACACGCACAATGGCGACGAGTGGCTAGTTCATCGTCTAATGGGTGGATCATCGCGCGCCGCTTTATTCCTAGAACCGTGTTCGAAATCAATCGCCGCACCAACTTGCCACAGGGAGCATGTGATGTGCTCACTATGTGCGGCATTTCTATGAACCTCTCTGATGTCATCTCTTCTTACTGAAAAAAAAAATATTGTGGCAACAGCGAAAATCTGAACTTCAAAAGCATGCCTCTGACGCCTTAAAGCAACTTTTTCAGGGCTTGAAGATTGTGAATTAGAGCATTTTAGGCAACACTTTATGGAGTCTTGCAACATGGGTTATAAGCTTACGTATATTGTATGGTAGAGTGTAAGAGTGAATGCAAATGAACTGTAAGTGGCTACTACATTGTAAGGTTGGCGTGCTTTCGGCACAATAAGCTCTTTAGAACTACAAATAACTATGAGCGCGCTGAGGGTGTTCGTAGTAAGTTCAAAACTCTTTCCTCTTTCAGGTTTGTTCGTGCATCCGATTGGGGTACTGAATATTCGCTGCGTACTGTTCTTTTTTTTTTTATTGACATGATGCATGGAGATGTTGGTGCACAATTAAGGCGCCGGCTACTCCGTAGCTCTTGGAGTACATAGGGTCCATAAACATAAAGTACATAGGACCATAAACATAAATTACATAGGGTCCAAATTTCTAATCACAATCAACCCGCAGTACATATAATATACAACTTAGCGTAACAGTCAAGACATAACATAACAGTCAAAACAACATATTCAACAGTCACATATATGTGTACACATGGTGATGTTGAAAAAAAGAACAGCAACTGTTGCATAACATAACCAAGACAAAAATAGTCAACACACATAAATATAAGCTCCGCCGTTAATACAAAACAAAGCTTAAATGCGCTAGTAACGGCCAAGAATGCCACTCAAGAAAAATTTTCAATGCTTTTAAGCACACTTCTGTAAACCTCTTGTTCGCACGTTTGTTAGCTTGTTTGTTTGAAAGCGGGATAGATTTGCTAATCACAGTTAGCCTAACAGACAAGGAGTAACACGATGTCAACGCCTCCTATAAACAATTAAAAAAAAATCCAGCCAGCTCCACTTCGCGAACACTGTCAAAACAGCGAAGCTTATGCTCGTCCTTCATCAGGTTGTATCGTACTTCTATTTTCTACGTTTTTTAAGTCTTTCCTTAAATGGTGCTTAGCTTCGGCCTTTCTTGCGAGAACACCGCGGTTGGCTGGGCGGGCGACGACATGCTCGTTCCCGCGTCAGCTCACGCTGACGTTCACGTCGGGCGGCTTCTTCATCGGGAGAATGATAAACGTTCGCCATCTTGAAAGCGCCAACTCCTGGACATTGACACTGACACGCTATTTTACACTCCACTGCGCCTCGTCGTCACCGCATCTTGGCGCGTTTCCCGACGGTTCACCCTTCGACAACCTCATCCCTCGCCCTCGCCCTCACCATCGCCTCTCCCAGCACACGCAGTCCTCCCGTTCCTACCGGGATTCACTCTCGCCACACTGCGAGGCCACGTGATCGCCGCTACCACGACCCCGGACGTGAAAGGCTCGACTAAGATTAGCTTCGCTGTTAAAATACCTCTCTTCAATTGTCGTCTTCGACATCAACGTGCATCACTGCACATGCGCCACTTGTCTTGTGCCGCTTTCAATGGCAGAAGTCATTTGAGACCTGTCTGATGGTCGGCAAAACCAGTTATGTTACATTATACATGCATATTCCGAGAATCTTGTCTAAATATATATTCAGATACACACCGCGTTCCGACTTCGTGCTGGCGCCGATAGATGGCGCATGGTGTCCAGCGGGTAGCCTGACCAGCGAACCCGTTTGCCTGAACTCCTTATGACGTGTTGCAAAGATGTTTTTGAGAGGTGGGAGCACCGTGTGTCGCTACACTGCTTCAGTGCTAATCGCACTGATGACGACATTCAGTACCTTGAAAACCGCAGTGCAAAATTTAACAAAACGTGGTCAGACAATCAGTGATACACACGACACACGTGCTGAAACACTGGCATTGTCTGTCTGTCTGTCTGTCTGTCTGTCTGTCTGTCTGTCTGTCTGTCTGTCTGTCTGTCTGTCTGTCTGTCTGTCTGTCTGTCTGTCTGTCTCTGTATTTTCCTAAATTTTTCACTGCCGTTTTCAAGATCATGCGCAATTAACTAGCCCGTCAGTACCACCAAGACATCCTGTAAAACGAATTGTTTTTTGAACAGATAATTATTATTCGCAGCTTCGGCACCTAACGAACTTTTGCTTCTGCATATGTATTCCGTGAAGGGCAGGTATAAACTATGCAATAACCCATTATGGTTGAAGGGCTAGAATAGAGAATAGTTGGTTGCGCACTGTTGACACTGGCGACGCGCTGTTCATACACCAAGAACACCGAGTGTTGTGCGCATTGCGCATGCTACCCGTGTCTTTATCTCACGTCGTATATAAGAGGGGCATCAAAAAGTTTTCATGTCCACTCAGAATTGAGGGCATCGGACATACGATGTATGCTGATGACATCACTATATGGTCCACCGGTGGTAGCGATGGTCAGGTAGAGAGTGCTCTTCAGGAAGCCATAGACGTCATCGAAGCCTATCTCGAACCCTCAGGCCTTAGATGCTCTCCGTCGAAATCAGAGCTCCTTTTATATCGACCCAAAAAATGCGGTCGGCGGCCTAAGGGCTGGGTACCCCTCGAGAATAGCAACATTAAGCTATTCACTAAGAGTGGCGGCCACATACCCAGAGTTGATTCAATCAGTATCTTAGGCATGACCATTGAGTCGGGCCGCTCGAACTGTAAGACTATAGCCAAGCTTGTTGCCAAAACAGATAACGCCGTTCATCTTATTCGGAGGGTTTCCAATCGACATTGTGGACTCAAGGAGGACAATCTCCTTCGTTTAATGCATGCCTTTGTACTCTGCCACATCACGTACGTAGCAGCTATGCACCGCTGGAAGCGGGCAGAGAGAGACAAACTGAACACACTGCTTAGAAAAGTCACCAAGCGAGTTCTTGGAATACCGATTTTTGCTCACACAGAGCGTTTACTTCAGCTTGGCATTCACAACACCCTAGAGGAGATCGCGGAAGCTCAGGAACGCGCACAACTAGCTCGTCTCACTACTACCAAAGCGGGTAGATGCATCCTACGGGATCTCGGTCATTGCCCCGATGTGATCGCAGGAGACTTTTCCAACATTCCTCATTCTGTTCGCGAAAGCATTACGGTGGCGCCTATCCCTAGAAACATGCACCCCGATTATAACCGTGGTAGAAGAAAAGCAAGAGCTGCTAACATCCTTAAGAAAATATACAGTGATCAGCGACAGGTCAGCTTTGTGGACGCTGCCTCCTATAGAGGACGCCAAGCCTTCTCAATTGTAACCATTGATTCTGACCAACAAATTACCAATGCTGCCTCGGTTCGGGCCAGGAACTCGGAAATTGCGGAACAAATGGCAATTGCACTAGCCTTGCTTGATGACACGCGAGACGCTATTTATAGCGACTCGAGGTCAGCAGTAAGAGCATTTGAAAAAGGCGTTATTTCTAAGCAGGCCCTTCGGCTCCTCGAGGGTAAGGAAATCACACACCATTTCATTTGTTGGTTCCCCGCACATCAGGGTCAGATAGAGGGTGTTCCCCCCAACCTCAATGAGTCGGCTCATGGGGCTGCGCGCGACCTAACCTACCGCGCTTCCCCCGGACAGCTTGGAGACGACTCCACCGAGAACAGGGACACTCCTTCTACCTACAACGAGATTACAAAATATTTCTACCTCGCTCGCAGAATTTACTCTCTTCCACATCCGCGGCTCAACAGAGCTCAGGCCCTCACACTACGGCTTTTGCAAACGAATACATATCCGAACCCGTGTCTCCTACACAGGATCTATCCCGATATTTATACCGACAGTTCTTGTCCCTCGTGCGGAGAAATCTCCACTTTAGAACACATGCTCTGGCGGTGTGCCCGGTCACACTCTACAGTCGATAATAACTCGGCCAGGTGGGATGTGGCCCTCCGTAGCCCCCTTCTGGCTGAACAACTCTGGGCTGTCCAGCAGGCCCACGATGCGGCCGAGAGGCTTGGCCTTCCGGTCCCTACGTGGGAGCGGCCCGCTACGTGTTGAGACGCGTCCTGCAGGACCTCAATAAAGTTTACCATACCATACCACGAAATGTAAAACAAACAATAGTCACTTGCAGTGGTTAAAGTTGGTTCTTTTCCACGAAGTCTCCCTGCAGAGTCACGCATTTTTGCCAGCGTTTCTTCACCTGTTTCCAGCCATCTTTACAGAAGTCCTCTGCTTTGCTCGAAAACCACTGTTCCACTTCGAAAACGACATCTCTGTCGACAAATTGCCGACTATGATGTAGTTTCTTCATCTCGGGAAAGAGGAAGAAGTCGCTTGGCGCGAGGTCAGGCAAATAAGGTGGATGCTGCAAAAATTCATAGCCTAACTGGTTTGCTTTCGCTCTTACAGTGTCAAATTCTTCTGGGAAAAGTCGTAGCGAGTTCGCCTTTAAAGAGGTGTCAACAAGTGAGGTACCCAGCGTGCAGACACCTTATTCGCGTGCAGTTCCTCATGAATAATCCTCCACGCAATTCCGCAACTTAGCTCAGTCCCCGCCATCACTCTTTTCATGGTCGATCATCTGTCTTCTAGGATAACGGCCTCCACTTTCTTCACCGTGGTAAAATCATCCTTAATTTAGAGTACCCGCTCGTAGCTCATATGTCAGGGACACGTGACCACTTTGAAAGTTCCTCTTCCAAGTCACAACCATGTCATATGATGGGCTTTCATCCCTCTAGACACCGTTCATTTCGTCGTGGATTTGGCGTCCATTGTTGCCCTTCATATGGAGGAACTTTGACACTTCAAGCTTCTATTTAGTTCATCTTGCAGGTTGTTGTGGAAAAAAACTACTTAAGACAGAGATTTGATATTTGTACAAGTATGCATGGCAATAATAATAATAATAATTATAATAATAATAATAATAATAATAATAATAATAATAATAATAATAATAATAATAATAATAATAATAATAATAATAATAATAATAATAATAGTATCTGGGGTTTAACGTCCCTGTTACAAGCTGCCACCAGCGACGCCAGCGCGAAGTCGGCGACGGGATGACAGCAGGTTAGTTCGTTCCGTACGTAAGCAGAGACAGTGAAGAGATCAGAGACGTGGAAAAACAAAACAAAAATACTTTACTCTAAGGATATGGCGGCACAAGAACTCTAATACAGCACTTATTACAAACTAACTACTACATACAACTCAATAAATCAGATACAGGAGAGAGAATGATTACGAACTACACAAAAACTAACAAACACTAAAACTATTGATGCGAAAGTCCGAAGGGATAAACAGGTGAAGGCATACGTGTGATGACCGGCAGCGTTGCGTCCACGACGATCGGATGCGAGAAGTCGTCGGAGTCCTGGCACGACTGCGATGTCGGTGGTGTTGCAACGTTGGTGTTTCCGGGAGGCTAGTGCTTGAAGGCGACCTCGGGCAGGTTGAGCTAACCCGAGAGGAAGCTCCGATGTCTACGATGCGGACGTTAATTTCTCGTCACAACTAAACGAACGGCTAAGTTTAGGTGGCCAGCCGATACAGAGCCACACTAAAAACTTCCAGAAGGGATACTTGTTGATCTGCTTCTACACCATGTTGGTAAGCGACTAGACTGCTTAGCAGGGCCAAATCCTGCGCTTAAATCGTCCTCGTGTCCCCTCATCCTTTTCCTGGGGGAACAAGGGACCTCTACCTGGGTCCAATCATGCGCGTTTCATCGTTCGAAACTCCGCCCTAAAAATACACTGACCGCACCCCCTTTTAATTAGGAGAGGGTCCTCAACTGAGCGAGGGTGACAATCTGTTGGGGTGCTGCCATACGGCTTGTCCACCAGAAGTTTTTCCCGTGGGAACGGTCAGTTTGCTTGGCTCTTAGCCGGAGCGTCTTGAAGTCAAAAGCTTGTTCGGAGTACCTCGCGGCCTTTGCAAGATCCTGCCGCCGCCGCCGTAGGTACAAAGGATCAATCGTCCGCGGCGACGTTCGAAGAAGGACACCCCATTCAGCACTTCCCGGCTCTTTTCAAGAGTACGCGGCTCCCGCCCGTCAGCGGGGAAGAGCGGCGCCCGTTAATTCGCCGTGACGCCGGGACGCAAAAATCGCGGTCCGTGACAGTCCCAAAACCACGATATGATTATGAAAGATGCCGTAGTGGTGGGCTCTGGAAATTTTGACCACCTGTGGTTTTCATGGCAATGACAGTGCATATGCAGAAAAAGTTTCCTGTAAGTCTCTCTATGACTTCTTTATTAACGCGATAGCGTTAGAGAGCTCGTGTCGCAGAAATTCCGTCGTCGGTGTCGGGACCGTTGGTCGCGTTGGTTGTGAGCGAAAAATCATCCGTGAGCGAAAAATCGAGAAAGGAAATGGACAACTATGTCCATCTAGCGGAAACATATCAAGCCAATGCCGCCTTTCCAGAGGAGGCGTTGATCAAGTAAACAGCAAACGCTAGATAATGTGCTGCCATCTGTGAGGCATTGTGAGACTCTTTATGGCCTCCGAGATGGCAAACGCGCGGCGTGCATCTTGGAGGCCATGCGACTCTTGCTTTAGATCAAAAACCTGTATGTACAGGCTGTTTCACACTTAGGGGAAATCTCGGAGCGCGTGGCATCGTGATGCGGCGAGCGCTGCAACCACGCGCCGTCAGCAGCTCGCGCGTGCGCAGATGTACAACTCTACACCCTTGAAGCGACTGCGCACGCGCGAGCTGCTGCCGACGCGCGATTGCAGCGCTAGTCGCATCGCGATGCCAGGCGCTCCGAGATTTCCCCTAAGTATGAAACAGCCTATACCATTCTCGCGCGCGCGCGTGTGTGTGTCTGTGTGCGTGTGTGTGTAACAATACACATTAATAAGTACGCACTTAGTGGTTGAAGTGCGCACCAGGGGCCGGATTTCGCTATTGCGTTCAACTCTTAAAGGCGAAGCTTAAGGGTCCCCCAATTTTTTTCAATTAAAGCTTTCGGATGCCCCCTCGTATTTCCCTTTTTTTTTACAAAAAATTAACAGTTGTTAGTTCGTGCTTTTCCTGTGTACCACGTTGCTTCCTTTGTGCGTCCTTTTTGTTTTATTGAAATAGAAAATAAATGAAGGAGTTGTTGTCATCATTGCTTGGTGACGGCTACCCCTTTCCACACACACACACACATATATATATATATATATATATATATATATATATATATATATATATATATATATATATATATATATATATATATATATACACAAACGCTGGAGCACTTTCATTGCTTTACGGTTTATCCTAGTCGGCCATGAGAAAACGTTCGCTCAGAGTCCAGCGTGTGAAGTTCTTGTTCGAGTCGCTGTCTATGCGTGTCGTGCTTGGGACAGTCGAGCAACAGATGATGCACATCCTCGTCGTCGTGGCCGCACGAACATGTTGACGATGATGCTCGATGAATCTGAAATAAGAAGTGCTTTGTGTAAGCGGTTCCGAGTCTTAGGCGATGAATGAGTGTGTCGATACGTCTTGGGAGCTGGGGATCTAATTGGCACTCAAGGTTAGGGTCAACAGCGTACAGGATCGATTCCTTTGTGCTGTCTGGGAACCAGGTGGATAAACATAATTCGCGTTTTGTTCTTCGTAAAATTCGGTTTATGTCGCATTGGGATACAGGAATGAGTCGGGTTTGTGTGTAATGATGAGCGTCCTTCTTCGTGTTCGAACCATTGTGGTTCGAACACGAAGTGTCAACCATTATGGTTAGGTATCGCGTGCATATCAAAATCATTACATCATTATATGGTTGGCTTATGACTACGATAATATTCCACAGTTGAAGCCCGTCAAACCTCAAGGCTACTTACGTTGCAAAAAAAATATATATCGTTTGAAGTTTGAAATCAGGAAAACTACAGTACGCCATATTGTACCATGGAAAAAAATTACACCATCTCCCACTAAAGGGAACTATGTGGGGATGCGAAGTAGCGCATGGGTCGAATTAGAGTTCCGTTCATCACGCGCACCTTGCCCGATGTTAACCCGTCCTTGCAAGTGGAGCACACCATGAATTCATTGTAGTTGCTGTTGCTGTTACTCGTCCCGAACTCTTGTTGGAGCACGCCACGCGGGTTCATCGCGCGTCTGCAGAATATCGTTCCCCGACGCCATCACGCGATTGCTGAGAGAGTGTAAGGGAGAGAGGCCACAGCGTCTTACCCAGACCCTTGCACAGGCCCGAACGCGCTAGCGCGTGCCAGCACACATAGTTTTGTCTGCGTTACGCCAAGCTAGGACAGCATACGGCAGCCCGGGCCCCTAAAGTGCTCTACACGTATCATCATCAAGACGGTCGAAGAACAAGAGGAAGAAGAGTTCTCCGCTCAGATGGCTGTGCTAGGTAGGACGATCGCCAATGGAGCTACGGACACAGCCCAGCGCAAAAGCTGCTTCGCATCTAAAAATGATTCGTACGACTCACTTGTATATACCGTCCATTACACATACACTAAAATATAAGTTTGGTCTAGACATGTTTTCTGGAAACGAAACATATGCTATGGCAATCTCTTGCTTTGAAGTATTTCTCCCTTTATGATATGCGAACCGCCTAAACCACAAAATATTCAATACGATAAAGACGCGGATACTTTGATAAAAGTGGCGAGCGCTGAAGATGGATCTGCAACTCAATAACCGCGGCCACGTTAGCGCATTTCACCTATTCAGACATGCTAAACGAGGAAAAAAAACGTCGCTTTTGCATTCTACAATTTTTGTTCAGCTGTTCTAAAATTTTTATTTCTCAATTTCTTCATTCGACACCGTTACAAAAGAGCATCGGTGGGAGGAAAATGTGTTATCCACCAACCAATCGAATTTCACCCGCCGCAGCCATACCGTCCCACTGCACCAATGGCGTGTTGCTCAGTGCTTTCGCTCGCCCTTTTACTGCACTTGGTTCCTTCCAAACCGCGAGTAAATGCCATTCCGGCCAGCCCTGCAAAGATCATGCCACTGGAGGCTGCCCTTTTCTAAGCTCCTCCCCATAGCTGTCGTGACAGCTTGGGCTAGGATATCGACATCACTTCTAGCACCATGGTCGACATATACAAGTGGTCGCTTTCGTATATCCCAATCCCATCTGCAAGTTGTTCGCACATTTCACTGTACAAAAGAACAAGTCTTCTAACGCGAAGTCCCCTTCCACCATTTATCTCTTGGACTGCCTCTCTGGCGCTCACGCGACGTCCCGACCTCTCGCGATTTCCTCAACGCAAAGAAGAACGGAAACTTTATTGTCAAATCAATGAGATTTGAGTCCGGCGTCTTTTTAGTGGGCCTGGGCACCCACCGCGGACGCGGTTCCGAGACCTTGTCTCGAAGCGGCTTCCTCGGCACGCTGGACGGCCCAGAGTTGTGCTGTCAGGTTCGAGCTGAGCAGTGCGGTCTTCCAGCGCGAGCGGAGGCTGGCGGTGGAAGAGACGGATGAATCGGCACTGTTCGATTTGTCTATTAATCCCTGACACTCCCACAACATGTGGCTAAGCGTGGCAACCTCGCCACACGAGCTGCATCTGTTTGTAGTGTAAATATCTGGATACATGGCGTGCATGAGTCTGGGGTTCCTGTACGAATCTGTTTGTAATTGTCTGTAGTGTACCGCTTGCGTCCTGTTTAGCCTATCGTGAGGGGATGGGTATACGCGTCTCTGTAACTGGTAGTGTGTCGTGATATCGTGAAACCTGGTCATACGATCCTCCCACGCCCAGACGTTTGCCGTACCCCGCGGGGGCTCTTGTTCCTCCGGTGATGCTCGGTGAGTGAGGCCTCGAGCAACACGGTGAGCCGCTTCGTTTGGGGTGTTCAGTCCGGTGTGTGCCGGTATCCACAGCAAGTGCCTTCGGTTATCTCAACGCAAAGAAAAAGGTAAAGAAACGTACATCTGTTGCTCCGCTCATCTGTATAGGCCCCCTTCCGGCCACAAGAGCTGTTCGGAAAGCCCTGCATCTCCCACAAGTTAGAAGAGATAAGGAAGCCCTGACAGGAGCTTTTTTTTTTTGTCTTCCGATAATCTTATCTGAAAAGGATTCGCTCCTAGAATAGAGCGCGAATGAAACAAAAAAAAAAGAATGCTGTAACGCAAGTAGGGGGCGGACGAGAAGGGAAAGGGGAAGTTGTCAGCTCCGCATATTGTTCTGCAAATCTGCGATACTGAACACGTCCGCACAGACACCCACGTTGCCAGCGCGATGCGTTTGTTCTTTGCTGTCGAAACGATTTTATAGCTAAATTTTTTTGCAGGATACCCAGAATACGTACCACATATACTATATGTGCACAGACAAGCCTCCAATCTCGGGCAAAAAAAACCCTACGGCCACTAATCCAGGGCGCTGGTTCCATTTCTTCACGTCGAAGATATATATCGGTGCGGTTTTCACTCGCCCCCCTTAGGCATAGCAACGGTCCGCCAAAACCTGGGCTTCCCGTAAAAATCCTCGGCAATCGCTGCGGTGGTTTCGGCCTCCTATATAGACTCGGACCACCCACACAGCGATTGGGCGAAATAAGCAAGCAGCGGGCACGGTATAGCCTCGATCCCTTATATGATCCCTACGGCTGGGATTGTTTGGTTTGTCCTGCGCAACCAAGACAGAGGCACGGGCTTGTACGTACGGCATCTTTGGCCGGGATCGATCAGAAGCCTTGGGCTTCTAGCTCGGCGGACTAGTGATCCTGTCGAGCGCCGCGGCTCGGTTTCGGGCCCGTTCGGCAGGGCTTCGCTTTCTCGTTGTCGCACTCTGACGTCCTTTTGATTCCGTTGTCATCTCCGCGTCTCCCCGTGTTCGTTTCATTTGTCTCAATAAGCAAGACCCCCGCTTGCGCGCCCAACCTATTGAACTTAGATCGATATCGTCTGTCTGGATTTGGGTCTGCATTACGGTCTGACACATGTATCAGGAAGTCGATTCCGGACAGGACATTAAGCTTTTCCTGAGGCGTGAAGGTCGGCTTACGCGGTGCTCGCAAAGTCGGTGGCTGCCCTACTGGGTTGATTGGAAATGTGTCGCTGAATTATTTTTGTACACGGTTTTTTTTTGTCGTTTTCCTTTGCCAGACGTGGCATTGCCTCCCTGTAAGGGTAGCGTGCCTTTTCGAAGCTTCTGGAACTTTTCTAGTACTTTATTAGTTTGTAGGAGAATCTCTGTTTTGAAATATCAGCGCATTTGTCCACACATATGACCAATAGTTCAATTTCTTAGAGTGTTCAACTGTCAGGCTAAAGCACGTAAGAAATCGGAAGTATAGTGCGCGCTTCGAAATGAGTTCCTCTAGTAGTACCTTAACTGTAACCCATTTCTCATAGCTGTCATTTCTTTTTTCATTTCACAAGGAGCAATACGCCGTTGGTGTGGCTCACTCTGCTTTCTTTTTTGAACCCGTTTTAGTTTATTTTTCAAGCAGTCAACCCATGTTGTTTTCACTGCCGCTTTCATATTTGTCTTAAAGTAGTATCTGACATTGTCCATCTGCTAAGTTACATGACAAAACTTACGGGGTCTCTCATGCACTCGCCTAAGAGGACTCGAAAGCGAAAGCCAAGAGGAGTGGCTAAGTTACCCATGGGCTTTTTATCAGGCGAAAGCCGTAAAAGCGGCATGAACACGCCGTTCGCACGCATCGAGCCACGAGGCGCGCGGGTGGTCATGCGACATTTTTAACTTCGAATGGACGCCGGCTTTTTCGCTCATGGTCACGTTCACATGACACGTATAAGGCTTTCACATTAGCAACAGAAATGACGAAAGCTCAATCGAACGGAACAACCGAAAGGTGTCCTTTTAGTATGCAACACATCGCAAGCAAAGCATCTCTTTCTCGCTGTATCTGTCAATCTCTCCACGTTAAGGCATTCAAAAGTTCCGAAATATATAGGTAATATGGATGCTGACGGGTGCGGAATGCAGCGTTTACTTATTAGGCTAAATCCAAAATGGCACAGTTTCTGGCTTCGGAGCTCTATAAAAGCCTGAAATTATCCTCGCGTCAGCGAGGCCAATGTTCATTGTGTCGCTTCCGCACCTTAGAAGCGGTTTCGATGATCTTGAAAATGAGCTTATGGTACAGCGCCAAAACCCGAGATTGGTATTTCTTTACCTTCTTGGAGAACGACAAGGTTTCTCCACTGATCACACATACTCTCTGACGGCTGCAAATAAAGTGCATTCCCTATCGGCCGCTGCCACTGCTTTAACCTATCACCAGAGCCAGCAGCAGCAGAGGCAGAGAAGCGTGGCAGCTAACCTTTTCCGGCCAACGGCCGCATCAGTTGGGCTCTTTACTGGAACCAATCGTGTGAGCTTCCACAATAGTGCACATATTTGGTGGGTCGGAGCGAAGGTTCTAGTCATGTTGCTGCTGTGAGAAGGGTGCCCTAAAGGCACTTGACGTGAGCCGCCCAGGGGTACCTGCTCGCTCGCTTCTATATGATCTTTGGTTCGTCGTCGGTCTGCAAAACCTGTAGTACAATAATGAAGAAAGGCACGTCAGAGGTAATCAGCAGCGGCTGGTTCGAGTAATAACACCGCAGACGCATCCCAAGCGGCCACCGTAAAGGAAGAATAACGATTCCGCCTATCTCGGACGCCGTGTCTCGATGCCGGAAGATCAGGCATACGACTATAGATACGCAAAGATCCTCCTCCTTCTCCTTACCTTTAATTTCTCTTTGTTTCTCTATGCCGCTGCGGACGTTCTGTATTGCGTGGCAGGTGTGGCGGGCAATAATTAAAATGAATGCACGCCCCGTAGCGCCGCGATGAAAGACCACCCACTCATTGTCACAAATGCTTCGCTCTTGTTCTCTCTCTCCCCGCAGGTACGTACAGCGTGCGATGCTGTAGCGCATGTGTCCACCTTGTTGGCATGGCAGAATGAAGATGAACCGACTCAACGAGCCGAAGATGTTTCGCCTTTGCTTCGCGGCGGCGAACGGGCTCTGATCAAACGGTGAGACGTCGCTACAGTGATGCCGTACGCCCAGTTGCGCCGCGGTGCCGGCTGAGTGCTTCGGAGACAGCGGGGGCTGTTGAAGTGCATTTAGTCGTGACAGCAATGCTTCTTTTGTTATCTACGTCGGGGGGAAGTGGCAGGTCTTGGATGTGTTTTTAAGTGCGAGGCGATGACTTCAAGTGTAGAACACGTAAATTAATGAGGCTCTTGAGTTTTCTGCAATAAAACAGAAAAAAAGGTCATAGACTGGCGAGAGGGGCTAAACAATACAAAAGTTGGGAAAACTCTCGAGAGAATGAGACCCTTTAATTTTGTTGCGCGCATTCGAATAAACATCAATAACATTGATTGATTGATTGATTGATTGATTGATTGATTGATTGATTGATTGATTGATTGATTGATTGATTGATTGATTGATTGATTGATTTATTGTCATGCTTGTTCTCCTTAAAACTATTCTCCTAAAAAGCATATATCCAGAGAACACGTAGCCGTAAATTGTTACAACTACCCCATCGCATACATCAGGTTAAAAAAAAGCTAGTCAGGACAAAGGCACTTAATCATGAGTGCCCAGTAATCATAAACTATACCAGTAGAGGTTCTGCGATTTGTGATGGTTACACAAGAATGTGGTAAAAAATGCAACTATAGTGCAGCGTGCTTTTTTCTAGGAATAACCAAAGTGTCCCCTTGGACTAGAGTCCGCAGTAGAAGACTCTCTGGTTTCTTTAAAGGAGTAGTGACAGATAATTTGTGAACTTCTGTTTTTTGCTCTCAATCAATAGCTACTGACTCGTTAATAGAGGCAACGAAACTCATTTGCCCCAGCGCGATACGAATATTTAACTATATGTTCGTATGTTACGACCGGAGGCAGTTTCAATTTCGAAGAGCACTCGGTGGCCTCGTGACGTAGTCGTCCTACTCGTTAACAAGTACTATCAGGTGACCGCGAGAGCCAGTGACGTCAATGGCCAGCTTCTGCCATGTTGTCAGCGCTGCTGTTTCGTCCGCTGTGTTGAGCGTTGCGAGTGCTTGTTTCCTCAATCGTCAAATAACGTTGCTTATCTACGTGCGGCGATGGACTAAAGTGCTGGAAGGAGTGTAAAAATCGGTCAGAAAAGCTCGATTCACTTCGCGAATCTCGCCGGTGGCTGCGATTTCGTTCTTGTCGCCGTCGTCCAACTGAGGCGACGCTTTCCGTGAGGCTTGGAGCAGCCGCAGCACTAAACGTGCTGAAACATTTTCGCTTCGATAATTTGTAAAGTAGCAGGTTGAAAAGTGACGAAGGAAGCAGTGAAATCACAAAATTGGCACTCTGTAGCAGTGTTTATGCGTAACATGCAAATAACGTGATGTACGCTTTACTAACTCGTATTTAGATTGGGCAACGCTGTGTTCTCGAGGCATACCAATCCCACGTACGCACGTCGGAACGCCGAAGCACTTATCTGCCCACTACGCCATACGATCCCGGAAGTAGAGAGCTTTCGTTTGTCTGTAGACTTCCTAATGTTTGCGGACACCTGGTTACCGGAGCTGTTGACGGCTGCAGCAGTAGCAGCAGCCGCGGAGCCGGTAGCGACATCTTGGGGCGTTCTGTCCAACTATAATATTTTTTTTTTCTCTGTAGCGTTGTTGTTCTTGTCACAAAAAAAAAGCACTGAGAATACTGTGGGTTGCTAATTATCTCACTGCTAATGCTCTACACAGAGTCAGTAAGCGGGTAAGTCGCTGCAATGTTACTTTGTAGGTATCTGGTTATGCCATGCATCATCAGGTGTCGCCACCAACGTTGTCCGCCTCGTACACACCTCCGGTAACCCGGCCAGAACTCGTGACGTACATTGTTTGCAAAAAGGCCCCGCTCGATGACATCATAGCTTTTAAAGACGGTAGTCTTTCTTGGGATACTTAAACGGAGAAATTTTGGTCTGTCTTTCTGTTTGTCGGCACGTCACTCGATTCAGCCACTCGGCTAAAGTTGAACCACTTGCCCAAGGGCCAGGCCTCTTGAACGGCTCACTAGGTTCATACTTGTGTAGATTGTCGATCAAAAGGCAAACATTACGCATATCTGAGGCACAACATCACTAGGTAAGTATTAGGTGGTGTGTTCCTTTAATAGAAATGCATACATACGTAACTCTAAAGACCCTAGTTTCTTAAGCTGCGCTGAAAATGCGACTGCGCGTTAAACTTGACTTCCTCCGTGCCCTCTGAACGAGCTCATTGTTGTGTTTCGGTTTCGGTTCTGTATTGCACTGTACGAATGCCATGGGGCGCCGCTCTGGCATTCCTGTTTTAGCCAGGCGACGTGTAAATAAAAGAGTGTGTGGAGAGTACTCGTTGAGTGCGGACGTTTCTTCTGATTCAGCGCTTCGCTCCAAACCACGTGTTCGGGCTGGCTGGCGTCCCCGCCGGTCGTTTTGGTCACCGCCGGTCTTCGCCTGCTGCTGCGCCGGGACTACCAGTCCGCAACACAGCACTCATGTTCCCGACGTATTGCCAGATGGCGTCCATATGTCACGCAGCGCCTCTTCTATCGTCTTTAGACGACATTTGCAGCGAAGCACGCAGATACGCGGCCAATTTTTGCTTCTATTTTCGATTCGACACTTTCACGAAATTGAAAACTCAATTAAAATGCTTTTTAGGCTGCATTTGTGGCTGATATTGTACAGATGGCACCTATATGCATCCATTAGTGTGATGAAACACTCAAATTGTGTCCGAAGTTTTGTGTCACCACTTTTTTTTTTTTAAGATTAAGATCTTCGTCCCTTTGATACTCCCCTCTGTGTTCTGTTCTTACAATAATACTTATGTCATCTACGCATTCCTTAATCCCTGGAGTTTACTTTTGGTGGTAGGAATAGCCGTCCATTTTATCTGCAGCGTATTCTTACGGGATCTCATCAATAATTAAACAGCAATTACATTAAACAATTTTTCCTTCAAGGACAACACGACCCCTTCATGTGACAGAAGCGTCTCATCAATTGTGGAATCTTACAAAAAAAAAAAAAACACACTCACGCAGACGCACACACACTAGCATGTACTTATGTTCATTCGTGCTTGGCATGTCAGATTTGGCGCATAAATGGGGTGCAATCCTTCTGACAAGCTTCTCACTTTCCGTGCCCGTATCATTTATTGTTTCGTTTGGGATCACGTTCTCACAAAAAAGGATAGAGAACACGAAATATTTGGGGAACTTATTCGAGCGCAATCACGGTGGGCTCATTAGTGCCTTGTGGCGAATACATTGCGGCAGCGTTAATGACGGCCGAACGATAGTTGAAGTTATGCAGGCGCTGGGAATTCCGTATTGACCATGGATTAAACTCTACCCCGCCCTTCAGGACCAATTCCTTGTTGGTAATGAGCCTATTCGGCGTTGTTTAATCCGGGCTACGGCGCGCGCATTCTGATGAGGTCGAAATGACAGAACCTGGATGTGGCGCGGTTAAGAATAAAGAAATGAGGCAAGAATGCTGTGAGCACAGTAGCGTTATTTTTTGTATATATGGTGTACTTTAGGATTTGTGAAATAAAATCACTTACAGCAGCAACTTTATATCACATGAAAAAGGATAGAAGTACCTTTCAGGCGCAATCGTTTCATATGTTTCGCATTATCCTTTCAAAACGTGAAGCCATGCAATTTTTTACGGAGCCCCGCCACGGTGGTCTAATGGTCATGGCACTCGACTGCTGACCTCAAGGTCGCGGGATGGAATCCCGGCCGTGGCTGCTGCATTTTCGATGGAGGCGAAAATGTTTGAGGCCCGTGTACTTAGAATTAGGCGCACGTTAGAGAACCCCAGGTGGTCGAAATTTCCGGAACCCTCCACTACGGCGTCTCTCACAATAATATCGGGGTTTTGGGACGTTAAATCCCAGATATTATTAACGATTTACAGAAAAACTGTGTCAAGATACACAGAAATGCTTCCAAGGAGATACCAAATATTTTTTTAGAAAATGCGGAACTGTCGATACTTGTGCAGTATTCACCGCGTATTCAGCTCACTGATCACTTGCATACTGGTCATATTAGTTTGAGAACAGCAAGGCTAGCCTGATAAGAACATTTGGAATGTGTACGTTTTGTGATAGCTCTTATCTCGAAAAATGTTACTGTTATTAAACAATATAAGGCTATCACGCAGCTGAATGCAGCTTGCAGTTTACTTCTAAGTATGCGTGTCTAAGAGGCTCGCAGCGATTACCCTTATTTTTTTCTTTTTTTTCGTAATGGTTCAGGAACCGAATACCTTCGTTTCATTCCTTGTCGAGCGGAAAACTCTTAACGTTCCAACCTTCAGAGTCGCACATAAAGGGGTATTCAGACGGGGGAGGAATGCTCGGGGGAGACGGGGGGGTTGCGTATCACGTGACCGCGACGTCACGGATTAGCGAGTGGGCGTGACCCCCCCGCGCCTCCTCGGAGGAGACGGGGACGTTTTCCCCGAAAGGACAAACGATCCCCATGCGGTGGGGGATGTGGCGGAATTTCGGGCTCTTGTTTGGCCACATTGTTGCACTTGCTCCTGCAGAGAGCGGCAGTGGGTGTCCAGTGTGCAGCTGGATGATCGTCTGCAGCTCGTCAAACGGGTGGTGCAAGCCACCAGAGTAGTCTAGTAACACTGGTCTCCCCCTCCGTTTGCCTCGTCCGTGTGAGTGGGGGGCATTTGTGGAGACTTCTCCTCGCGAGCTGACGTCACTAGGCTCCGCCTTTACCCCCCGAGCATTCCTCCCCCGTCTGAATACCCCTTAAGCGGGCAGTGAACTTTACTTACGAGGGCTTGAGTGCCCAGCGTAGCAGTAAGGGGAGCGGTTCTTGTTCCCAAGTTTAGGAACACCCATCCGCTCGCCCACCTTACCCTTTCACGACCAGTCTTGAAGAGTCCGCCCTAACAACCGCAACATGCTTTTTTCCACAGAAGACTGGAAGACTACCGGCGCTATCTTGTGCCGAACTATGCCAGGCTCTTTCGGTAAAAAGAGCCCGACCAAGCGTTCCAAAAGCCGGCGGAAGCAGCCAGAAAACCGCGTGCTTTCACTGAGCAGAGAGGACAAAAACAGGAAAAGGGTTTCGCATAAAAGCCCCGCCTAATCCTGCGGAATTTCGAGCCTCTAAGGAACGTGTGGAGAGCCCGCCAGTGACCCTTGCTTCGACCAAGAGCCTTTTCTACAGTCCACCACTCTCATCCTGGCTTTTCGGCGCTGCTATGGCTTCTTTTTTTCTTTTTTGCGATACTCTGAGGACAGCCGGCTTAGAGCAAAAAGCGTGCAGTATTCACGAAGAACAGTACTCCGTTGAGCATGCAATCATCGGATAGGTTCGCTCTTCTTTGTCGAAAATTTTGATTTCCTAAGCTTCGTAACTGAGCTTCTAATATTTCCGCAAGATAACAAGCTCATTTTTTTTAAAAAAACGGTGGTGTCGACAACGGCTATAATATACCTAAAGAGTGGGGTGAGAGAAATGCAGTGCGTAGTGGGCGTTGCACTGACCACAGCACACACGATGGCCCGTGGAAGACAGACCTCTTCGGAGTGAACGATTAAACTTTAGCACAATCACAGCGCGACCACATGAACTTGTTTTAGTGGTCGAATTTGGTTTTCTACCGCGTCTTGCTGCCAGCATGCAACCAGTAGCCGAAACCAGAGGAGCATGAGCATCGTTTTTAATACCGCATGTTACGCCGCACACACTGAACATAAAATAGTAGATTCAGACGTTACTAAAGTCCGCGCATGGTGGTGTACTTTAAAGGCCGCTGCCTGATCACGCGCACTTTGAATTTTTCGTACAGCATAGAGCGAAGGCACCTTCCGTAGTTTTCGCAACTCACTACCGTGCTTGACGTTACCGCGCAAAAGCATAGCCCACTGCAAGGCTTACAATACTGCACGGCTCTAGGCGGCACCGCGTCGTAAGCCTCGCGCTAAGCGCGCTACCAGTACAGGCAGCGAAGGAGCGCACTAAATGCACCCAACCCGCAGCAGCAGGCGCTGCCGGCCAGCCTCTATGCCGGCGTGCTTACATTAAGTGCGCGGCACTTGACGATCGTCGCCGGAGCCTAGGAGAAGAGAAGCGCAAAATAAGCGGGAGGGGGTGGCACGGAACCCGCAGTCCAGCGTCCTCTCAAGGCGACAGTGCAAGAGCGCGGAGGGGACCTCGGCACCGATGAGTGCCGGTGACAAAGCCTTGGGGAGGAGCGTAATGAGATCGAGTAATTGGTGCCGCCGGCTTCTTCTTCGAGGCCCCCTCTACACGACGGCGCGTTGGCGGCCTCTCCGGGAGAAGCCTCCTTGGGTTCCCCGGTACTCAAGGCAGCTACAGGGAGGCCAGATGTAATGCATGCACGAATGCGGCTGGCTAGGAGCGCGCGCAGTGAGGGCCTCCGACGCACCCCGAAGACCCTCGGCGTCTTAGTGAGAGAGCCCGCGTCCTCGTCCGCGCGCTCTTCTCTCGCAGCACTGATGAGAGGAACAGGGACGCCTGCTCTCTGAGGCAAATGAAGGGTGTCGGGTCTGCGCACACCTGCCGAGGTGTTCCGTCAATGCCACGTGACGTGTCACCGTGTAGTGAAGATGGGCGTCGTCCCTCAATGAACCTAGCTTCGCACCACGACACCTTTCATCTCTGCTAAAAGCAATCGAGACCCAAAAGAAGGTGTTCCTGCTTTTCCGATAAGGGTGATACCTCGTTCGCTAGTCATTATACGAGCGCTATTTTGTGCCTGCTAAAGCTTGTTTAGGGTGAGTTGAACTGAAGTGAACGCGAATGAAGCTAGTTTTTCTCGAAAATAACAAGAAACAGAGAAAGAGCAAGTATGCCAAAGGCCACGAAGAGCAGTATTACTGCTCGTCATGGCATTTAGCGGGACTACACGGAGCAAACGCAATACTATTCCGTATTCCGTAGTAGTGCATATGCTCTTTGGATACATTCGCACCGTCACACACCCTGCGTCCAAAGTCAGCCCAGCTGTTGGTTGCTCACACTTTTCGCTCAGCGCATGATCTGTCCATTAGGCAATGGACTGCATAGTTGTGCAAGTAGGCAGAAAAACAATCAGTGACAAACGCACAAATAGGCGGCGAGTGTGGGAATTATCTAAAGGAAGCTCATAGCATCAATATGGAGCTCAGTTGGCATATTTATTTTCACATAGATAATGACAGACAAGGAAATCTTTGGAGATAAACCAGTGATAAACGAGGGAGTCGCGGTCGCAGTTCCCTCTTTTATCGCTGGTTTGCATACATACTTGCATACATACTACCAAAGTACTCCTTAAACAAACTATCTGCAAGACGTTTCAACGTGGATATTGAATATTATGGCGATATTTCATTCGGCGGAAACATTCCACCTACCAAGGTACGCTCAAAATTTTCGCGCGCAGAAATTAGCGGACCTTTTTTCTTTCAAGCCTACGTCCGTTTTTTATTAATGACACAATAACATCCTCAGCGTGCCAGTGTTTGTTTCGGCTGGTACAACAATACGAAACCCATAACAAAATTACATTGCGGTAAGTGGTAATGTGCATGTTCTTTTATATCAATTCTCGTGCCGAAAAGAAAAACCTAGCTTCAACAGAACGGCACGCTAACACTTTTCCAGCTCTGCATAAGAGCACTCAGTTGCCTTGTCAAATATATATGGACAGATGGAGATGGCACAGACGCAGACTACTACGTTTTTCTTGTTCTTGAGAACGCAGCAAGAAGCTCGTATTGTTGCGCATGCTTTTTGTAAAGGCAGAATTTTGTTTTATTTGTAGTGACGTTCCGCGGACGCCGTTATGCATAATAGGCAAATGCGAAGCGCCCATCCCTGGCATGCGTATTGTTACGCAAGCAACTCTCGAATTTACGAGTCAAGTAGCGTTTTTTTTTTCTTTCCTTCCGCACGTTGAGCCAATCGAGCGCCCTTCTGTAAATTAAAAAAAAAAAAAAAAAAAGCAGGGACACAAGCGTACGTCAAACGAGAAGTTATAGAGCTCAGTGCCGAGAAGTAAACAAAAGACAGGGCGATAGCGGAAGAAAACGACGAAAGCGTGGCTCGCGCGGGAAGCTTGCGCTATGCACTTGTGAGTCGAGTGCATCTCTCCCGAGAATTCATCCAAGGAATGCCCAGGAAGCGAGAGTGCGCGGTAACACTCCTTCCTTTTTCTCAGCCTTTCGCGATACCGCCTAGAGGGACGCGGGGGCGTCGTTTATATGCATTACACATTCTCGGCTGTTTGCAATTCATGTTACTTCACGCGTCACTGCGTCTTACGCCCCAGCGGCTTCCCTATCCTTCGGCGTTTATCTATTTCTTTCTTTTGCTACCGTTCTTCTACTTTCACGAAAAGTTCTGTTGTTCTTCTTACGTGTCATATTTTCTCTTGTTGACACGTCGTCCGTACCACGCTTATTCTGCCAAGTTCGGCTCCGAGGTGTGCGTACGACTGTCTGCCGGCGGTAGATGTGAATGCTCGAATTTTTTCGCCGCTGTCCTACGATGGATGCGTCGCGTACAGCAGACGACAAGCTTTCGCCCGGGGACACACACAATGCCGACGGCTCGAATGCCTTCGACAAACGTGTGTCGGCTTCAACCACAATTCTCTCTCGAGGTCTGAGCCTTTCACTTTCGTTGAGCGGGCAAGACACTTCGGGTGCCCACGCTATTGCGAAACCCTGACGCGGGTGACCATGAATAAATAAATATTTGAGGTATACGCTCGAAGAATTTTCCGCCGGATGTACAGTTGCCGGAGCAAACAGTTTGAAGAACCAATGGTGCCGCAAGTAATATCTCTTTATGTTTGCTTTCGCAACATGAACATGCCGGCTGAAATAGGCTGATCCTGCGCGCGTTTGCGTTCTCGACGAATGTAGTGTGTTAAAACAATGTGGATGTACGGGCTAATTGGTAGTCCATGCTTTCTTCTTAGCGCACAAAACTTCCCTAACAAGGACGAAAAGAATGCGACACACAAAAGCTCCCAACTCAATTTTCGTTATTCGGGTACACATTCATAATGGTAACTGCACTCCTGCGCCACTCCGCTTCCACAAATCACGACACATTAAAGTGATAACGAGTGAACAAGGTACAGGCATCAGTTACATTTAAAACTTAAAATTCGTACAAACTATTTCACCTGTCACTAACGCATGCTGCACCTAGATAACCAAATTATTTCTTACACAGGGCAATAGATGACAGACTAATACATTGGTGAGCTATATCGGTCATTTCTGCCTCTTCTATTGAAGCAGTTTCACGTTTCTGATCGGTGCTAGCACAAAGTTTTTTTTTTCTTACTGAAACCCAACCTCAAAGCCTTTTGCTTGTCGCTGTGCGTTAGATTTCCCAGGTTTTAGCGTACTCAGAACTTTCATCATTTCTCAAGCTTCACCGTAAGCCCGGATACCTTAAAGTCGTCTTGTCCATTAGAAAATAAATTACGGTCTCGCTATTTTTCAGTCCACAGTAAACGGAGTCATAAAGATTGTACACAACAGTTCGCGTAGTTTTTACGGTACCCGGACAGTAATAACCACAGACACAGTCGTGACAGCTGATGGCACATAGCATTAATGTTCACAGGTCCACAGGTTCCTTTGACATCGAAAGTCCAGTGCGAAAAAAAAAATCCGCTCTGATTAACTCCACCGTTATATCTTACTTCTGCGATTTGCCATGACACGGTAGCAACAAGGCCTAATATGGTCAGTTTTCATTAGATCGTTCGATGAAGCCCGAACAGGGGCAATATGTTTTATCGGTGCGAGAGGAAGGTGTTACCTCAAGGTAACCCCGTTAATAAGGTTTCTTTTTTTTTTCACACAAGTATTACGGATCGCACCCGTAGTTAATATACAGGGACGTGCGTAAAATCTCAGGAAATCGCTTCACTGTGCTGGTGACCAGCCAAAAAAAAAGAAAGAAAAAGAAAACACCACCAAAGTCGCGGCCATGTAATCCTAACCCATCAGCTCGGCCAAGGCGTGAGCCGAAGCAGTGGTCATCAAGCACTTCGACCAGGAAGGGGAATCAGCTCTAATTATGTCGGATTCCTAGTGTGCCTTTCGCCTATTCCTAATCGTGCAAAAATCCGGAGGCAGCCCAGCGAACTTTAGGAGCCAGTTGAGGCCATCACCGCGCATTCACACGGTACCGAGCGCGAGAAGAATTAAGGAGAGGGGAGGGGGGAGAGAGCCGGTTGACTGGCTCGCTAAACGAGCATCCGAACACCAAGCCCGACACACAAGTCACTACCTAGAGAGCTGGAGAGAACACTCCGCGCTCTGCTGGTCAACACATTGCCACACTCATCAACAACAAAAAGAAAACACCTCATAGACCCTAAGCTATTATTTACCCTCTTACCCCGTCCCCCAGCACATGGTAACCAGCTGGGGATCAGACCCGTAGACAGGAAATTTTTTCCTGGGAGGGGGGGGGGTGGTGTTTAGAAAAACACCTATTTTCATTATTGCCCCCCCCCCCCTTGCTACGGGCCTGCTGTCTATATTACATCATGTACCCGCACCTAGACGTTAGATAGGCAAAGGCACGAGTACGGCGCCGTCTGCAAACAAACACACACCCACATTAAAGGGACACTAAGAGCAAAACGATTTTTCTCGTATTAGTAAAGTGCTCTTTCACGATACCAAAAACACCACGCTTGCTGCGAGAAGACGGTTAGTAAGCGAGAAAACACGCAAAAACAAAATGTGGGTGGCGACGCCACCTTGAAGTTTCTGCACCATTCGCCGTGACGTCACATGCTTTGACAGCGCCTACTATAGGACAACGTAGTCCCTGATCGGTAAAAATGAAGTATATTGTCCTCTCAGGGAGCCATAGACTTAACATACCAAGTTTGGGGTAATTTTGTTGAGCCAATGGCGCCAAAATACGATATATACACTTTGAAATCCGTGACGTCACGCGGGAAGATTTCGGCGCGAAATTTAAAAATGAAATTTTGAACTTGATTTTCTCCTGTATTAATAAACCTATGATGGCTAAATTAATGACATCAGTGTACTCAGAGCACAATTTATCGATCTAAACCAATTCATTGTTTCTCTTTAGCGTCCCTTTAACACAGATACTTAGTGTCCTTTAGTGTCCTTTAACACTATACACCTACACCTTTCAGTTTTGTGGAAAGCGGCCAATATTTGGCCAGATCACATGGAAATGTAAATAGCGGCCAACCTGAAATGTATTCTTCCAAATTGGAGCAAGCCAAGCCTCCCATTCAAAATTGTAGCGAGAGGTTTGGCTTGCTCGCGAGAACTAAGAGGGAAACTAATCCTCCATGACAAAGCTAGGGGAGCCGCTGAAGCTTGCGTAACCATGGACTAGCGGCCCCACCCACTCGCCTCCATTAGTTCCACCCTCGAATGGTGTGTATCCATCCACAGATCTATAGTTACCCACAAAGATGGCACAGCGGATGGGTTGTGCCATCCAGCTCAAGAACATGGCGCAAACATCCTTTCTCGGGTTCAGGGAAACATTTGGAAAAGCTGTGAGATCGAATTTATTCAACTTTCACGTTATAACAATTAAAATCAATCTTTGGTAACTCTTCTAGCTAATCAAAGGGCAAACATCATCCACGAAAGAGAAATAACTGCACCAACAGATGCCCGGTGTGCTGGCAATCAAGGAAATAGACGTCGACTCGGGACAGGCCCGATTACCAACAACAATGTACAATGCGAAAAAACGCAATGTATTCGTTGTCCTTTTCGTTTGTATAAATAAGTTCAGAACCGGCTCAGACATACTCTACTGAGGCAGCGACTCGTTCCCTGGAGTCCATATCTCCAGGAAATAAATTTCTAAACATTCCATCTCTCAACGGAGAATTCTTGCACTCCCCTGTGTGCGCCATCTGCAAACCATCGTTAAGAGCTCAACTACACAGAAACAAAAAGGTAACGTCAGGCGCGAGCGTTTTCAGGCATATACGGCCGCGTATAGGCCGCGCGACGCACAATGCGGCGTGTCATATATTTCTCTGCCGGCAATAAAATATCGTTGACGCCTCCGCACCACGGAGCACGCGACGCAGTCTCTGTGACCGGCTCAATGTCGAACGGGTTCGTGGACGGCAAATTCAATCTGGGGCGCTAGACAAAAAAAAAAAAAAAAGAAAGAAAGAAAAAAAAAACAGAAGAGCGAGCAGGACAAGCAAATATACACGGAATCGTGCGTAATGGGCCGTGACCAAAGGCAAGATGCCGAGGGAACGGTGCGCGCTCGTGCCGCTGGCCCTCTCGGTAGCAAATTTATTTCCCCACTCGCCGGACATGTCCGGAGAAAAGGGAAAGCGCTTGGAGGAGGGGAAAACAGGTCACGTGCTCTTGCCGTTTTCGTCTACGTACACGAGGCAGAGATAGAAAAAAAAACAACAAAGAAGCAACAAGCAATGATATAACTAATAGCAGTTGCGTTTCACAAAGTAGTGGTTGCGGGAGAGTTAGCGAGGCAGCATCTAGAATACCCAATTCCGTCGAACGGAACATGTAACACGCGAAGGAAAAGAACGTCGTTTCACCGAATAAAACAACATAAAGGAACGAGCCCAACAGGAACAGACTGGCGCTCTGTAAGCGCACAGGGGCAGATCTACAGTGGAGTCAGCCGAGGAGAACCGAAACCACGTCTCGCACAATCGAGATTCTCGCAGCCCAGGAAAAGGAATGACGCGGCGACAAATCGAAAAAAAAAGAACAATCGCAGAAACAAAAAAATACTAAGTCTGTTCCTTGTTTCTTCACTCTCCGTCCCCGTCGACGTACGCATTCTCACTTATACTGTCGCCTCGGCCTGATCTCGGTCTCCTTTTCGCTGAACAATATTTTCATCGCGCAGTAGACTCTGGTTCGGATTATATTCGATTTCTTTTATTGCGTTCACCTCTACCCCCCTACATCTGCACACCGCGTGATCTGTTCGCTCTGTGGGCTCCACAGAGACCGGCTATGTAGTAGTTGCCCCTCCATGGTTTCCGTTTCCTTGGAGTCCGCCTATTTCACCCTTGGCCTACCACCTTCCCGAGATCTATGGCCAGTTCTCGTTGAAGTCACCCCCCCCCCCCCCCCGCCAACTCCTCCCTGTGTGAAAAGTATTGCGGGGGATCGATCGATTCCTTGAACCCGAGCAGCGAGTCAGTCCCACGACGACTACGTCGGTTTCTTTCTTCTTCTTATTTTTTTTTCGGGGAAGATAAACGTTTTTTAGCTACCAGTCAAAACTCTTTCTTGTTGTCCAAACGAAAGAATGCGCCCTCCGTTTCTTCGTCTTGTGTTTTTGCCAGGCAAATTTATATTTACGCTGTACAGTGTTCTAGCGTACAGTTTCCGAACGAGTTTACGGGCTTACAGCGGAGGGTACTTGTACATGGCCCAGGCCACCCTTTTTGTATGAGATATGGTCCCCAGGGGGCGATAGAAAAGGCGCCGACAGCTATCAAGCTTGCGTTACTTTTCTTCGGGCGTCGGAGAAAAATAACGCGTCTCATTGAAAATGTCTTCGCAGCAAGGTATTCGTTTATTTGCCCTTATTTTTATGGAATCTACGATAGGCTGCGCTGCGTGTAAAAACTCCGCGTTCTTCGTAATCTTCGAGAAGCAACCTTGCGTTTGTTATGCCACTAGGAATAGGTATTTTAAGATGCAGCGTTGTTTTCCTCAACATAACAGCGTTAAGAATGCAAAGCATGTTGACGTGGTAGTCATACATTCCAAATACTTACGAATAATTGTTCGATTTCAGTCTAGATTGTCAAAGACAAACGTCGTGGTGAGACACCATCGAAAAGTTTCAAATACACGTAATTGTTACGACGAAACAGTGTTGAAATGTAAGCAAAAGAAGTTAAGCGTGACGTCGATTACTGCCATTGCAAAATTTATGCAGCATTTCATGGCTCTGAAGAAGAACATATCACTAAATAAAGAGCAGTTCAGCAGAAACATGCGCATATAAATATTCCACATAATCTGACTGTAAGTCATGTGTAAGAGAGAGGGCATATATACGTCCAAAGTAGCTATGTACAAAACAGTGAAAGTTACGCCTAATGCTAAGGTTTCCTTGTAAAAAAATCTCATAACTTACTATGTCAGGACAGCGCGAACCAACGTTCTGGAAGCAACTAGCGTGGGACTCTTTTTTTCATTATTCTGCTGGAGCAAATGGCGTAAAGTTATGGTTTGATGCGTCCACCACTGCATAAATCAACGCCTCTGGCACCTTCTGTGGCTTGAAGTAAAGGTGCGGCAGATAAATTTTTCTCGCGCATGATAAGTTTCATGTCTTTCCATTTTTTTCCTTCGTCTCCGCATAACGCCTAAACACAACTAAAATACACATGAATACAACCGGCTGAGGAACACAACAAAAACGGAGTGGTAAGTGCATAAGCACACTTTCCCGAGGCTTCGCTATAAAATTTATCGCGCATGCAGAAAAAAAAAATAAAATCATTGCTACTCACGGAGAACACTAAATGCACCGTTTACTGCCCGGACCACTATGTACGCACCGCTGTTTTCTTGAAATGTACGGCGCTATTTTTAAAATATTTGTGAAGGTGGAGGCGGGGCGGAGCACTGTCAATGCAGACCTTCTGTAAAAGTCCATACTCAGGGTTTCTTTCTTTTTATTATGTCTTTTTTTGGCACGTGAAATACAGGAATTTAATTTTTTTTCACGTTTGTTCGGGTCACAGGTTGTTCTAGCTTCGTTTTGTGTGCTATACTTGATTTCTGAGTTCAACAACCAAAATTTTTCTCGAGCACGTTCTAGTAGTTTGCTTTTACGGGCCCTCAATGGCAGTTTTCAAGGCAGTGGACCACATTTTATGTGCCTTAAACAGCTTTACGTATGGCATGTCTGCGCCGTAATAAAGAGCTCTCGCCGCTTTCAGCTACTACTGTTTCTTGCTCACTTCACCGAGTGTGCCTTGAAAGCTCTGGATTGGCAAGCTCTACGCTTTATGTTATAGGCCTTTTCAACAGAGATAAACATTAAAAAATGAACATAGTTCGACTTGAGATTGAACTTTAACCAGGAAGGTGATGATGGCCCCATAAACGTAGTACCGCGCTTTCTAATATTTAGAAATCTGCGCCGCCCTACAGCACTGACAGTTGCCCTTAGTTTATTGCCGAGAATGTGAGCTTAGATAAAGTTAGGTATGCACAGAAACTATAATGCATAAAAAGGAAGAAAACAAAAAAAGAAGCGAACGTGGTTAGATTAAACCAGAGGACTTTCTATACGCCTACACGTTTTAGGAGAAGAATCAGACGATGAAGCAATGAGAAGAGTGAGCAATCTGCGCATAGGAGATACAAAGCATGGATAACACAATAAGGACAATAGACTTAACTACGTACTAGCGCGTGCATTTGCGTGTCTGGTGCAGGACATCATAAATGCTGGGGACCAAGGAGGTTGCACTTAGTAAGGAGGGCCAGGTTGAAGTTCCTTTTGGGTTGATAAATGTCCTCCTCCTCCTATATATTCACAGCGCTGAAATGTGAAACACAGATATTTTTTTAGGTTTAACACCATATGCAAAGAAAGCCGCTGGACCTCCCAACGAAGAAACATGCACAATTGGTTTTTGCTGATTTCCTGGCTTTTACAACCGTCTGAACATTTTCTGCTGGCAATTCTAAAGCGGAAGAGAACGGCAGTCTTGAACGCCATTGTCACCCATGCATGGGAGTGTGATCCTGCATCACAGCTGGTGAGTGAAACTGACGTTTTCAACCATGAAAAGCAGCAATGGCACGTCGTTTGACGATCTGTACGCAGAGCTAGTGGGAAGTTTTTTTTTGTCCTAAAACCACGTGGCACGCGAAGCTTATGGTTCGGGTCAAACAACGAACAGAGCTCTAAATCCGTGTAAAATGATCCTACTTCATTCAGCGTCCACCTGCAATGTCAAAATTGGGACTTAAGGGATTCATCAATAATAAATAATTGAGGAGTTATTTAGGCCTTAATGAGTTAAGCTTATTTAATTTGCGAATAGACCAGCCTTTTGCTAAAAGTGATGTAGATAGATAGATAGATAGATAGATAGATAGATAGATAGATAGATAGATAGATAGATAGATAGATAGATAGATAGATAGATAGATAGATAGATAGATAGATAGATAGATAGATAGATAGATAGATAGATAGATAGATAGATAGATAGATAGATAGATAGATAGATAGATAGATAGATAGATAGATAGATAGATAGATAGATAGATAGATAGATAGATAGATAGATAGATAGATAGATAGATAGATAGATAGATAGATAGATAGATAGATAATAGATAGATAGATAGATAGATAGATAGATAGATAGATAGATAGATAGATAGATAGATAGATAGATAGATAGATAGATAGATAGATAGATAGATAGATAGATAGATAGATAGATAGATAGATAGATAGATATGCGTGCGCTCTTATTCGATTCTCCAGGAGGGGGACGTATGGAACTCAAGTATCACTCGGCTTTCTCCAGCCGTGTTATACAAAGATACAAACAGCGAGTACAATGACCGGCTCTAATTTCTTTTTTCAATGTGTATTTGGTAAGAAAACCTGCATATAGAATGCAACCACCCACCGTATTACAAAATCAAGTTATTGATGGCCTTCTCTCGTCACGTTTTTATCGCGGCGTTGAGCTAACGTGAAGATTTCGTAACCTCTGCCACTTGTGTCGCGCGCATAAGTAGTCGCAACGCCCGTACAATGCATTCAAAACTGAAAGTAAGAAACGAGGGTCTTTTCAATGCCTTGTGAATCGAAACATTGTATGAAATTTCATCTTTTTGTTTTTCGCGCAAGCAAGAATAAAATAATAATATTTTTTTTCTAGAACTTCACGCAAGGACGGATAATACGAAAAACCCTTTAGATTAGCGTTTCGGAAAAGTCGACGACCTAAAAATTTCTTCAAGACGCTTTTCAAAGTTGATTGTATCTTTTTCGAGCAATTTTGACCCCAATAAAGTTTGCATCATCATCATCATCATTTTGAAAAATGATTTATTATAATTATTATTTTGACGGGACAATGACGTTAGTACCCTAGTAAATTATGAGATATTGGAATCGATGTTACATGATATGTTCTTCAAATGTAGCTCAAGAGAGATTGCAAAATCAGTGTGAGCGATAAAGTACAATTCACTAATAGTGATATGTCTTCGATCAAGATTATGCGTACAGCTTCTGATGAAACATATTGAGGAAAGATAGCTGACAAGCATAGCTACGAAAACAAAACAAAAAAAAAACGTTGTGCCTATAAAGGTTCCGATACAATGCGTAGACGATCCATAGAAGTCGCAGATGCGCAATTTATTTGGTTAAACACATTGGTTATATTATCGATAACTGACCGTACAATGACTGTCGCAAAACGGGCCTACAACTGACACGTTAATAAAGAAATAACCATATATTCGGCTTTAGGGAACTACTAATACATACTGCGTGACTAAAGGTGGTATACCTAAAAAATACATTTAATTTACGGCATACCTTAAGAACAGTACCAATTATTTTGACATCCCTAATGCAAAAAAAAAAAAAAAAATACCAGGGACGCAATGAAAATCTCATTTGTGGAGATAGGTCACACTACACGCCAATTTTTTTTCTTTTTTTTTGGTAAAATTATGTGTTGCTTTGGAAAATGGCAGCACAATTACAAGATTCGTGTTCATGCTTTTCGCTGTCAGGATAAAAATATTAACCTGCCAGTGATATCGCATCAGGCTCAGTGTATGAGTACAATCTGACGCATATTTGGAAATGTTTATTTTTAAGAAGCAGCATTGTAGTTCTGTATGAAGGTAACACTACAGAACTACAAGCCCCTGGAGCCCCTGGTCACTAGCCCCTGGTCACTATGTATACAACTAGTGAAGACAATGTGTAAGAAGCAAAGAGCGTTGATTGTTACAATCACGTTTGAAACACGTCGAATACATATCAAGAATATTTGAATTGCACGCTTGCTGCGACCTTGAGTACCATGTCTGAAGTGCTGTCGTAAAAAAAGACTAGAAGGTATAATTGCGGCCATTTTCCAATGGCACCGTTATGTGGCCAGGTAACGTGCCCACCTTGATGCCATCGTTTCTTCCAGCGTTCTAAATGTCTACGTGAGCCGTACTCTTATTCTAACTGCACAGGTGCTTTCGAAATTCACTAGACACGTAATTATCATTGTTGTTTTCAATACCTGTCGTTTCCTTAGAAATCATTCTGTTTACGGTGATATACTGTTAGACAAAGGCGATGAAAGAACACACGTGCGTGCAAACTTCGAACTTTTTATTATTCGCTGGTGCGCGTGAAATGCACACGAACGATGTCATGATACCTATCCCCAGTCGACGCCTTGTTTTCCGGAGAGAGCTCACTCATATAATGCCCACGTATAATGAAGCTCCCAAATCGCACTCGTGATCCGGAAATAACTAGATCATCCTCACGTCCATCTATTGTATATGTTCGCAAAGTGAGTTTGAACAAATGTTTCAGTCATAATACCGAATCGCGATTCTTCCGGCGCACAATTCTCGTTATGGCGCGGTACTCGGACCAACTGTCTCTACACAGACAGGCTAGCGCACCCAAAATATCTCGACACGGACATTCAGCTCGCCTGCACTTCAATTTTAATGGGTCCACGCACTGTAGCCCGTTCCTTCCATTTGCCAAGTTATACGTCACAGATTTCGACCCGAATGTTTCCCTTTCTCGGGCACAAATTTCGCCGGCATTTCTTTCGCCTCCATACATTCACGCCGACGCTCAGAAGTTACGAGACTGCACGGGGGAGGGGAGGCGGGTGGTCTGCTTTATCGCTGTCCGCGCCGGTGCCGTTTCCTCGTCGTCTCTCTAACCCCGTGAAGGCCTCGTCGTATTTGCGCTCACTCGACCACTCATTCTTGCTCTCGCGTGCTTTAGCTCATGGCTGGCCAAGCCCGCGCTCCGCATTATCGCGAGTCCCGATCAACGCCTCTCCCGGGGTGCCTTCCTTTTTTTTTTTCCTCTTTAGCGGCCCGTGTTATCCGCGCGCTTTTGGTCCACCTTAGTTCTCATCTGCACAACGCTGCCCCGCCACTGCCGCCGCGCCCTCTCTCGTGTTTTCTTCCTCGGGTCATCTCGGAAGGGCACCCATCCATCCCAGTCCGGGATACGACGCTCCAGAGAGCGCAAAAGCGGACATGGGCGGCTCTGGAGCAACAAGGGCAAAAACAAAAAGGAAAAAGAGAGAAGAACGCGACACGCTGGAAATGTGTGCGAGTCTGCCATCGCCACCACACGCACGCCCCTACATCCCCGCTCTCTCTCTCTCTCTTTTTTTTTCTTTTTTTACTCTTTATCGCCATAAAATTAACGGGATGAAAGGGATGTTCTTGCGGTTTTGTTCTGACGCCTCTAACTGAAAGCATTCCGAGAACGGCGAGAGCTCTTCTTCTTTCTTCAGTAATTATGACGGGCTGCTTTCAGCTTCCCGCATAGGCAGGCAGCGCCTTCGTAGCGCTTCCCTTTTCACGTTTATATCTCGCGCGATTTATCTCTGATGTCCCCTTTGAGGATTCCTATACTTTTTCTTCGGTTGTTGGTGCGGCAGGAAGAGGTGCTCGCGATGGATTTATTGCCGCTGGAAGTTATCTTTAACTTGTCGCGATTGTTTTATTCAAAATAAAAAAATCTAGGCACGCGTTTGTGGACAGGTTCTCTCAGTTAAGCATACTCTCACGATATACAACATGGCCCGCAGTAAACGGCAAAGAATATCCGCATGGGGGCTTCTGCGTGCTTGCCAGAGTATTAGACGACGTTCCGCGGGGCCATAGAAAGCACATCTCCTGCGAATGTAATGCCTTTTGTTAAACGAAACTGAAATGGTGTTGCCGGAAATTGAAGGAACAAAACAGGATCCACCGCCATCTTCTGTACTCGCTTGAACGATATCCCAGCCGCGTTTATCTCATTGCGAGAGAAATTATTCGTTTAACGTTTACCGCACTTATGCTTTGTATTTTCAATTCGACAAATGCACCCACTGCCACACCCTATTGCATTCGAACGGTTGAAGGTGCAAAGCCGCCTTCAGAGATCGTCTTTCTGTTGCGTATCGCCTGCATTCGCAGAGAGCGTGTTTTAGTTCTTCAACCTTCAACCTTCAACAGGACTCGTGTTTAGAACTGCGGCACATTCTGGGCCCATGGCAAAACAGCACCTGTGCGTTACGCGCAACGAAAGCGCTGCTGACTTTCTTGCGGGCCACAAGCCTGACCGAAACTCTGTAAACAGTGTAGTCTGTGTATGTGTGTGTGGTTGTCAGTGTATATATCATAATCATCACCCTGGAGCATCTGGAGTAGAATGTCAGGCGAAAAGCCAGGCAAACACCTCCAGCTTTTCATTAAAACATTTCTCTCTCTCTCTCTCGAACGGTGGCAGAAGAGGCGAATAGGTCGTTATAAACAGATTTAAGTCTCACAACTGCTCTTCACTGCTCTCTTTTATAACTGTTAGCACTGAATATGCGTGCTTTTATCCCAGGAAGAAACGCTGGTGTGCCCTCCGGTGTTGCGACTCGTTAGTGATGGCCAGCTGAACGAATTTAGTAAAGAATATAGAGTTCTAACTCGTCTAACGATGACATCTTCTTGCATCTTGGTCTCATAACGTATTGTACGTGGTATTAAACGTCGAAACCTTTGTTTAAAATAAAAACGCCTTAACGTACGCGTCTAAGTAAGGTATACGATCGACACAGTATCTACGTAGGGACTGCTTAACGGGCGCTAAGCATTTTATTCTTCAGCGTTAAGGAAGTCACCCTTCTCTCTTAAGTGTGCGAAATAATGCTGACAAAAGCAGGGATATGTTCATCATAAGATAGGACAGATGAACACGACAGTGTGTCGTCTCTGCGTTAACACGTATTCAAGTTGAAGAAGGAAATATAGAGCTTGCTTGTGCTTTCTGATGCAGCTGTCAAGATACAGCCTAGACCTTTAGAATAGAATTTAGAACTTTAGAATTCTTTTTTTGCCTCCAATCAATTTGTCTATACATGAGAGGCTTAAAGCTGGAAAATTCCACACTACCTTACATCCCTCTTTGCGACGATGAAGAAGGAGAGTCGCTGCATCAACAGGCGGATAGTTCTGGCACTTATAACTTCTCACGTTTCGACTGATGCCGGAAATATTCCGCATCGTGCTTTTGTTTTCATTTCTTTTTCTCGTGTCGCACGCTACCAGCAGCAGCTGATGGCAAGCTACATCGAGCCTTACGGGACGCCGATCGTTCACTTTGAGTTCTTCGCAAGGCACCGATACCAGAGAACACGTCTCCTCGAGACACACTCCGCCCGCACCATACACGCCTAGCTCACGCGTGGCAGTGTCGAAACCTCCGGAAATACGAGCCACTCTTCTCCCCTGCGTCAGACCGGATGTGAGCGGCCATATCCCACACCTGCACGCCGTGCCGGTATCCGAACTGCCGAAAGGGATGCAGTGTGCTCGCAAGCCCATACAGCCTTTCATGTAGCCTTATTCATTCGTTCTGTCTTTCTTTCAAACTCGCGTGAGATACAGAGAGAGTGCAACACACCAGGTTGTAAGGAAACAGGTTTCCGTTACCGGAGTCTCCTCGACGACCCATGTATACCGCAGTTTATATCGCCTCTCTCGCGTTTCTTTTCCTGTCCGCAAGAACAGAAAAAAAAAAAAAAAATGAGCGGACGTACGTAGGAACGCTCAGGTGCCGGCAAAGCGCGCTCTTGTAGCGTTGTGCACTATATTTGGCCGCGCAGTAGAGTGGCGCCTGCCATTCGGCGAGAAACAACTTGGTTCGGAAACGGAAGAAGCAAGAAGAGGGAGATATACATCTACCTGGGCCGGCCGATGGGAAAGGCCCCTGCCGGTCGCCAGCTGAACTGCCCGGGTCTGTTTGTCGACATCGACTCTCTGCAACCGCACTCGCTGTAGCGGTCCGAGCATTTTTTTTTTTCTTTCCATCGCGAGATTCGAGTGGCCAAAAAAGGTGGACTGCACTTCTCTGCACCTCTCTCTCTTTCTTGCTCGCTAACTTTCTTTCTCCTGTGCGTGGGTACTCGGATGTTCTAGCTGGTACCAGAGCCAACAGTCTGGTCCGGCCAAAGGGTAAGCGAGGTGCTAGAAGAAAGCTTTTTCTTCCATTGCTAGACCTTTAAGTATATGTTTTTATTTTTTCACGAGTACCCACGTGCTTTCAAAACCTTGTGGCGCCGAAGCTCGTGTCGGTACGGATCAGTGCTGGTATTTGCTTGTCTCTATTCGGAAGAGGAGCGCTAGTCGATGGAGCTTCGCTTATTCGGGAGAGGCACTCTCCGAACACCGGATCTCCGTAGGTTAATCGCGCGGACGAAAACGCAAGTGCTCCGGAAATCCTCCGTGTCATTTTTTTTTTTCTCGTTACCTTTCCCTTTACTTTTTCTTTCCCTCTTCATCTTCCAGCCATTTTCCTTAACGCCTCCTCTCATCGTCCTTGAACAAGTGACCCTCGGCCTTCGGCCCCACTTCCTTGGAAGATCGTCACAATGTTCCTTCTACACCATTTTTTTCTTTCCCAGACAAAGGATACTATTGCTGGCGGATTTCTGTCGTCGTTGTCCTTTCAGTTATCCGAACTCATTGAACGTCGTTCATTGTGTTCACGGGCAGTCGGACACGACGTTCTGCCCTCTCCTTTTAGAAAAAGCGCCAAGCTGTATGCTCCAGAAACGAACTAGGTTCCGCACACGCACGACTATGCCGTTCGGTCCGCAGTTTCATTACGAAGCGGGTGATCGATGCGAGCATGTGGGCGCTTTTGAGTTGCCCCGGCCGGAAGCGACGCACTTATGTTTGCTTGTTCGCGTGTCCAGCATAAGGTGTTTTATTCCTGGGAGCGTCCATTGCTCATCAAGTCTCACGGTTAGGCTCTCTTTTGCTTTCCAGTATAATAACAGAGCACCTAATGCTGTATATATATATATATATATATATATATATATATATATATATATATATATATATATATATATATATATATATATATATATATATATGACGCTCTGAGGTATCGAAAACCTACCCCCGCATTCACCAACGGTACTTTTGGCGAGGGATGTACCGCTACGTGCAGAAGTTCGTTCGCTCCTGCATCGATTATATATATATATATATATATATATATATATATATATATATATATATATATATATATATATATTTGCGTCGTCAAGCCCCCCATTTCGCCGTTCGCGACGACCTGCTCCACCGACGCAATTACAAAGGCGACCGCCGCCAGTGGCTACTAGTAATACCCCGCAGTCTACGTTCTGACATATGCGAGTCGTTCCACTCTGATCCGCAGTGTGCACACTCTGGCGCTCTGAGGTATCGAAAACCTACCCCCGCATTCACCAACGGTACTTTTGGCGAGGGATGTACCGCTACGTGCAGAAGTTCGTTCGCTCCTGCATCGATTGTCAGCGCCGCAAAACTTTAACGCACCTGTCGCCGGCAGGTCTGCAACCTCTACCTTACCCTGACTGACCGTTTGGGCGCGTTGGCATCGATTTGTATGGGCCACTTCCCCTGACGTCCGCTGGTAACCGCTGGGCCATCGTCGCTGAAGACCACCTCACGCGATACGCTGAAACTGCTGCCCTCCCTGCGGCTACAGCGAGCGATGTGGCCTCCTTCCTGCTCCACCGATTCACGCTGCGTCACGGTCCGCCCCAGGAGCTGCTCAGTGATGGAGGCCCTGTCTTCTTGTCGGAAGTCGTTGAAGCCATTCTCAAAGAGTGCAACGTTGTTCACCGCAAAACTACTGCTTACCACCCGCAGACGAATGGCCTCACCGAACGCTTCAACCGCACCCTCGGCGATATGCTCTCGATGTACGCCGCCGCCGACCACACGAATTGGGATGTCATTCTGCCCTTCGTCACGTACGCCTACAATACCGCTCCTCAGAGCACTACTGGTTTCTCACCATTTTTCTTATTGTATGGCAGGCACCCGTCGCACACCATCGACACAATCCTTTCCTACAAGCCGGATCGATCTGAATGTGCGCTTATTTCTGCCACAGCCAGACTTGCTGAGGAGTGTCGCGAGCTCTCCAAGACCTTTACTACGCATAATCAAGAGCGGCAGAAAAGCCTTCGCGGTGACAACACCAGTTCGGTGCCCACGTTTCTTCCTGGAGCGCTCGTATGGCTCTCGGTCCCTATCACTGCACCTGGCCTCTCTTCCAAACTACTGCCCAAATACGAAGGGCCCTACCGTGTCGTCGAGCGCACATCCCCGGTCAACTACCTGATCGAACCCATCGACCCATCTTCGGACATGCGCCGTCGAGGGCCCGACATTGTCAAATGACCCGCTAATAGTGACAAGCTGCTAGGTCGCCAGGCGGCTCCCTTTTCGTAGCCGGTGTAATTGTAGCGAAGCGTTCCTACCCAGTAATGGGTCCTCCTCTCGAGCGCCTTCTAGTGGGTCGTTCTCTTCTCTGAGAGCACGCCCTTCGTGCAGAGAGTCGGCCCTGCTTGACTGTCGCGGTCGTGCGCCGTCTAATAAATATCCTGACAATATATATATATATATATATATATATATATATATATATATATATATATATATATATATATATATATATATATATATATATATATATACTGAATGTAAGAATATGCGGCAGCTCGGTATCAGGGGCCGACACGGTCACATTTATCAATAACGCACTATTCTCTTCTTCTCAGCTGAGCCTTTTCTGCTTCTTTCTCCAGTCTTGTGTATATGGCAGGAAGGAGGTGTCGCCACTACTTCTGAAGTTTTTAAACGTTACAAACCTCGCATGTGACTGGTGGTGAGTGACACTTATATTGGGGTAGGGTGAGGTGATATGAGGGCCGCCCGGCACAGCACAGCATGCGGGATAGCTCACAGGCCACCGGCACGTACGTAGTTGCGTTGCGCTGCACGCGCTTCTTGGTTAGCTGCGCGCGCTTCGCTTTTAATTGAGGGTGGCAGAGGCATTAGATAAGTTAAGGCAGTAAAATTCATTCATTTCAATTACAAAACACGACTCTCTTAAGCGACTGTGAATCGCCATTGAAGGTGCAAGGGACAAGATGGGTACCATTATGTGGAGAGCCCACACACACACATGCGTTTAACACCCCTGTTGATATTGTGCAGTCCTGTCCTCGTCTTATAAGCGGTGTGCAATTACGTAGCAACGAATAGACACCAACTAGCTCAAACAGGTACCCTGCTTCGTTTTAAAAAAATGGACATATTTTCAGCATAACCTTAAAGGAGAAAACCGGGCTCGGCAATTGCGTAGTATCTCTGAAGGCTACAGATTCGCCGGCAACCTACAACATTCTTCTTCTCCTGGGTATATATTATATGTTTGCTTCACACAATAATCCATTTTCCTATTCGGACACGTTCAGTGTTTAAGGACCATCATCATCATCAATGCTAAGGAAGAGGAGGCCGAAAAGAGAGAGAAGACCGGGATGGGACCATGAATGCGCCTGATACCCTTCCCTAAAGTGGGAGAAGGGGGAAAACGTAAATTGAAAGGTTGATAAGAGAGAGGACGTAGCGTTGCACACGGAAGCGATGACTGTGGGGAGGGATAGCCATTAAATAATTTAAGGCAGTAAATTTCATTCGGTTCAATTACAAAACACGACTACCTTCAGTGACTGTGAATTGTCATTTAGGGTGCAAGCGATAAGATGGGTACCATTATCTGGAAAGCTCGCGCACACACACGCGTTTAACACGCCTGTTGGAATTACTATGGCCAGACGCTTTTAACAGAGTTCCGTTTCATTTTGCAACAGGCGGCGCAAATCCAGCAGGGAGCTTGCTGGAATATCACCAAGATCAAATGCATTTGAGAAAAAAAAACTGTTCTCAAATATGCCATCTACATTTTCTGGTGGGGCGACAATGTCCCTTTATCGGACACACGAGAAAGCTATCTGTGACATGGTTGATGTAGGAGAACTTATTACGTATCCTCACTCTACGGTGAAAAGTCCTATATTTTTTTTAGAATAGTTATACTTGAAGACCAAGTTGATACTGAACCCTAAAGAACCTTGAGTTGACACACAGACAATTAAACATTACTTAAATTCTACGCACGTGGCCTGCTTCTGTATGATCGCTTTGCAGACGAACGCACTTTTCAGATGCAACGCCTTCGTGATTTTTTGTTTACTTTCTAAGTTCCTGAACACAAACTTAACTTCATTGAAGGTGTCATACAGCAAGTTGAACAGAAGCTCCGCACTTCAGTATGCACGTATTTACGAGCTTCCGCCCCCCCCCCCTCAACCCATGCGCCGCTATGACTTTATGGCTGTGCAATTTTGCTATAACAAACTTTATGGAGTACCTTACTGTCCCTTTCAGTGACACAATGTAACCTTCTGGGACCCTCCATGTCGTTTCTGTTGTCTGTTTCTTTAGTTTATATTTTATTTGACACTGTACTTATCATGTATGTTGGTTATGTTTTCAATGAAATTCCCACCCTTACTGCTGTATGCAAATATTGTAACAACGTCATTGTTGTTTTTTATTGCGATATGGTTAGCACCTCTACCCGATGCTTCAACCACTGTCGAGGATGGATTGTCCCTGAACTACACAAGAGAATCTCAAGGGGCACGCTTGTGCAATTCAGTTGTTTGTGTTGTATGAGAACTGGCAGCCGGAAATACACGCATTGCGCAGGGTGTGATCCATCTACTAATCTCAGTAGTCGATCCCCTCCCCTCCCTCCCACCTTTCTACTGGCAGCCTTTCCTGCACCTTCGCCCGTCGAAGGCGGCCGACGCTTTTCATTTCTGCTTGAGCCGCCCCCATATGCGGCCATCGCAAGCTTTCGCTCGCACGTAGAGCATACGACGCGCAGGGCGGTCGTATCGATTTAGACTTAATACGGAACATGACGGTGACGGTGACAGCAAGAATACTCCTTTAAGTGTCCATGTAATTTTTTTTCGCGCCAGTATGCCCTACGACATAAGCTATTCGTTTATATTTATTTTATGCCGTAGGGCATACTGGTGCCAATAAAAGAAATTACATGGACACTCAAGGTGTATTCTTCCTATCGCCGTCACCGTCATGTTCCGCATTAAGTCCGAATCGATAAGTTCGCCTTGCGCGTCGTATGCTCTACGTGCGAGCGAAAGCTTGCGATGGCTGCAGATGGGTGCGGCTTAAGCAGAGATGAAAAGCGTTAGCCGGCTTCGACGGCCGTAGGTGCAAGAAAGTTTGCCGGAAGGAGGGAGGTCAGTGGCGTAGCCAGAGGGGGGGGGAGGGGGGGGGGCACACCGGGCCCGTGACCCCCGCCCTCTCTGAAATATATATATTTTTTTGCCATGGCATAGGGAGCACAAAATGACACTCGATCACATCTGCCTACCCGACCCCCACTTCGGATCAATAAGGTGCCCCCCCCCCCCCCCCCCGAGAAAATGTTCTGACTACGCCCCTGAGGGAAAGAGGGAGGGAGAGAGGGAGGGAAGGGGTTGCGAGGGGGTCGACTACTGAGATTGGTAGATGGCTCACACTGCCCAATGAGTGTGTTTTGGGCTGCCAGATCTTATACAACACAAACAACTGAATTGCGCAAGCGTGCGCCTTGAGATTCGCTTCTGTTATTCAGGGACAACTCATCTTCGACACCGGATGACGCATCGGGTAGAGGTGCAATGTAAAATGTCCCTCTATGCATCTTGTTTCCACTAAGCCATCCATCTATCATCGAATCTTCAATGCATGTCGGAAACTCACCCTCAGCGCCATCAGGAAATTAAATGCTCACTCAACTTTCACCTCTCTATGAGACATAGCTGCGGCTTAAAAGGTACGCAGAACATAAGGCATCAGCACAAAAAATGCGACACGGGCGTCCTTACCACACGTGTCGTTGTGTGTCTTTTTAACGGTAATTATATTCTACAAAAGATACTATAACTAGCCCTTTCGGCCCTTGTGTCGTCAACTGTTTCCGCAGCACATCGGAAATGAAACCAAAACGGCCCATTCTTGGGGAGATACTTCTTCAATGATCCCCACTGTGATTGACACCAAAGCTGTGACATATTTGCGGAGCTCGGAGCCACAAAGAAGAAAAAGCTTGACCGAAGTCATGGGTGACGCCGAGGCGGGTCAGATGAGGCGGCTAAGCGCCGTTTTTGGGACGTCGTACAGAAGCTGTTTCAAGGAGTGTCGTCACACTGAAAAATGACACGTGGTTCACATTTTGTGTACTCTAGTGAGTAGCAGAAAGAAATAAGCCATTTTCCTAATTTCACAACCACGGAGCCCTGATGACCTAATTTGATTCCATGCTAATTAATCCATAAATACTTGCACCACTGGCTCAATTTTTCCTTTTTGCTCTTCTGAGATCCGAACTCTTAGGAAAACAAGCACGAAATATGTCTCTGGCCAAAATGAAAAATCAAGGGCTGAAAGGGCTAGGCCATGAAGTTCTCTTCAAGTATAACTTCGTGAATGAGTAGATGGTTTTTAATAGAGCGGTCCTACATTTTTTTGCCTCTAGACAACGTATGTAACTAAACATGGGTATCATGCCTATTATTTAGGTGCTATTTTTATATCCATAAGCTACACGCTGGTAAAAAACGGGCGGCAGGGAGCTCATTATTTTCATATTGGAGCGTTAATGAACGGGACAGATGGAAAATGTAACGCATCAAAAGTCGGCGTAAAACCAGTTTTTTAAAGTCAATGTAATGAGTGGAGCACATTTAACAGAATATTACGGACATGTTGTGAGCAAGATAAAGCCTTACAATGGCCTGCCTAACTACACTACCTTATGTTTGCACAGCCACATCAACCCTACGTGAATATATTTTTTTTCGAAGGCCTTACTGGATGTAACTACCGTTTGAACAAATACAGTTTGCAACCACAAGTTTATATCCTCGCGTGATGTCTGAGAACCTTATAGCCACAGCTTCGGAAGTGGACTCCTCATTTCTTTCGCCTGTGGTTAACGCGGAATTTAAACTTCTAGGAGCAATCTGTTTTCACTAGACAGTATATGCCTAAATGTATCCCTTTCTATTTCCACGAATGTTCATATCATCACCTGGAGGAAAATCACTTGACTGAACAAAAAAAAAAATCACGCCATATCCACGGAACGAATGACGATAAGTGGGCGAAGCTCGAGAGGGGGAGATCATCGGTAAACCGTAACTCTCCCGTGAAAGTTAGCCCATTACTTCATTAGAAAGACGTAAGACTATGCGTGTATTATACAAAATCAACTTTTATTTTGTTCTTGTTCGTTTGTTCTTTCGTTTCTTCGTTTGTTCTTTTCATTTCGTCGTTGTCAAGGCGGCTGGATTGCGAAGTCCCTTCATTATGACGGCTTTATGGTCCGTGAAATGAAGCGAGAGAGGTTCTTGTACTGGCTGCAGTGGGAAGTTTGCAAACACTAAGTCTATGCACGTCCCTCGGATCGTGGTAGGTTGCATATGGATACATCTGAGTGCGTATTTGGAAAGCATGTGCTGCACGATCCAGTCATTGGCAATGAGGTCCACGTTGAATCCCCAACCAGCACAAACGGACGGTTCTTGTACTTCTTGTCGTAGTCACGTAACGCAGCCTCTATAAACGACTTGACGTCCCCGACAGACAGGTTTTGTGCGAGGTACACGGTCATGACGGCGACTAGCAGACGGCGACTGAATCGGTGGACCGGTGATTCGACGCGTGGTGGCGATTCCGGGCTCGATTGTCGGCTCCGCGATGGAATGCCAAGCATGAACCTTACCCCGCACCTCCACCAGTGTAACGACGTGGGATCGACGAGGACACGGAGCACGACAGACAAACACGCTTTATCGATCAGAGAAAGAACTGCAACGTCTTCTTTGTCTCTGCGCTGGGCCAAGAACACTCGCGCTGCTTCGTTACCATCACCAATGGCACATACGCGCCGCATAGGCAGTCACGTACGAACTAGGAGGGACAGACCCACGGCTTTAGGAGCTTCGCCTCTAAAAAAAGGAAGCGGAAAAATCGAAGGCAAATATATAGATATATGAAAGAATCTGTTATGTTATAAAAAAATCGGCATATTATTCAATAAGGCTGTGTAAATGGTCTGCACGTTCCTATTCGATCTATGAACGAAGTATGATTCATTATTCGCTGTACTTTTTCAGGTTTCAAATTATTTCTTGAATATGTTATGCTGTTATGATTCTTGAAGAATCAACTCTGACTTTCCAAAAAAAAAAACAAAAAAGAACAAATGGAACCCAAGGAGCTACAAAGTAGCGCTTCAGAGCACCGCGTTTCCGTTCTTTCAAAATATATGGGAATAATTTACGACATGACCAATCGTTTTCAGGCGTGAAGTATTGCTCTGAGGCTTCTTTATCATTTACATTTTATGAACAAGGGTTCTTTTAGCGGCTCGGAATTTCTGAGCAATCGATCTTTAAGATGACGGACGCTAGCGCTCCTCGCTGTAAGTTAACAAGAAGACTCGTGAGAAAAGAAGAACAATATTGACTAATGTACATCGCTTTCAACGTGTTCATCATTTTATACAAAACTAGCCTTTGCATGCGCAACAAAGGACACATTTCTGTTATCAAACCATGACTTATTTATTACCAGTTCCAAGTGTGAGCGTCCTGTTTATCTCGCCTTTGTGAGTGTCTGGTCTGCGCCGTTATCTTTTCCAAAACCCAGTTATATTGTTACGGGCATTATATCTACACTTAACAAACTACGATTTTCAGCTGGCATAGTACTCTTCAGTAACGATAGCAACAAATCGCAAAAAAAATGATTGAAGAATTAAACCGAGAAAGTATTAAGGTAGGCCTAAAGATGAATACGGTGAAGACTAAGATGATGCTGAATAGCCCGCAGAAAGAGAAAAAGTTCAAGATTGAAAACCATACATCGGAGTGTATACAATAATGTGTATACCTAGGTTTGCTACTAACAGGAGAGCCTAATCACGAAAAAGACATTCACCGAAGAATAAGAATGGGCTGGAGCGCATTCGGCAGGTACCCCCAAATAATGTCAGCAAATCTACCACTGTCATTAAAGCGAAGAGTACACGACCACTGCATACTGCCACTTCTAACATAGGGGTCTGAAACACGGAGAGTAACAAAACAACGAGAGAAAAAATTGAGGACCGTGCAGAGGGCAACGGAAGTTAATATGGTAGGAATAACACTAATAGGTCGGAGGACGGCAGAAGGGGTCAGGGAACAAACTGTGGTTGCAGATATCCTACTTGACATCAAGCGAATGAAATCAACCTTGGCTCAACACGTAATGTGTGGAACAGACAACTGGTTGACAGTAAAGGCAGCAGAATGGCTACTAGGTGAAGAGAAACCCAATCGAAGTAGGCATGAGTTATATGGAGTGACGAAATGAAGAAGTTCGCAAGGATGCGATTGAATTAGCTCGCACAGGATGGGTTAAACCGGAGATTCTAGGGAGAGGCCATCGTTCTGCAGTGGACTAAAGCAGACTGAGAATGACGATGATGATGATGATACTAGTGTCCCCGTTTTAACGTTACGGCAAAGTCAAATGTTCGCAGTGTTTCGAGTGAAGTGATGATATTTGTTATTCGCAGCTATCATCCGTTCGTACATTGCGGGATTAAACTACTTCTAAGTTTTTCTTCATTTTTCATGCTTCGAGAAGTGAGATTAGTCGTCAAGTCAGGTTTTTTCTGGCATCAACAAAGATTAGCAGCCGGCGCCTTCAACAAGCAAGGCCATAAAATTATACACGATATGAATATATAAACATATATATACTTGTACCAACCATTTCGGAGTTCTGATTTTCCATCTTACATTTTTAGCTTAATCGAAAGGTCACTGCCGCAGCAAGATAATCCACCCCATTTACGCTCACTGCCTTCAAAAATAAAAGAGAACGTCATAAAAAAAATAGCTGTCATGTTTCTCATTTAAACCTTTATCCGGGCAACGTTCCAGGCCCCCAACGTGGCACGAAAGCTCTCTTTAGGCGTCAAATACGGAAATAAAAAAAACCAGGTCTCAAATACGAAAAAAAAAAAAAAAGCTAAGAAGCCAACGAAATTTCTCACCACGCGAAAGTGGCCAAATCAGAATTTGCGTTTATTCTTCGTAATATTTTTCTCAATATTTTGCCGAGACTCTCTGCTATTTTTTTTTTTTTCGTCTTGTTTCACGATCCCCCGGCTACTCTCGTATGCAGCACGCATGATGTATGGAGGTTGGAAGAATGACGCGGTACGTCGGCGTCTGTGACCCCGAAAGAAACAAATGACTCTCGCGGCACGATTTCTTCCTCTGCGGCATTACGGAGTAAAACAGAACACGATATGGGCACTATAAAAAAAAAGAATTAAGCGAGCGCAATTTTTAAGTACATTGATGGGAGTAGGGGGCTGGGCTTCTGAATGTGGGGCGTAAATTTTTTTTTCTTCAAAGTAGCCTCGCCTTCTAGAACCATGCAGTTTGTTTGGTTTTATCTTTCCAACTGTCCCTTTTTTTTTCTTTTTGGGCAATTTCTCACTCTCGTGTCGTGGGCAGATAGTTCCGCGTGGAAAGTTGTAAAACGAATTGAAATTTTCTTGTACCGCGCCTAATGATTATCTGGGCTTTTAGCGAAGCCTAGGTGCAGCGCATTGACCTTCCGTTTCGTACGGTGCTTAAACTTTTATTGGGCTTCGCACGCCATCGGATAATATTCATTGCACTTCGCACATTTTAGTACTGATATTCTTTTTACAACCAGCTCAAGCTGCGGCAAATACAAGTCAAATATGCTTCGTGAGCTAAGGAGCAATTTATAAAACTACGTAATCACTTGATAACATAGCCATAGGGTTTAATGCGCTCTAATAATAATAATAATAATAATAATAATAATAATAATAATAATAATAATAATAATAATAATAATAATAATAATAATAATAATAATAATAGCTGGCGTTTTACGTCCCAAAACAGAGATATGATTATGATAGACGCCGTAGTGGAGGGCTTCGGAAATTTCGACCGCCTGGGGTTCTTTAACACGAGACTAAATCTAAGCACACGGGCCTCCAGCGTTTGGTCTCCATCGAAATGCGGCTGCCGCGTCGGGGATTCGAAACCGTGACCTTCGGGTCACCGGCCACGCACCATAAACTCTAGAACAACGCGATTAAATGCACTTTGGCATATATTTTGTGTGTAATGAACAGTCGTAGCCATGACAAAGAAGACAGGCGGTTATGATAGGATTGGTATTATTGTTTCTCGAAATAATTTCAAACGAGTGAATTATGATTTTCATGGCGCTACAAACAGGGAATACAAACAACACCAACAGGTTACTTAAACAATCGATGGTCTGGTGAAGGAGTGAACACTGCCTCAACCTAGAGTATTAAATAACATTGGGGTCTTAATATATTTACTAAATGGGATTATCAGCCTTAAGACTGGCTTAAGAAATAGAGCCGATAGCCTAGAAGCCTTACCGAAAATAACCTGTGGTTCACGAATGACCCTGCGCTATTAAGATAAAAATTGATATTGTGCTTGACAATGACAGCTGCAACAACCTGCTTATTTAAACAAATGCGTGCTGAATTGAGCTGTGCGTTTCTGACTTCCTTGAATGTGACGCAAATTACTAATTAATAATAATAATAATAACAATTGTTGCGGTTTTACGTCCTAAAACCATAATATGGTTATGAGGGACGCCGTTGTGGGGGGGGGGGGGGGGGGGGGGGGGGGGGGGAATATGGGCCACCTGGGGTTCTTTAACGTGCGCCTAAATCTAAGTACACGGGCCTCAAGCATTTTCGCCTCCATCGAAAATGCAGCCGCCGTGGCTGGTGTTCTATCCCGTGACCTTCGGATCAACAGTGGAGCACCATAACTACTTAACCAATTACTTAACTACAACTTAACTACAACTACAACTACAACTTTAGTATAACTACTTAACATAACCACCGTGGGGGTCACACTACTCGTTCGTAAATTGTATTCTAGTAATTTAGGCGTAACTTAGTGGTTTTCTTTTTTTCTTCCTTTCGAAAAAATAAGGAGAAGTTATCATTTATAGCATGTTAGTTCACTTGCACTTAACACTAAGTGAACTATGACAACCTGGTATAGAGTTTACTTAGGTTTTAATTAGGTGAACAGGTTTAATCCTGCACTAAAGCAGTTTACTTTATTTTATTTTTACATTTACATGAGCTAACGGACAGCTGTGATAAGTCAAGAATACGTTCGCCTGCACCGCAAAACGGCGCACGATCATTCAGCCGGATCCTGCGAGGTGGGGCTGTACCGCCACTAGTTATTAGGCCATATGAATACATTCTCACTATGGCCGTAGTAGGTGGCTTGTATAACACACGTGATTTCTCTAAAACCCTATTTTATATGTTTCGTTTTTCCGGAGCCTCAGCTCATATATTTATGGTCGCCTAAAACAGACTACCTAATACGTCTGCCTTTCATACACCTCTCCCAGCCCCCTCCCCAATTTTTCCTGGCCATAACTCAGGAACAAATGAAGAGGTGTGGACTTGGGCACAAAAAACAGGGACACAAGAAGGAACACAGATAGACAGACGAAGCGAAAATCTAAGCGCGCTTCGTCTGTCTATCTGTGCTCCTTCTTGTGTCCCTGAAGGAAAGAAGGTGGCTTTTAAGGGCTCGTTTTTCTTTGTTAGACACAATATTAATGAGAACTACTAACAGACAATAATGCCAAGGAAAGTATAGGAGATGTTATTTGTAATACTTTTGATGTAAATCCGAAGAAAGTAAAGTGGACGAAAAGATAACTTGCCGCCGGCAGGGACCGAACCTGCGACCTTCGAATAACGCGTCCGATGCTCTACCACTGAACTACGGCGGCGGTCATCCCCCGGTCCAATCTACAGGGTATATATGCGCATTTAAACCTAGGAGTATTAGTCAGCGCCGATCGCCGCCGTGGCGACGAGTGTGGAACACTCTTTTTCTGCCTTTATTTTGGCGTCACGTAGCACGTGATATTTTTACGAGCTGGCAGCTGACCGATAATCCCTTGCATACTACCTGGAGGCATCAAGTCTGCCAGAACGAGACCCTTGCTATGAATGAAGGAAAGAAGGTGGCTTTTAAGGGCTCGTTTTTCTTTGTTAGACACAATATTAATGAGAACTACTAACAGACAATAATGCCAAGGAAAGTATAGGAGATGTTATTTGTAATAATTGGGATGTAAATCCGAAGAAAGTAAAGTGGACGAAAAGATAACTTGCCGCCGGCAGGGACCTGTTTTTTGTGTGCAACAGTCCACATCAAGATGAATCACCAACAAACCCAAGTTGAAACCCTCTTGCAATGAAGGGGAACCACGACGATCACAGAATCTTCAAACTAGTTAGCACTTCTCCGTTTAATACGATGTCCTCACATAGGCTCTATTTCAAAGCAGTTTGTCATAAGTGGTACCCTTTGTATTAGCAAACTCAGCAGGCGCTTTCAGTTTTGTTCCTATTTTCTAAAGCGCCCGCCACAGCAGCCATTTTCTGATTGGAAAGTAGGGCAGAAACTATTGGGAACGTACCACTGGAAACCACATTATGGGACCTGTGGGATCAATATTATTCTTTAGTTTTCTACAAGGGCGCATCGGCAATAGTCTTTCTTTTATTTTCTAATGTTAAACCCATTATGATTATTATTACAAGCAGTAGTTGTTAACACCGGCAGCCGCAGCTTCTCACGGAAAATCTTGTTAGTGGAATGGTTTTAAAGAAAGCACACTTTGTCACTGCTGTGGCACTAAGTCGGCAAAGCCCGATTTCCGTCGCACAAGTGAAATAGAACGCGGGGGAAAAAAAGTTTTTTTTTGCCTTCGTCGAGCTGTGCGGCTTCGAAGGCTTCAAACTTCCGGCCAAAAGCTCTGTCAATCCATTGAGTTTGCCGTTCCCAGCTGTATCCAGTCCTCGGATTATATATTTTTGCGTTCGTCAATCCTTTTACGGCCACCGCTATTTTGGAGGGATTCCGGAACAAGACCGTTCTTCACGTCACTTCTGCGCGACTAAACAAACTGGCTACGAAAAAAAAAATCTCACCAAGGCTTCGTTTCTGTTCTTGATACATCATCTCAGGGCGTTGATAAGGCGGCGACAAAAAGAAAGAACTTTTTTTTTTAAAGAAAGTATCGCTGCAGTGCGCACATTCTTCTACTCTGAGGCACGCTACGACGCATCCCACGCGAAACAACGGATTACGGCGCTCCATCATTTATTTTGGGGTTCCTCAGAAACGCGAAGAGAAACTGGAGCGCTGCGAGAAAAATACGCAGAGCACTAAACATCGCAGCTAAAAGTTATAATCAAAGGCTTTTGCGACTCGCTCCAGGACTGCACGCGTGAAGCCTGTGCTGCGGGAAAAATATGGCCGGCTCATTCTACTCACAGAGGCAAAGCCCGAGCGCTCGTGATTTCGTGGCGCGCTCCCCGAGGTTCACCGAGCCTGGCGTGGCACGACGCGACGCGAAGCTGGCGAGGCGATGTCATGACAGAACTTTAATCTGCGCGATAACGCCGCGGAGTTAGAAGGGGAGACTAGGCTGCCACGCGGCTCGTATCAGAAAGGTGCGCCCTCCGGAACGCGGGAGTGTGAAGGAGAGTGAGAGAGAAAAAAAAAAGCAATGCGTTCTGTCAACCGAGAAATGTTTGAGAGCGTCGCTTGTTCGTTGCTTGCTTTTTCTTGCGCGCCCGCGCGTGGGTGCTACGATTTTAATGCGCTTCATTCCCGACGTTTCTTCCAAAAACCAAGGATATATCTTCTGAAGAGGGAAGCGTACAGTGTCTGGGTTTGGTTGCGAGGGAAGACATGAAAAGAAGGATGCAGGGTGGGAAGGGAGGAAAGCTCGAAGTAAACAAGAAAAGAAAGAAACGTTGAGAGGAACGAGAATATTTTGCCGCTTTAGGAGGCTCGCTCATCTCGCTTTCTCGGAGGCGCGAAACGTTACTGCGGCGTCACGGGACGTGAAGAATCGAGAGAGAGAGATAGAGAGAGAGGAGTGCTTGAAGAGCAGTCATGGGCTGCGTGAACTCTCGAGATGGGAGACGGAGATGGCGAAGCCAAAATAGAGAGAGCGAGCATAGTGCATTTTCGGGTGCGGCCGGCGGCAACAGAGCATCAAAAAGACGACGAACCATCCAGCGCTGCTTCAAAGCTCGTAGTGCCTCCCGGGAGGAGACGAGAATGCGAGCCGGGACCCTCGGCGAAACGGCAAGCGAAGAGGCAACTTACATCTGGAAGATGGCCTTTCCGTCTTTTTTGAAGGACGTATCTCGGCCGAAAATGCGGCCTCTTGCTCTTCCCCCTCCGTTTCTCGAGTAGAGGAAGAGAGGAGGAGGGGGCGAAGTGATGAAAAGGTCGAGCGCGAGGAGTCGTGGGGTGCCTCTTGTCAACCTCTCTGGCGTATCGCCGGACTCCTATGCTCTTCGCTTTCTTTTTTTTTTCCGTAGCATTTTGCGTCGCGCAAACAGACGATCCCTCGAGTGGCAGCGTCGCCTTTTACCAGTGCCATCTCCTCTGCGACTTCACTGTTGCCCCCAGAAAATGTGCTTGCCTCTTCTTCTTCTTCTTCCCGGCGTCTTCTTCTCAAGGCGCGAGCGGAGACAAATTCGACGCAAGGAAGACAGCAGCTCTCCCGAATCATGCGTCTCGCATATCCTCCTCCTCTTCCTCCTATCCGTCCCACTTTTTCCCATCAACCGCGTGGTGCGAGTACAGTCTAATCAGGAAAAAGAACAGGAAAAAGAAAGAACGTATATGCGCGCAAAGCGTGCGCGTTAGCGCGGAATTCAAGTCGCGAAAGACGCGAGAACGAGCTGGTGAGTAGAAAGAGCTATAGCGTAAGAGGCAACGTAAATGAGGCGGCATCAAAGGGATCGCCCACCACTCTGTCCCGAGCCTCGTCCCGTATGCGCGTCTGTATTACCAGTGTGATGGATAAGAGATGAAGAGCAGTGACACGGAGGAGACCCGAAGATCTCGCGTATTCCTCGTGTCAAAAAAGAAAAGAAATAGAAGGAAAGAAAACGTCGTGCAAGAGGATGTCATAACAAAGGCGCGAGCGTGCGCCGTATAGTTCCAAGGCGCGAAGTATGAAGGAACACACAACTGTATGGAATGGAGCCGGCGGTCGTGAGAACATACATGTTCGTGCGCTAGCATGGGCGAGACTTTAATACCACGCGAAGTTAGGTTTCTCAAATAGGCTGACTAAACCTTGAACCGATTTAGCTTATTTCTTGAATCTCCCTGAGCATGCGCATACTTCCTGCTTAAACGAAACTCGCAACACGAAGCGTCTCGCTATTGTCAGCTAGAAACATTTCATGTGATATAAAGCAGAAGTCCATTGATTTTGCTTTTTAGTGGCACGAGCAAGGAGTGATACTCTTGCTTCTCTTCGATGCACTTCCGGTCGAGCTCTCACTTCCAGTTTTCCTTATATTCAGAAAAAGTCTTCTAGAAAAGAGAAATATCTATAGTTCTGCTTCAAGTTTAGAGCTATATTAGACACGTATGATATCGGGGCTTAACGCAATATTATATACGGGCAAGTAACTGTTGAATGTAGTTAATGCAAATTATTTGTTGAGTTCATTGGAAGATTGCGAAGTGTAGGGATTGTTGCGACACCTGGCCAAGCGGATCTCATCTAGGCGCTTCTTTTTGCGAGTCCTCTGAGACTTCGGCAGCGCGACGAGACGCAATGTTAACCAAGGAACATATACAAGGACACACGAACGCCGACGTGCGATTGCCAGACACCTAAGGATTAGGGTCACCTAGAGAATTTCTTTTCACTTCCGACGTCATCGAAACGCCGAAGATTTTCGGATGACCGTGAAACTATGACGAGTCCATGCACACGATTCTTACGCATGCGAATTAACGAGGTGTCAATTTCAGACGCTGTAAGACACGGCTATATGCTTCTCTTACCGTCTTCATTTACGTCAGATTCACAGATCACGCTGAAAAAGTTTGCAAATTATTCAAATGTCGTGGTGCGAGTTGCGCCTTGATATATTCACTGACTTTATGAATAGCCCGTTGTATTAAGCTTTCGGAGTGAGAATGTCTTCAGTACAGCACAAGCAAACAAGCGACGCCATGGAGAAAGCACACAAAAAGAGGCAACAGGAGTATACTGTTTAATGACTTCTCGCTTCTATCTTTGTGCATTTATTCTGCCCCATCGAAGTTTGTTTGTCCTCACTGCGTTGGGAAATACGCGCGGCTCCAAAAACCTTATCTTAAGAACGCTTGTGAACTCGTCGACAGCGTGTGTTTCGTTTGTTCACGATAATCAGCAGTTTGTTATTTTATAATATTTCATTTCATTTCGTCTGCTGTACCCAATATGCTTCCGAATCTCCACTCCAAGCTTGGTGCCAGCTGAGCTCGTCTTTGGTTATCCTTCCTGGCTACGGCTTGCCTTCATTGTTGCCATCTCTCTCTCTCTCTCTCGTTCGCTCACTATAATGTATATGTTGTAGGCATTTAGTAGGCACTATTGGTTGTCTCTACATGTACATCACCAAATGGCGTTCATCAGCGCCTGTGGGAACTCGTCTTGTGTTTGGCCTACCTATGCCTTGGGTGGGGGGGGGGGGGGGGCGTTCCGTCTGGGCTCGCTGGTGGTTCGAAAGACGCGTGCTCGATCCCGACCGCGGCGGTCGCATTACGATGCAGGAGGAGTGCTAGATGCCCGTCTAATGTGCGACGTCAGTGCACGGCAACAAAACCCAGGAGGTCGAAATTATCCGGAGTCCTCCATTACGGCGTGCCTCGTAATCATGCCGCGATTTTGGCTCCTGAAACACCAGAAATTATTATTATTGGTTGGGGCGATTCGCCGCGTATTCGGGGCGTCATAAAGGCCGCAATAAGTGTTGCGCCACACGCTTTACTTAAAGAATGGCCACACTAAGATATACGGTATGTACTACTGAGATATATGTACTGGAGCGATGCTAGTGGGTGGGGCAGCATATTCACCAATTTCTTCCTAATTGCCTCCGTTTCAAATTGAGCGCCTCGGGCAATGCACTCAATCGGTCTTTCGCTGCACACGGCTGCCGTTTATTAAATGTCGCCGAAGGAGAAAGATGAAGCCTATACCACTCGTTACCGGCTACAGTTCTTGTTTCCGCCGCCAGCGGGCCGCGATGTCAGGGGACGTGAGGGATTACATCCTGCTCATTTTCCTTCACACGCGTTCTCTACTAATTTGGTACAAATTCGGGCAGAAAAAGATGGGACATCTAAGTGATGGATCGCCGAAGCCATGACGGCGGCGGAGAACGAAAAAGAAAGCAGAAAAGACGGCAAAAAAAAAAAAAAGAAACTCCGCTTTTGACCTCGCACTCCTCCTCCTCCTCCTCTCGTTCCTGTCACCGTAGCAATAACAGGCACATAAAATGCGACGGCCTGGAAGGAAGCACCAAGCCCAAGGCCAGAGGCGCACTTTCTGCTGGTCACTCGCCTTGATTCCTGCATTCTCTCTATTTACTTCTTCCTTCTTCTTTTCCTTTTCTTCTGTCGTCTGTTGTTTCTCTTGCACGCTCGCAAACTCCCTTGTTTCCGCCGTCTCGCCCCGGATTGTAATCAGGGAGCCAAGTTTTCTCGTCGCTAGAGGGCTTCAAGCGCGTTTTCTCTTTTGCTTTCCTCTTTCTTCTGGCAGACATATTTGTTGTTTTACGTTGACGCACTTTCGTATAACTAGTGATTTTCCAGGCACCAGGTGGCGCTTGTGAAAAAACGAAATAGCATAACAAGAATTTACTGTACCATAACTCGCGAAATCCTAATGTATGAGTCTCTAGTTTGTTTTCTTTTCGTAGAAAAAAAAAAGCACTTAGTTCATAAAGCAAGACATTAGACCAATGAAAAATTGGGCTATTTTCTTTTTATTGGATATGTTTAAGGAGAGGTTGGTGCCTAGGTGTGTCTACGGCTCCTCCGCTTCTCTTACACAATAGTTCCCATTCTGAAGTTTTCAATAATCACGAAACAGTACGAAATCGCCGCTTGGTGGCTCACATATCACCTTCCAGTTATAGGAGCCGCCCATAGCATCCATTCATCAATCGAACCGTCGGTGTCTCTAAGTACGCCTGTTGCTATCGGAGAGAAACGTTTGGGTGAACATACGATGATGAATAGCGCGCGGAAATAGTTATCGAACGAGTAAGCAGTTTCTTTATGGATATCATATCGCGCATTCAGAGAGAAATGAGCAGTCGGTATGCTTAACCGAGGTATTAGGTTTTGAGGGTAGTAAAATAAGCATTAACGAAACTGCGGCAGAGGCTAGGAAAGCACTGCTGGTTCAATTGGTGTTGGGAAATAATAAGGCAAAATAAAGCTAGCTTTATACGGTGCATAATGTAGCTTGCATCGTACAGTTATTAAGGCGAAAGCCTTATATGACTCAAGTGAACGTGACGTTGAACGAAAAGCCGACGCGAGCGGAGTGAAAGAAACGAAGAAAACTATCTCACGTGATCGCGCGTGCTGTACGTTCACTTCGTCTTTGTGGAGTTTGCGTGACTAAATGAATTAAAAAAAAAAAGGCGGCGTTCGCGTGATACTGTATGCATGGTGCACAGCCACAGCCGATGATATTGGTAGTTTTTTTTCTTGTTTTAGTTATATATCACCATAACATTTACGAGGATTTGTGGTATTGCTTATTAGAAATGCTTTTCAAAGTATTGTCACACTGTTTCATGAATATGTCACTGTGACACACCTCCCACTTTGCATAACGTATCGATCCTTTCACTACATCGCCTTTACTAATATCGAATGTAAGCCATCGACCGTTACATTAAAACTAAGCGACCATTTTTCCACATGTCAATGCTTACTCAGTCGTTATTTAGCAAATATCAGCGTCTAACAGTCGAATTTCACTCATTCTTTACAGCAGCAGAGACAAAAAGACCAAGTACATGCTACCTTTTAACATAGCCCCCCTCAACCCTAGACCCATCATGGAAACAGTGATAATTTGTTCCGAAAATGAGTACGCATTGTATTGTAGATAAGCAATTGTTACTTTTATCACGCAGTTTTATATAACCTTTCTGTTATACGCATCCTGGAGTTCAAAAGGAAACCTTCTGGCGAAGAGAATGCATACCGAAACAGGTAGAAGATACATTTTCCAAGATAAAAAAATAAAAGAAAATGTTGAAAAATTGAAGTTTTCAAGCGTTGACACTTGTTCATGTTGTCATTTTTTTCATATTTTTGCCGCGGTCTGTTTACTCCTTCAGTGTTACCCTAGTCTCAACGGCAATTTCAATCTTTTGACGCGGAGAATAAAAAAAAAAACTAAGATGACTGAAAATAAATCATAAAGTTTTCAAACCGTTGCAGTCACAGCTATACAACACTGTATAGGTATTAGCTTAGTATACTGTGTACCCATATATTGTTGCGTTGCTGCACAAGTAGGTATCGCAACTCTTTTTCATTTGTTTCTGCACCACGGAATATCTATCTATGTTCGCTAAATTTAATGTATACTATATTTTCTACTACTGTCTTACTTTTCATCCCGTAATATGTTTCTGATTGTCATGTTGTTTGTACGTAAGATGATTTAACGTCTCTCCTATAATCTATACGGCAAGGATTCGATATCTTGTTTTGTGAAAGCTGTATTATAGGGCATGGGTCAGTGTGATGATGGGTTCGTGGGCCCTCAGACACAGACAGAGTCAAGGACAAGAAAACATTTATACACAACACTCATCAAAAGACAAATACATACACATACACTTGCTGGACACTAACATACACAAGTACTCTTCCCTAAAGCCTCAATCCTTACAGTCCTATACGCCTACGCGAGTATCTGCGCGTTCTGCCTAGTACGGAGTCTATTGTTCCGTAGGCGTCACTCACGGCACCGATGACCGCGTAGCTGACGCACGCTCGCAGCAGGAGAGGCACGATGAGCCGTTGACGTGGCAGACCCAGATCCCGAGCTGCTCGCTCAGGACCGCACCGGACCACGATGCACCCGGAGTAGCACCGAGTCCACTCAGCATATGGTAGTGCCGGACCGGAATACGTGGCGCGAGGACCACGCCCTCAGAAGTCGGTAGTGCCGGACCCCAGAAGCCTCAGCACCATGTGCCGACTCGGTAGCTGGCTGGTCTCGGACACACCATCAGTAGCTTGGCCTGGCCCGCTCGCACGTCCACCGCAGGAACACGCCGCAAGGCATCGCCTGGGACACCCGTTCGCCACAGGAAACGCCAGGCTCGTCCCGGCTGGTCTGATGGGCCCCAGCTCGCGGATCGAACGAGCTGCTTCTTGCTTGATCGCTGGCCACGCACGCTCTGTCGTCGCCGTTCTGAAGCTCACGCGCTTCACGTTGGTTTCTCTCACGCGCACTCCGTCGTCTTCTTCAGTTTCGTTTTCGCTTCTTAATACACCTTCTTACTACATTCCCCCCAACTTTCAGTACGTTGTACACACATAGCACACAGTTACCGAATATAAAACACATGTTCAAACAGTTTAAATATCGGTAGATACAGAAAGAGCAATTGCGCTATGATAACAACATGACAAAAGAGTGTGTACAACGGCAATAGGTCACTGCTCGGTAAAAGCCGCACGACTCATATAGTCAGCACCAACGTTGTCCACACCACGAATGTGTTCTACGTGAAAGTCATACTCCATAAGAAGGAGACTCCACCTTAGGACCCGATTATTTAGGTGCTTAGCTGACTGAATATAAGTCAAGGGCTGGTGGTCACACTGCAACGTAAATGGCTTGCCATACAGAAAAATGTGATATTTGCGCACAGCCCAGACTACGGCAAGGCCTTCTCTTTCAATTGTGGAGTAAGCTGCTTCGCATGGCAGTAATTTACGGCTCGCGTAGGAAACTGGGTGCAGACGGCCTTGGTGTTCCTGGAGTAATACTGCTCCTAAGCTCCGTGAAGACGCATCAGTGCGCAGAACAAATGGTTTATGCAAGTCGGGTGATTTTAGCACAGGCTGCATGGACAATAGGTTCTGCACGTGTCGAAACGCTCTCTCATGTTCTTCGCCCCAGACTAACTTATTGGGGTGGCCTTTCTTTGTAAGTTCTGTCAGCACAATGGTCAGCTCAGCGTAATTAGGCAGAAAGTCACGGTAGTAGCCTGAGAGGCCGAGAAAGGCTTTCAATTCCTTCTTGGTGCTTGGCGGCACAGCTGCTTGGATCTTATCAGTAATGCTCTTACTCGTCTGCAGCATACCTTGCCCAACAATGTGACCCAAAAAAGTGGTAGTCGGACAGCCGACCTCACATTTCGCCGGTTTTATAGTTAGACGAGCCGCTCTGACACGCTCAAACAATCTCTTTAGGGTTACCAAGTGTTCTTCCCAAGTTTCCGTAGCGACGAGCACATCGTCAAAGTAGTATAACACATTGGGAATCCCCTCGGTGACGACTCGCATTAAACGATTAAATACTGCCGGCGCAGTCTTGATGCCAAAGGGCATATAGTTGAAGTGGTACAAGCCAGATTCACATGAGAAGGCCGTGAGCTCTTTCGACTGACTTGCCATAGGTACCTGCCAATATCCTTTAGTGAAGTCAAAGCGCGAGAAGTAGTTGCATCCCGTAAGCTTAGCGAACATCGTATCTGTACGAGGAATCGGCTCACAATCCGGAAGTATGACCTTATTCAATTGTCGGAAGTCAATACACAACCGCATGGTGCCATCCTTCTTCTTGACAACCACTACGGGCGAGTGATAGGCTGACGTTGACCTTTAAATGACGCCTAACTGCAGCATGTCCTTCACTTCCTCCTCGACAGCGTCTTTGACAGCAAAAGGTAACGGGTACTGCCGCACCTGTATTGGAGCCTCGGATGTAAGCTTCAACTCACATTGAACAATGTCAGTCTTCCCAGGTATATCTGAGAAAATGTCTCTGAAGCCTTTAAGAACCGCTGTGGCTTGCTGTCGCTCGTCAGCGTTGAGTTCCGATGCTATGCTAACGTTAGTCCAGTCCTGTGTCTGCTCTAGTGTGATATGTGGCACTTCGTCAGACTGAACCTCGTCTCTGTCACTTGGCAGCGTCGTGGTAACACCTGCGACCGTTCGTTGGCTTAGCGGCTTGCGCTCCTCATACTTCTTTAACATATTTATATGAAAAAGCGTAACCCTATGGCCCAGGTTTACGAGGTAATCCAGTTCGCTGCGTTTCTCGATAACAGGAAAGGGACCCTTCCAGGAAAGTACCAGCTTGTTAGCATCGGCTGGTAATAATACCAGCACCTGGTCACCAGGGACAAGTTCGCGCTTTCTCGCTTTCTTGTCGTAGTACCCTTTTTGCAGCTTTTTCGCTTTCTTCAATTCTTCGTGTGCAAGCGCACAGGTGCGTTCTAAACGTTGCAGCAGCTCCACCATATGCGTATATGTTGTCTTGGTCTCTTCATCGAGGCCAGCGTTCGTCCAGAGCTCCTTGAGAACAGCCATTGGCCCTCGCACGTATCTCCCATATAATAATTCAAATGGTGAGAATCCAGTGCTACATTGAGGAAGCTCTCTGTAGGCGAACAGTAATGGACCAATGTAACGGTCCCAACTATTTGGACGCTCTTGACACATGCGCCCTATCATGCGTTTTAATGTGCCATTAAAGCGCTCAATCAGACCACTAGCCATGGGATGGTATGGCGTAGTGGGCAGCTGTTTGAACGAGAGCAGTCGACTGAACTCCTTCATGACTGCTGACATGAAAGATGTGCCGCGATCACTGATGATCTCTCTTGGTATGCCGACGCGGGAGAACATTTCCAGGAGACCCTCTGCAACCTGCCTCGATTCAATGGAGGGAAGTGCTACCGCATCGGGGTATCGCGTTGCAAAATCTATCATTGTCAGTACGTAGCGATTGCCCCTTTCAGATGTTGGTGACAATGGACCGATAATATCGATGCCGACTCTCGTAAACGGTGTCTCGATGATAGGCGTGGTGCCCAAGGGAGCGCGTCCCACCAGGTGACGTGGCACCGTCCGTTGACAGATGTCGCAAGATTTCACGAAGCGTTTTGTGTCGGATTGGACACCAGGCCAGTAGAAGTCTCCAGTGACCCTGCTCACTGTCTTCGTGATACCTTGATGGCCCGCTAAAATGCCTTCGTGGGCTAGTTTCAGCACCACCTCACGCAACTGTCGTGGTACAACAAGTTGCTCCAATTCAGTCCCATCTGGCAACTTGTGCCTGCGGAATAAGGTTCCGTGCCGAATGAAAAAAATTGGCCGCGTATCTGCGTGCTTCGCTGCAAATGTCGTGTAAAGACGATAGAAGAGGCGCTGTGTGAGATATGGACGCCACCTGGCAATACGTTGGGAAACATGAGTGCTGTGTTGCGTGCTGGTAGTCCCGGCGCAGCAGCAGGCGAAGACCGGCGGTGACCAACGCGACCGGCGGGGACGCCAGCCAGCCCGAAAACGCGGTTTGGCGCGAAGCGCTGAAGCAGAGAAACGTCCGCACTCAACGAGTACTCTCCACACACTCTTCTATTTACACGTCGCCTGGGTAAAACAGGAACGCCAGAGCGGCGCCCACAACCGGCAGCCTGAAGGCCGCCCACAACGCTGCTTTTTCATTTTTTAAATATTTTTTTTCACCTTCTTGGCCTTCTCAAAACAAAAGTTTTTCAACACCAACCCATGGCATTCGTACAGTGCAATACAGAACCGAAACCGAAACACAACAATGAGCTCGTGCGAAGGGCACGGAGGAAGGCAAATTTCAGCGCAGTCGCATTTTCAGCTTTGTTGAAACAGCGCTCACTAGACGACGACGAAGTAAAAGAAGGCACACGACAGGCAGCGCCTGTCCTGCGCCTTCTTTTACTTCGTCGTCGTCTAGTGAGCGCTGTTTCAACAAAGATGAACGCATACCAACTCGCTCAAGCTTCCATTCTTATGCATTTTCAGCGCAGCTTAAGAAACTAGGGTCCTTAAAATTACGTATGTATGCATTTTCTATTAAAGGAACACGCCACCTAATACTTACCTAGTGATGTTGCACCTCAGATATGCATGATATTTACTTTTTGATCGACAACGTTCACAAGTATGAACAGCCATACCAGTTCAAGACGGCTGGCCCTTGGGCAAGTGGTTCAACTTTGGCCGAGTGGCTGAATCGAGGGACGTGCCGACAAACAGAAAGACAGAAAGACAGACCAAAATTTCTGCGTTTAAGTTCCCCAAGAAAGACTATCGTCTTTAAAACACCGTTTCCCGATCGTTCGGCACGATTTTCTTCCCAACCGCCTCGAAACAATTTCGTAAAGTTTCGTCATCCGCCTGGTATTTTTTAAGCGCCTCACTTCCCACTTCTAAAGCAGGCAGCGTCATCACAGGTAAGGAAGTATGCTTCCTCGTTTCTCCTGCTTTCCCAACGAGGACTTCTTCAGGTTGGGGCCGTTTTTCCATGTCTTCACGTGAGCGTTCATACGCTTCCTTTGCATTCGATCTTGGTTGGGATGCGGGCAAATCGCCAGATACATTCTGCGTACGGCTGATAAAATTCCCTTTGCCGGAGTCCGTGCACTGCTCGGTTTTCACATGGGCATGGTCATACTCTGGTGCTGATGCATTTGAAGGTAACGTATCCGGCAATGCCGCGCCCTTGATGTTGCCCAAAATGACGTCATATAATGGTTCAGTCATACACTTAACGAGTACCTCCCCAGTAAACAATGTACATTGCAAAAAGACTTTTGCCTCTGGGAGGTATCGCACAGTGCGGTCCAGTAAGTACACTGGGCTCGTTGTTCCCGTGAGCTTCTCCTTCGGAACCAAGGATTGTCGCACGACGACCGTGTTGCAGCCGGTGTCTCGAAGTACATGCACTGGTCTGTTCTCTAGAATCCCCTCCACAACAGGCATGTCAGTGACTCCAACGGTCTCAGATCGTCGACTTGATGTGGCATTGACAATGGGTATTGTTTCGCCGTCTTGGAGAACAACGTAGCCCCTCCTATGCTGTTCAGGTGTCAAAGTTTCCTGTTTCTCGGACAGCATACATGATGCTTGGTCTTTGCCAAATTTCCTACTGGGGAATCTGTCACTGCTGTGACCGCTGTTTTCACGTACTCCACATCGGCTGGAAGTATTCCCTTTCGTGCGGGACCAGCAGTCAGCTGCGCGATGGCCTGCCTTGTCACACAGGTAACAGCGACTTGCGGCCTTCTCCATCTTCTTCGCAGACTCTGACTTCGACACCGACGGTCCTGGTTCCTTGGGAATGCGTTCTTTTCCTAAGTTTGTGAGCGCCTGCGCTTCCATGAAGTTGTCTGCAGTCTCGCACAGCGAACTCAATGTCTTACAACTTCTTTCCTTGAGGAAGATCCTGAGTGCTGGAGAACAACCCTTCATGAACTGCTCACAAATCATTAATTTTCTCAAGCTAGCAAAGCTTGTCTCCGTTTTGCCCATCTCCAGCCAACGGTCAAAGTAGCCGGAGAGTCTTGCAGCATACTGCAGACCAGTCTCGTTTTCTTCGGGCTTGGCTTTACGGAACTTTTCTCTGTAGCCTTCCGCAGTATAGCGGAACCTCTGGAGAAGCGCTGCTCTTAGCTGATCATAATTCAGCGCGGCTGTTGGGTCTAACCGGCCTATGACGGTTAGTGCTTCTCCCGTCATACATAGGCTAAGCGAAAGAGCCCACTTTTCACGCGGCCACCCTTGACACGTTGCGACCCGTTCAAACCGCTGCAGGTACGCATCGAGGTCGTCTCTAGCTTCATTGAAGGGCGGAATCAATTTATGAGGGCTGCAGACCTCCGTTATCCCTCTGGTGCTCGTGCTGGATCCTCCTTGCTCATCAGTCTCAGTTGACTGTAGCCTCCCTGTACTCTCCTGAAGTCGAAGCTTCAGCTCTAGGATCTCCAGCTCCTGCTCTTGCACTTTCTGCTGCTGCTCCAATAGCTTTTGTTGTCGCTCTGCATTTTCTTTCGCGACCTCGCGTTCTTTAGCGCGTTCATCGCGAGCTTGAGCGCACTCTCGTTCTACCCAGTCTCTGAGCTCAGCATTCTCCAACCCTAGCTCTCGGCCAAGTGCAATAAATCTTTCCTTCTCCATGACAAAGGCTGTATCTGAGTAATGGCTTCAGATTTTAATTAGGCGTCCTGGCATAGGCTCGCCAAATTGTGATGATGGGTTCGTGGGCCCTCAGACACAGACAGAGTCAAGGACAAGAAAACATTTATACACAACACTCATCAAAAGACAAATACATACACATACACTTGCTGGACACTAACATACACAAGTACTCTTCCCTAAAGCCTCAATACTTACAGTCCTATACGCCTACGCGAGTATCTGCGCGTTCTGCCTAGTACGGAGTCTATTGTTCCGTAGGCGTCACTCACGGCACCGATGACCGCGTAGCTGACGCACGCTCGCAGCAGGAGAGGCACGATGAGCCGTCGACGTGGCAGACCCAGATCCCGAGCTGCTCGCTCAGGACCGCACCGGACCACGATGCACCCGGAGTAGCACCGAGTCCACTCAGCATACGGTAGTGCCGGACCGGAATACGTGGCGCGAGGACCACGCCCTCAGAAGTCGGTAGTGCCGGACCCCGGAAGCCTCAGCACCATGTGCCGACTCGGTAGCCTACTGGTCTCGGACACACCATCAGTAGCTTGGCCTGGCCCGCTCGCACGTCCACCGCAGGAACACGCCGCAAGGCCTCGCCTGGGACACCCGTTCGCCACAGGAAACGCCAGGCTCGTCCCGGCTGGTCTGATGGGCCCCAGCTCGCGGATCGAACGAGCTGCTTCTTGCTTGATCGCTGGCCACGCACGCTCTGTCGTCGCCGTTCTGAAGCTCACGCGCTTCACGTTGGCTTCTCTCACGTGCACTCCGTCGTCTTCTTCAGTTTCGTTTTCGCTTCTTAATACACCTCCTTACTACAGTCAGACAACTGCGGGTCCATGCGCCCGACGCTTACTTTTAGAAATCGGTTCACTCTTTCCTTTGAAGAAAAAAAGTTAGGTCCACTTCACTCCCCAAGTCATCCAACACGTCTTTCGTAGATAAGCTACTTGTTAACGATCTCGGTCACGGCCGCGAACTTGCGAAATATAATACTACTGCACTTCGTGTTCGGCTCTCGGCACCTGTCTACGCTATGCAAGTTTGCCGAGCGCGACTTCCTATGCGTAGCCTCAGAGCAGTCGAGCGCTCGCGTGAAAAATGATTTCAGTACCTTTGACTCGAGCCCTACACCTTGGGCTACGCAAACACTGCAAAAACGTGCAACCTTTCGACGATGACGGCAATTCATCACCGGCAAGGTTTCTGGGGATTGTTTACCAACGTGTCGGATCTGCCGTAGAGTGCCCCCGCCGTCGCGATTTGCGTCTTACAATTCGCCCCCCCCCCCTCCCCCCCCACACACACACTACATGCAAGGGCTGAGGCTCCCGCTGCACTAGACGTGAAGCTCTCGCCTCTCTAACTTACGGCTCGGATTACCGTGTCCCCCGCAAAACTTTTCGAGCCCCGGGCGCTATTCTCCTTAATTAAAAAAGTTCGGTCAGTGCCCTTCCTTCCTCCAAGTCTGATTCCGCCGCTTCGCGGGAATGCTGTCCCGAAATTGAAGGTGCTCCTTGACGAGTTCAAGCGGCGCCCTCGTCTAGCACGCATTAAATTCCCACCCGTAAAAATCGAGCTGTCCCCCTGATGTGGGTGAACTCGGCGGTAATTGGCGCTTCGGTAAATCTCGCTCCGTTAAAAAAAAAAGAAAAGAGGCTTCACAATTGCCAGGCTGCTTGTACTGCCTCACTTCGGGAGCATGCAAACAGAGACAAAGGAGTGAGCGAATTCAAGACTCAAACGCGGAAGGTAGCTACCTAAAATAAAGACACTGAACTCTATATTAGCGGCTTTGTATTCTACAGCTGACTTCCATATAAGGGCATCGCGTGGAGCACTGGAAACGCGAACACAGGCAGCCCCGCCAAGTCCCATGAATACGTAATGAAGATTAATGCCGAAAACTAGTTTTCCGCTTCTGGCCTGGCGACATACCCAGCGCGCCCGCCTGTCTTGCAAGAACTTTGGCGCGGCCGCTACTCGTCGCCGATAGAAGTACAGAAACGAAAACTTCAAGGTATTCAATGCCAGTGAAGCGATTCTCCAAGAACAGCGCCGACTCAGACGTCAAACGAAAGTGAGAGACGTACAACTTAGAAAACTGCTAGCAAGAGCGGAAGTTAAAATTCGAATGTAAGCAAAGCCTCAGCCTCAGGTGTTGCACGAAACTTCCTTTTTCTCCTCGGAGAGCGACTGTACCGCCTCGCTACACGCGCGCGCGGCGCGCGCCAGCTGGCATTGTTGGCGGTGCGAAAGAAAGCGAAGCAGCGTCTCCTTTCTAATTCGAGTCATGGACTGAGGAGGGGGCAAAAAGGTGCAGTCCCGTTACCGGAATACTGATTGAACTCCCCGCGCCGTATCTCCAGCAAGAAGGATGGCATGCCGAGGCCGCGTTTCCGGCATTGCTAGCACTTCTTGCCGCGCCGCCCCCGCCGAATGGCTCGGTTCCCTGCGCTGCTGCTCTCTCCGTTCTGCTTCTGAAGCCGCATCCTATCTTTCCGTTGCGGCGTCAACGGTGTTTGTTTCGAATAGCGAAGGGCCTCGATTGCAGAACCCCAGATTATCACTTGCACCCCAACGATTCCCCCTTCTTCCACAGGGCCGCGGCACCTGCCTTCGCTGCCTCGGCTTGTAATCTCTCGGCTCATTATCACACCCGAGAGGCGTCGCCACTTGCGTCTCCCCTATAGACAGCTGCCTTCCCGCCAAAAGCTTCTTTGTCTCACTTCGTGTGTGTGTGTGTTTTCTTTTTTTCTGGAAACGTCTCGCGCCAATCTTGCAAGTTATCTTCTAGCCTGCTATTGCGCTCTTTGTTTATTTTTTCTTGCTCACGTTTATTTTTCCGGCCATGATGCACAAAGACGGATGAGCTCCAGCTCACTTACTTACTGATGGTAAGCTGACACGCGTTCTTCCCCTATGGTATATGATCGATCGCAGGGTAAAAAAAAATGAAGCAAAATGTCTGCCACAGGCACTAACAAGAGATTGACAATAATTCAAGGCGGCGGTGCATTTACAACTTGTAGTCATGCAGACCAGCACATACAACTGGCATACTTGCATGCGCAAGCTAGTTAAAGTATAAACAAAGTGGTAGCTGCCGGTGATGAATTTTCTGTCGGTCGGGTCATGACATTTATCGTACATGAGGCGATACGACCGCTCTTGTAGGGCGATAGGCTACCGCACCTGGGTGCCTTAATCGAGTTAAAGTTCAGTTAAATGCCAACCATGATACAAAGGAGTCATTTATCGATATCGGTGCAGACTATTTTTCCCTGGCTCGAGTCTTCTTTTATTAATATTTTAGATATCGCTGTTTGGTCAAGATAGCTCTTCAGGGCGGTTCTGAGAACGAACAACTTTGTGAGTGGGGTCGAATAACTTTGGTTTTTGAAATACTACATGCACACAAACTTAGGTATACCGTACTCTCAACAGTCGAGCGCCTCCATTTTATCGCTGTGCTTGGAAATAATGGAATTTAACAACGCTTCGGTAAGTGCGTTGCTAGTAGCCGCTAACAATTGAGCTTCAAATGAAGTACAATATATTCGAGATACGGAATCTTACAGCGATCAGCAAAGCGCGTAGTGGGATAGTGGAACATTCAGGTTTTGTGGTGATGTTTTTGTAGCGACGCCGCTATAAAAGCGGTCATGTTAAATTGGCTCACGGCAGACTTGGATGCCAAGTTTGCAGACGCGCACTTAAACCGTGAGACCTCTGCTTTGAAATGTATAGCTGTAATAAGGACATCCTAACACCGGCGATACGCGGCCACTTTTTGTCGGGATCGGTTCAGATACGGATATAATTTCTTGAACGCACTTGCATCAGTTGGATCACCGAAAAGTTTGTTTTAATGTCCCTATAGCGTACGTTAAGATGCCTGGCTTCTTCATGCATCTCTTCCATAGTTTCTGCGGTTAGCACGTACGCAGACGCCCCACAACTTCACTTCTGTCTGTCTTTTAAATTTGTGATATGTGTTTCGTCTTTAACACATCCCTAATTATTGTCTGTTCTAAACGACTACTTAGTCCCATTTCAAGGAATGCCTACTACAGGAACACAAATAGATATATTCGTTTTATACAAACGCACAGAAACTTTAGTTCAAATTTTTACCGCCAGAGGACAAATGAAGCATAAACGCTACACAGCGCATCGCTCCAATCTCCCTTCTATCTTTTCATGCTCCACCCATCCCGTCATGAGCGTAGCGTCAAGTGACTGATTCATAGCACTCTAAGGCATCTTTTACGGCGCTCGAGCAATCACAAGAACGAGGTCATTCCATTGCAAACGCCGCGTACGTACTTCCGCGCGCGCGCGCACACACACACACACGCACACGCACACACACACACACACACACACACACACACACACACACACACACACACACACACACACACACACACACACACACACACACACACACACACACACACACTACACACACACAGCCTCTGAAGCCCGGAGGAAGCTCCAACCAGAGGCGGGACGCAAACACTGGCTGCTGCTGCTGATTCTCGCTAGCAAGCAGCGAGTGTTTTCCGATGCGAAAACGACCGCTTTCTCTGCTGTCCATCTTCCTTGCCGAGTTAATAACAGCCTTCGGCAGACTACTCCCTCCCATTGATTCCGCGAGACGCCGATGAAAGAGCAGCCGCAGGAGGAGCAAACGGCGAGGTGCCGGGCGGCAGCAAAGCCAGCGAGGAAGAAGATAGCAAGTAGAGAAAGCGGCGGCAGGAGAAGGTGCCTTCGCGTGACGACGAGAGATATCTGCGCGCGGAGATCCACCACCACCAACGGCGGCTAAAGGCGAGGCTAACGAGAGAGAATCACCTTCCAATTAGCCTCGTAATGTTCCGTAATTTGCGGGTTGCCGCTTTCTCTTCTTTCTTCGCGGCCTCGGTGTGGCGATAACGAGAGCACGTCGGCCCCAACATCAACTTGGGCCGGGCTTAAGGAAGAGAGAGCGCGCGCGAAAAGCACGCGAGAGGGTCGTGCCAATCGCCTCATTTTCCGCGTTCGATCCTTTTTACCGGCGCGCGCGGGGGGGCAAAGGAAGGCCTTCGGCCTCTCATCGCGCCCCCAACGGCGTATCGTAAAGGAAGGCGTTTTGACGGGAAGAATGGGCCGTCAGCGCTGATTGGTGTTGACGGCGCTGTTGTAAACAGTGTCGGGGCGACATTCGAAACGGGACGAGTGTCTGGTTGACATCCGTGTACAGTTATTACCCTCTTCTTCCCACCTTCTCATGCATATAATTACAAAGCGAAACGCGTAGAATATTCGCGTGCGTCGCTGGTGCAAAATGCTTTTCATGCGCTGGTGCGGTTCTTGAAGTTCAGCAGCCTCGGTTACGGTTCATAGTGAACGTGTGAGCCCTCCAGTTTGCACGCAGCGTCAACTCCCTCCCTTGTCTCTCCTGCGTAGTTTGGGAAACCAAATGCTTCTCATGTTCACTTTCCTGCTTTCTTCTCTTTCGTTCTTCTCCCTGCTGCCACACTGCAGAAAGCTTACAGACGTGTATATATTTCTTAAATCAACTTCTAAATAATTAACACACAAATCATTCTTTATCCCAAATATGGCATAACGTTGTATGTTTTGTTGTTGTTGATATTCGGTCTCCATATGGCTACAAAGAAAAAGATGAACAGGTTGTTCTGATATTCATTTAAGTAGAACTGTGTTTGGGCGTTACAGTGACTTCTTACTGCTGCCCCTTCTGACAGCCAGCCCTCGGGAACTTTTGTTCCAAAGATGTAACTTGCAGTGAACAATCTCGCAGAGAATTTATCACGGGTTGAGTGAGCAAAACCAATCCATACTAATCACTAAAGCATCTCAATCTGAGCACGAGGTGCTGATGAAATAATGCATATCGGTTTAATAAATATTGTTTTCGAGAGAGCGGGCAGCTTGACATTGTACATATTTAAGCAAACAGTTCAGAATCATGACGACCATATAGATGCGCGTGCTAGGCACGTACACAAAATGCACGGGGTCCACTGATTCTAACAGTTCATTTCCTCGTATACGTTGCTACATTGTAAAATACAGACCCCAGCATAATTCCAGCTTATCGCTGCTCATTACGAGGAAAATATAACTGCTTGACAACCTATTAGGCATATAGCGTTTATGCTTCTATTTCGTCGCTAATTACCATTTATATCCTTCTTTCTATATACTTTGTTATACATTAGTTGATAACTGACGTCCAACACACACAGAGGAGATAATAAAACAATGTGATGGTGTCACTGTTTCATTTGAATATGCCGAAGCTGAATACACGAATGTCAACAGCAAAAAGAACAACAATACATAGTAATGCGTAGTAGAAACCATCCAACTGATAGGAAGACAGAATACTATACTGTAACATTTGCCTCAAGTGTTACTTTATGCGAAAATACTGTTTCGCTCGCATTTCTCGCCAAGTTCTATACGAACGAAATAAAAAAAAGATCAGCAAATGGATGGTGTCATACGTGGCCGTTATCTCGCCCTGGGCGACGGCGCTTTTCGTTGGGACACTTCCTCCCTTAGGCGGGGCTTTATCGGTTCCAAAACACGCCAGCGAATGACCGCCTTAATAATCGCAGATGGCGTGAGCCGCTGGAAGGGGAGAATTGTGGGAAAAGGACACAGTACTCAAGGGGGACCTCATTCCGTGTTATCGCTTGCTTTTCCGGCCACACGCCGTGTCCGTGAAATATTGTTATCCGTATTGTAGTTCCCTCTCGCTCTCTGCACGTCCCCTGCAAAGGCAGCTGTCACGACTTAGTTCGACAATGTTGTGCTTAAGTAATCCTCACACGAACTGTGCGTGTTTCTGTGGATATTTTTGCAGATATCTTCTTAAACCGCTGATAACACTGAATACCTTGAAAACATGACAAAGCTTGATTATATCGTCTTTTGCGCGTTACAAGAATACGAACGAAGATAAATTTCTGTAATATGCTTTTACCAATAAATTCGGTTATTTTAAACTGTATTCCAGTATTGTTCTGCCAGGCCTAGTTGTTCACGATAGAAAAGCGGACATTCAGAAGGAAATGAGCAAAGAAAAAAAAAGAAGATTTTAAAACATTACGATATGACATTTCATATAGTCTTAGGGCAAGAAAAGTGTGTCATATTACATATTTCTGCGTCACAAATATTCGTGCAGAACCTTCATTGGCGGGTTTTTAGGAAATCAAGTGAATTAATGATCTGCATAATGTACTGAGAGCTCAAGAAGTGTCTTCCGTGCGAAATTTTCCACGCATGCTGTTCCACCATCAATATTCCGTCCCATGTTTTGTTTCAGAATACTTGCTGTCAGAGCAGAAATATATAACAACAGAATGCCTTCATTTTATTTTGCAGCCACAATTTTACAGCTGCCTCAATGCCTTCCATTGACACCCATTTGAAGGTACAGCGTAGACAAGAGTGCACATCTGATAAGTTTTTTGAGAAGAGCATAATACGAGTGTTTGTCAAGAACACGCCCTCCATTTTACTTTGGGTTTATGTCAGAAAATTATTATGCCATTGCTCTCGCAACTCTCGCAAGTAACAGAAATTGCTCTAAATTGTTGAAGTGCTCTCAGGCCATTGCAGACAGAAAGAAACCGTGGTGTCATCCCGGGCGCGAACAACATTTTCCTGTCATATTGAGAGTTATCTAAACATAGGCGGGTTAGTCTCGAAGTGTTTGAAAAAGGTAATAGGCATAACTTTTAAAAGCTACGTCTATCAGAGACAGTATTGGGTTTCTCTATAAAAAGATTCGCCTGCCTGCACACTTTTCAGGCCTCCACCGAAAGCTAAGTTACGCAAGCGTTTTTACATTCTTTTCCTCATTAAGATATGGTCACTAGAGTCGTCAACCCAGCACGTGATCTCTTGCAGTGGCATAATGAACTAGATATAGTAGAGCAGCGTGGTTCATGCAAGCAAATCACGTTTGCAGGAGCAGCACGCATTGACGCAATGATCTTAACGGTGCTTCGAATGAGCGTCATGAGCTCATTCGAAGAATCGACAGAAGAAAAAAAATTCGGCAGATCCCACGTACCGTGGGAATCGATGTTATGCGAAGCATGCGCAGGGAGGTGACTGTGTCGCAATTTTTCACATTGAGCGAAACGTTACGGAATGACGCTAGAGAAATGTGCAAATGGTATACACAGATATTTTAAAGAGTCGAACATGTATGACATAACTAGTTGTTTATAGTAGCTTAACGATGCCGAAAGAAACATAGGTGTTACCAACGCCAAACGCAGTAACCTGATATGTAGTGCTTCTATTCTTCAATACTGAATAGCGCGAATTCGAATAGGGCAATGAAGGGACACAGATGCACAGGACAGGCGCTACTCACAACTAAGCTTTATTCAGAAAGGTTTCCCTAGATATATACACAGCCGAGTGGCACGCGCAGGCGTACTGGACGTACGTTACAGTCACAGTTGCAGTTGTTAGAGTTGCGTTACAGTTGTTATGCTTATACTTCTCGGTTATGACGGAGAACGCACGCACGTTTCACGAACCCATGTGCATATGTGGAAGGGGTTCTTGGCAGTTCTTCAATAAGGTCGTCATCACCGTGATCAGTGAGCACCAGCAGCTGGACAGGACTTGTCGGATCCGTTCGTGATCGCGGCTACGAACCGTCTAAGTGTAGTGAAGTGCAAGGTATAGTAGAGCTGGTGGAAGCCGCGAATGGCTTTTACGAAGAAATGATGTATGATGCCTTCTGTCCTGGACGTGGCACCGAGGTCTTGGGACGCCCTGTCCAAATCCAAGCCGTCTTTCATGCCGTCTAAGAACTAGGCGTTGTTGGGTTTTGATAAATCAACGCTGAAGTCACCAGTGATCATGATGGACACGGTCCTCTCGGCAGAGTTACTGTAGGAAGCATTGACCCCAGTTTTTGTGTAATCCACGCGGTCGACGTTGTGGACGACGTGGACGAGTGGATGGTAGGCCAGAGTCTTCCAGGGGTGCTCTGTCTTCAGCTCCCTAACTTTCCTTGCGTCGGCCGCTGTGGTGTAGTGGTTATGGTGCTCGGCTGCTGACCCGAAGGTCGCGGGTTCGATCCCGGCCGCGGCAGTCCCATTTCAACGGAGGCGAAATGCTAGAGGCCCGTGTACTGTGCGATGTCAGTGCACGTTAAAGAATACCAGATGGCTCAAATTGCAGGAGCCCTTCACTATGGCGTCTCTCTTTTATTATCACTTTCCGTGTCAATGTGTATGTTCGCGGTTACTGCGTTGACTGAGAGACTGTTATCACCTGTGGCACATACCTGCATAACAATAACTCTGGTATACGGATATGTGTCACACGTAACTGAGGGAAAGGATTTCATGACGTACGCGACAGGTATTTTGCGTTATTCATATCATCACCAGTGAATCGTGTTCGTCATACACTGATCCTCTGCTGTGCCAAGTTCGGCATATTACAAGTTATGGAGACGACCAGGAGAGCGCCCAGACGTAGGCGGCTAGATAGATAGATAGATAGAAACGCCCAAAGTGTCTCAGGTTCGTTAAGAAATGCTTCGCATTTATAATCTGACGGGACATTACGCTGCACGTGCCCTCGCCTTGACGACTGCCACCGTCTATCCCGTACAGTATCCGATCATCTGTACGAAAGATCATCTTTTATGGGTGGCGAAATCCGTCAGACCATGACGCAAGCCCAGAAGCTCATTACGGCAAATCTTGAAATCGACAGAGCTCCGTGAGCAATTGTATCCTCCGAGTGCATTCGCGGCCGAATGCACAGTCGCTGTTCTTTTTCTGATCCCTTAAATCCTTGCATTGCGGAATTCCGTCTCTTTTATTCCCGTTCTTTGTCACTTGACTGACTTGTGCAACTGCAGAAAGGTTGAGCTATTCAAAATACACAACGCTTCGCACTTCTTTTTACTTTTATGAATTTCTTTTCCTCCCTAGAAGAGGTTACACAAGCAGAGTTAAGTTGAGCAAATCAAACGATGGGAAGTCCAGCACTTGGAGATAAAAAACATTTACGATCCACATGCGTACTGTTGCTGTTCTACAGCAGAGCTGCTATACTCGAGGTTTGCCGTGTGCCGTAGATAGAAAATTATCATCATCATGAACCGGCACCCGCTCTCTGCGTCTTCTGTTTCATCATCGCCCTCTTCTTCCTCTTCTGCTTCGCCCCCACAACATGTCCGCCGATTGTCCGGCGTGGGATGCAATAACCATGATGGGCGACAGAACGAGTACAGAGATAGAGAAAGAAAGAGCAAGAGAAATAAAGAGAAAGAGAGAAATTCTTGGCGAAGCAGGACTCAGATCCGCGTCCCCGCGATCCGAAGGCGAGTGCCGTAACCACTCGGCTATCCAGGCACGCTAGCAGCGCATAGCATTTTATAGCAGCATTGTATACTAGCCTTGCATAGTATAGCATAGCAAGGGGATGGGAAAAGGAAGTAAGGGGGAAGAGGAGGAAAAGGGGGAGGGCAGAACGAGTAAAGAGAGAGAAAGAGAAAAAGTGACACAGATAGGAAGAAAGGGAAGCAAAAGAGGAAAGATAGAAGGCGAGAGAACGACTACAGAGAGAGACTGAGAGAGAGAGAGAGAGAGAGAAAGGCATAGAAAGAAAGATAAAGAGAAAATATAGAGAAAGAAAGAGAGAAAGACAGACAAAGAAACAGACAGAGATACAAAGAGGTAGAAAGAAACAGACAAAGTATAGAAAAAAAAAAGAGAGCTATCATAGCCATTTATAGTATACTATAGCATGGGTAGAAAAGAGAGAGGTGAGAGGGTAAAAGCCTAGCCAAGCCAGGACCTGCTAGGTGCCCACTAGCTTTGCTATGACCCAGCCTTGCGCAACTTAGTTATGCTGTGCTTATCTGATGATTATTATTTTTTTGGCTATTCATCACACGTCGTACAACGGCCCTCTAGTCCTGAATAAAACAGGGGGAGTAAGGACTGTTCATTTCTTTTGAAGCCTCGCTACTTATTGCATCCTTCTTCATATGAAAATATTGTCTAAGCAGTCCATTAAAAAACTTTTCTCTCCAAGTTTTCCAGTGTGATTTATACTTACGATATTTTGTAAGTTTAATACTTCTTTCTTCACACTAATGTCGCCTAGCGTGTTTGCTTAATCGCACTTATTTCAACACGCGCAAAATCCAGTGCTGACGTGAGGAAAAAGAGCCCTTTCTATCACTGCCCACAGCGTAACAACCGAATTGCTATCATTATGCACTGACCATACTAGCTGGCAATAACTTCTTTGGTTTACGTACAAATGATCATGCAGTGCCCTACATTTCCCGACGTACTTCGTTCATTCTTCGTCATAATGGCCATTGCTAGGGAATACTTATTTTTTTTTGTTGTTGTCGACGCATAGTCGGCACTGTAGACGATACAACAACTACAACAACGAAGTTTTCGTCAACGTATCGTCCACAGCATTTTCTAAATATATAAATAATTGTACAAATAAACGAAGTACCGTCTCATGGTTTACTCCGGGAAATATAAAATTTTCTCGCACCAACCTCCACAGACCATAATAGACAATGTACCTGGAGCACTTTAAAATGAAATGTAGCATCAATGAAAACAATTGTGACAGGCCCTTCAACAACACAACAATCTACGAAGCTTTCGCTTTCGTTATTTTCTGCTGCATCGTGTATGTACGCGTTATATAGAAGCATCTTAGCGAATTTTAAGTTGCAGTGAAGAAGAGAGTAAACGTTTGGCCTAGATGTGCGAGATATTCACATTGCAACAGGCACTGAAATGTCTTAGCCCCTTCTGCATATGATCTTCTCGGCCGTGCTCCACCAACGTTGTGTGTTCACTTGAATTTGTGACGCTAAATTTAATAAGCGTTATACACATGAAGTTCTTCTATACTACGACAGAAGCATTCGCAGTGGTAAACCTTTGAGTAAGCTGCTTGACGCACGCAAGCACAAATTTGTTATGCTCGCAGTCGCATTTATAGCTCCTCGCGGTGGCCCCTACATACCAATATATCTTTGCAGCGCTCCTTTGTATTTTTTTATTATTCATTATTATATATATATTTTTTTATCGCAGAGCGTTCGACGTCACGCTCGCGATCAATACACGCTTTTCAAAGCGACAGCATGGCAGCGGCACCTATCGTAGGCGAAGCGAACTGGTGTGGTGCAAACGCCTTCGCCGTCTGCTGTGTGGCGTTGCTTTGACATACTGCATGAAAACTTGCATTCACTTTATTAATCCCAATATATTTTACAGGCAAACAGGAAATAAATAGGTCTACTTCTGGCCTGTACACAGGCATTCAGTTGTCTGCTGCTTATTATTTTGAAGTGTGTTCCGCCCACTATCAGAACTCAGAAATAACTCCGCTCTGCTGTGTTTACTATTCCGAAGTCGCGGTTTTCAGAAGTTGGCTGTTGATAGGGTTGTTACGTGGGGACTACTAGTTATCAACTAATATTTTTTTTCTTTATCGCGGAACGTTTCTAATGACTTCGTTTAAAGTGCAGAGGCCATATGTAACGCCGTATGTCCTTCCTGGCGTAGAGTAGGTGGCGTTTTAAGAATGCTCGATTTGCCACTTGCTCGACAGAGGGACCTACGGGTCTGGTTTTTGTCGTGCACGGGCTCTCCGCGGTTGCAGCACCTGTCACCCATTTTTTTTTCGAAGTTTATTTTTGTGCTCGACATAATCATGTCAGCACTGGTCCAGGCCTGGGAAATGTGTTTAGCTTCGGTATTTTTTTTTTAATTTGCAAATTAAAAGCGCTACTGAATGGTTCGGTCAAAAAATACCGGTGAATATTCGGACATGTTTCGTACCAATGATCTTCAGCGCGAATTTCGAACTGACAAACAGTGTAATGGAATTATTCACTGGAGAAGTTTGAGAAACAAAGGCACCATTTTGCATATGTAGGTATAAGCTTCCTTGGCAAGATTTATTAATAAACAAATGGGCGCGGCAGTACAAAACTAGAGCACGGAATGGAGAGAAGCCTATGCGCTACTTGTCTTTGTAATTCTAGTTAAGTAGCTATGTTATTGCTCAATAGTCCAATCATCAGTAAAGAATAATACTATTTAGGGTGGAGCTTTTGTATCTCCTAATTTTAAAGCAAATCACGTAACTTTAAATCCTCAGCAACTCCTAATTTTGAAGCAATTCTTTCTCTTCTTTTTTTCTTGGGGGGGGGGGGGATGTGCTAGGGGGAGAGGTGAAACAAAATAAACAAGCAAAATGACAACATCACCACCAGCTTTACCTCTCAGCAAATGCTCAGATGCCAGCGCCGGCCACTGTCACAGGTCAGCAGACAGTCTATTTTAAGACATCCGCTTCTGGCCTGCCCATTAGCGACCCAACATACTTCTGATGGCTCCGGAATCTTCTGCTCGTCTCGTCTAAACAGCCGCCTAGCACAGCCAAAAAAATGAAGCCCGGTCATCATATATATTTCGGTCTCACCGGCACCTGTGGCTCATTGGCCCAGCTAAGCTGCTTTGCTCGCTGCCCGTAATGGTGAAGTGTTAAGCCAGGCGCGCCACCATTAACGATAAAGGCAAAAACTGAGTTGAACACCTTCAAGCTTTGGGTAAACGTGGCGTGGTAGGGGTCAGTGTGAGGTCATCTGGCGCAGCGGCTACAGTAAATCTTACGCTCCTCGAGGAGAAGCTGTCTTACAAGGCTGCTGCACGCCTTTGTTTATTAGCCGATGCACGCAAGTAAGTAATCGCCGAAACATGGCAACATGTAATACGCTTTTCAACAAGGACGCTTTGTGCCCCACAGTAATGGTCGCCGGATTTAGCGCTGTGAGCAGTGGTCAATAGCACCCGCTTTACATCACTTTTGTCTATGAATAGGTACTTGGCACTTCTGGACATACAAGATATATTTTTGCAAGAATCATTAGTCGCTGAAGTGGTAAAGAAATCAGTGTATATAGCAAGCGAGCTGTCACTGCACTGTCTCGAAAGTGAGTGCCATACACTGAAACGAAAAAAAAAGACAGAGTTCTAGCTTTCTCCGTGTGTTCTTTTTATTAGCGGCAGTAGTTTATCAAATGGACAATAACAAGAATAGGTGCCACCCGTTGCATTATATCGTTGTATAGAATATCATTAGTTATGTGCAGCACAGCGGTGTTGAAGAGGGAGCCCTCAGATTTAAGAAAGATTTAATAATCGGAACGTTCGCGTCGATCTGGTTTCTCCGAGTTTTAAGAGAAGGCTTCTAGCATTTGTCTATATATATTGCATCCTCCAAAAAAAAAGGATTGGAATAATATAGCAAAGTGCTCAGTAGCAATTAAGGAAACACGGATATCTAGCAAACATTCCTTTTACTTTTTGTCTTATTTATTTTATTTTTTTATTTATTACATACTGCAGACCCTTAGGTCCAAGCAGGTGGGCAGTTTCAATACGACAAGGTTGATACAGAAGTGACATAACAATTTGTTTAGGGTTGTTGTGAGGTACAGACATGGAAAAACTATTTCATAAATAATGCGAATAACGGCGTACTGAAGAAAAGAAAGGATAACACATGGCAATACTACACAATATTTGCAATTACAGATGGAATAAACACAATAATAAATACATAAACACAATAACATATAGAAAACGACTCATATGTTTTCGCTATTGAGGGCAAAAAATGCAAAAATGCACTGCAATCCGAATATGTGGAAACTGAAATGGTGAGACAATGAAATTTTTCGTGTGGAAGGATCGGTGAATGTGAAGAAGGAATTAATACTTAGAGGATGCCTGAGTTATTTCGTTCCAATCTGTGACCGTGCGTGGAAAATACGAGTATTTATAAGCGTCTGTTTTGCAAAAATAAGGTTTCAATGATTTGGCGTGATGATGCCTTGTGGGTCTGGTTGATAGGGGTGTCAGATACGGAGATGGGTCAATGGCAAGTTTGCGGTTGAGAAGAAGAGAGCTGAGCAATGCTGAGCAATGTACACTAGCTGAGCAATGTACAGAGCTCAATGAATGAGACGCTTTTATACAGAGCTGTTTAACGCGCCTGTTCTCCTTTGTGTCGTTCTTAGCTCGAGTCATAATGGCGTAACAGTGACCCGTACACTTACATCAGACAACATCATCTTTATTGGTTAGATTCAAAGCAGCTCGACGTGGTTGTCCTCAGCAATGGCGCATACCGGTTGTTATACTTGGTGTTGTCATGTTATGCGCAATTCCGTGAGCACTTTACATTACTGAATGATAGCTATGGGCCTTTTTTTTCAGTAAAATTAAACCTGTTTTGCATTCAGAATAGCCAGTTCAATATGGAGTCTTGCCTGTTACGCCGAAATGTCCTTCTATGTTATTGGGCATAATGGCACAATAGCGACAGGCTATTCTAACTGCATGTTAGACTTATTCGTTTTCTCCTGAAGATTAAAAATGTCATCTACAGTAAGGACTAAGAAAGTGCATGTAAATGTAAACCGACAAACGTTCCTAAGAAAAAGAACTTGGAGGACGTTTGAGCTTCGCCTTCAACAGTAGAACGCGATAGCGCAAACAGGCCCCATGCCCATCGCCTTCTCGATTGCTAGCCTCGCTTCGGTTCTCGGTGGAGAACTAAACCGTGCCGCAAGGAATCGAACGTCTGTGCGCGTAACATTGGCCGTTTCAAACAATCCTAGAATGGCTACTGCAAGTACAGTTGCGCAGTGGCCACTATACGCCATAATTCTTCCTTTTTAGAATCAGCGAAGGGCCCACTACGAGTCCATAAGGCAACACGCGAACCTACGCAGCTGCTCACTTTGTCGATGCTTTTGCGGATGACGATAATTAAAGATATCTGAGCGCTTTGTAATGGGTGGACCTTTAAAACACCCACTATCGTTGCGCAATTCACATGTCTTGACGCCTGGCGTGATTCTACGCTTCTGCCACTCAACATGCGTGAAGAAGACTCTTCCCACTACATGACATTCATATAGTGTTTTTTTTGCGAAACAGTATCAAGTAATTGTGTGGCTCTGTGGTAGAACACCTGCTTGCCACGTAGAATGCCTGGGCTTGATTCTCACTCGAACCAAAGATTTTCAGTATTTATTTTATTAGCATCTTTCTCAATTTTTCGGTCACGGACAACGCTGATTTTTCGCTCACAACTAAGGACGCCGACAACGGAATTCTTTAACGCTGTCGCGTTAATATTCCTAAATTGCCGATGCTGAAAGTTTCGCTAAGCGTGAAAGACGCGTATTCAAAACCCTCAGACACCCATGCAATGCCTCAGTGCCTCAAAGTATTGCTCTATACCGATTTCGGCTACCTGTTTGCATTATCGACCAAGATCTCTTGCTACTTCGGCACTCTTGAGCCTCAGTCGCCTTGATTTGGGCATAGCCTTATTTTCGCGCTTTTTCCGTGCGCCTGCCCGCGGTAAACATCTAGAAGCGACACCCCAGGGCACGCGTGAAAGCTTATCACATCGACGTCGCTATATATAGTGTACAGTTTGACACACAGCCTATTCAATCTGATCATGCTTATATGAATGCAGCATATTTTGCGAGACTGCGCAATGATGTTTGCATTTTGTCACCTGTCATAGCACTATACACAGCACACCTATAGAAGGCGTGATGAGATTCCACCTTTTCGTAGACTGCACGAAGTAGAGAGTGAATGGTGTGACTACATTTCCGAGTGCATGCGTGAACAATTTCGCTAAGTACCGTTGAAATGCATACCAGGGTATTGCGCAGCTGTATCGACTGGACAACGTCCTATTCAAAGGCAACATTATTAACAATCCCGCCACGGTTGTTAGCTACACTGTCCTGAAGAACTACGTGCTAATTTTGACCAAGGCGCCGCCGAGGAGATACAGTGGTTGCGGTGCTCGGCTGCTGACCCGAAAGTCACGGGTTCGATCCCGGCCGCGGCGGTCGCATTTCGATGGAGGGGGAATGCTAGAGGCCCTTGTACTTAGATGTAGGTGAGCGTCAAAGAACCCAGGGTGGTCGAAATTTCTAGAGCCCTCCTCTACGGCGTGCCTCATAATCATATCGTCGCTTCGCCTCGTAAAACCTCGGACATTATTATTAAGTTTGACCAGGGGGACCCAGTTACGTGCACGTAATTCAAAGAACACGGGTCTAAAGGCCACATCAAGGGCTCGTTCGATTGACTCGTGCGATTAACCTTTGACTTCGATAGCAGTTATTATTTTACTTGTTGCCGAAGAAGCAATTCCTTTTGTTTATGGCTGCCAAAACTGCGTTTTGCTATTAAACAGCACTGAATGGCAAATGCGCTTTTACGACGTTCACGCCAGGCTCGCAACGATAATCACAAACGCACTCAGCCTGCAGTGTTATTTCCTTCTCCCGAAGCAAATGTGCCCACAAAGCATGTCTACGCGTGCAGCCCAATAAAGGAGGGAAAAAGGATTAACGCTTTTGTTCGGGCCAGCTGGTGCATTCTAGAACAGTTAGCAGGACAGCTCCAAAAGACGCGGACAAAAAAGAGTGGTATAGGGAACGAACAAAAAACGGGACAAAGAAATTATTCATTCGAGTTCCGGTTCCTGCCTAGCACATATTAGTCGCAGCTGTCAAGCCTGTCAATTCTCACTGGGAAACTGAATTGCAGATGCGGTGGAAAGACTTACCGCGCAGGGTGATGTGGCCAGTCCTTTCTCTGCGGCCTGCATACAGATGTACATTTTTGTAACGGAGGCATACATAGATAAAAAGAAACGATTAAGCCAAAGCGCTATTTTCCCATTTTCCCAAGGGTATACAATGCAAGCGTGAACTGTAAAGACTGCATAGGAACTGCCCGTCTCTTTAGATGTACCAGAGCTTTATGGTTCAGGAACGAAGGTGCCAGGAGGCACATGATATGTATAATGTATACCGCTGGTGATTCTTTGTCCGAAGCACCCCCCCCCCCTTTTTTTCTTTCAACGAAAAACAAAGACAAAAGAAAGCACTGCAACAGGCAAACGGAAAACGTACGTGCATTGAAAGACCCTTACGAAAAGAATAATACCGTAAATTACCAGCCGTTTCGTATTAGTTCACAAGGTGTCTAATATTTATGCTTCTAACATTCTGAAGAAAAAAATCAGCGTACGTGCGAAAATCTTTTCAATATAGTACCTATATCCGCAGATCGTTGTGTGCGTGTGCGTGCGTGCGTGTGTGTGAAAACGACCATAATATTTGCCCAGTTGTGCGGCCTCGACAGGCCAGCGACGATGGTGGTGGCTGTGCGACGAACGCTTTTAACTAGCGGCAACACAAGCGATAACCGCTGCATCTGCTGATCGCTGTCATGAAGCGGCGCGAGGGAAGCATGCCATTTGTACGCGGAACGTTAGGGAGCACTAGAATCACGGCGCGCATAGATGCACAAGCGAGCACGTCACGTGGTATTTTTTTTGTATTTCGCGGACATCTGTTGTAAGCAGATAAACACTAATACTACATTGATAGAAAGTTAGAAACTGTCTAATCGTACGTTTTGCAAACCAATGTACAACTTTCTCATCGTCATTTTTTGCCCAGCTTTGTTGTTTCAGAAGTTGCGTAATTAAAGTGGCCTAATTAAGCAATTAGTCAGGACACAAACAATAACCTGACGTATTCCAGGCAACAGTCAGCAACATGCATTTGGTCGTGTCTTCACTGAGTGGATCGGCCTATTTTTAAACTCTCGCTAAAGATAGCTGGGGCACCCTGTATATGTGCGTAATTTCACGTTTGTTAGATCCGGTGATCATTAAGTAATAAAAAATCCAGGCGCACGCACGAAAGCAAATTTACATTTATTCCACGTTTCGACCGGGGACCGGTCGTTTTCATGTCTTCATATATATATATATATATATATATATATATATATATATATATATATATATATATATATATATATATATATAGCCCAGTTATATATACGAAAGTGAAAGTCGCCGCTGCTCTCTGCTTACCCGTATTCCTTTAAAAAGAGCTGTTTCAAGAACTTGCAGCAGCACATGGGAAAGCTAATTACGGGCCCTATTCAACGTTTCTGTAAACCGCTAAGATCTCGCAAATTACGTGATACCTGAGAGAAACTGTAGCTGTGTAAACGCAGCCGTTATGAGTCTTTTTTCAACTAGGTCGAGAACATTGCTCCGTGGCCTTCTAATGATAGCTTTGATGTTGAAACGCACAGGCTTCTTCGTAAGGCTCCTGTTACTCCGGCCTAACTAGTCGCTAATTACCTTCGCTCAGCCTACAGAAACCTACAGCATTAGATATGTTTGTGCTCATGTGGGATTATGATGTGTATAGATTTTTTCTCGGTTCTTTAGTGCGATATCGTCAATAAATGGGGCTTTGTGGGCGTCGTTTGATAAAAAAAAGTCCGGCAGATCCCACGCACTGTGGGAATCGATGTAATGCGAAGCAGCCAGCAGAGTGCTCCATACATAGCCTTGTTTCTCTTTGACGAAAGTGAAGTCATTCATGTCATGACATCTAGTTCACAACATATCCCATTTTGTCATGATGCATGCGTGTACAATCTTTTATAATAATGAAACTTATATTTTGGTATATACAGTGCATGACCTGCCATTTATGTTCGTCACACACGCATTTCATGTCAATTTTGGTGTGTATCCAGTTAACAAAACGGCCGGAATCGCATCAAGACAGTGCCATGTAAATCATACCGTACATGACATGTATGTTATGGTTTGCGTGTTAGGACCTGCCATGTATGTTCGTCATACAGCCACGTGACGTAATAGTAGTTTTTGTGTATTTCAGTCCAGGGAAACGTCAGCGAGCGCACCATGAGCGTGGCATGTGAATCATGCTGTACATGAAATGCATGTCTTGATTGTCGTGTCACCACCTGCCATTAGTGTTCATCATGCAGTCGAGTCCCGCAATACCAGTATTGGTGTATGTAAAGCTAGCTAAACAGCCGCGAGCGGACTATGAGCGTGGTATGTAAATAACACCCTACACAGCATGAATGTCCTGATTTTCATGTTCCCAACTGTAATTTGTGTTCGTCGTATAGTAATGTCACGCAATACCAATTTTGGGGTATATCAAGCTGGTGAAACGACCGCGAGCGCATCCTGAGCATTACATGTGAATCATACCCTACATGACATACACGTCATGATTTTCATGTTATCACCTGTCATTGATGTTCGTCATACAGTCACGTCACGAAATACCAATTTTTGTGTATGAAAGTTAGTGAAAGGACCGCCAGCGCATGAGCGGGGCATGTAAATCATGCTGTACATGAAATGCATGTCATGATTGTCATGTTACCACCTGTCATTTACGTTCCTCGTAGCGTCACGTCACGCAATACCAATTTCGGTGTATCTCAAGCTAGCGAAACGGGCACGAGAGCACCATCAGCGGGGCATTTGTGTCATGGCGACCATGACATGCATACCATGATTTTCATGTTACCACATGTAATTTATGTTCGCCATACAAAGGCCATGTCAAAGGCCATGTCATGTAAATCATGTTGTGTATGACATGCGTTTCATGATTTGCACGATAGGACCTGTTACTTATGTTTTTCATGCAATGTTGTCACGCCATACCAATATTGGTGTATATGAAGTCAACGAAACGGCCGCAAGAGCACCAATACCTTGGCATGTAAATCATACCGTTGATGACAAGTATGTCGTGATTTTCATGTTATGACCTGTCATTTGTGTTCGTCATAGAGTCATGCTATGTCATACCGATTTTGGTATACATCCCATTAACGAAGCGGTCAGGAGAGCACAGTCGTAGGCTGCTTGATAGATAGATAGATAGATAGATAGATAGATAGATAGATAGATAGATAGATAGATAGATAGATAGATAGATAGATAGATAGATAGATAGATAGATAGATAGATAGATAGATAGATAGATAGATAGATAGATAGATAGATAGATAGATAGATAGATAGATAGATAGATAGATAGATAGATAGATAGATAGATAGATAGATAGATAGATAGATAGATAGATAGATAGATAGATAGATAGATAGATAGATAGATAGATAGATAGATAGATAGATAGATAGATAGATAGATAGATAGATAGATAGATAGATAGATAGATAGATAGATAGATAGATAGATCTCAAAGTCGCAGAAGTTCGCTAAGAAGTGCTTCGCATTTAAAAAGCCACGAATGAAGGCTTTTTCTGGATCGGCCTACCGAAGGTATTGATAAATATAGTCTACAATGCTACAGAGCATTTCCCGAAGTTTCATTTGCGCTGAGCAACCGTACGGAGGGCGGACTTCGCAATTTCCGAAGTTTTGGACCTCGCGTTGCCTCGACGTTAGCTTCTTTTTTTTTTACGTTCTAAGAGAAAGCAGCGGAAAAGGAAGTGCAAAGACGTGAACCAGACGCACTTGCGGTTATTACGCTATCCGGAGGGGGGGGGGGGGCAATGGATAAATTGAAGGAATAAAGATAACACGAACGGTGGGACTTCATTGTCGAGGGCATACTGACATTACAGTTAGTCTTTGAGGTCGGCAGAAGTCGGTTTCTGAGCTTGAGGTATTGTATTGGTGGCACGAGTGCCGACTAGCACTCTTTTCTACTTTCCAGACTACCCTGTCAAACGCTGGTGCCACTTCTCCAAAGATACTGTTAAAAATAAAAAAAAAATATATGTAAAACTGTTGGAGGACGCTTGAGTTTCGCTTCAAGAGTAGAACGCGAAAGCGTAATCGGTCCCCGTTCGCATTTTCTTCTCATTCTGCAGCCTGGTTTCGCTTCTCGATGGACATCTCAAACATGCCTCAAGAAGAGGAACGTCTGTACGAGTAACATTGGTGGCCGCTTAAAACTATCCCAAAACGCCTACTGCAAGTGCACCTGCAAATGCCAGCTACGCCATAAGTCGTCTTTTGGTGAAGCAGTGAAGTACCCACTGCACGTCCGTAAGGTAACACACGAACCTACGCAGCTGCCCACTTTATTGATACTTTCGCTGCTGCTGATGATTAAATATGTCTGAGTGATTTTTAATGAGTGGGCGTTTAAACCCATCACTCGTTGTGCAACTCACATGTCTTGACGCCTGGGGCCGACTCTATACTACTGCCATGCAACATTACATGCGTTAAGGAGACTACTCGCCTTACATGACATTCGTATAGGTTTTTTTTTTTCTTTCGGAAGTGGTTCCAAGCAGTGGCGTTGCTCTGTGATAAAACACCTGCTTGCCACGCAGAAGGCCTGGGTTCGATTCCTACTCAAACCCAAGTTTCTGTTATTTATTTATTTGCATCTATCTCGCAGGACATCACATGAGAAACGTAACTGAGATCCATGAAGACATAAACGCGTCGCGGCCAGTCCTCGCCTACCTTCAGTGCGCCAGTTTACATAATTTCCAACAGAAGCATTGACGTGCTGGCCGAATGCAACAATCCACCAGGTCTCGTATTCCATCCTTACGTTGGTACGTTTTCACAAGTTGGATACAGTAATCCTTTCACTATGGTAACCTTTTAGCTTTGAACTAAGGTCATCCTTTCACTCACAGTGTTTTCATAGGGAGACATAACGTATTTTTTTAATGTTCCAGCTAGTGATGACAGTAAAAAAAAAAGTTAAACACAACGCTCAATGTTGGGGTAACCTTCTGCTAATCCGAAACAATGGCACAGACCACTTAGTACGAAGCATAATGCAAACCAAAGGTAAAGAGGTGCAGTGTCATATTCGACGGAAGCTTAAAAAGTTGCTCTGCATGACTGCCGTTAACTTGTGTTTTTTATTGCATCAGAAGGCTACAAATTGAGCAACACACACACACACACACACACACACACACACACACACACACACACACACACACACACACACACACACACACACACACACACACACACACACACACACACACACACACACACACACACACACACACACACACACACACACACACACACACACACACACACACACACACACACACACACACACACACACACACACACACACACACACACACACAACACACACACACACATTTTCGTATCAAGTATCTCGCTATTTTCATTGCACAGTGCATAACCTATCAACGGAAAGTGTCAGCGGCCAAACTTTTGTTATTACAAAGACAAGCCTCTATACTCGGCTAAAACATTTCTCGGCAGTACTGTGTAAGCTACGGAATCGAAATACATGACTGCTGCCGCGCACAAAAAGTAGTACTTAAGATTACTGATAATTTTCTCATTTGCCTTGCTGAAATAAATGCTGCCTAATTTATTGAGACTCGAACAGTTGCGGGAAGCCGCAGGTAAAATACAGTTATTGTCCACTTTGCAAGAACGCCTTCCTTTCCTTTCCGTTTCTTAGACAGCACCACCTTTTCAGCACGCCCGTTTTCCAAAGTAAGCATGGCGTCCATGACGTAGTGGGTCATTGGCGGCCGCAAGCACGCTGTGTAGTTCTCGAAGAAAAATATACTCGTAATATGACATTAAAATGTACACTGAACCATCTAAATGTCGCCCCCATTCGCACTTTTTGCGTATATAATTTTCTAAGTAAGACCGAAAGTAGAGCTAGTTGGTACATATTCATCTTGAGAAGCTTTTAGCGCAAAATAAGACAGAGACACTGAGGTCGGGAACAACACCAGCGCTACTATCAACTGAAGGCTTTATTAGGCCAGAAGAAAACATATACTCGGACTACGTCACTCGCGGCACGTGCGCACGGTCAACGGTGCAAACCAAGGCACTATTTCTTCGTACCTAATGTTAACCCCTTTCCTTTAGAAGCGAAACTTCTTTGTTAGAAATCGTTACTGACGGGTGACTGATGCAAGATGATCCCCTATTGTGTATGTGATAAGCCTCTGCCAGTTCTCGCGTGGTGCGATCACGGTGCTTAAATAAGGTGACCGTGTCAGAGAAGCGTGCTTCGCATCCACCCTGCGCTGAATGCATTGCTATGTGCGTGAGCGGCTTTCCTTTTAAAGATGAGAGGTGCTCCCTTAAACGTATGTTAAGGCAGCGACCCGTCTGCCCCACATACGCTCACGCACTTAGCACTTAGCACGAGTATAGTGGCCGAAACATTTATGTTACATGAGTGAAAACTTGTTCCGATATATATATTTTCTAAAATTTCGAAATAATTCGTCACTTTGAAAAATTCTCATTTGTAATTCGTTACTGAAGGGTATAATAAACAAAGCGCGGCATAGTCATTATCTTCCGGCACGCGCGTAATTCGAGCGAGTGATAAGAAAATCCTCTTAACATTATAGAGTAAATTGAATCTCGTCTTTCTTATTGTGGACACTACTACTGTAGCACGCAATGTAAAAAGAATATCGTAGCTAGGTGAAAGAAATAAAAAATCCGCGCCCACTTTACAGCGGTACCCTGGCGAAAACCAATTTGTAACGCTCGAGCGCACTTAAGGCTGTAAAGGCTTCAGGTAATCGCATTCCACGGCACCCCATATAAGCATCGCCTCAAAACAATGGAGCGCTGATCATGCAACAGGCCGTCCCTGTCGGTTCTTTCAATGCCCTTCCTTATTTTAAAAAAAATGAAAACAAGAAAGGGCTTAAATAAAGCAGTGTTTCCAGCTATCAAACTACAGTAACGTCTCGAAGAACAAACACAGCTCGCAGTTTGTGTCTCGAGCAGTCTCGAGATTGGGGCACCATTCTTGACGTTGTCTCCAGGGGTTTTGCCCGAGCCGCCGAGGGCATTACTCGTTCGTCTCGCAATTCTCAACTCGGGCACGCCGCGTGCGTGTATGCGCGCTATACCGCTATCTCGGAATTCCCGCGAAGAAATGCTTTGTGCTGAAAAACACACTAGCGTCTTTGCCTGCGCGCTAACGTGCCGCTCGGCTCAGAGAGCACGCATTCCATTCTTGAGGCGGCAAACCTCATTTGGAACACTGGGCCGGTAATTGGAAATGGAGAAGCGCCGCACGACCAGTTCTTAACAAAGTTCGTCGCAACTGCCATAGAGACGCACGCGGCATTGAAACAGAACACCCCCCCCCCCCCCTCCTTTCCTAGTGCGTCTCAAATGACTCTCAAGTATTGACGTAGCAATACACCCCGGCACTTTTCTTTTTCCGATACGGCGGGAAGCCCGGACACAAGCCGCAACCCTTTCACGAAGAAAATTGTCGCGACTCGCACGTTCCGCCCCTCATTTGTACGCGCAAATACGTAAACAGAAACCAGTTCTTTTGTTTTTTGGAAAGCAAGCATTCCCGTTCCGCGCTCTCACCTTCGACTCCCGATCGTAATCGTCATTTAATTTAACTTAACTTTCTTCTTTTTTTTTTCGCTGTCCCACTCTTTTTGAACTGCGCTTTAATTCTCGTGCGCGATCAGTCGAGGCCCGAATTGCCGATGCGATCCGGTGTTTTGCACGTTCACTTCGAGTTTAGCATGCGCTTTTGTTGAAATGCGCCAATAATTAAACTTTCACAGAGGTGTGCTTGCGTCCGAAGGCTTTGCGACGCTTAAGCATGCGTTTGATGGACGTTCACTTTTTCGTATTTGTATAGCTCGGCCTTCCAAGTAAACATTCCAATAACGCAGGTAACGGAAGGATTATTCGTCAGGGGTTTAGTCTTGGAAGCATCTCGTGTGCGTGCTTTTATGTCGTAGAATCTTTCACTTCGACTTAATCTAATGGGTAAATCTTATTTCAGCAAACAACTCCCCCCCCCCCTTTCCCTCCCAATATTTTCTATCACCATGGCATTTTTTTTTCAATCCCATAATGCATTTGTCTGTGATCAAGAAGAAAATAGACGTAATTGGTTACTAAGAAAGAAAGAAAAATGGCTAAGAACAAAAAAGTTCGATAGAAAGCAACAAAACACAGATATTTCACTCGAGCCTAGCATTAGCGAAATGTACTGTTTGTTTTATACCGTCTACCTTTACGAACCTTCTCGAGACGGGCTTCTCGGCTAGCGAGAAGCCAATTTAATAACCGAGCAACAATTTGGCTGGAGTAGGATATCGGATCGCGATTTATCACTTTTGTTTTCAACAAGGCACTGGGAAAGTGGCAGTGTGCGCAGTGAGCTTGCTTGCGCGCTTTCGGAGCTTTTTCTTTTTCTTTCTTTCTTTCTTTCTTTCTTTCTTTCTTTCTTTCTTTCTTTCTTTCTTTCTTTCTTTCTTTCTTTCTTTCTTTCTTTCTTTCTTTCTTTCTTTCTTTCTTTCTTTCTTTCTTTCTTGTGTATTTTCTCGTTCTTTAGTAACTGCATTATCCTGCTAAAGCTTCTGAGCATCAAATTTCATCGCGGTCGCTGGCACGCAAAGCAGGAAGCTATTAAAACGCACGTCATGTAAACGTTATTGCGAAAATTACATAAGACTTTGCACGTGAAAACAACGTGCGCAGCTATAGGAACAGTCAAGCGTGTTACGCTTTAAGTTTTTACGTCTAACGTTTAGAGTTTGTGTTAAAACACGGCAAAAAAAATTAATATTTACGTACAAAAACGTTGGCGTAGAAGATAAGGTTGGAAAGGGAAGGATGTTATTATTTTACACACACTGTAAGGCGAACGTTAGTTAAAGGTTCTTACACTCATTTCCTTGTATGCACAACAATCACCTCGCGATAACTGGACTGCGCGTCATGTTTCCTAAGGTGGACTACACGCACCCTAGAAAGTACAGATTTACAGTAATAACCACCTTACCTGCCGGAGCATGATCCACAAAATGCCCTTTTTCAAAGGCGGAAATATTGAGCTGTGTGAATCTTGTATGGATGCGACTACAGATTATGATCTAGGATCTCAGGCACGCTGGAGAAGAATAAGGTGCCATAGCGTTTTACCTAATATTTGTTAATAATCAATCATTTTGTGTTAATAATGAGTCATTAACTCATTATTAATGACTTATTACCATTAAAAAACATTGCAAGACAATTCTACTCCTGTTTTTCCAGGGAATACAGGAACAATAATCTGTAGTAGCTTTATTGCGCGTTATAGAACCACCGGTAGTCAAAATCAATTATTAGCGCCCCTTTACGGCGAGGATTCATATCTCCTAGTTGTGATAAATTTGCACTGACGTGTTAATCTCCGTAGCGTTTTATTTCCTGAGTACCATGATTTCCCGAGTTGGCAACATGATTTCTCTAAACAGCTCAGAGGCATGGGCTAATAAAAGACAAAGAAGACAAAGCGAACGTCCGCTGTTAACGATGAATTTTCATGCGCGAACCTTTTCAAAGAAGTGCTCTTGACCCAGGGCTAGAATGAACTGCAGAGCGCCGCAGCACGATGACAAGAAAATAAGGGACAGGAAAAGCGCTAATTTCAAACTAAGTTTAATTCAAACTAAGTTTAACAGTCGTGTCTGTTCCTTTCATATGTGCACTTTCTTTGGTGCTGTGCAGTATCTTTATCATGCCTCACAAACCAGCCTGAGCTTCCGTGCCTTTACGGGCTAAAATGCGCTTTGGGTGACAGTGTTACTTTTTTTTTTTCTTTCGCAGTTAAAGTTTAAGTATGAGTAACTTTGCAGCTGAGGGTTCTGGTTAACTTGCTACCAGCTGTGGTTGTTAACCGTGCACTGAGAGCACAGCGCTCCTTCATCTCGTTTCCATGATTATGCGGCTAACACGGTTTAACGAACTGGCGAACTCCTTCCAAGCAATCTCGAACAACGTGTAAAGCACTGAGACGACTGGGTGATCCTGCACTGAGGATGCAGACGCTACGTCTCACTGCTCTCACCAACAATGATTTCCGAGGGCTATACATATATGCCTACCTCTGTGCTTTTTGAAAATCAACATGCTCCTGCGAGCACGCTTGACTGCATGGTACTCTTTACGCGCTGTGGCAAACATCAAATGCTTTTAAGTGCGGATCACTTTAGGGGCCCGGGCTGTCGTATGCTGTCATCGTCTCATGTAACTCGGCGTAACGCTGGCAAAAACACATATGGCATAGCCATTTGTAGCATATTGAGCTCGCGCTCGCACCAAGGAGAAGTTTTCTTCCTCTTGTTCTTCGAGCGTCTTGATGATGATATCAAGTGCGGAGCACTTTAGGGGCCCGGGCTGTCGTATGCTGCCGTATGCTGTCCTCACTAGGCGTGACGCAGGCAAAACAGCGTATGAAAAAAAAAGCAAGCGAGAAATATAAAGAGAGAGAAAGAACGTGAAAAAATATTAAGAAAAATAGAAATAAATAGAAATAAAGAGAGAAAAAAATCTAGAAAAGAGAAAAATAAAGAAAGAGAGAAGGAAAGGCAGAGAAAAGCAAAGAGAAACAAAGAAGGCTGCCCAGCTGCGCACTTCCTTCAGGCTTGGCACCACTAGCGCGAAGCTGCCTTAATTTTTTTTCTCTTTCTTCTTTACTTTTTCTTTTATCCCTCCTCCAGCATAAGACAAGCCAACGAGGTGCTCTACTGGCGAAGGTACTTGCTCCGCCCTTTCCTTTCCCTACCTCCGTTTTGAAATGAATTCGCGATTCAAATTTCATGGTTCATTAAGGCTGTCTGTGAGAAAAGGGAGAGAAAGGTGGAGAAAAAACTGAGGGACACTTCGTAAATTCCAGAGCGTGTTCGGCGAAAGCGTGTCACCGCTCGACTGACTATCCATGGCATCGGAGGAATCCACATTCTTGGGGCTCTTTTACAAACCGCTTGCCGTGGAATCATCACTGGGCAGCTTGGGAGCCATCCGACTAACTCGACTGGACGCCGCCGCTGGACGCTGCCGCCGCGTTGCGCAACAGTTTCTCAACGCGCCGTGGAAGGAGCAACGCTCAACTGTCGCACGTTGACGGACGGACGCCGCTGACGGACGCCGTCGCCGCGTTGCTACCATAGCGTTGCGCAACAGTTGAGCAACGCGCTTTGGAAGGAGCAACGCGTAATTTTTGCTATGAGCCGCTGTGCCATCACGTGATCGCAGAGAATGTGGGGGGGAAAGGCCACAGCTGGCACCGTGCCAGGGCACGGACGGATGGTCACCGCGAGTATGAGACATTAAAGGCTTTCACCTTAAAACAACGAGAGGAAAGACATCCAGGCGAACCAAAGGAGCGTCTGGACTGCGCCTGTGGTTAGCAAGCGATTCTTTCGTCAACCAGATGAGTTTCACCGAAGAGCTGAACAGATACAGATACATGAAAGTACCCTGTTTGCTACTGCGCAATTTGGTCGGGTCAGTAGGGGTTAGAATAACAGACAGGTACAGAATGGGTGTTCCACCTAAAGGCGCATGCGCAAGCTGGTAGGCCTTAACTAGCGCTGTGGTTCTTGCGCAGTCTTCTGTTGCGGTGGTAATTCCATTAGTTTCCTTAGAGAACCTATACATTGACAAAAGCCTTTCGTCCATCAGGTTGAGCAGACGGGGAACGATTGGGTCTTTACATCGTACACTGCAGACGCTGCCAACAAACAGGGCGTACTGTCTATTCGTAACTTCAGCGGTTATAGACTGCGGTGTCGCTCATCCGTGAGCGGGACGCGTACGCTTTGGTAAACACGCCGCCCAATCATAGCCTATAGAAAACGGTCGCATCTCCTAGGAAATGTCGTGATGCCAGTCGGAGGCTTTTAAGCCGCTGGGCTATCAGCGGACAATGAACATGCGAATTAGGCAGCCCATTTGCAACGCGCAGCCGACCACCACGTATTCGTTCGGATTTATACGCAGACGCTACAGAGAAGTACCGCGTGGGCTTGCAAGCCTCCGCATTGCATATGAATTAAATAAGTCATAGTTCATGCACGCACCATTAAATTTCTGGATCCATCAGCCTAACAATTCAGAGGAATAAAATGTAGCGCAATGCGAACTCACCAATACCCTGAAGGAAACAGCATCCAGGTCTCAGACATTAGTTACACTAACGTTCTCAAAAGATCATGTGTGTTGGAAATACCATGCGGGTTTGGGCAAACATTTGTCCGAAAACTTGTTTCTTAGAACAGTAGCATAACAAAGAAGATAATAACATAATGCTTTGTTTTTATGTTTTCTGACGCCATAATTCAGCATGTTGTGCTCATATAAGATCAACGTCAATTTTACTCTGCTGCGGACGTATGAAAAGTTGCAGCTGTTCCTTTTGTTGCCATAAATTATCTCTCAAATCATGATGTTATTACATATTTTCTTGATCATATAAGGCTGCGTAAAACATATACGGTAAAATTAACGCTGCTGTCAGCAAGCGTAATGTTAATTCCAAATGGAGCGAACTAAATAATTTCACTAATCAAGTAGAGGTCAATGACTTTTTTCGCTATATGACCATAAGAAAGATGTATGTTAACGTGCCAGAAAACTGCAGCTGAACCGAAAAAAAAGGACATGCGTTACGTCACACTTGCTGTTAGCGGAATGTCCCATCAGAGTGCATAATCAAATTCACTTAATTTGCGGTAAAATTTATGTGGTATCTGCAGGCTGTTCATCGTAATGGCTCGCTCACTAAAGGAATGAATTCGGGTTTCTTGCACTGCCGGAACTGTTCAGGATAGCAATAGCCACTGCTACAAACCGACGGTTAGATCCTCAAGTCACTACTCAGACAGTAGGAGATGTTACTACGAACCCAACAGGTCAGTACATTCGCCAACCCAACCTGAAATCATACCGCAGATTATACACAACTTTCACCAACATACCACTTCTGCGGAAAAACCGGATCCCTTCGTCGTAAAGTACGAAGCTGCAGACAATCCACACTAAAACCGGCCAGCCCTTACAACACCAACGAGCATTGCGATAGAGCTTTGGCCAGCTTCTACCTCGAGTATCAGCTAATAAAGCCGCTCGCGAGATCCCAGGACGTGGCCCGAGCTCAAAGTATTCTGGAATAAGGACGTGTGTGCTATACCTCATAAGCTAAATAAAGCAGTCTATTCCCTTCTCTTTTTTCCACCATGCGAGCACATTCTTACTTACACGAAATGAGCCGTTCTAGAGATTTTACAAACATTTTTTTTTTATTTGTAGGCAAGTCCTCACAAGCTTCTGACAAACTTAACCGACATTCAGTTCATTAAATGCGTTACGCGAAAGATATTAGCTTTCACTTTTTGTGTCTATTAGAAGAAGAAGCGATTCATCTGGTACCATGTAACTGCGAGATACAATTCTTTCGAAAATCGATAGGATTTGCTGTTCGATACAATGCAAGGGGTCTATTGGAAAAAAAATCAACGCTGGTCGCAAACAGAACGTGCAGTGAAACAAAACGACCGCTCTGCAATTGAGCTCACTGTCGTTGCCTAACGATTTGTATCCACTGCGTCTTTTTGGAACGGCCCTACGGTGACTGCGAAAGCTTTCGCGGCTTTGCCCACGGCGACAGGGATCGAGGTGGCGTACTGGTTTTACTGGATGCCTGTCACACATGGCGCGGCTCTGGGTAAAGGACGGCCTGTCAGAGCAAATCTTACACAAGCCACTACACGGAAAGAACAATCCACTATAGACACGCAGCTTGGCAATCCAGTTGCTTTCACAGGAAAAAGAACAAACATTTCGTTGATTGAAGGCGGCTTGTCATTTATAACAAAAAGACCGATATTGGGCATCACTGACCGATGAAAGCTAAGAGGTTTTATTTACGAAGAGAGCACTTAGTTACGGAAGGCGCACTTTCGTAATTTTTTTTCTCCTTACTTACGGGCAACAATCCTAGCATTTAGCTGAAGAGACTACTGTACCTTCTCCAACAAATATTAAAAGCTGGCTGTTTTTTTTTACTGGTATTTTAAGGCGTAGAAGGGGCCCTGCCCCTAGAGTCCGCCGTTGGGATTGTAGTTAAAGAAACAACAACAAAAAACTCACTAAAGAAAGTAGAGTAGATTATTAATTCGATGAGCAGCGAAAGAAAAGGACCGCGCGATTATTGTGGACCGTTCTTAGGGGCAGTCGTTGTTCATCTCATAATAAGACGTGATTCCCTATGACAGGCACAAGTAGAAGGCAGCACTTTCTTTCTGTTAAAGGTAAAGCTTTCGCAAACGCGTCGGACGGATATTAGCTATGACAGTCGCTAAGAGAAAACACGTTTTAGTACTCTGCGAGCATCAACTTTAAGCTCATTCAATTTTTTTGTCGTATGAGCCTTTTCTCTTTTTCTTTTAAATATTTTTTTCGTTCTTCTGTGTAGTTTTGCACAAATTTAGAAACTTCGGTATCAAGCAATTACGCCGCGGAAACACAGTTGTTAACTCGTCATTCCAATGTGATATAAAATATTTATGGGAAACAAATTACCCTGCGGCTTTAACGAGCTGGTGAGAGATAAAAATTAGGTAAAAGGTGCAGGCCATAGAGGCACGCCAGACCGGTGCTCATGTTTTGACGGGCGAACTTGTCATCGTCAAAGCAACAGCGCTGATCTTTCGCAGGGATTCATAGGGTAGAAAACACGAAAGCGGTAATGGAGTACATCTTCACACCTTAAATGTACAGTAGACGGCGTAAGAGGCTGGCGTGTTTCAAAAATGCTGAAAGCTTTGCCTGCTTTCTTTCCGCACCGACTGTGGGAAGCGGAGGATGGGAAAGAGTAAAGCATAGCACAGAAAAAAATGAGAAAGAGAGAAATAGAGAAAAAGTAATGCAGAAAGGGAAAGAAAGTGAAAAAAAGAGAAGATCAACGAAAAAGAGAGAGAAAGATATAAAGAGAGAATAAAAAGGTAGTAAGAAAGAAGAAAAAAGCACCGCGTCGCCTAGCAACCAGATACCGCACCACCGGACCAAGCCGCGCACGCGCAGTAGCTAAGGCACGCCCACCGACGGAGACGTCGCGCGCAACCTCCGCTCTGCAGTGCATAACCCTCGCTGCGTCCGATCGTGCCCAGGCAGTCACGGGGCGCCTTAAGATAGTCCGCACTCCGGAGGAGGAAGCCACGCATCTCGAAGCTAGACGTGTCGGTCGACGGGGAGTACCAAAGGCGACGGGCCCGTGCTTCGCTTTGCCAAGCTTTGCGCGACTTAGTGCAAACTTCCCGCATTTTTAACGTTACCTTCTTATTTATTTATTTATTTATTTATTTATTTATTTATTTATTTATTTATTTATTTATTTATTTATTTATTTATTTATTTATTTATTTATTTATTTATTTATCAGTTTTAGTGATACTACAATATCTTTGAATTGATGAAGAAGCAAAACTTAAAAATTTACTTCGGAAATTTTACGTACCAAAACCAGAAAATGATTATGAGCGATGCCGTAGCGCGAACTCTGGATCAATTCTGACCACCTGGGGCTCTTAAACGCGCAGCTAACCCAAGGTGCACGGGCGATTTCGCACGTAACAGCCATGACAATGCACCGACACGCATAACTTATGCGCTTACATTCTGAAAGCGGAAGCTGACTTGTTTATACACAAATGCGAAAGATTAAACTGCGGCCGCGTCATGCAGCCGAACAGCCTGCCGGCGCGTGTCCTCATATCAGACATAAGCATGTATTCGCACCATCTGCGCGTCTGCATCACCGAGACGCGTAAGACAAGCGCGTGTAATTTCGCAGAATAGTGAAAAGGAGCCAGACGCATACGAAAGCCCCGTGTGCTGCGTATAGTAACACGTCGATGGCGATACGAGGAAAGTGTCTTCCTTACACAAAGATGCTTAGTGTGAAGAAGCCACCTTTCGGTTTTTAAGTGCGAAATATTTTTGGGGGGATCAAAATCGCTTTCACTGTTATCGACCTGCCTAACATTTATGTATTGAAGTCAATATGTATAAGTAAACAAATGTAAAAAAACGCCAGGCCTGCGCGGAAAGCGCAGCACAGTCACAGCGAAAGCTCGAAGAGCGGCATTTTTAGAGCCCGTTATAAACTCTCTTGTGGCTACTAGTACAACTACACTAGCAACGTACCCACTACGCCACAAATGATAATTTTTCTGAAGTTGGAAGCACCCACCACGACATTACTCGTCATTCTGGGGAGAAGCGAGGTGCCATCTGTAAATCATTATGTGCAGTTTCTTGATGCAACGGCTGACGACGATGAAGAATTATGACTGAGCCTTTTGTAATGGGTTGGAGGCTTTAAATGACCCACTAGTTACGTAATTTGCATTGTGTGACGCCCGGTCGTTATTTCACTCTCGCACCACGCTTCATAACATACGCTAAAGTGAGAAAGAGAAAGAGAGAGGGGAATTAACTTTATTGAGACCCTGAGAAAATGGATCATGGGAGCCTTATGGGCTTCCTTGGCAACCAATAGAAGTGCGCTTGCGAGGAACCCACTACACTATAAATCATAATTTTTGTGAAGGATGGAAGCAGCCACTACGCAATTTTTCTTCATTCTGCGCAGAACCGTGGTACCTACTAAACACCTGTAAGACATTATGCGCACTTTGTTGATGCTGTGGCTAATGACGATGAAGAAGTATGGCAGAGCCCTTTGTAATGGGTTGGAAGCATTCAACAACTCATTCGTTGCGCAATTCGCATTGTGTGACGCCTGGTTACAGAATTCGCATTGCGTGACACTTGGTTGTCATTTTACTCTTCTACCACGCTATAATGCATATGCTAATGTGGTTCCTTCCCGACATGAAGGCTGTATAGGACCTTTTTGCAAAGCAGTTTCAAACACCGGCATGGCTCTGAGGTAGGATACAAGCCTCCCACGCAGAAGGCCCAGGTTCGAACCTCGTCCCATTCTGGAAATGTTTTCTTATTTCGTTTAATATATAGCCGCGCATCTAGTCCAGTGGCTTGTGACCACAGTTGTACTGTTGGCGCAGATACAAAGTGTTACCTGTAGTGACAATGGAATGTTACCTGTAGTGACAATGGCTACGCTTTGATTGATGTGGAGCTTCTACAAAGCGTGATTACGTGTAATGTTCCTTCAATGCGGCAGAACCATGGCACTCAGAGAACCCAATGGATCGTGTTCCTTGAAATAAAAGAACCTCAAAACTGCCACCCTTGAAACTGTTCTTACTTTCAACAAGGCCTCATGGTCCAAGTAAACGTTCTCAAGGTCGTTTGGCATATCACCTAGGCGGCAACGCCGTGATACGCTCGGGTGAGATCGACTACCGTCGACAGTATTCCGCCAATACAGAGACAGAAGATATGATAAAACAAGCCAGGGAACCAAGAAAATAAGAGAGAAGCGAAGAGCTGATTCGTGTGATGACTATATGTCTGGTTGTTTTCAATTAAGTTGTTCAGTACATCTCCTTTTTGAACAAAAGTGACATCAACTTGTTTTTTTCTCTTTAACTCTCAATATCTCGAAATCATTTCTTTTCTTTTTTTTTACATATGTCCCATTTACAGAACAACTTGAAAAGACAGAAGGCTGATTTTTTACCCGAATACAGTAAACACCAATACAAAGCAACTGAGCTAGACTGTTGTATGTATGCGGAATAGTTTTCATTTTGTAGCACTGTTATTTAAAAAATAATGACAAATATTGATTCATTTGCTATAAAAAATTGCTAAGATGTCAATATTTGAAATAAAATTATAATTTTATCTCTATTACAAGAAGATACGCCGACTAATAAAATGAAACAAATCCCAATGCTTTACATATAGTAGTTTCCGAGGAAATGGGTCTTAAAGAAGGGTTAAAATACACGGGAAGTATAGCGCCTACCATGTGCCCTTAACATCGAATACAGAATCCTGGAGCAAATAACAGCTGCAGATAGCGACAAGAACGATTTAAGTACCATACCCCCCTCCCCACTCTCATTTAGATTCATGCAGGGGGTGCTTAACAATGTTTTGCACATGTGGATGGCATTGTGCCGTTAGTTAAACAACCACCAGGATCACCAAAGAGTGGAGGCAAGACGGTTTTTAATTAAATCAGCGAATGATTTCCGTGTCCAATCTTCTACGCGTTTTCCAAGCTATGGGGGAACAGAAAGCTCGTGAATAAGAAGTCTTTTGAAGATTCAGAAAAAGCACGTTAAGCCGGACCTAAACGATTTCATTAGACCGGAATGATACGAAGAAACGTTGATAAAAATCTTGGTCTGCGTAGAGATACGTGCCATGGGTTGACGTACGGTCTTGTGGCTGTTTTACCTGCCTGCGCCAGTCGTTTTAATTAACGCGCAAATGAGATGCCACTCTGAACTTTACAGACGCATTTATAGTTTCCGTTCACTTCATAGAAGAAGCCTCACCTGATTCAACGTGGGATTCACACGCACGGCGCGTGTAAGTTTCTATTCGATTTCGACGACAGCTGGCAGGCGACGGGAACGCGAAGCATCTTGAATATATGGTTTCTCGATTTTCCAAGCGAAGTATCTGTATTATGCTTTTGCGTTTATTGCCACATACAAAAATAACTATTCCTCTAACGCCTGAAAGCAGTGACACAATCATGAGGATTGCAGAAACTTTATTTCTGGCTACGGGGCATACACTTTTACAAGAATAACAAGAAAATCTTATTTGATTAAACTCGTATTCAGTTACGCAATGGTAATTGTTTTCTCTACTAATACCTTACTCCTCAATATCAAAAGCTCTAGTGCCCACTATAAAATAGCTTTTGTGAGCTTGAACCAATATTTTGAGGCATCAAATATGAATCGCCTACATCAAGAACAAAGCCGTCATATTCACCTTTATATTCACCGCAGGACGATGGCAATTCCCAACGATCTCCAGCCACAGCTCATGTATTCTAACGGGGGCCTGCAAGCTTTTTTTTTAATTTCATCATACCACTGAAATAACTGCTGTGCTGTACTACGCTTCCTCTCCCTTGATTCTATTCTATTTCTAATAGAATAGAATCAAGGGAGAGGAAGCGTAGTACAGCACAGCAGCACGATGTCGGAGATAATGCAATGCAGAGTCGACTCGGGGCAGTGTTAAGCCTCGTTTACGTAGTGGTCAATACCGGGCCTACTTGTGTCACGGTACTGACTCTTTTTCTAAAAGAGTCAGAACCGTGACACAAGTAGGCCCGGTATTGACCACTACGTAAACGAGGCCTAAGAGTCAATACCGTGACACAAGTAGGCCCGGTATTGACCACTACGTAAACGAGGCTTAACACTGTCCCGAGTCGACTCTCCATTGCATTATCTCCGACATCGTTCCACATTTTGTGCTACCGGACAAGGACGCGGACGACAACGCTGAAAATTGCGACCGGCGTTCCACTATCACCATCGCTTTAAACTAATGAAAAGTGTAAGCGCTTTTCTTTACTATAAAATAAAATTGAGGCAGATAGCATTTGGAACACTACAAGCAGATGTTTACTGAAACCAGCTCACACAATTAATCGTGGTTATATTAACCCTGAATTTTGCGCCGACAGACACCTCAGGTAGGTGTACATTTTATGGAGAAAAGATATTATCATGTGAAAATTACTGTCTCTCTCTCGTGATCGGGGAATTCATCCTGAGGCCAAAAGAAGCAGTTAACCAACCTCAGCCGCCAGAAAGTATAGGTACTCTCGAGCTGGTTTCTTCCATTTACTAACCGCCTGTCACATTTTGATTCATGAACAACCGCGATATACTAGGGTATTCCTCTTTGCTCAGTACAACGGAACACTGCGCTCGCAAAGTCGTCTTCGCAAATATTGAGACTCAAAAGCCATAAATCATATACCGTGCTCACCTGTTCAGCGCCTCTTTTCACATATGAGCGAGTGCTTCCACCGCCCAGACAAGCGGTACTCTTTTTCTAACGAGAGATTTGTACGTCACAATGCATTTATCAATATTTACTACTCGTGCAAACAGGCGAGTTAGATTCAGAAGTGCATAAGGTGTGCAACAGGACAGAAACTTGGACTAATTAGTTGGGCTTCACGTTTCAACGGCAGCGCACCTACATACGACAAGGGATAGAACATCCACGATTACACAGTGCTGTGCATTCGTGGTTATTCTCTTTGTCGGTGTGTAGATGCGCTGCCGTTAAAACGTGATGTATAAGGCAACTGATACACCGAATCATCCGTGGTACGTTTTGCCACTTTTCCACCGTACAGCATATAGAGTTATGGCCAAGGTATATTGTCACGTGGTCGTGACGTCGACGAAGGCAGCAGCCAGCACGTCGAGATGAAACTCTTTATTAAGCCGAACTTGTGGCCGAGAAACTGAAAGCTACAGCAATACACTGATAGCGGCGAACAGAGCGTCGACCGTCGATCAACTGACAAGCGGTCAAGCGCGTCGGCTTTTATACAGGCGCTATCGAACTTTCCAGCGATATCGCTGGTGGCGGCGTTATCACTCGACAAAGCTAGAACGTTCGCGTGTGGCGCGCAATCTTAAACGGTCTACTACAATCGCGAAGTTTCTCGAACATCGCTTCGCGGACAGCGTTGAGCGTTGGTAACCGTCCTTGCTGGTCAAACCCGAATACATCAAAAAAAAAGAACAAGTGGGCGTGGCAATATGTTCTTTACCCGGCTTCAGGAATATTTATCGTTTTCACTTTGAACGTGTTTCAGGCGCTGGCCTCATAAATCAGCAACGTGTTCGAGTCGCTCGCGTAAACTGCCACGTGCAGTAGTCATTAATTCACGGCGCCTCGAACTTTGTGGGAACGAGAGTCTGTTTTGTTCTCTTTCTGTCCTTCGGGATCTCATTCCTATTTTTACACCTTCCGTGTTATCTGATTAAACTCAACTTGAACCGAGAGCTGCCATTAACCACTACACATAAAGTGAATTCTCGGCAGAACAGTCACTTTAAATCGTATGCTAGAAGGATTTTCAGGTACCAATGTAATTAAAAACAGAAAGAGCTCTTCACTGCTTTAAGCCCGCTGACGATACGTCACGTAAGCAAGTTCTTACAGGGTGCTTCCACTATAAAAAAAATAAGAGCCGTGCCGTTGTTTTGGGGTAAAGTGAACAGAATGATTGCAAGAAAGATCACTAGACGTTTCTTGGTTTTGCGGCAGGACACTATGATTTTTTTTCAATGCGAAGCATTTCTTAGCGAACCCAAGGCACTTTGAGCGTTTCTATCTATCTATCTATCTATCTATCTATCTATCTATCTATCTATCTATCTATCTATCTATCTATCTATCTATCTATCTATCTATCTATCTATCTATCTATCTATCTATCTATCTATCTATCTATCTATCTATCTATCTATCTATCTATCTATCTATCTATCTATCTATCTATCTATCTATCTATCTATCTATCTATCTATCTATCTATCTATCTATCTATCTATCTATCTATCTATCTATCTATCTATCTATCTATCTATCTATCTATCTATCTATCTGCCTACGCCTTCTTAACTTAGTGTAGGCCAAAATTGGCACAGGAGGGGGTAAGAGTGTTTGACGAATATGACTGTCTGGTCATGACATGAATAACGTGAAAATCTTGTCGCGTACGTCGTCAAACCCTTTTCTCCAGAAACGTCTGGCACATACCCGTTTACCACGGGCCGCGGTGTACAGGTAAGCGCCACAGGTGATGGACAGTTTATATCTTCCCAGGAATAGCGAGAAGAGACATTGCTAATTTAAATGCAAGAGAGATAAGAAATACTGACAGTGGCAGTGTTGACCCGACGAATCTTTATGTAGTATGTTTCTCACGCTTACGCCATTGGTTATGTCACGCATATAAGTGCCTTGGCCAGCCAAGTGTATTGCATATGTTATAAATTACTCATATTTACGTGGGAAGCAGGGCACGGAGACAAGGCACAAAAAGAAGACACGAAACGACAGGATAACCGCTGCACTCGCAACTAGTTCCTTTTTTTAATATTCGCACGTAAATATGAACTGCCACCAACTCGCCCAACTTTCAACTTTACCGAGCAATAGATTACGTACAATCTTTTAAATTGTTCGCAGACTGGCTTGTGCATTTAGAGCAGGCTCACTTTGTTTTGTACGACATGGTAGCTTCTTTCCATAGTATTCTAATGTAATGCCTCGCACCCATCGTGGTGGTGCAAGGCTATTGCGTTGCGCTGCTGCGGTCGAAGCCGCGGATTTTACGTGAAACAGATATGAGTATGCGGTAACTCCCGAGCGATAGCTGAATGCAGCGTCCCCTCTTCAGCGAATACGCGCGTTTCACAACGCGACGCAACCGTACACTAAGTTAATTACATATAACTTGTATATATTGACAATATACAAGTTACGGTCTAGTTTCGGTTGTCGACAACAGACCATATCACGCTATCAATCAGGTGATAGAGAAATGGGCGGAATGTAACCAACCCCTATATATATAGCCTTCATAGATTACGGCAAGGCATCAAAATAGGTCGAGATATCAGCAGTCATGCAAGCACTGCGAAATCATGGCGCGGACGAACCATATACAAAATACTGGATGAAATCTACAGCGGCTTTACAGCCGCCATAGTTCTCCATAAAGAAAACGACAAAATTTCAATAAAGAAGGGTGTAAGGCAGGGCGACACGATCTTCCCAATGCTCTTCACCGCGTGCTTACTGGGGTTTCCAGGGCCCTAGATTGGGAAGAGTTAGGGATACGAGTTATTGGAGCGTACTTTAGCAACCTGCGATTCGCTGATGACATTGCATTGATGAGTAACTTAGGGGACGAATTGTAACTCATGATTACTGAATTGGGCAAGGAAAGCAGAACAGCAGGTCGTAAAAATAATATGCAGAATACTTAATTAATGTTCAGCAGTCTCGGAAGAGAACAGTGATTTGCGATAGGTAGCGAGGCACTGGAAGTTGCAAAGGAATACGTCTACTTAGGACAGGTAGTGACCGCGGAGCCGAACCATGAGGCTGAAGTCACTGGAGGAATAAGAATCGGGTGGAGCATATTCGGCACTCTCAAATCATGGATGGTAGTTTACCACTGCCCCTCAAGAGGAAGGTATATAACAGCGGAATCTCACCGGTATTAACGGAGTGGAAACCTGTAGGCTTACAAAGAGGGTTCCACTGAAATTGAGGACTACGCAGCGGGCAATGGAAAGGAAAATGATAGGCGTAACCTTAAGGAACAAGAAGAGAGCAGAGTGGGTCAGGAAACAAATGGGTGTTAAGGACATCTTTGTCGAAATCAATAAGAATAGGGCATGGGCAGTGCATGTAGCGCGTAGGCAAGACAACCACTGGCCATTAAGAGTAACTGACTGGATTCCAAGAGAAGGCAAACGCGCGAGGTGGAGACAGAAAGTTAGGTGGGCACATGAGATTAAGAAATTTGCGGGTATAACGTCGCAGCATAAAGCACAGGACCGGGTTGATTGGCGGAACATGGGAGAAGCCTTTGTCCTGCAGTGGGCGTAGACAGGCGGATGATGATGATACTCTAAATAAGCAATAACCGGTTCTAATATAGCCAACCTTAACATCAGTTTACAATTATTGAATAGTAATGACAACAAACCAATTACTACTATTTCACCTGTGTCTGCATTAACACGTGCGCATACACACATTCGCTAAACCCAAAAGTTTGTGTCAGAACAAATTTAGTATTCAATGCAAACTGTATAACGATTGCTTGATTTACCAGCCTCGATAACACGGCGCTCGGATAACACGGCTAAGGCTGTGTATATAGAGCGCCACGTCAAGCGTCCCTATTTAAACGAAGTTCATTGTAATTGGAAGATGCGCCCGCACGCAATTTTTCACGTGTCGCTGCCGTCAGGCGTTCCATTATGTCGGCCACCTCTATCTTCATTTACTCCTCCGCTGCTGAAGCAGTCGACGTGCTTTGTCCCAACTTCTCACAAAACTGCACTGTCATGCGGAAACGTCACTTTCAATCGGGGCACATACGGGTCCTTGTTAATATGCATTACGGATTACCCAGTTGCAGCACTCCTAGAGCCGCAAAATTCTGAGCGGCGCTGTCGCGCGGGGCGACTTTTAGTTTACGCAGCGAAATCTTCCGTGACTCGGAGCAGCGATAATCATACGGAAAGTGCGCAGCCGCGCGACGTTAGTTATAGGCAATTTTGCTGACGAAAGCCAAGGATTTCTTCACGTCGGAATGAATGGGCTCCCAAAGGTGAATTTTATTCTTGATACTTTCGGTCGTCAACAGTGCTAACGGGGTAGGATGATGAAGTTCAGTGAAGCATGATTAGAAGTATTGATCACAATACTGCAGATGAGAATAACATTTTACGTCCGAATAGCATTTGCTGGAGGTTAAAGAAATACATAGACGTGAGAGGAAGAGTGAAAATGAACGAATCATAATACCTCGCGTCTTACGTCCCAAAACTACGATATGGTTATCAGGGACGCCGTAGTGGCGGGTTCCGCCAATTTCAACCATCTAGTATTCTTTAAAGTGCACTAACATTGCAGAGTACACGGGCTTCTACCATTCCGACTCCACCGAAATGCGACCGCCATGGCCGGGATCGAACCCGCGACCTTCGGGTCAGCAGCCGAGCACCGCATACCCACTGATTCACCGTGACGCACAGTGCGAAAAGGAGAGTAGGCTGGCATGTCAGCCACGAAGGCCTCTTGCTAACCTAGGCTGGGGGAATGGATAAAAAAGGGATAAAATAGAAGCAGCAATGAATTCATGCGCGTTCACGGAGGAGACCACACACTTGGAAGTGCTCGCACTGGTCTGTCGCTCTCAAAATAAGTTTGAATATAGACTTAACGCGCACTTAGGTCCTGAAGAATGTCGCTTAACTCACTGTTATAACGTTAGCTTTATTTAATATTTTGTTTATTCAATTATTTATGTTAGCAAAACAGTTGTTGATGCTATCATAGAGAAATGGAGGTACTCTATTTGAAACCCGCCATAGCTACCTGCGTAGGACAACGAAAAACATCGGTACACGTTCTTTAAAGGACACGTTTCTACCTGCCGCCCGAGAGAAAAGCCTAACTTGTTTACGACAGCGACGCAGCGGAGCGCGGAAGCAAACCAAGAGAGTCACGCCTGAGTGCTTAGCCGTTTTTCGCCTACAGAGGTATGGAGTAACAAGGAGTGCTTGCTAAGATAAAAAGGTGGTAACCAAACCGTTAACAAGCAATTTTGCGTCTATCGTGCGGGGTTGCGGCGCTGAAGACTGAGGCAGCGGAGACAAAGAAAAGTGAGAAATAAAAAATCCTGTACTGAGAATCACAAGTACAAGTAGAAGCATTAAAAAAAAAAACGGAACCCTTCATGTTTTTTTCAGTTCAACGGGAAACAGCCTTCGAGAAACTCTCGGCAAGTCCCACCATATTTTCGGTTAACAGCGAAATCCCTACAAATGATGCAGTCGAATCGGCGCGCGCGCTCGCATGCACACACACACACACACACACACACACACACACACACACACACACACACACACACACACACACACACACACACACACACATAATGTGTATATACAGATATTATAAATGCGAACCTTTTCTTAGCGAACCCAAGCCGCTTTGAGCGTTTCTATCTATCTATCTATCTATCTATCTATCTATCTATCTATCTATCTATCTATCTATCTATCTATCTATCTATCTATCTATCTATCTATCTATCTATCTATCTATCTATCTATCTATCTATCTATCTATCTATCTATCTATCTATCTATCTATCTATCTATCTATCTATCCGCCTACGTCTGGGTGCTCTCGTGATCGCCTCCTTAGCTTGGTGTGGAAGACCAAAATTGGCATGGGAGAGTAAGAGGGTTTGACGAATATGACTGTGTGATCATGACATGAATAACGTGAAAACCCTGGCGCGTATGTCGTCAAACCCCTTCCTGCGGACACGTGTGGCGCATACCCGTATACCACGGGCCATGGTAAGCGGGTGTGCGCCACAGGTGCTTGACTGTTTATATCTTCCCGGGAACGGCGAGAACAAGCCCGATGGCTTAAATGCAAGAGCGTAAAGAAAATCCGACATCGGCAGTGTTGCTGACGTATGCAAAGAATTAAAATCAGGATCCCAACAGGAATCGAACGCAAGCATTCTGCGTCGAAGTCAGATATTCTACCACAGAGGCACGCCACATCTTGATACTTCTTTGGAAATAGACCCTATGCAGGCGTAATGTTGGTGCCGCGTCAACTGTATTTGCAGTGCTGGCTACCTAATTTTATAACAAAGCAATAAACATTACATATGTACTCCTATGAAACAGGCGTCATGCCAGGTTAATGTTAATTGTGGTTCCAGTGTTGGCTCCGCTTTCATAGAAGTCTAATAAACATTACATTTGTATCTGTATGACTCAGAGAGCTATATTCAAGCGTTGCTCGACTCCGGAGGAACACGCTAACGAAAGTTACTTATGATATTCGCATCATTGCACCGTAAAGCGCACTTAGTTTGCATAGTACTCACGTCTGCGCTCTAAAGTGAGTGCTTACTGTGCGTCAGACCATAAGTTACCCTTCAAACGCAATTGTAATCGACGTGCCTGGTAAGGCCACGATGTGCACACAACTACTACGCTTGCAAAACCACGTTGATCTACATATTAGCGCTTGGCTCAAAGCCAAAAATTTCAGCATAGAAAAGTACTTGCTGATTGTTTCGCATGAAATCGATTCTCACAAGGCGCGGGTTCTGCCATATATATATATATATATATATATATATATATATATATATATATATATATATATATATATATATATATATATATATATATATGTGTGTGTGTGTGTGTGTGTGTGTGTGTGTGTGTGTGTGTGTGTGTGCACGAAGTGGTTCCACAAAAAGAGCCTGTTGACCATAAGTCTCTTGAAGCCTCCAACGCAGTCATGCCGTTTTAACTTTCTTACTTCCTAATGCAGTATGCACTCGGTTAAACTTGGTTTTCTGAGTCAAGATATCACTTCGTCACCGCGTATTTAGATAACTGCACCCGATCTAAGTTTCTAAATACATGTACCAAATAGAAATGCCTCCTTCACGGGAAGTTTAACTTTTTTTTAAGAAAAGGGGACTTGTAGAATATGAGCTTTAATATACGCAATTCATTGCGATTTTTATTTGCTTAAATTTTTTACACAATTGAACAAATTTTACACTGAGCCTATATTTCAGTCCTGAACATTAACCAAAAAGAAATTGCCGACACGAGGTAACGAATAAACATAACCCCCTTAGTCACAGACACGAAGACAGTAACACCTTTATCGAGAACGGCCCGCAGATTAGTTCTTCATTGAGAAACGCAGACGTTAGCCGGGCTTGTGGACTAGCATGCTATTCCGGACTCAAGATGTCATTTACAGCATATGCAGTGACCACGCAAATATGAAAACGAAAACAGCCCACACAGCCACGGGTACGCTCATACACACTCAAGATTTTCACAGTTTCAATAAGGCCTCTAGCTTGTAGAAATGTGACCCGCCACGGTGGTCTAGTGGTTGCGGTTCTCGACTGCTGACCCGAAGGTCGCAGGATAAAATCACGGCCGCGGCCACCACATTTCGATGGAAGCGAAATGCTAGATGCCCGTGCACTTGGATTTACGTGCACGTTAAGCAACACCAGATGGTCAAAATTTCAGGAGCCCTCCACTACGGCGTCCCTCATAATCATTATCGTGGTTTTGGGACGTGAAATCTCAGCAATTATGATTATTTAAAAAAAAGAAAAGCATTAGCGGTTTCGTAGCATGAAACAACCAGGTAGTTCGGCGAACGAAAAGAGCAGCTGATCTACAGTATATATAGCTTGTAGGACACGAACTACCCAGAAAGTCCTTCCGATCTTCGCTTCTTACATTATCAGCCGTTCCCAAGCATGTCCGAAGTAGATGATGAGCGTCGGCTTCATGTGCACTGTTGGCACATTGGGGTGACGAGTCGTGTTCGAGACGTCTGTTAGATGCGACGCAAAAGCAGTGGCAGATATTATGACAACGTCATAGCCCGAAGTACTGTATCAAAATTCCCTTAACACCTCCGGACCCTCCCTATACCATCTAAAGGCAAAGAAACGGCCGGAAGTGTAAGATGGAAGCTTGCGGTGAAAAAATCCGTAAACAGGGGGGAGGGGGGGGGGTGCTCGGGCCGACGTTTCGACAAGTGGACGTGTCTTCTTCAAGACTGGAACTGATTTCCTTAGCTCTCGTGTGTATACGCTTCGTGCCCTCTCCACCAGAAGGGAGAAGGGGTGGGCAACTGCCAGAGTTGGCGCGGGGGAGGGGGGAGAGGCCGCCGTGACGAACTGAGGGAATCATAAGGAAGGCGAAAAAAAAGAGAAAAGGAGCAAAAAGCGGGAGGGGGGAGAGGGGGGTATACGTTTCGCTGAATGATTGTCAGTGGAAGCACGTGGCATGAAGAGCGCACGAAGCATATACACAAGAGAGCTAAGGAAACCAGTTCCAGCCTTGAAGAAGACAAGTCCACTTGTCGAAACGTCGGCTCGAGCACCCACCCCCTGTTTACGGATTTTTTCATCTAAAGGCAAAAAGCAACACAAAACAACAAGTTAAGGTAGCGGAAACACATGCCACTAAGAAATAAGGCTGCTTGCATACACGTTTCGTTATATTATGATGCGTTTCCCGCGCTTCAACGGAAAAGGAAAAAAATGCAGACACGGAAAGAAAAAAGAAAAACTACCCTAATGTGGCCTTTTGATTTAAAATCCCGTGTTAAAAATCCTCTATGTGCTTCAAAATTAAAATCCGCTTTGCATGAAGCTGACCTTACGCAAAGATTCCATACACCACTTCGGCCTAAATCCGGACAGCTCTCCATTCGCGCGCTTTAATTATAGATATTCGAATTTTTACAACCATTCTTCTGCCTTCTTCTCACATTCAATTTTTAAAGAAAACCGTACCTAGCCGCGATTCGGATGAAGCTGGTGTGAATCCTCACTTAACTCTTTATTATTCACCTGTCTTCGCGACCGCTCGTCGGCAGAGGACAAATTTCTCCGAGCGTATATGCATGACGTGTACCTTTCTTAGCGCCCCGAGGTGTGACAGCCGGTGTCGGAGCGAACTTTATTGGCTCACCGAGTCGGGCCTTTTGTGCCTTTCACAGGATTTCCGCAGCGCCTGCTGCTGCGTAAAAGACTGGAAATAAAGAGGGCAGAAAAGAAGTCTGTAAACTTTTTCAACAGCGCTGTCGGAGAGTTGACGGAATAAAAAAAAACGGAAAATCTTGTGGAGGGCAAAGTCTTCTCTACCAATAGCACCCCCCTCCTGCCGTTTCTTTTTTCTTTTTTTTTCTGCCGCCACATGATGCACGGTGCAATGTTCAGTTTCATTTCCTACCGGAGAAGGACGGTCGACGACAGCCGAATAAGTAGAGCGGGGCCACGGTAGGGTTTCGGTGCAAGAATAACACGCTGAGAGGCAGATATGGAGAGGGGGAGCGTTTCGAAATCGAAGATTTGAGAAAGAACCACTACGGACAGCAGCGGTATAACATCAGCATAGGCTACGACTAGCATAGACCAGGGGTCGCCTCAACTTGCACTCTTCTGTCTCCTCCCGCCGGGCGTACGCGCTCACTTTTCAGTTTTCTCTCAACTCTTCAAGTTGCTCGGAGGCGTAAGAGCGCGGAAAAAAAAAAAGAACAGCAGCGGTGGCGGAGGTGTATGCAGGAAGTAGCGCGCGGATGGGGAAGCGGGCATTGTGCTCCGTCATTCTGCTTGTTTACTTTGACGACGGTGCGCGAGGCGTCTCCTCAGGAAGGAAGAAAGGACGGACGGGGACGCAAAATAGAATCAAAATAAGGCCGAGGAATAACTGTAACGACCACGCGAGACGGGGCTTTTACTGCCTCTTTCGTCATTTTTTTCTTCTTTTCTCGCACAACGGAAATACCCAGAGGAAAATGGACTCTTTGGGGCCATCCGCGCTAGCCTTTTCGTCTACAACTATCTCTTCACTTTTTTTTTTTTGCGTTGAGTTGATATAGCTGCCAAGCTGAAAAGGCAAAAAAAAGGTATGGACTGGCGCGGCGAATCCAAGAATTTACCATTGGTAGCTTAGAGACACCTAGCTAAGGGCTGCGGATGCTGCGCCCTTCTTTGCCTGCGTTATTGCAGCACCAACTTTGCTTTCTTCCTTGCTTTCTTTCGTCTCTTCCAGAGTTCCTTTTTCCAGGGTGTTCTGTTGTTCAGCCCGTGGCCATTTGAAAACGTCGCCTCCGGAAAGTCCCGAGGGGGCTACTCCGCTTATCTTTATGCCATGACTACTCTTCTTCTTTTCCCGCGTTCTTTTCGGGAAGTGCTCAGGTCACCGGACGATTCCCTATTCTGCCACTCGTCCCCGCCATCCCCACTTTTTCTTCCCCTTTTGCCGGCATTTTCGGATAAGAAGAGACGAGAGCTGTGCCAGCCTTGCAGGGCTCCTTCCGATGCATTCCTTCCACGCTCCCACCCGCCTCTGCTTCCCGCCAATCTCTCAATTTATTATGTTTTTTTTTTAAGGCAGTGCCGACGCTGCCTTTCACACAGCCGATCCGACATGCGACCATGTTCAACAATTCTTGCGGACACGTATAGTAAGGAAATAAGAAAAATAGTAATGATTGATGGGGTTTAACGTGCCATAATGACAATATAATTATGCGGCAGGCCGTAGTAGGAAACTCTGGAGTAATTTTGACTATCTGGGGTTCTTTAACGTGCACCTAAATCTAAGGACACAGGTGTTCTTTGCATTTCGCCTTGAGCTTAGCATCACGACACCTTATGTACTAGGCTACCACGGCGCTTAAGAAATAACAAGACCTCTCCCCCTCACCAACGATCAAAAAATTAATATACAAGAAATCTGTTTCACAAATAAAGTATTGCCTCTCAAATATATTGCGGCCACTTAGTAGAAATGGCTAATTGTTAGTTTTGAAAAATGAGGTACAAGTTTCGTTAAATAGATTCCGCACAGAACTACTTTTGTCATGCTCACGTTCAGCGTTACAAACTTGAAAGCATTTTTTCTATATATTTTGTTGTTGTGTAAGTAGGAGCTAGTGAAAGTAGCAACGTTCATTCTGTTACTGAACCGATGATTGACTTTCGCCTTGCAAATGACTTCATGGTAGTGTGGTGCGGAAACCTCAAGCAGGCGTCACCCCCTTTATTTCATTGCTGTGCCTTGCAAAGCTTGTCAAGCCTGCTCGAACGATCAAATTGTCCTTTTTGGTGTTAAAGTAAATTACTCGTAAAATTCTATTGTAATGTCTCCTTGCTTAGCAACGATGAGTTCACAGAAAAATATCGCCATTGTAACATTTTTTGTTGGGGTTTTACGTCCGAAAACCTCGACATGATTATGAGGGACGCCGTAGTGGAGGTCTGCGGAAATTTCGACACCTGGGATTCTTTAAGTTGCACCTAAGTGTAAGTACACGGGCCTCTATCATTTCGCCTTCATCGAAATATGGCCAACCCCATATCTCCCTTTTAGCATGGCGCGTCACGTTCTCAAAGGTTACTAATTTCAAGGAGGAAATTTTCCGCTACGCGGGGAGTAATCCTCAGTGACGCATCTCGTTGGGAACAGAAAAAAGAGAGAGACAGACAGAAAGCGAACATGTGCCCACAATCACTGCTATTCACAGAACGCGATGACATTTGACAGTGGTGTAGACGTTCACGCATGTTTGTCGTTCGTGAGAACTTGAAAATCGTGCCCAACATATTAGGCACAAAGACATGTTCAGTTACCAAAAAAACGTGTAAAAACAGTGAAAGCCGATACTACTTTAAACATCATCCACACTATTTTGTATATAGGGGAACCTGCGAACGGGAAGTTATATAATATTATCACGTGGTCGTGTCGCTGAAGAAGGCAGCAGTCAGCAGGTTCAAGAGGAAACTTTTCGTTTGGGCAAACTTGTGCCCGGGAAACTAAAGAGTCAAACTGGTCGAACTGCAAGCAATACATGCTGTGCACTGATAGCGGCGAACAGAGCGTCAGCCGTCGAAATGTGATCATCGGCGGAGGGCTGTCGCCTTTTATAAAGCAGCCATTGAACCTTCCAGCGTTATCACTGGTGCTCGCGTGAGCTTTCGAATAAACTTGACTATTCGCGTCCTGCGCGTAATCTTAACATAATGATCTCAAACAATTGCGCAGCTTCCCAAACATTGCGGCGTGGCCTTCGCCGAGCGTAGCTAACAGGTTTTGTGGCTGAAACCCGAACACATCAAAATAAAATTTATAAACGCGCGCGGCAATAACAGCTGATAGTTTTGACCAATCCAAACGCTTTGTCGATGAAAGCGCATAAAACTGATTATATTGCCCATGCAGCCTAAACGCAGAACTCGAAATCTGTATCAGTGAGCGCTCTTGAAAACTGTAAGAGAAGTCAATAGTATTTTGAACTAACGATCAGCTTTCTTTTTTTCTTTTTGGAAAGCACACTTAGACAGCTTGTCGTTATCACATGTAACGATAACTCTCTAATTAATATCCGAAAATACCATAAAAAAAGAAAAGCACCGCGCTCAAATTTTCTACGTATGTGAAGACGTCGATACTGTAAGCATGGTTCTATAATCAACGTGTTTAAATTACGTGTTAAGGCGTGCTTAACAGAAAATGTCTTCGACGGAAACATAGAAAAATCAAGCGTGATAAAACAGCAACGTGTAGGCGGCGCAGATTAAACAATTTTAAACTTTTTTTTGGCCCATCTTGTCCTTTCGACTGGCCTTAAGCAAGAACAACAGCCTAAATAGCTCACCAGTATACATATATGTTCAACGAGACTAGGTTAGCCATGCAGTGGCCCGGGGCAATAGATCAGCACACCCCCCGCAGTTCTTTACTCAAGAAAGCTTCGCTTCATCCTAGGCTCGTAGACACATTCGTCCGCCTCCAGCGGGACAAAAGCGAGCTGATAATGTAGCGTAAAAAAAGAAAAGAAAAGAGATAAGCAGCACAGTTACCGGGCCGGACACAACGCAAGGAAAATATAGGCACCGAACCGTGCATTTCTTCCTCTGAGGCACCCACTCCAATATAACAGCGCAGGGAGAAAAAAAGGCCCCTAGGCATTCCGCATGTGTCTCGTCTCCGGGCCATCTTTTTTGTCCGTTGAGAGAGCACATACAATATAGAGCTGCAGAGACATTGTTTGAATTGTGCCGTACACACTGTACGCTTTTCGTCGCTGCCCTTTGTATGAAGCCTCTCAAGGCGTAGAACATGACAGGGCGAGTGCGCTTTCGCGTTCCAAGTCTGGCTCTTCTTTGTCACTCAGGACGTGTTAACGTGAAAATGCCTAACGTCATCTATTCGAGCTTCCGCAAGATGTGTGCGCTCTTTCTTTATATGCCGATACGACGTGACGGTACATTGTTATTACCAATGTTATTTTGAGTGACATAGTGATTTTAAACATGTAAAGCGTGGAAATTTCTGCTCACCTTGCCTTCTGAATAAGAACAAAGAAAAGCGTGGCTCTCATAGTGCCTTTTGAGAGTGTTTCCAACGTTGAGCTTGAATCTTTATAACATCGTGTCAGCTCCTCGACGCAGGGATAAATCATAACGTTGTTTTACACATCGTCAAAAGTTAGGCTGAGATCACAGGTTAGTTTTACGTTGATCCACCGGTTTAGAACGAAGCTGTCATTTCTGTCTTTTCTCATACCATGATCTAGCCACTCTGTCACTGTTTTCTTTGAGAAAAAAAGAGAAACGCGCGAAGTCTAGCGGCGGCCGCTCTCCAAGGCGCATGGTGTCTTCTCCAGCGGTCGGGATCAGTTTCCTCGGGCCCAGCGATAGAAGCACAAAATCGACAACTTTATTTCTTTCAAATTTTTGCAGTTAAGCACAAATAATCATCACAAAGAATGCGCGGACTGGTAAATAAATGTCTTTTTTGAACTGTGGTTAACTTGTATTCTGCTAATATGCCTCATGACTTGCTCCGCGCATGCTTTGTGATGATTATTTGTGCTTATATGTTTAGTTCCTTTCAAAAAATAAATCAGTTGTGAGTAAGCGCTCGTTTGTACCTTCTATCTGTGTCCTCCTCTTTTGTGCGCGCTAAAAAAGTTTCATACATGAGCACATACTGAAACTGTTAATGCTATACAAAAAAAAAAAAAATGGCCGCGTATCTGCGCTCTTCGCTGCAAATGTCGTCGAAAGACGATAGTCTCCTGCCGGCCGTTTCTGCGCCGTCTCAGCGCAGCCTAACAAACACTAGCATTTTCGGCGCAGCCTAAGAAACACTAGGGTCTTAAGAATTTCGTACCTATGTATTTTCTAATAAAGGAACGCACCACCTAATACTTACGTATTGATGTTGCGCCCTACATATGCGTAACATTTGCTTTTTGATCGATAATGTTCACAAGTATGAACGCAGCTGCCAGTTCAAGATGGCTGGGCGTTCAGCAAATGCTTAAACTTTGGCAGGGTGGCTGAATCGCGCGATAGACAGACAGACATAAAGACAGACAGACCAAAATTTCTGGGTTTAAGTTCGCAAAGAAAGACTATCGTCTTAAAAAAAAAACGCCAGTTCCACACCTGTGCCGAGTAAAGAACGGAGCTGGCAAGCAAGCTCCACCAAGTGAGGGCCGCAAGAAGCTCAGCAGGCAAGCACTGCAATTTTGTAACATCTCTTGTGAGAGATAAACTAAGAAGGTAGCGGCAATGCAGTTTTCGTCATTATCAGTTCTATATAAAGAAGTGTATAACTCACTCACTCACTCACTCACTCACTCACTCACTCACTCACTCACTCACTCACTCACTCACTCACTCACTCACTCACTCACTCACTCACTCACTCACTCACTCACTCACTCACTCACTCACTCAATCAATCAATCAATCAATCAATCAATCAATCAATCAATCAATCAATCAATCAATCAATCAATGAAATGTATCTTGACTAAATATACTACAAGCGATTGAATAGCGCGATGCTCATTTCCTTAACTATACATTTCAAAAATTTTACATTACACTCAATTGTATCTGAGCAGGACGTCTACTGAGGGTAACAAAATCTCATCAGTAACGCAAATCAATTCCTATGCCGATTTCTGCACGGGACATGTGCCGCTGTTAACTTATTGAGAGGCGATCCGCACAAAAAGAGCGAAAGAATCGGAACGCTCTCGAGCATTCGCTTCGTCATGATTATCCGATCCGCTTGCTTACAAAACATCGAAGATAAGCAAACATATAAAGGAAAACTGCGAGAAAGAAGAGGCGAAATCAAGGCACGCCGAAGCAGTACACCGCAACGTCAAAGAAGAGCGTCGTCGATGAGAGGGAACGAGTGCCATTGGGTCGTTTGGGTGAGGGCTGCATTTCAGCGGGATTGCCTCGTCGGTTCTTCGGGGGCCAAAGGCGAGAACAGACTAGTAGTCGACCAACATCGTCGGTAAGTGCCTCTCTCTGATAGGCCACTCTCTTTTGTTTCCCGCGCCCGGTCGTTTGCGCTCAGCCATCTTGGCCCTCTAAGGGGCGCTGCCTGGAAAGAGGCTTTTCTGCACAGCCTGACTGTTGCCGCTTTTTAGTTGGCGCCCTTCTTTGCTCGCCTGGCGTGACCTGCAGCTCCCGCCTGCGTGGCACTTGTTTCAGCATTTTAGGTCTAATGAATATTTTGCCGCATTGTGTCTCTTTGTTATCGATCGTGCACGCTTTCGCAGCGACGTGTGCGGGTATTTCGATATATTGTGTCAATCGCATTTGGTTTAGAGACCGGAAGTTCCCTGTTTCAGAAGATTCCGCTTGAACAATGCGTGTCATCAAATTTGTAATTGCGTGTTTTTGTTTGATTTCCACATTTGATACGTTACGAATTGTACCTCATCCCGTTTTCCACGAAAAGTAAACCTCTATCCATAAAATGCCGATCACAGAACGCAATGAAACACGGAGGCGTGGAAAATTATGAAACACATTTCTGTGTCGACGTCTAATCATCAGTGTGTCGTTTTTTTTTTTGCGCTGTATCATCCGATACAATGAACACTTTCTTGAGAACGCTTTAAATCTATTGATTTATTTCTTGGGTAGTGTAATATTAATATCTCGTGTCAATACATATGCATGAAAGGCATGAGACAATCGTATCAAGTAACTGGAAAGTATAAATTTTGCTAACTTCCATGAACAATATATGTATTTGTGCTCACAACGCCACTATAGGCTTGCTTTTCAAAACTGTAAATTAATGGGGAACATACGTAAGCTCATGTTAAACGATTAGTTTTGACTTGTGCCAGTCGCCCCGCCACGGTGGTCTAGTGGTTATGGCGCTCGACTGCTGACCCGAAGGTCGCGGGATCGAATCCCGGCCGCGGCGGCTGCATTTTCGATGGAGGCGAAAATGTTTGAGGCCCGTGTACTTAGATTTAGGTGCACGTTAAAGAACCCCAGGTGGTCGAAATTTCCGGAGCCCTCCACTACGGCGTCTCTCATAATCATATCGTGGTTTTGGGACGTTAAACCCTAGATAATATTATTATTATGACTTGTGCCAGTCAAAGAAGTTGGTATTGATGTCGTTGATTTCCATTTATGCGTTATCCCACAATCTCATCTGGATAAATTTAGCTTGCAACGTCAAGGTCGCTCTTTCAGCGACTATACACGATGACCGCTACATCGCGCTTGCTCAAAGGACATTGAGCCGCCCTTCAGCACAGAGTCGCATGGATTACAGCGTAGACGATATGCCTGACGCTCCCGCTATCCGAAGATATCACACGAGGGCTATCGCAGTACATGATGGCAAAAGGCTGGGTCGCGCTTCCACTGTTAGACAAGTTTCTTAGCTCGTCAATCTCTTATTGCTTCCGCCACTACGGACCTAACGTACAACGAAACCTAACCTACATAGATAAATTTATATTCCATAAGTGTCCGTCCTCTTACCGTTTCTTCGTATCCCCCCTTTGGCAAACAGTGTAAGACAACTTCTTTATTGCCTACCTCATGCTGATAACCATTGGCGAAATAGTCGGGAAGCTCATGTAGCATGGCTTCAGAACGGCGCAACGAGGAAGACGAAAAGACGAAAGATCACACGAACACAAGCTCATGTAGGTCGTGCCTTCGTGTTTATTTATGTTTAAGGTCTCCCGCAGGCGATAGATAAGTTCACCGTAAATCAACGTGTCAGCAAGAGAGCTGCGTTGTCAACTCGTCGGCTTATTCTGCGGCCCCCTCCAGCCCCCAATGGTTTTTCTCCACCTTACTACGATCGAATAATCGACAGGCGCTCCAAGGAAAGCCGGGTTCTCGGGCCCGGAGTGCCGAGCCGGGGCTTCTGCATAAAACTTAGAAGGCAGTCCGCCTCCTTTTCGGCTAGAGTCCACCGCTCACCATCATTGGAAATAGATTAGTAAGACGCGCCTTGAGAATGAGCGCGTTTCTTCATCTATCTGGAGGTGCCAGCAAATCGATGTTTCTGTTTCTGTGAGTCAGCGCACCCGTGTACGTGTGTGACAATTTTGTTTTTCTTTTTATTCTCGATTCATTAACGCGCGCCGCTACGTGTGAAACGGCCGGTAACGGCCTCCCCGTTCTGATACCTCCGCCCGCTCCGTTTCGCTTCATTTTCTTTTAAAGCTTTAAGCTCACTTACGCCTCTTAGCGAGCCATTTGAGAGGAATTATTCGCGGGCTGTTGGGAAATTTCGTTGTCGCGCAAGCTCCAGTCTATAGACCGTGATACCGCTAAAGTTGGCAACATTGCGCAAGATTAGTAATACCTGCTAAGGAACGAGCACGAAAAGCCAATACATTTCATCGTCACGTTGCTCAATATCGACGGCGAGGATTGGGCTAAAAGAAGAAGTGAAGAAATATGAAAAATTCAACACGTCGAAGTTCGTTCAGTACGATTTAGTGGAGAAGCCGGTGAAACGTACTCTAAGTTTAAAAAAAAATGTTGTATGAGTTACCTTTTTTCGGTAAATACTGTAAATCTTTAAAGAGACACGTTACCTCGCTTTTGGCTCCCGCGACTCTTCGACGAGAGTATAATGGTTTCCAAAGAGAGTTTTGCCACGTATATGATTCTTTAAAGAGAGTCACATATGATACGTGGCATGTCAGGAATCAAAAAGAAGAGTCAGCGGACTCTTTTTTTTTTTACTTAGAGTGTGTGATTAAGCGTGACATCAATGCTAACAGGCGTTCAAGATTGTAATTATGTAACGAACGTTCGCAAGATGGGACCTTCGGAAACTTGCAGTGCATTCTCATTTGCGAGCCGGTGCAATGTCTTTAGATTCTTCGAGCAAGTTTCATCACTGTTTCTCTGTTGGCTGAATAAACGCGATCACACTAAAAGCACATAGGTGTTCTACAAGCTTTAATGACGGATTTTCACTTCGATACAGCCCAACATTACAAGCAAAACTATAACAGAATCAGCCATTACCAGGTGTCAAGGAGAATGCTACAGATAATCGATACGCGTCTACGGCACCTGTCAGACGTTCTAATTGTGGGTTATGGTGCTTTTATTCACGGCGCAAGTTCCGCACTGATTCTATATTCTCGTCGGTTTGCGGAATGCAGCATAGCATTACAGCACGAAACCTTCCTGCAAGGGTGCTGTGCGCTAGCGCCACCATGCGTAACGGCATAGAATAGACAAACAAACTTAACCCGATTCCATATGAGTCACTTCATTAACATTGATTATTGAACAAAGCCGGTGGTCTACGTCGTCTACAAGTAAACGTATTCAGATCAAGGGAACAGCTCTACTCAATCACGAAGTGAAAACAACGTAAAGTACACATTCGCTTTGCACGAATGTTGGTGCATTTTCAACGTGCAGACAGAGGGAAATGGTCTGCGAGCTAACAAAGCCATATCATTCGCAATCGCTTTGGTGCACTTCCTTTGAAGCTGCTAAAACACTGGTTTATACATGGAGATTGGTGACTGTCGGTAGAGGAAAAGCTTTGCTGCATCCAGATTCTGAGCAGGGCGCGCTGTTGAATAAATAAACATCGTTTATTCACTGCAGTGATACGGAGTCTGCATTGCAGACGGCTGTACGGTGACCGTTCTTCTCGTTTCTTTATCGATTCCAGTTCACGATCATCTTTGTTCTGCTCGTGTTTCTCCTTTCTTCTTTCATGCATGCAGAAACCCCTCTTCCCCTTTTTTTTCCGAGATTAAATTTTCCACTCGCATTGCAATTTTTGCCCGATCGACGAGAAAATGAACGGGAAATATAGCGAAACGCGTTGCGTTTATCCCATTAGTTATGCGGGTGCGGTTTGCCAGCTGCCGATGGGATCCTTGCCAAGACCGATTCACCAGCGTCATTCTCTCTCTCTCTCTCTCTCCTAACCCGTATGACGCTGGACACCCCAGAGTGCGACAATGAGATCGACTGAAGAACTCTCCGGCAGCTTGTTTGACGCTTCGTAGATTCCGAAAAACCCGCCGTTGTTGCGAAGAGCGCATAAACGCCAAAGGCCCAGATCTAAAAAAATCAAATCTTACGCTTGTCTCCGTTTGAGCGAGCCCGCCGCAGCGCAGCTCCGAGAACAAAAGTTGTTGGAAATGTATTCGGCGCAATAATGTTCCCTCAGCCCCGTCCGCTCGGGCGGCAGCGTTTTTAGTGTGCCCGAGCTGCGAAGCCGTCCATCGCGCGGCGGGCTAGGGCACAGTCGATCGTTATGCAAAGCCGATGCAAATTACAACTTGGCGAGTGGGCGGGACGCCGTATGAATGTCCATTGGCTTTGATACAAGATCAATGGTGTCACGGAACTCTATGAGAACTGAAAAGCGTGGCTCATCTTCCCGTAAAGGTTTCGAGCGAGGAGTCCGTCTGGCTCCATGCTGCTGCTTCTTCGCGGGGCCGCAGTCATTTCGTAGGCGTCGCGAGAGCGCTAAGAACGCTCGGTTGCGATTTTGTTTCGTACTTGCCGCCTACGCATCCGTGGACTCGCTTCGAAGGGGGCTAAAGAGCCGAAATCATCACGCTCGGGTGAATTTTATGCCGCTTCCCCCGATGCTCGTCATAATTCTGCCGTGAATATTCATCAGCTATTCGCGAAAACGCCTTGCCTTAAATATTTGCTTCTTTCTGGCTCTGTTTTCCTCCCTTTTTTTTTATCTAGAGAAGAAGTAATAGAGATGGCCGAATGAAGTGGATCCAGGCAGTTGATGATGAACGACTTCCTTCTTCGTGGAAACTGCTCTTTTCTCGAACAAGTCTTATCGTCCCTCTCATGACTCCTAGTGCGATGAATGGCAACGAGAGAATGAAAACGATATACCAGTTCGCAGCTTCTTTTATACTAATAGTCAACCGCCTTTCTCCCCCCCCCCCCTCATTTTTTTCCTGTAAGGACACTTTTAAGACGCCCCGTAATTCTCTTTACTAAATATTGGCCCAAATTTTGAGTTAACGAAGAATACACGCTTCATTCAATATTCGGGGTGTGCCAACATTTCTGCTTTCCTTAACTATACGTATAATACGGCAGCGCTCAGTGTTGCCAGCTTCGCATTTGCCGCCATTCGTCGGTTCTTTCTTCCGGGGAACTTTCTTCACTCACTCGCGGTTCTTATAGGCCCACGAATAGACGAAACAAGATTTTTTTCAAAAACTGTAATTACAATTCGTTTCGTCTTTTCTGCACGAGTGCCCTCCATAACCTAATCACGGACTCCCTTTTTTTTCCCGCGAATATGCTATTTTTTGTTTGTTTTTTTTAACGAGCACGCTGTAGTGAAATTAAATGGCCGTGCCATTCGCCACACATGCCTTCGCCGCCTGCTCTTTATCAAAAACTACACTTTTATAGTAATTTATCTCCGCGTCATGGTACGCTATAAGAAGGCTTGCCCCTTTAAGGACCGAGGGAATGAGGACGCCATGTTCAATAAAAAAAGATGTGGGCGGTGAGTGGACCGCGGTTAAATGTAGGGGCGCAGTAAATCACGACGAATGGCGCATTGCGGTGAGAAAAACGTTATGACTTCTGGCAAGTATTGGTCCTTGGGGTTCCCGATGATTGATTGGCGGAAACTGTCTTTGTATTTGCACCTTTTTTTCTCTCTCTCTCTCTTTCTTTCTTCCCCGTCGTTTGGTGAGTCGCACTTCAGGGGCCAATTGCTAACCTCAGACAGGCTTTACTTTTCGCTAATTTTTACGTAGCCTACATCACGTAGATGTTTTATTGTAAATATTGAGTCGGTATTCACTTTGCAGCTGAGGTCTTCCTTCAACATTATCATATTGAAAATGAAGTCATTTTCATAATGCGAAGCCCTCGTGTGAAATATCACCGACTATTCGTAAGGCTATCGGTGCACTGGTGCAATTTTTCGGCAGTAGTAATTATTTATCCTAATGTACGTACTAAGCGTGTGGTCATAGTGTCTCATGATTAGGTTAAATATTTTCTTTGGTGGCTTAGGGGCTATGGAGCTGGGCTGCCGAGTGCGAGGACGCGGGTTCAATTCCTGGCCACGGCGGCCACAATTCATGCATTGGGACAAAAAGCAAAAATGTCGGTGTATTTAAACTTGCGTGCACGTTAAAACACCACCGATTGTCAAAATTAATCTGATGTCTTCAACTACCGTGTGCTCGGTAATTTCACTGCACTATTGGCACGCGAAAACTCCGAAATTAGTAATTTTTACGCGCTGCTAATTGTCATACACGGGAAAAGTGCGCTTAACCGAAGTAGACGAGGTCAGGCGCAAAGAAAAACGCCGAGCAACACAGAAACAAACTAACAAACAAGCAAACGAAAATCAAACAGCGTTGTGTGTGTGTGTGTGTGTGTGTGTGTGTGTGTGTGTGTGTGTGTGTGTGTGTGTGTGTGTGTGTGTGTGTGTGTGTGTGTGTGTGTGTGTGTGTGTGTGTGTGTGTGTGTGTGTGTGCGTGTGTGTGTGCGTGTGTGTGCGTGTGTGTGTGCGTGTGTGCGTGTGTGTGTGTGCGTGCGTGTGTGTGTGTGTGCGGCTGCGCTCGAGCGTGCGTGCGCGTTTTCTTGCCACCTATTTCTATTCCTCGGCGGTTTTCTGCGCTGTTTGCCGGCACGATGTATAATTAAGAAGCCCAACTGGGCACGCTCCTCAACCCCGAAAACTTGAACGAGCAACTCTTAACGTAGTGGTTACAGCAGGAGTCTTAACCATAGTCATACCAACGTAATGAGTGTACCTGGAACAAGAGTTGTGCTAACAGTTCGCGACGAAAAACCGAGACAAATTAATAAGGCCGTTCCTTGCGATAAAAATGACATAATCCAAGAAGAAAACCTGCAGCCTTCTTCCGTAGTAGCTCTTTACCCTTCTCATTTTTTTTTAAACTCTTTCTAACTACAAGACACCCCGTCAAGTACGAACGCATTAATCTATACAGCCCCAGTGCAGTCCAAAGCTTCCAGGAACGCCAAAGCAATCATTAATTCCCGCTGCGTTCGAGAGAAAATGAAGTGAGAAGCGCTGCGTAGGCTACAAACAAAAAAGCTAATCTTGTGTTAGGAAACGTTCGCCGCTTAAGATCTTTCATCATTAAATGGCTTAGATTTTTCACACACACACACACACACACACACACACACACACACACACACACACACACACACACACACACACACACACACACACACACACACGCACACGCACACGCACACGCACACGCACACACACACATTCAACGTGGAAACTCAGTCGACTGCCAGATACACAACCTATACTCCTCATGGTAAAATGCGGTAAAACCGTCGGTATCATTTATCACTTCTTTTTAAAAAAAAAATATTTTACACGCACAGTAATATGGCAGATGTCAGCAATCAGGTCGTCCATGAGACGTTTTCGTCCATGCCGGGTGTCGAACCTACAGCCTCTCGGCCGGCGACGATAGACGCCGGGCACTCTACCCACTGCGCTCACATATGCACGGCGCTTCACAAACGCGCCTTATATATCTCCCATCTTCTCTCCCTCGCAGTGCTCTTGCGAGGTGGGTTAGGCGTTACCGTCTAGGAATGGTGAAATGAAGTACTGCATCACGACACTAACGAGTGCTGACAGCCCAGCCACGGTGGTCTAGTGGCTATGGCGCTCGACTGCTGACCCGAAGGTCGCGGGATCGAATCCCGGCCGCGGCGGCTGCATTTTCGACGGAGGCGATAATGTTTGAGGCCCGTATACTTAGATTTAGGTGCACGTACAAAGAACCCCAGGTGGTCGAAATTTCCGGAGCGCTCCACTACGGCGTCTCTCATTATCAATATCGTGGTTTTGGGACGTTAAACCCCAGATATTACGGACGAGTGCTGACAGGGAGCGCTTCGGTTGTCTCAGCGCAGCGGATGCCGTGGGTGCAATATTGCAGAAAATTCCACATGCACCAACGGTGTTTCTCCGCCGCCTACTGCTTCGAGTGCGATGGCACCGACTAAGAAAAGTACTGCATTAAGTGCTGCATAAAGACGACGACGTCCACGGGCGAATGTCGCGCAAGTGAGTGCTTTGGTGCAGTGAGAGATAGGCCAGCGAAAAGCCGAACGCCTTCACGTGTTCGGGGCTCAAGCTACCAACTGTGCCCCTCGCGTTCCTGAGCGCTGTGGAGTAGTGTATGCATGAGGAGACGTGGGTAACCTTATTATTGGGAGCGCAAACCTTGCCGTTTCCCTCCTGAAATGAAGACGCTTTGAGCGGGTGAATACCAAGTACCAGTGTTTATTATGTGCTTGTTGATGTAATCTTTTCGCCGGATTCCACATATGCTTTGTGCAGGTGCATGTTAACTACTTCAGCTACCACAAAGGTGTAATCGTGATCATGGACGGTAGTTCTCGTGATGAAGATGCGCCACCAGGCGCCAACGGGGGTTGGGGGGGGGGGGGGGCTTGCACGTCAAACGGTGCTATAGCTTCCATACACCACTGGACATTGTGCAAGCTCTCATATATTAATGTAAAACAATCAACTACTTCCCTGAAGACGCGTTTCACTTTCGTATTAGACCAGTTCGAATGACGGAGGGATCGAAAATGGTTTTGCCAGGTTTTTTTTTCTTGTTGCTACACGGACACGGAGACACTGTAATACAAAGACACAGAAGAAGAGGCATTGACACATGAAAAGCGCTAACATTTTACGACGATGTAATTTCGGCGACAGAACGACACCTCTATACCCAGCATTAACGTTACAGGTACGTCCCAACTAACAAATCCAACGAACGGACACCCTGATAGCAAAAAACATGGTAACACACTAAGCAACCCCTAGTATACATCTGACGCATGCGCAGAAATTCCATTTCTTTCTTTGATAGTGAGAACACCATCTGCATAAAAATGCGTCGCCAACTGTCTCAACGTGATCACTTTCAAGGATTAGGTGGCTCAATTCGCATTTATATTGTTATAAGGATGACTATATCTTTAAAGCAGGGGATATAATCAAACCACTTACTGTTAAGTGCAAGGAAACCATCCGGCGAAAACTTAACTTTATTAGAGCGTTTCCTGAGCCTCTCATTAAAGCACCTGCCGGTTTGTCTGCCAAGCCAATGCCACAAAAAAAGAGAACACGATAAATCGTATAAATATAGGAAATCAAAGAGCAATCGTGCGTCAATCGATGACGGCGCTTCAGCTTCTGAATACCCCTATGTGCTTACGGGAACAACGTGCACAGAACACGCGAAGCTTGTCCGAACGATAGCTATCCGTTTGATCAAGCTGACAGAATGGAAGGGAAGTACTCGGCGAAAACAACAAAGTTGAAAAAGAAAAGAAAGAAAGCTCGCGAGCAGAAAAGTGAACACCCCGCCCCCCCTTACACACAAGCACACACATACAGAGGAGCTTCCTTCCTACACAAAACACGCAGCAAGCGACTCATGATCGGCAGCCGTAGCCGGCGTGTCGGTATCATTACGGCGGATCTAGCGCCTTCTTGCGGGCAGCGCGGTCTTAAAGAGATCTCCCCGCAACAACGGTCCGATAGGGAAGGTTGGATCTCTTCTCTCTCTCTCTCTTCCTGTTTCTCCGGGAAGGAGATTAGTGTGCATTAGCCTGCACGAAAAGGAAAAAAAAAAATGAGCGACCGTGATGGGGGGGGGGGGGGGGAGGCGGGGGCTGAGCTCCTGATATGTGGCAGCCGCCTGGCATCAGAACCGGCTCGTATCCTCTTTTTACTCGCCGTCTAAACCTACTAGCTCTCTCCGCTCACCCGCTGCTGCAGCAGTGTTCCCCATTACCACCAGTCTCGCGATTCCGCTGACGGCGACTAACAAAGATTACCCTCTCTTTCATTCCTTCTTCTTTGCGTCACCCAATGCATGGTAATGAGCCGACCCGCTTCGTGACGTGCGAACGCCCATTAGACACCGCCAACACACCGCGACCGCTATCATTTTGCTTCAGCGTTTTACGTATCTAACTGGCTCGAATGAATCCCCTCTCCTTTATGTACTACATGTATCTACAACGTGAATGTATGGCTTGTGATTTTACTGTTTACTAATTTCAAGCAGTGGCCTGCGTATCTAAGCGGTCGTACATCTTTGACGAACATCGTCCGTAGTGCTTCCAGAAGAGCGCGCATGGATAGGAGCTTCTTGCGAAAGCGAACCAACTCTATTGTTCTATGGGAAGCAGGAGCGAAGGTCTTAATACCCCTTGTTAGCGAGCGGAAAGCACGAACTTTCTGGATAATTCTCTCGCGCGAAGCAAGTCCTTGGTATAGAACTGAGCAGGAGCAACAGTGACAGAATATGACGGAACGGAGCGGCACAGCGAGCGAGTCCGTGATCGTAACGATCGGCTTTGTTTCCGAATCGCATCGTAGGGTTTAACTTGAAAAATAAGAACTACTGCAAAATAATATGGTGGCCTATTTCCGGAAGTGAAGTAAGTAAGCATTTGTGTGCTTGCAGAGACCGTTGTCACTTCAATAGTACAAAATAAAGAAATTTGTTTCGTTTGGATATATCTCGTGCGTATACTGAACATGTATAGGAAGTCTTGTATTCCTGATTAGGATACTTCAAAGTCTCCTGAGGGAACAAAAAAAAATTGCGTGTAAGCAAGAAAATATCAAAAGCTACCGCCCTTTATTCTTCTACTGCTTTAAAAAAGGTTTCTCCCCCCTGCTAGCATATATTGCAAACACTTCACTTAAGCACTTTGCCGGGGCCGCAGAGGCCTCCGGGCAATCTGATATTTTTTTGTCTTTTTTTAACACGAGTGTTTTATGCCGGGGTCCACCACGGCTCCACTGACGCATTTCCGTCACGGATATGACGTTGTAAAATATAAAGACTAACATATGGCAAAGGAAAAACTATAAGAAAAAGTTCCGACGCCGGTAGTCGAACTTACAACCTCTCGATCGCCAGCGCGCAGCGCGAAACGACTCCGCCACAGACGGCATGTTCTCTGCTATGCTAACGGCGAGCTATTTATGTACACCATTTGCCGATGACTGTACTCAGAGATCGGCGGTACACCGTGTCTTCGTCATCAGTAGCGAGATGGCGCGAAGAGCTCAAAGAGCGCACTTTAAAAGTCGTCCCCCACGCGGATTAGCGCGCGCCTCGACAGGGCGTGGTCACTCGTACGGGCGCTTATCTCGTGATATCAGTGGTTTGTATGTCTTGCGCCCTGCCTGCAAGTTTCGGTTGAGAGGACGAAGGTCACCTCGCTCACTGCAGCGGCCGCTTTTGCGAAAGGAGCGCGCTGCTTACACAGAAATAAGTTACAACTGTGACAGTTCGCGCTCATCCTGTGTATGTTCGTTCCGCGCGTCCTTTCTCCTTGAGCAGCGCATTGCAAGTTTCAAGCGGCTTGCCGTTCTTCGCGTAACATTACAATTTGAGGCTGTAGCATTCATTTCTTCGCGCTTGGGGCGAAAGAATGAACAACAAACGCTCAACTACGTCTGTGAAGACACGTTTCACTTTCGTGTTATACCGATTCCTATGACAGAGGAATCAGCCATGTTTTTTTTTTTTATCATGCCTTGCCTGCCTGTTCTCGGTACTTTTATCATATGAAATAATGAAAGCTTATCGTCGTTGCATATTAAGCGGGAACAACATTCTATCTGCATCAAGGTACTGCAGTAGTGCTACCGAACCCGTTAAATAGACATATTTTGTGATAATAGATGTAATCAAAGGCTTATAGTTATTAGGAGACGAAGTGGCTCGTTTCCGCTGAGGACAAAGAAAAAGACGCCAAGAATCATCACATGAGCAGTTTAAGAAATAAGACTGGATGCCAGAAACTCTTTTCTTTTTTTCTGTTTCCTGAAGGGATGAACGCATGTTTATGTCCCGAATAACTCCGTGAATGTTGGAGCAGCTTACGCAAGCACCACGTAACTTGGCAATGCGCGTTACCGCAACATGAAATAATTTTCGTCTGACACTACCAGCACTAGGAGAACAATATTGTTAAGACAAGTTCAGTTTTTTGATCGACGAATTGCAAAATTTGCTACTTTTAACAGTATAACCGTACAAAAGTTCTGCTTCGAACATAAAAAGATATGCGGGAATGGGACAAAGCTTAGGGCCTACCATATTAGTAACACGCTTGTGAAATATCATTGGGACGCCAGCAGGCTTTCTTAACATTCAACATCGCCTGGCAGTGTGGAAGTCGTAGCGAAAAGAATCAAATGCGAAAACGAGGACTCGATTGGGGCACAATGCAAATGCGCGGTACGCTTGATGTTTCACATGATATTGATCTAAACTGCAAGCACATTTGCTGTGATCGGCCCACTTAAATAATATCTCCTAGTTGCGTTGCAGCAATACGCCACGCATAAAAAGAGAACATCACCTCGGTGCATAAGAACTATAGATCTTCATATGCTAATTTTAGATCTTCTTGCTGGGCGAGTTAGTGCACGTCTACGATGGGAATCGTTGAGCATACAGTCGGACGAACACGAAAAAAAAAAAAAAACGATGTGGACAGAAAGAACGCACTTTCTGTCGACGTCGTGTTTTCGTGTGTTCGTCTGACTGTGTGCGCAACGATTCCCATTATAGTCGTATGCCAAATTCACTATTTTGTAGGCTTTAGATACCTTCCTGACTAATCGTGAGTCTAAAACAACAAAATTTTATATGTTGATAGCACACTTCAAGATATGTTTATATTGCAATAAAGTGACGCCACCTTCATTATTACGCATCGCAAATGCCCTCTTTGATGGGATTCCTAGGCCCCGACATCGCTCGTTTTTTTAACAGGATAGTTTCCTGTCATGCGCAGGATCTTGTGGTATAAATTTCTTCTACAATCGACATTTGAGGTAGAGCTTCTCACGATTTCTTTTTCTTTTTTTCTTTCTTTTTTTTGCTTTTTACATTTCAGAGGGTCCGTATTCGTTGGTCTGTTGTTACCCAATTAGAGAGTGTTCACACGCATTTTTTTCTCAGTCTTTGTCAGTGACAGTATTGACACGCATTACAAGTTCGCATGACCAAACTTGTGATACTGCACATAGCTTGTTTTAATGCGCAATGTTTTAAAAACAGCGTTCTTGTTTGCATTTCAATGCCTTTATATTTACTGAAACTTCATCTTAGAATGATCACGCTCGTCCGAATGGCGCCTATACAACGAAAACATTTCCTTGTGCTTAAACAGTGGCGCACTGTAAAGTACGGAAAGCGTATTACACCAAAGCGCTTCCAAACAAGCTGTGAGTAGGCGTTTCCATGCACAGTATCTAGAAAGGTACTTCCGACACTCTACACTCTTACTACAAATATCTATTCCGCTCCAACTATTTTCAGCCTCTGCCGAAGGAATTTTTCTCTTCCATGTTTGGCTGAACATTGCGAGATTGCAAGCTTCCTTCCTGTAAAGACAAATTCGTGAACATAACGTGATGCCTTAACTTGCATAACATTTTTACCAGATAATATGGGGACGGGTAGGTCTTGTGAAAAGCGGTCAGCGCATTCAACTGCTCTATGAATGAAGCCATAGTATAGATGCGAGCTGATTTTAATAGGGTTTCCTTTTTTTTTCTTTTTCATCCTGGAGTGGAATAGTTTTGAACTAGTTATAATCGCGACCGAAACTTTCAATGAGCGTGTAATGAATGTAAACTGATACCCCCCGAGGCAACATTTTCATATGAAAGTTTTCCCTGCTGACAAAAACATCGGTTTCCTTGTCTGATGATTAGATGAATTCGGACTAGTTCTGAAAACAGTTCTTCCTTCTAAAACCATGCCGTAAAAGGTTGTGCATATTCTATTCCAAGCAGCGCGGTTGATTTGACGCAAGTCGTTATCTCGAATTCGGAGTTTCCTTTAGCGTAGACTGGTCAGAATAATTACACGGAGTCCTTAACGTTTTCACCGAAATGGCGCAAGCAGCGCCTTTGGGACGAGACAGCCGGATGTACCTAAAGCCCATTCAGGCGTCTGCGTCTCTTGCAGTCGAGATACACGTTCGGGCATTGACAGCACCCGTGCATGCCCGCCGGGAGCGAGGACATAGTTGAAAAGCGAGTCGGAGGAAATCCTATGACGTCTAACATCGCTAATAGCCGCGACGGAGTTTGCGACTAATCGGAAAAACGTCCAACGCGCGTCTTTCCCACCCCTCTCTCCCTCTTTCTTTCTCTGTACTCAATACGGCACCATTTCCTCGGTTTCTGCTTGTGCCAAAGAACTCGACCACTCCTCTCCTTCATTACGAGGTGCTATAAATTTCCACGTTCACGCCGAATCAAGTGGAGGCTCGGTGGACGCGCTGGAGGCAAAAATGGCAGGTGCGCCGACGCGCGCGCATGTCGCGACGAGAGAGGCAAGCGCTCTTCCGGAACGTTGGCGCAAGACACGAGCTTCCCCGCCTAATCTGCGAAAGCTGCGCGTCGAATGCGACAGCAGCGTCGTCTTTCGTGAGCGTGCCGTTGCTTCGCCGCCAAACAGGATGTCGCTCGCTCAGCAGCAGCCGGGTGAGAGAAAAAGCATCCCATTGAGTGCGCTTGCGCGTGCACGTTGAACGGTATCTTTGGCGAGCTTTGGCGACGCTAGTGCAGACAAAAAGGAAGAAAAAAAGTACGGCCAGCGCACGAGCCTCCTCCAGGAAACTTTGCCGTTCCGAATGAGAAGGGGGAAGAGAGATGGAGGGAAAGAGCGCGACGCTTTTTAACGCGTTCCACTGAGACATGGTGGGTGGGTAGAGGGTGAGGGAGGGAGGGAGGAGGAATTGGGCTGAACTCCACAAAAAAGACGGCGACAGGGCCTTTCGGAAACAGCCGCTTCACAGAGAGGTCACACACAACAAAGCACGCTTACTAGTGCGCGCGACCGCTCGACGTAGTTTCTCTATCAGCTACGCCAACGGACGCGCCGCGGCAGCGGATCACGGCGCCGTGCTGCTTGTTGTCCGTTCCGTTTCGTTTGAGAAGGGAAGCAAAGCAAGTCGGCCGCCGCCGACCCGTACAGGACGCGCTTCGTCCTCGCTGCCCCATCTCCCTCCGTCTCTCCCCGATCTCTCCCCCGTCGCCTCCTCACCGCGCTCCCCGGTGGACTCCCCAGTGTACCACTCATCACCGACGGAACAAGGGAACCAACTTAGGAGGTCATTAACCAGAGCACAAAACGGATGAAATCGTTGGGCTTGCGCGAAGGGAAGGCAGGCCGGAGACGCGCCGACAGGGAAACAAGTAACGTGAATAGAAGAGAGCCGTACAGTGAGCTGGTTGTATGCCGCTAGAGCGTATCCACCCTCAGCTGCCTGCCTGCCTGCCTGCCAACGCGGCTCGGAAGAACGCGCCTGTAGTTGCCAGCGGAGTACAGCGCTCGCAATTCTGGTATGTAGTGAGAGAGATGGGTGAACCTTTGTGGAGGGGAAAGAACGAGCGAGGCGCGAATGTATGACTCTGTCGAGCTGCTACACTGTAGAAGGCTACGGCTCTGAGAGCAGAGAGAGATCTACTGCCCGCCACAACGGAGAAGAAGAAGACGCATGACCTTGTCGTGGCTCGTTTCTTCGCTTTCTCGCCGACTTTGGCGTTCCGTAGCCCTCCCCTGGAGCGTGGCCTAGGCAGGCTGAGTGAAGGACGAACAGCTCTCGGGCCGAAATGCGTGGAGGACGCAAAGAAAGGTATCCCTGGCGCTCCGTGTTAACAAGATTCCCAACGCCCTGGTCTCAAGGGTACTCTATTACCCACTAAATTGTGTGTATCTGGCCTCTGCCGAGAGGCGTCGCTCGTCTGACTCGTTCTAGCCACCTTTGGGAGTTGTGCGTTCCTGTTTACTTTCCCATGAGGGGGGAAACGGTTTGAGCATGCATATTTATGAAGATCCTCGGCTGGCAGCACCTCCTCCTCGTAAGATGCGCGTGCTGGAACGTCTCGGCTTGAATAAATTACGCGAATCCACGCACTACGCGCGCGTGCGTGCGCACGTCTCCCTTACTACGTCGGGCACGCTAAGGAAATATTTTTCCTCTTCCACAAGCGTCGGCGGCTGAAGGCACGTGCTGGCGTAGGGCGCATCAAGGAACGTTTTAACCTTCTTAGCCAGCTGGTATGTTGATGCTCCGCGATGACACGGGCGCCGCGTAAGTGACGTGCGTTGCTTCTAGGCTGCCCTGGTTGGCTAGAAAAATAAGAAAGGCGAAGCTGCGAGGACGTGCATTCTCAGAGGGATTAAGAAATGCCTCGTGACATCATAACGAGGTGCCAGTTTTAAGCCATCGTAAAGATACTATGCAAATTTTTACTGCGCACTACGTTTAAGGGATTATATTACGTAAATACAGATAGATAAGTCCTAATAAACAATAAATATCGTGCACTTTCCTGGATGTTTATATCGCGAGGACACGAAACGCATTTCAGGGATCAGAATAACGCTGTTTGATACATTTAAATTGCACTGATCCCTGCCTCATTTAATATTACCTCATTTAATATATATCGCGATCCTGGAGCCGGCGTTTACGTTTTCGACATGAACGTGACAAGCTGGCTGCGAATAATACAGGCGTCAAGAAATTGAATTAGAAATGCTTTCACAGTTCACATTATGAAGACGTCTATTACAATATTGGTGCATAGCTCATACATCCCCAACGTTCAGCGCATGCGCTCTGTGATCCCACATCTTTGTTGATACTGTACATAGTTTCTCTATGGTTGTAAGCTTTTTCGTTCATTCATCCTTTCTTTTTGAGAGTTTTCTTGCAAGTGCGGCGTGGCAGGGACGATTGTCACAGGGACCTTGCTTACCTTTGGCCGAGCGTGAGCGTTAACAAACGCGCAACATAAAATGAATATAATAGTTGTTCCGGTTTTACGCCCCCAAACCACAATATGATTATGAGAGGCGTCGTAGTGGAGCACTCCGGAATTTTCGACTACTTGGAGTTCTTTAATGTGCTGCTATTTCAGTACACGGGCCTCTAGCATTTCGCCTCGGTCGAAATGCGGCAGCAGCGGCCGGGATTTGATCCCGGAAACCAGAAAGTGAGTACAAACGCTCAAGATGCATCTTGCTGGTCACTTTCTTTAATTATATGGCGAGCTTACGTTTTAGCTAACTTGCCACGTCATATATTCTCGAACCAGGCACTCAGCGAGTGTTATTCATTGCTTCATTTGTTCTGTAGGCAAATGAATTTGAACATCCATATTTCAATTACTTCTTTCCAATTTAATAATAAGTAACCTTGTCTCTTCATCTCCGGGAACATTAGCAGCTTCGCGGCATAAAAACGCGTTAAAACATAGTACATATGATGATGATGATGACATCTGGGGTTTGACGTCCCAAAACCACCCTATGATTATGAGAGACGCCGTAGTGGAGGGCTCCGGTAATTTCGACCACCTGGGTTCTTTAACATGCACCTAAATTTATCTCCGGGAACATTAGCAGCTTCGCGGCATAAAAACGCGTTAAAACATAGTACATATGATGATGATGACATCTGGGGTTTGACGTCCCAAAACCACCCTATGATTATGAGAGACGCCGTAGTGGAGGGCTCCGGTAATTTCGACCACCTGGGTTCTTTAACATGCACCTAAATTTAAGTACACGGGCCTCAAACATTTTTCGCCGCCAGAAACATAGTACGTAGACAGTCGTGTAGTTGCGGCTCTGATAAAGTGGTAGCCTGAATCTGTGTGCGGCTCATCTGGATAACCAATGGTACAACAAGCTCAGAGCATCTATAAAATTTTGCGTTTTCTGCAGCACTTCTATAGCAGAACTGTTCTGGTCGAGGTTTGCCGTGTGTCATAGATAGAAAACAATAATCATCATGAACCGGCACGCGCCCAGCCACCGCGCAAGCACTGGGTACGGATGGTTAACAAGAGAAGCTCCAGCGTGCGGCCCCTAATCGGTTTTCGCCGCCCCTGTGCTCCCTTGTTAATTTTTAGTGGACCAGTGTTGTGAGCAGTGGGATTCGTCCAATTTCTGCGACACATACCGTATTTGCTCGAATCTAGGCCGGCCCCTATTCTAAGCCGACCCCCGAAATTCGCAAGGCCAGAAAAAGAAAACTTAATCACTGTACTCGAATCTAAGCCGACCCTCCCACTTTCGCACATAGTTTTTTTTTTTCGAAAAAAACATCGGCTTAGATTCGAATAAATACGGTATGCGCTATAGGAGTTTTACAGCACAGCTGTTAAGGTCGAAGTTTGCCGACAGGCGCATAGAGAAGGAGATAGAAAGATACAGACTAAAAGAAGATAAAAATAGAGCAAGCTTAGCTATGTATAGTATAGTATAGTATAGTATAGTATAGTATAGTATGGCAAGGGGTTGGAAGGAGAGAGGTGAGAGGGTAAAAGCCTAGCCAAGTCAGGACGAGCTAAGTGCCCACCAGCACTGCTGCGACCCAGCCTTGCGCAACTTAGTGCAAGCTGTGCTAATCTTTTGTGTAGGAGCAACGCAGACACTTCAAAGATGAGAGAGAGGGAGGAAGAGACAACTGCCTGTCTCGCGGAAGAGCCTGCTGCCCATAATGTGTCTCCTATCCGTACAGTGCGCCTTTGGTACTCAAAGGGTGAGGATCACCGGTGGCGTGAGACGATAGCGTAAAAAGCAAGCGCTCGCATCCGCTTTCCTGTTGCCTACATCCTCTCTGCTTGGAGTCAGTGACTCCTTTAGCCCTTTGCGACGCGTAGGATCAAGGCAGCAAGCGTTCGGTAATCCTTCTCCTCGGGGGCTTTCCGTCACTTCCGTGCAAATGGGACTCCGTGTTCGCGACAATGGCTATCCGCGAACGAAGAACTGGCCGTATAATTGCGTATTCCGGATCGCATAAGCACGTGGCTGGCGGGTTAGCACGCGTTGCACGAGCGCTATAGGTGGCGATTACAAACGAAGCAGCCGTGAATAAAGATTCGATGCTGCGAAGCCCACTGAATTATGCACGCAGGGCAGCTTGGAGCTGCGTGATGTCTGTGTAGGACTGGATATTGCTATGGTGATGTTGCCACTGGCCATGATTAGCTCGCCTAGGTGGACCGGCAATATTTGTGCTTAAGTGACGTCAAGGTAAAAAAGTCCCATAGCAAGATGCGTGGCAAGCTAAACTAACGCTGGCTTACACAAAAAATAGGCACCAAGCAAACATGCCACAACTTTTTCTTTTTCTCCATGAAATCTAGTTCCCACGCACACGTAAAGAAATTCCGTTGAGTTTTTAAGCACTCCGTTCACTTTGACAAAGATTTATTTTCTAAACGTGTTCTTTAACAAATAACAAAACGGAGAGAGGTGAGAGAGGGATAAAAAAAATGTATACATATGTTAGGCACAAAATATAGCAGCACCAGAATACAAGGACATTTTATTGCAACGAGGTATGCTTAAATATCAATGAAACAAAATATAGACATGTATTGAAGAGAAAGACGTGTTCATTATAAGCTAATTGGCCTGTCCTCAAAAAGAATTTTTGAGTAACTTTAGGCGTGCTCATACTATAAAGCGACCTTGATAAACACCTCTGCAGAGAGACCCAATTTAAAAGCTTGTACAAAAGTCTAGTCCACTTATTGAGCTCAACCGTCGACAACGCTCGGTTCATGGTATGCTCCGTTTGTAACATTTTACTCGTGCTTTCACTGCCTACGAAGCCAACACATGGAAGTATAAACAGCAACATTAGTTTCCCAGCACATTTTCAAGAGTGCTGACTTTCTCAAGTAACCTTCTTGAGTATTAACCTTTCTGAAGCAAAAAACCTTGAGTAGATTACAATACTACGTAACTTTAATATGCCTCCCTAAATTTTTGTTAGAAAAATGACAACTCTACTCTCCGTGTGTTCGTTCTTTACAGTGCGCAGAACAAGAAATGAATGTCATGGAAACTTAAGGCAAATGGATGATGAAGTTTTCTGGCAGAAAAGTGCAGAACTGCCTGTACATAAAAAGGCGAGAACGGTACGGTCAGAAAGGCGTGCAAATTGTTTCACGGAGACAACCCGGAAGCGTTTAAAATGTCGTTACTGCTTTTATACAGGCTGCTGGCCAACTATAATTTTATTCAGATCTCTTGAAGTGCGTTTTGTATTCGCCTGTTATCTACTATTAGTATTCCATTTCGTTACGAGTGATTAGAGCATTTGCAGTGAGAAAATGAAATAAGTTTTGTTCAGAAGCTTTAGTGTCTTAAATACACCGTCCCCGCCAAAAAATGAAAGTTATTTATAAGTTTTCATGTCGACTACTGCCGTAGGTATTATAAGGAACATTTTATCGTGATAGCAATTATATGGAAAGTCTCGGCTGGTTTTTGCCGTCGCCGCAGTCATGCACCTTGTATGTATATGTATGTATATATATATATATATATATATATATATATATATATATATATAAAAGTCACAAAGAAAAATCGTTCAGAAAAATGCTTCCGAAGCGCGGAATCGAACCAGCGACCTCTCGGTCCGCAACGCGTGGCGCTAACCACTACGCCACAAAACACAGATCCTTCAGGTAACTAACGGCGAGCGTTATACGAGGTCTGTTAGAAAAGTATCCGACCTTACTTTTTCTTGCGAGCACCTGATGGATTTGAAACAAACGCGCTTGCATCAGCCGACCTTGAACCTTCGTGCGCATGCGTGATTTTTTTCTCTCCTGCCAATAGCGTCAGTCGCTGGGACGCAGCGTTTGAGTGAGGTCGTGCGCAGTGCTCTCGTCGGTTTTTCATTGCAAGGAAAATGACGGAGCGACTGGAGCAGCGCTACTGCATCAAATTTTGCCAGAAACTGGGCGACAGCCAAGTGGAAACCATTGGGAAGATCAAGACGGCTTTCGGTGACGATGCTATGAGCCGCACACAGATTAAGGAGTGGTACAACCGGTTTAAAGACGGCCGCACATCGGTGGAGAGCGAGCCACGCTCCGGTCGGCCATCAACATGCCGAAATGACCAGGTCATTACCGAAGTGAACGCTGTGGTGATGCGGGACCGTCGTGTGACTATGCGGGAAATTGCGGAAGAGGTGGGCATCAGCACTTTCTCTGCACATTCCATTATGACCGAAGATTTGGCCATGAAGAGAGTTGCGGCGAAATTCGTGCCGGAACTGCTCACGGTGGAGCAAAAGCAACTTCGTGTTGAAGTCTCACACGACATGCTAGATTTCACAAGCAGTGACTCTAACTTCATGAACACCATTATCACTGGTGACGAGTCTTGGGTGTACGGGTACGACCCGGAAACCAAATCCCAGTCGTCACAGTGGAAGCATTTCACGTCACCAAGACCAAAGAAGGCCCGCCAACTGCGCAGCAACGTCAAAGTCATGCTGAGCGCTTTCTTTGACTCCCGCGGTGTGCTACACCACGAGTACGCACCACAGGGTCAAACAATCACCAAAGAGTACTACAGGGATGCCCTCCGTCGCCTACGTGATGCTGTGCGGCGCAAGAGACCGGAGTTGTGGTCAACAGGAAACTGGCGCATCCATCACGACGATGCTCCTGCACATTCCTCACACTTGGTTCAGACTTTTTTGGCGAAAAGTCAGACTCCTATAGTTCAACAGGCTCCTTACTCTCCTGATATGGCCCCCTGCGACTTCTGGCTGTTTCCCAAACTCAAGAGGACATTGAAAGGACAGCGATTTGAGACAAGCGAGGACATTATGGCTGCAACGACAGCTGAGCTAAACTCCATTCTGAAAGATTCCTTCTCAGAATGCTTCCAACAATGGCAGCACCGCTGGGAGAAGTGTGTGGAGTCCCAAGGGGACTACTTTGAGGGGGATTAGGTTACGAACGCTTCAATTATGCCAGTTTTTTTTCTTCCACCAAAGGTCGGATACTTTTCTAACAGACCTCGTATACACACACTTTACCGCTGGCAGGACTCAGAGACGACAGGCGCTTATAAGCGTTTCTTCATTACCAGCGAGATGGCGCGAGGAGCGCAACGGGCGCATTTAAAAGTCGTCGGCCAGCTCGCTCGTTTCTTCTAATATTTACGCAGGGAGAACCTTGCCCTTCCGCTGTGTGCTCGCGCGGTAGTTGCTGCCGGGGGGGTAGATGTTTCTGCAACGTAGCAGCGCTTTCATCACGCGCCGCTTTTCTTGCTATCGCATTCATTGCTTCGCCCTTGCGGCGAAACTGTTACTTTTTTTTATTTCGTAAGATACATTTAAATCAATTAAACTAATTCTAATTAGGGCACTTCCGTCACCCCAAACTGCCGTATCCAAATCCTATCTGTTGGTGTCTCACCAACTTGATACAGGCTCGCAATTTAACGCTCGTCCAGTGAGGTGTAGCGCCACTCATAGTTTTCAGATTCGACACTATCGATCTGGTCGTACGCACTATTGTGCGTTGTTTTTAATTTCCTTGATGTTACATTATCAGTGACATGGTACTGTTCTCCGGTCCTAGAAACATGCGCAAATACCTTGTGCATGTAGGCTACAGTACAAAGAAGAAGGGTGTGAAGTACGTTTCTCCTCATTTACAGTCTTATAGCAAAAAAGCCAACTTTAAGGAATACTGTTCAAAATGCTGCGAGCACATGTATATTCATTGAGGCATCATTTCAGCATCACGACCAGTGAGTGACAGGGACAAGGACATTTATTGAAACGTCCTGAGGAAAATAATTACGGTGAGCCGAAGGCTCTCCAATCAAGTTGGCGGCACCGCCCATGACGGAACCGGGAGGTGGTGATTCTCAGCGACGTCACGCGCCCTCTGGACAGCCTGTAATTGATGTGTGAAGTCCGTAGTACGCAGTAGGTCATCTCTTTTGGCCTTGTCTTGTAAGTTGGAGCCCGCGTTGGACGGGCACAGCCAGAGCATATGATCGAAAGAACAGCGCGCATAGTGCCCATAAATTATTTAAATGAGAGGCCGCAGCCTTTCGCGAATGTGAGCTCAAAGTGAGCATGCAAAGTATCTTAATAAACCGTTTCTTACCGCCGTCAGGGAGCCCTTAATATGTGGGCATTTAATAATGATCTCATCAATAGTGTTCCTTTTCTCTTTGAAGAAAACTAAGGGCAATGATACAATAATTCAAAAATATGTAGATACTATACAACTATACATAGTTTTCTCTTGTTACTACCCCAATCTCAGTAGATATAAATCCACATGCAGCCTACGTACCACCGGTGGCAAAAGTGCGCAGAACACGAAGTTCGAGCACAGCTGAAGTCTCGCTTTTCTTGAGAACATCGAGTCAAATGACGGCTGAGGCCTATAGTAGTTTTTCTTAATGATATAATTATTTAACAAAATAACGGGAACATGAATTAACAGCGCGGAAATTCAGATTTGTTGCTGTGGCCGTGTCCTGTGGAGACTTATCCCAGGGAAATGGTCGATTTTCTCTTGTTTAGCGAAGGCGTCGCTAGACACCCAGCATTTTGTGGAAGAAATGCCCATCATTACACAACAGAAAAATTCCAGCACACACTGAAAGCGAACAGCTGCCGTGCTGCTTTTTATATGTGAAAAGCTGGCGCATAGGGTGGACGTTAGGAGAAAGCATGACGTATAAAGAAATATCTAGGGCTAGTCCTGTTAGCCACGTGGCAGCGTCCAAACGTCGAGGATTTGCTGCCGGCCTATCCCATCGCCACGGCGCGCGCACAAAAAGATGACAAAGCGGGCACAGAGAACAGCCCACCGGCAAGAGCATGTGCGACAATTCCATCGTCTGCCACCGACAGAATTGTCGTTATAGACGTCCGTACCCTGTCATCGCCGCCACTCACAGTAGATGGCGCGCTGCCACTGCCTGCACACTTCCCATAGATGGCTGGGGAAAGGAGTAATGTCACTATTATTGGCTGCCCCGAGAGGTGGCCCCATCGCAAACGACTCATCGACAGGCCCTCGAGGCCACCTTCCTGAAACACCCTTCGCCCCCGGCCCCCTTCCCACAGCCAACCCAAGACACGCCGAGTCCAGACACCCTACTAAGACCAACCGTGCCTTACCGAGTCAGGAAAAAAGCCGTAGCCATCCGGCAGTCAGGGGCGGCTGTTTCGGCCAGCGAGCGAGCGTGTTTGCAATACGCCACTGGTAGCGGAAGAAGTTCGTATTCGGGGCAATAAAAGCTGCTTTCTTCGGGGCACCGTTTTTTTCCCCCACCTTCGTCCGGCGCTGCCGCCTTCTCGCTCCATCGCCCTACCCTTCCCAGTCCATCCTCCCGGCCTCCAACGTTCCACCCAGACTCTCCTCATAGTACCGCTAGCCGCCCACTTCGTACAGCTCGCTTACTTTCTGCTGCACCCCCCCCCCCCCGTCTTTTCGCCTGCTCTTACCCCGATGAGCGCTGTTCCTCGCGGGACGAGTGGCAGCAAGCGGGCCAAGGAGGAGGAAACACGGCTCCCATTCGGAGGGCATGATGTTTGCGCGGACCCCGCTATTAGCTGCAGCGTGTTTTCTATTAAAGTAGTATTCTCGGGCCCATTTTCTAGCTCGCTATGTGCGTGTTTTACGGCGCGCGATCGTTACTCTTTTCTTTTACTGCCCCCTATCCCGGCGCAGCTAGGCTTATCACTTTCTCCATAAAGATTTTGTTTTTTCTTCTTTCTGACAGAAAGGAAGAAAGCACGAAGCCAATCCGACTAATCTTTTACCGATTGTCAGCGTCCCCATGCAAGCTTTACTGTAGTGTTTCCTACCTAAGCAATAAACGGAAGATAATAGTCACCATTACTTAACTTTGTTGCATTATATCCCAATAAAAGGTTTTTCTTATCGATTTTGTTGTCGATAATTTCATCAACGCTGCAACGTGTCCGTCAACGCTTGGGGGAAGCTTTGCCCCAGACGTTCCCTTCACTGTATATTGACGGCGCGGCTCCGGCCGCATTCCAGAGCTGGCTTTTCATCCTGTCAAGCTATTTGGGGTGATTATGTAAGACGACAAAATAAGAATGCTTAGCGCCATATTGTTAAAAACATCCGTTGTTTTTCCTCATCGCTAGGCAGTAGCTAGATCCCTCATTCAATTAGGCTTTTTAACGCTTTCTGCATGTACACTGACATGAAAAATAAATTTCGTTGCCTCGCGGTGTGTATTGCCTTGACAAATATACGTAATAAGTCGATTTCTCTACATCACCTAAGCGCGCTTTAACGGCCTGGACGAAACGTTGGCTCTATAACGACATTCCTGCTCGCCGAATTCTCATTGTGTCAGACTTCCATCTGTCCCTTGTTTAGTATGTGTAATTGTTACCAGGCACTAAAATCCGTGGAGCGTCAATTTATACGCATTGAACCGCGCAGGTCCGCGGTTCTTTCACCTCGCATAAAAGCGGCCGGAATACCTCCAATAAATTCAGTTGAAAGTCAGCGTTCTTTCCTGTGTTTGTTTTTCTTCCTACATGTGATGCGCTGTACTTACGATACTTGCACTGGTGGCTGCGTTTCGATGCTGACCCAGCGATCAAGGAGGTTTGGCCACGTGTTAAAGAACTCCCGTGTGGTCGAAAATACGCTGACGCCATTTATTCTGATCTCCCTTATAACTTATTACCCCCTTAGTTACCTCACAACGGGTTTTTGTGTCATTTACAATGTCCGAACAAACGCTACTTCTGGAAAGCGTTAATACCTGTCCTACGTTTAAGCGCAGTGCCCGTCCTGGATTAACTGCTGACACAGATTCTACTAATTAAAAAAAAATTGGCATTCTTCTTGTGTCTGTAGAAGCGTACGTATACCCTAGGCCAATTACTGAGAGGAGAGTCTACTTGTGAAAATGGTATCTACCGAAGACTGAGGATGGGCTAGAGCACTTACGGCAGACATTCCCAAGTAATGACAGGGAGCTTAACCGCCTTCAACGAAAGCGGTCAATTGTACAACCGTTGTATATTACCAGTGTGCACATATGAGGCGGAAACTTGGAGGATAACAAAAAAAACTCGAGAAGAATTTTGAACAGACGGCCCCTGTCATTAGCAAACACTTGGGGCCCATGGCCAACACACAATTTCTAAAACACTGCTGCTGAAGTATTAGCGCAATTTCCCGTGGGATAAAAAATATCCTAAAGATACTAAGTCGGATAAAATCATCGCTCGCGTTGTTAATTAATAACAGGCACTCTTGGTCGCATGACTGTTACGGCTTTGAGTCTGTGTACCATTTGTTTCTTCGAATATAAGAGTTGTGTTCAGAGTGCGGTTATCAGGAAACAATTTGCGAGTGTTCCGTGTCTGTTGCATGACAGTCTTGGTGAAGTCTTCTGTTGCGTGTGGACATTTCATTTGTGTGAATTTTTGTCTTTTGGGAACTCTTGTGTTGAGTGAACATCTGTTTGCGTTGAAGTAATGAGACGAAGTGTGTGAGTGTCTGTCCACATGCCTATTTCTATAGTTTTGTGATTGCCCACTACTTAAAGGCGACAACTATTATACAAGAAGAGAGCACTGGCCGACGTCACACATATAGGCACCGACGTATCTTTAAATATACTCAATATAAAGAATTTACGAGCCACACAACGAGCGATGGAACGAAAAATGACAGGTATAACATTAAGAGACAAGAGAGCAGAGTGAATTAGATCACAAGGGCACCTGACATTCCAGCCAACGTAAAGAAAGAAAGTGGACATGGGCAGGTAACATAATGCGAAAGACAGGCCCTTGGTCTATCAAAGGCTAAGGTTAATATTAACCAAAACGTAAAACCAAAAGACCAAGTTTGATAGTATTAACCCTTGGTCTATTAAAGCGACAGAGTGGATACCAAGGTGTGGGAGACGTAGCCGAGGATGGCGGAAGGTATGACGGAGTGACGAAATCAGGAGGTTCACAATCATAAAATGGAACCAGCTTGAAAAGGATTGAATGAATAGGATATCCCTGGGAGAGCCCTTCATCCTGCAATGAATATAAAATAGGCTGAAAATGATGATGACTTATTTGACTGTTTCCTTATATTTCCAGAGCCGACTTTAACATAATAGCTACATTGAAACCCGAGACAATGATCAACATGGTCTCTCTCATATTTTTGTTACAGATAACCATGTCGGAAATACACTGCGAACGCTTCGTCTAGAAACAATTTCTTAAAACGACGTTCCAGATATGATTCTGTAAATTCAAGTACGTTAATATCATTTTTAAGTAATCAGAATGGCAATTTATTTAGCCTAAATATACAGCATACTCAGAGCTAGTCGTCATCTACGGATATCATCGGAATTGTATTTCTCCGGAATTCAGTATCTCTATACGATTCTACAAAGCATATACAAAGCAGGAGTTGTGGCAAAGTCGAGATATTGCAGGTGACCCATATGAAAATATATATGATGCAAACAGTCTAAATAATGGTCCTGGCATTCATGTCAATGACTATTAAGCTGAACGTTGGTTTAGCTTAACTGTCAACGTTCGTACACGTAATGAGTGACAGAGCAGCCGTAGTGTTCTTCGCAAGACGCTCTATATTATTCAGATAGCGAAGGCATCTACTGCGGCTTTAATGGGGCGTTGTATCGTACACCGTATACGAAAGAACGACTTCCTCTTGGGCATGTCTCTATTTCGTCTGTTCAGCACATCGTTACTCCTAATGCAGAAAATTTGTCGGCCCGTAACCGAATGAACTCCCCGCTTTCGGGCTATAATTAACCTCCTGTTCTTTCCGTTCTTACTTTTAGTTGTGTTGCAAATCATCCGTGACATTTCATTCGCTTTCCTTACTCAGTCTCCGTTCTCGTTCAATCCGTTCCCAAAGTATCAGACCTTTCGGAGCAAAAGCTCCGGCTATCGATACAGTATCGTGGCAAGACGGCGCAGCGAAAAGCACATTCGAGTTTCGCCATCAACGAAAGCTTCCTTTAAGCAAATGGCAGAGGCGGAGGTGGGGCTGGGGAAGGATTTCGCGGAGAAAAGAGCGTGAAACGAGACCGGCCGGAAAAATATGGGGAGAACCAATGCTGATGTGGGAAAGGCGGGGGGATGGGGGAGGACACAGTCTGCGGAGCCCACATCAAACAGGCACCCATTTCGGACAAAAGATATAAGCCCTCCGCCGCTCTTGATTCCGATCATTTGGGTATAGGGAGGAAGACCAAAGCCGCAGCAATCCATGCTCCACGTGGAGAAAGAAGAAACAGGCAGCGAGTGGATAAGAAGGAAGAGGAAAGAAGAAACTTCTTGGTGGTAGCCCAAGCCGTTCATGAGGAGAAAAGAAAGAATGGAAGAATAAAGGGCAGGGGAAAAAACTGGGGCGGCGCCCTCGCAAGCTCCAAATTGGGGGAAGCGAGTCCCACTGGCGACCCCTCCCTCCCCACCTATTCCCCAACATTGCTTTACCTTCTCCATTTCCTTCTTCCCTGTTTCTCGTCTCCCTCTCTTGCACCGAGGCTCTCGCCTGGGTAGCACGTGGTCGTCGACAGGCCCGCCCCTCGCGGCCGCGCGTCGAAACTTGGCGGTCCCCTTTCAGAGAGTGTGCCGGCGCGCTCCCGGACGCGGGCGCCCAGAAAATATGTTTCCACGGCGCGCGGCCGCGTAAATGTGTGCTCTCCGTTGGATGTGCGCGCACCCGACAGCAACAACCCGCCGTGCCAGGCAAATGTGCGACCTGCGTCGCCGCTGACTACCGAGTGTCGTACGTTTTCTCGGCGCTGTCGACTCGCCTACGTGGCGTCGCCACATTCGACACCTCGTAAAGTCTGTGCGTCTGTCGTCTTCATTGCTGCCAGTTCTTCCTCGTGGCCCTCTGAAGTCGAAGACATCACGAGCTGAACCTAATCTAATTTTCCTCTTTTTGTTTCGGCTCGTCCCCCGCGCCACGAGTTTGTTCACTCGGCGCCGGTTGACAAGGGATTTTGCCGAGGACGAGGCATCGGCGCCCCCTTTTCTCATCTTCGGCCCAGCGGTCGTTGGAAGTCTCGGCTGCCACTGGCTTTTGCAGCTGCTCTTTTGCCTGCTTGCGCCACGATTTCTTCGAGATTTATCCTCCCGCGTCGCGGCGACCCGTCCGGCAGAGGCGTCAATTGAACAGCGGCCTGTCAGAGGCGTGGAGTCAAGAGTGCAGCAGGAACGTCCTGAAAAGGTTGAAGCGAATTTGCTTCGACAGGCCGTGAAGCAAGGACTTTTCGCTCGTCGAAACCTGCTGCCGTTTTTCTTCCTGCAGGTTTTGCATTGCTTTGGAGATCTCTCGAGTATTTTATTGCGTTTTCTTCCGCCCTCGTCCTATATTGCATTTTCTGCAGCTGCGATAAAGAAAGACACGTTACTTCAGCACCACCCCAGAGAACTCAGTCCGCAAAGCAAAACACTGACAACGCGAAAAGGGAACAGCGAGAGTCATGATTTTCTTCGGGGTGTCTCAGAAGCTTTCGTCATCAACCCCAGCGGTTTGCTTCTAGTGGAGCCGCAAGCAGTGACAACTCCCTGGTAGCAAGGGGTGCCAGAAACTGACCGTGGGTGTGAATTTTAACCCGTCGCCTCAGTGCCCAAGGCTCTATTTACCGGCGCCCTTCGTGTGGTCCGCAAAAACAGCGGGACACTCGGTGCTTCTGTGTGCTTCTAAAGCAGCCGGACAACTCGCAGTCTTGGAGTGGCTTCGTTTTTCTCCGCTGCTGCCGCAGCGCACGTCTACACGCGTCCTCTCCTCCTCTTTCATCGAGGACTGCGACGTCCTCGGGGCTTAAACGCGTTTGCGCCGTGCGTCGCCTATAATTCGTGGGTGTGTTTTCTTCCTTCGCACACACGAACACTTGCCGCGCTCCTCTTTCGCTCGAGGCTGGCACGAAAGCTCGAGGGTTTAGCGAGCGGCGACCTGGAAGAAGCGGAGACGGGATTGTCTAAAGAGGACAGCGACAGAACACGCCATTAGAAAACAGAAGTTTGAAAGAAAAGCCAGAGAAGCCCCGCGCCCGCCTCCTAAGTCGAGGATCTCCGGTTGAAGTCGTGAGCTGGCTTGATTCCGTTTACAGCCGTTCGCTCCCCTTCGTCACCCCCTTCAAAGTGTCAGCTTGACGGTGGCGCGCCGCCGTGGCCGTGCTCTGCTGGACTCGGTGAAGGCTAACCAGTACGCCCAGCACAAAAAAAAAAAGAGCGCGGTAGGGATATATCAGCAAAACACAGCAGTGAAGGAACGAGAAACGGAGACCCGAAGCCGTCGCCTCGACTAGAGAATCCTTTCCGAGTTCTTCCTCATTTACGCGCGGTCTCCGCCTACCGGCCTGCCATCGCTCTTGCCACAGCCGACGTGGCAGAACTTTTTTTTTTTTGGCCTCCAGCACTCTGAGTCTTCTGTCTCGATCTCATCTGTTCTGCTTTTTCTTCTCCCCCGACACTCCGCCAACAGTTACGCGGAGGCTTCCGTTAACAGACGCACGAGCGCGCAGCACGACCGGCCGAGCTGAGGATTCGGTGAACGTCGCCATCATCCAGAAGTTATAAAGCCAACGGAAACAACAAACGTGACACGTCATTTCATTCTTCCTGCCACCGTCGGCCGCTGGGCCCTTTATCTCAGGAGAGTCGTCGTTTTCGGAGGTGGTGGTGCTGGTGGTGGTGGTGGTTGTGTGTGTTCTCTGACGTTCGCGCTCGCCCCGCAGCCTGCCGAGACAACAGCGTTCGTGCGCCGGTTCCCACCTCACGTCGCGCGGTCCTCGCAGCGCCAGGACCTTCTTCTTTTTCTTCGTCTTAGCGGCGAAGGCTCCAACGAGCGCCGAGATCTACGTCGACGACCAAGCGGCGCGACCTAGCTCGGTCCGTCGCGTGCGCCTGTTCCCACCCTCCTTTATTCCCGACTTCACCACAGCGCCCCTGACGACGACAGCACAAACAAAGAGTCAGACGGCAGTGGGCTTCGCTTCGCCTTCGACTTTGCTTTACATTCGTTTCCTTTCTCTTCCGGTGGCGCGCAGATTTGTGGCCTGACAATCGGATGCCGATGTGCGGTTCGATGCGATCCTCTTTCTTCTCCCCAGTTCGTTTGGGCTGTTCGGTTGCGTTGTCGACTTTGACCGCTGCTGCTGCTGCTGCTGCCACTCGCCGCCGACCAGCACTCGTGGCTTCAGTTCGTCATCGACCAGGTGCACTGAAGAAGTGACTTAAGTTTCGTTCTGCTTACAAAGTTTGGAACGGTGCCCTGCCTGTGGGAGTTAATGAGAAACATGGTGGTGTTCCCTATCCGTGCCCTGTTGGCGGGAATCTCGCTCCTACTCGTGGTCCGCCTGCCCGCGGTCTTCTCGGCGCTCATCGAAGCTCGAGGTGAGAAGGAATCGCGCACGGTCGATTCAAGTCTCGTTTGGGTGTGATCTGTTCTGGGAGTTGCCGTTTCGTATACACCTTTTTTAAATTATTATTATTGTCAGCCAAGGGCCCGGTTGTCGTTGCTTTTGTTTTGCAGGACAAGTTTAAATTTCACCGGCCCCATTCACGCAATCTCACCTAATGCTGCGACCACCAAATTGCCGTTCTTAAGGGACCTCTTGTACACGCGAAAAGCATAGCACATCTTGTAAATATGGTTGGGTATAATGTTCTTGCTACGTAGAAACAACTTGAATTTATCGTCGGTACTATTTCAGTCATGGCGACCACTGGGAAGACTGCTTAGCACCCCTTCTTGCGGGTGTAAAGAGTGCGTGATCTCGTATTTGTCTGCGGGTCTGCCCAGCTCTTGTAAAATGTCCTGGTAAGAACATGCGTTGAATTATTTCTTGTTGTTGACTGAAAAATTACGGGTAAGAGGAAACAAATACGAAAAAATAGATAGACCTCCCAAAATACATAGAAGATTAGAAGATAAAGAACGGAGTCCGTATTCAGAAATGAGCTCGTTTGTCTGAGCGGCTTGTAAGCAAAGCACCGGTAATTGCGATCGCGACGATCCAATTACCAGCATTTTTGACGAGTCAGGAGCATGCGCATTTTAATTACCTTTTGTGTTTCCACTGGAAGCTCGTCCTATTGTTCTTTCTGTTTTTGTTTATTTTATTTTGTACGCATAACGCGTGTTTTGAAAGCATCCTCTTACATTCCAGTGTGGGTGGGATGTAATGCTTCTATTGTTGCGTTGACTGCTTCCTGGATTTGCTCCTCTAAATTGACCTTGCTTTATCACAGTACTGATTTCTTTATTTTTTTAATAAAGCGCCTTTAGCATAAATTTTAACTCGTAATTTTGTTCCAACTTCAAAGGAGCCATGAGTGATGTAACCTTGCAAAAGCCCTGCCATGCGACGCCAGGTAATATTACGAGGTGGAGCAAACAGGGAGTTACATAGGATAAAAATAAAGATTCTGAACTACTCTAATGCATCGGCGCAACGGAGATCTCTACAACAGTGAGAGACAATTTGATTGTTGCACCAAAAAAGAACAACCATACCTCTAACGTTCAGTCACGATGCGCGTAGAATCCAGTTATCAAATTTATATATGAGCTGTATCAAGCGTGTATAAATTGTAACATATTTAATGCATTTCGGGCCGCTTCTCTGACGCTACTGCTGCCTTATTTGTGACGATCAATAGTGACGAGGCAAATTGTTCTCTAGTCGTTATTATGGGGACTCGGACAAGAGAAAGCGTTATCTGTATATCGGGGATGATTTGTGATATAGAGAATGAAACGTAGAAAGGAGCAGAAGAAATTATTTGTAGGGGAGCTTCTCTGGACGTTTAGGAGGTTGACAGTGAATGAGTTATAGGGTCGATATCTCTCAGTGGCAGGTGTGACAAAGAAGTAGCGCTGAAATAATTCGTCTGTGCCGGTAACTATGTTCTGTATGCATACGGAAGTCGACGCAATGTCGCTACATAGGGAAGCTTACCGGAACCGCAATAATATTATTTATTATTCCAACGAAATGGCTACTTCTGCGGCTGAATAATTAGCAAGATAGCTTGTGCAGAGCCTTCCTTGGAAACGTTTTTAAACAATGTTTGGAAACATAGTGCCGAAGGCTTCTTATGTGGGCTAGTTGGCTCGTGAACATCGTGGCAGAACGGCGCATTAAGCGGGACAGTAAACAAACAGGACGCGGCGCTATGTCCCGTGTGTTCGCTATCCCGCTTAATGCCGTGTTTTGCTACGGTATTCGGAAACATGTTTCTACCTGCGTTTGAAAGTGCTGCTATATTATTTCGCACATTCCAAAGCGCTTAAGTATATGAGGTATATTTAGCATTATGAGGCTCCGAATTTTCGAAAGCTTAAATTCGCACGCGAAACCGCTTCAGTTTCAGGAAATTAAAACTGATTTTGTAAAGTTTCCTCAACAATTTTCTCAATAAGGTGAAAAACGCAGATGCGTGAATATGCGCAGCTTTATCGAATCGAAGTGGTTGAATGATATCAGCCGCGTTCGAGTCGAGCGTGCTCTAGCGTGACCGAACAAGTAATATCCGCAAGTGTCTCTTTTTCGCGGCAGCTTGCGTATCACGGACTTAATATCGGTGTTGTAGGAAAGCGTGCGCGCAATTTCGTACTTCAGCGGTCGCCTAAGAGCGCTTTTGAGCTGCGCCTTACACCGTAATATCGCGGCCTACTTCTTATAATACGCCCCATTTTTCGACCACACTATTTCCCCCAAGCTATAGAAGTCGCGCTTTATTTAGAACGGCTATACGCGAAGCGCTATTGCGGTTCACAGGAACTGGTACTCACGTGATGTATTTTCTTTGCTGGGTGATCGTTTATTCCTGTTGTATATGGTGACGAAGGCACTACTCGGCTTTTTAAAAGAAACGGTCTTGGTCAAGCGGCCGTGACAGTGATGTTGCGTACTACGCAAGAGCGATGGACTGTAACTGACCATGTGTGTGTATGCTGTGCTATGCGCTGTCTTTCTCTCTCTTTCCTCTCCATCTTTAAATCGCCCCCACCCTGTTCACATGTGTAGGGTAGCAAACCAGTTTTCCTAAACTGGTTAACCTTCCTGCCTTTCTTTATCTACTATTTCTTTTTCTTCTTCTGTTGTATATAGGACGCAATTGAGAGGTGCAAATAACTTGGTTTTATGTTCCGAGAATCTGTTGGACCGCTGTAGCATGCTTATCTCAGAATTCTAAAAACTTGGGACTTAGTAAAAAAACAAAGAAAAAAAGAACAATATAGTGATGCGCTGTCGAGTTCACAGTGATTGAAGGAAAGCACTGCCACCGAGAAGTATGTATACACGAAGCGCGTAGATATTATTTGTTCGATCATGCGAGAAAAAGCAACAGGTTTTCATTCTACTTTGCATTTCAACATACGGCTTTTGCAGAAGCATTAAAAAATTAACAGAAGATAAATGCTCTTCGGCTTACTTTCCACCATGCATGCCACCGCCGCGGCCTCGGCGCGTTATAGGTTGCGTAATTTGCTTAATTTTTATTTGCAATATCCATTCCGACTGCAGTGGACTACAGAAATCGGAAAGGTTGTACGTTTCAACCTATTTTATCTTGTTTGTTCGTGTGTTTGCTAGAGCTGCTCGATACTTGCTGTTTGCTCGTTTGTTGGTTTGAAGCCGGACTATCTCCGGTATATAGTGTTAGCTAAAAGAGAAATAATTAGCGGGCGTCATGCATGGTTCCAACCACTACATTCAATGCGAAGAAATAATGAAATGACTGTTCCCCTCATGACACTTTTTGAGAAACCATGAATTGACGACGCCGACGTGCATGAGAGACGATTTTCTCATATCAGACCTTTGCATTGCCAGCAATGTTGGGGCCTCTTATTGGTCTGATTTTTTTTTACATACATAGCGATGATGATGTGAACGCAGCGTTCTCTGGCATGAAGTTATTTTTTTAGGTAAATGTGGCAAAGAAGAAATTATAATACAGTAGTTTCCGTATCCCCTGAGAACTTTCTCCCTCAGTCTCAGTGAGTGAGTGAGTGAGTGAGTGAGTGAGTGAGTGAGTGAGTGAGTGAGTGAGTGAGTGAGTGAGTGAGTGAGTGAGTGAGTGAGTGAGTGAGTGAGTGAGTGAGTGAGTGAGTGAGTGAGTGAGTGAGTGAGTGAGTGAGTGAGTGAGTGAGTGAGTGAGTGAGTGAGTGAGTGAGTGAGTGAGCGAGCGAGCGAGTGAGTGAGTGAGTGAGTGAGTGAGTGAGTGAGTGAGTGAGTGAGTGAGTGAGTGAGTGAGTGAGTGAGTGAGTGAGTGAGTGAGTGAGTGAGTGAGTGAGTGAGTGAGTGAGTGAGGGAGTGAGTGAAAACAATACTTGAAAAAGAAAACAGGATTATGGTGATATTGTAATTTATGCTTAGCGTGTTAACAAGAGGTATGAAGGTTTACGTACACTTTCATAGTGAGAGGTCGCGCAAAGAAAATTGCACACAGGGAACAAGACAGACGAAAGCGCCCGTCCTGTGCCTTCTTCCTGTGTCCGGTTTTCTTCGCGTTATGCCTCACTATGAACCTATACCAGCTCGTCCACCACACCACGCTACTTTATGCACAGGCAGAAATCAATGCTTCAAGCATACTTCCTATAGTGATAGTACGGGGTTCCAGTTTGCATCATTGCCTCCGAATGTCTGCAGTACTCTTGAGGGATGACGCCTCGCTCGTCCGGCCGCTTCCCACTCCATAAGAATACTACAAATCGATCCTGATGCTTATAGCCACGAGTCGTCCGTTTGTATTGGTAGCATTTTTTTCCCGAACCACGTTTCTTCGGATCGCTGAACACATTCATCTAGCGATGCCATTCCGTTTTTCTTCGCCGGTGGGTCCTACACCCCGTAGCATATGATAGAAATCTATGCACTTCCTTTTGAACTATAAGTACTTGTGCGTTGAACTGAATGTGGGCCTTCAGGCTCCGGGTTGGGGGTATGAGAGCGCTGGACATTATGCTGACCGGATCGGTAGAAATTATGGCATCCATCCTTACGAATGTAGCATTGGCATTCCTTCTGCGTAATAATGGGAGAAGCTTTTTTTTGATAAACATTTGTGATTCGTTTCTCGAGGTAAATTATGCAGTGCACACCGTGCGTTGTTGAGCTATACGTATTATTTCGACCTAATTTTTTTTTCTTTTTTGGTTACGACTGTGAGGTCTTGAGAATGCCGTGGATATGCCCGAGTTTATTGTTCCAATAGTTGTTGTTTTCGTATCTCTTCATGCAAAGTTAGTACACTAGAAATTTTAGAACTCACATTTTTATTTTTTCCTTTTGCTGCTATTAGAATGAGCTTTGGAGTTGGTTGGCATTGCCGTATGAGCAACATTTTTCATGCAACGTGGAAATGGTTTGTTGTATGCTCGTGTACAGAGTTGCGCCGATGGCATACACGTTGAAAACTTTCGAAATCTGTTCATCTAAAGGCATTGCGGTGCATGGACACCATACTTCACTGTATTTATCAGGAATTTCACTGGCGACAGTAGCCTGCGAGGAATTAATGTTGCTGTGCGCATTGATGTTCCCTTAAAAGGATAATGCGGTGAAACGTCAGCACTAAAACCGTCTGTGCCAATATTTCCTCGTGTTGATAAATATTGTCATTCAATGGAGCGTCATACAACGCTCCTACTGTCTCGCGTTGTTCAGCCATGCATACAGATGAGGCTCAGGCAAGCAAAGCGCCGACAGCTCAGCTAAAAGCAAAGCCACACTGCGCGCGGCTGTAAATGAGAGTAGGCATAGGCGGTCAAGTATCGGTGTGGTCTTGGTGGGAAGGGTCACCCTTGCAACCTAATACGTGTGAAGCATCGCACAGTGCCACAGTAGAGAGTCTTGCCAAACGACTTTAATATCACAACTCAATGCAAGATTCGGTGTCTCGGCAAGGCGACGTCAAGCAATCAGGCAACCGAATTCGATACTACAATGTAGAGAAGACGAAGGCCATGGCATCGACCCTTCTTTGCGCGCTTTTCGGTTATTTATACTGCAGCATACTGATGACAACAGACCCATGCACGGATTCTGTTTTATTTCTCATATTTACAAATAATACATTTTGATACATATATGATATCCACGTCCTAGCTAATTTCTTTCAGACAGTGAGTGCTGCTGCGAAGTAGAGTCAGTGTTAAATGAGACGACAGCGAGGATGTTAACCGGAAGACACACAGAACTGCTACTCGCATTGCTGCAGTTTCCACCGCTTGCACTCGCGTTAACCACATCTGTTCTCGACAACCAATGCGATCCTCGCCCTTGCCAGAGGCTCATGGGTAAAGCAAGTAAACACCATTAGGCTTAACCGGTGCAGCGGACAGTCATAGGAGCCTTTTTTATAAATCTGAGGATCGGGACAGTTATCTTTACGTGATTCATGGCTCCGAAACGACAATGAAACCGAGCAGCAGACAAAAACATCCGGACCATTAAGACTCAAGCTATCGCTCGAAGCATAGCGTACTCTGCTTTCGAATGCGTACCACGCGTACCTCAAAGCAAAGTTTACTAATCGCCTCAGCGCTGCTCCCTACTGACGTTTTACAAAGTTATATACCGGGTGTTCAAAGTTAAGGTTTATGGTTTTGTTAAAGTTAAGCACTGGGAAGAACGATAAGAACCACATTTGCAGATAAGTTGTGTATCCAGGGGGACACAAAGTGAAACAGTAATTATCGCTGTCAGCTGCCCAATTAACTAAGATTCAATAATTATAACGTTTTAATGAGTGCAGCAAGCGGGCATGTTTGTATTGAAAAGTTGGAGGCAGGTGCGTTTCTGCACAGTTCCACTTGGAAGAATTGTTCTAGCATGCCTGTGCCCCGAGATATCCCGCTGCGAAGTTCAATTGCGGTTTGCATGATTACGCATGCAAGATGGTGAGCACTGGCGCAAAGCTCCTGCCGAATGTGACAAGCGGTCATTGCTTGCTATCGACAGCCGGTAGCAACAGGGTAACCGTCATCATCGTTGCCTACGCCTTCGAACCGTTGTCAGATTAAACGCCGCATGCAAATGACGCGGCACATGCTTGCTACACTCATTAAAAAGTTAATTATGCAATATTTGTTAACTGGGCGACCGACAGCGATAATTATTATCTCACTTTGGGTCCGCCTGGATACATAACTTATCTGTAAATGTGGTTTTCACGTTCTTCACAGTGCTTAATTTTAACGAAACCATAAAGCTTAACTTTGAACACCCGGTATATGTCCCTGGCGCTTCACCATCTAACGCAGCGATTCTAAGTAAAGCTGAAAGATTAACGGCCGTAATCAAAACACGGTTCAAGCAGTTTTACTTCCAATGGTTGTGGCAGGGGAGCTTAACTACAAAATCTTTCTCGGAGCCCTACCGTAACACGAAAGTCAGTTAACTTTTAACAAGAAACGTTAAGAATTGGTAATTCGTGTAACATATCGAAACGAATAATATTTTCCACAGACACGTTCCGTGGAAATATTTAAGGGGGACGTTTTAAAGGAGATGTTTATGTTGAAATAAGAAAAAGTAAAACGTTTGCACGACAAAAATCATTACCTTAGACGTACATACGGCGTTTCTGAAAGCACTTATTGAAGTTGAAGAAGCACAGCATTCTACCTTCTATTTCGTGGTAGGAGGATTGAAACATCCTGGCGTCCTAATTGATGTTTTACTTTCGACATATGTTCTTACATGGTGGGGAAGCTTGCGTTAGAATTGGAGATTGAGAGTGGCTGTGACTATAAAAAATTATAGACAAAACGAACATTAAAAAACAAATGAGTTGATGGCTGATCTTTATAGTTTCACCTTTAAAAAATGACACATCGAAAAGTGATGATTAAGTCGTTTGTTTGCAGACGCTACGATTTTTGTTGCCGAGCCGAAAGGAACGGAGATTATATTTTTGATGTTTAATTAACGACAATGACGAGCGCTCGTATTTGTATGTGCCTTTATTCGTCGTATTTAGCTTAAAGCGCTATAGTTCTTACAAGTAGTTGTGACTTACCGACTTGCACAATCTGCCGCTCGTTTAATTAAACTGTCGAGAGACGGAAAAAAATACAAGATCAGTAATATCAAATATCGAAAATGACTGACATTACTAAAAAATATAAACCTAGTCTGTGGGCTCCTGCGACGATACACACAGTCTTTGTCCTCCACTAATCGCGTGAAATGCTTTCATAAAAAATATCTGACTGACTGAGGAACAAGCAGTCCTGTTTCTTCTTTATTTCAATCTGGAATTTAAGACACGACCTCAAAACAACGAGTTGCTTTCTATGTGCCTCGGGTTTTTGACACACCGGCTCCAAATCATTAGGAAGAATAATTCACTCACCAAACTTCTTGCATTCCATCTCTAGTTACTAATTCATTAGCCGGTTTTCATATTCAGAACTCAGTGCAGCCATTCTGCAATGCTCTTCCAAACAACTTAGGACAACATAGAGCCAACAGATGAAATCTGGCTTCCGGTTGATGTTTCCACATCCTGAATAAAACAAATCCAACTCGAACGACAGCCTGCGCTCTTAATATCACGCGGCCTCATCTCCTTGTCGAGAGGTTTATGCAACTGGCCAATCGCAGAGTTTTGCGTATATGCGCCAGTATTTCACGAATGCGCGTCAGCGCAAAACGTGCAGTTTATCGCGCGACTCTGTTCGTTGACCCGTCAAACCAAAGGACAACCGCTAATGCTAAGAAGCTAAGAAAGCCGAGCGGTGCTAGGACCACCTAAATGTAAGCCTTTTATAGGATTCAACACGTCAAGGAGGTATTCCGGCAGCGTCTATTATTGCTCAGCGAAGCTTAAGACGCTTCGCTAATGTCTCACAGGGAGAAAGTTTCCCGGTGTTGACTTCACATTTACCTCCCAAAAACACTAAGCGCAGCCGAAGGACACACGTCGTCGCATCATCCGAATAGCTGGAGCGGAAATCTCGTCGCGCCGGTGCTTCGGAGTCTCACTGGCGGCGTTGGCTAAGGCGCGGTGGTGCGGCCAAGGCAATTAGCGATGGAGAAGACCGCGGGCCAAAGTCGCCAAATAAACGTCGCCGCTACGAGTGTGGCTGTGTCTGACAGAAGAAAGTATGTCTCACCTCCTTCCTGCAGCCGTGTCACTTGAGAGCTCTCAGACATTATACCGTTCGGTGATTTCTAGAGCCACAAGTTATACAGAGGAAGAGAGAGAGAGAGGAGGAAAGGCGCAGGATTCCAAATATGTCTGAGAGTGTGGACCACGGTGTTAGAAGTACAGGTGGGACGACGCAGCACCGGCGCCATGCGCTCGCTGCGTCGAACTTCGGTTCCTCGGCGACGTCACGCCGCGAGATGGCAGGAGCAGTCAAGAGGCTCACAGCGGCGCGCGCCGGCCTCTCTTCCGACAACGCCACGGTGACGAAGCAGTTGTCGCCACATTGCTTCCTCGTTTTATTCTTTTTGTGCGATGGCAGGTCATGCTATTCGAGTGAGAAAGCCGTGAAATGGGTTGAAAGTGTTTTGTGCCGCGGTGCAGCTCTGTGTAGAAGACCTGCACTGAAAAGTCGATTTTTCTGCACCCCGAGATGCGGAACGCCTGAATGTTTGGCGCCATGCGATTCCGCGCAAGGACCGCGTGCTGCAGTCGACTGATTACGTGTGCGAGAAGCACTTCGAGCCAAGGTACATAACGAAGACGTGGGAAGCAGTGTACAAAGGGCACGTTCTTGTGAGCACATCACGAAAGGCGGCTCTGGCTAATGACGCCGTGCCGACGAAGTATTGAGTTCGTTTTGAGTTCATCGTCTTGAGTTCGTCCACGCCGTGAGTTGGCCCGTTTTTTTTAACACCTACGTGCGTGTGCAGTATTTCTCTGTCCGTGCGAAAGCTACGCTTGTTAACAATGAGAATATCTGGGGTTTTACGTGCTGAAACCACGTTATGATTATGAGGCACGCTGTAGCAGAGCTCCACAAATTTCGGCGATGTGGTGTTATTTAACATGCACTGACATCGTAGAGTACACGGGTCTCTAGCATGCCGCCTCCATCAAAATGCGACCGCCGCGGCTGGGATCGAACCAGGGAACTTCGGTCAGCAGCCGAGTACCGTAACCGGTGTACCATCGCCGTTGACTGGCTACGCTCGTAAAGACTCCGCACACCGCGATCGACGTGTTCCTTGAAAGACGAAGTAGTAACGCTGTCTTCGGGTGACTATGCGAGGCATAAACAGTGAAATATATTCCTCAGTTGGCAACAGAGAAGAATCGGAAACACATATCCACCATTCATAATGTCTCCCCTTCTCGCAGTGCCAAACCAGGATGCTTTTTCATATCCTTCGTCGGTGCCTCAAACTTAGCTGCTGGCATTCGCTAAAATTCAGTATTTTATGCACGACCAGCTAAAAAGTCGTATTCGTGACACATTTTTTTATCCGCGATCAACGACAGCAAATTACTTCGAATGTTCGCGACAGCAAAGACAGTATTTTCTGTTGTAATACTACGGCTAATGCGGTACTATCTAAAGTATACTTCTACAAATAGAACTAATTTTTGTCATATTTCAGCGTGACGTCACTGTCATATCTTTAATTGTCCGAATGAGGAAAGCATATGCTGAATTTGCACCGCCAACCTTCGCGGTGGCAAATTCAATATATTCAACAGGTAGCGGCTGTATCGTCCAAATTTCGATTTATTCGAAGCTATTATTTATTTATTTATTTTTGCCCTCGTTATAGCGCGAACGCACAGTTTTTTATTCATTTCGAGGGGCGGTCGCGGCTCCGAAGCGACCACGCCTGATACCGCTCTTGAGCCACCAGTAGTGTAGCGCCATCTAGGGCCCTGTGAACCAGACGCCACAAACCGCGGACAAAAGTTCGCCGCTTCCGGAGGCGCCGTCGGTCCACCTATAATACTTCTAACACCGTGGTGTGGACTACCAAGTGAGCGTACGGGGTTTCCCGCAGTGACACGTGAAGCGTTTTAATTATCCTCAAGAATGTCTTGTCGAGTTCCCGTGCTTTCGCTGTTCTACGTAGATTATAAAGTTAAGTTACCAATATCGCATTACGGAGCTGCCGACTGCGCTGGCTATGCTCGCTTTACGATTGGTCAGCATGCCTATTTATGACGCGTACTTTATCTTGCATGCTGTAGAGGAGTAATATAAGCGGAAAGTACGATTAGATGAGATAATGTCTTACTGATTTGATCGTTGCGTGATCATATGATCACGGCTTGCTCATATAATGTCTTACTGATCTGGTAACTGCATGATCATATCAGTAAGGCATGATCCTTTAATAGGAGTTCAGTTATCAGCACAAAGTTCGACATGCACATCCAGAATCTTGCACTGAAATGCGTTGGTGCTACAGTTATCACCTTCACTCAAGTGACGCCAACATATTTGAAGCGAAAGACTCATTCCTTCTGTCGTTAATTTTATCGATGAATAACTTCAAAGCAAACGCTGGTCTTACGGTTCCTATTATCAGCCTTTGTGTGCACGCGCGCACTGTTCTCACCCCGTTGTTAAGGACTGCGCAGTAAACTTCCTTCATGATATAGCAATGCGCACTCTCGCAGTTCTTGAACAATATTTCAATAATGTTCTCGAAGTAATAAATTACCCTCTGTCAATCTCTTTACAAATCAGATTGATATCTTGGCTCGGATAACTCGCTTCCGCGGGATATTACAAGCGTGACACAAGCAATCTAAAAAGTAATCAATCATCATTCGCGCTCTTATTTATTGCGCCTTTCCCATGCACGGCGCCTTTCATTTCGGCAGAAGGGCGGCTTCACAACATCGCCTTTTTTTTCCTTGCTTTGGAGAAAATTGGGCGCATTACGAGAAAACGGGCGCCCGAGTTAAGCATCGATTTATTGCGCTGCGCGCCATTAAATCAGGGGGGCACACCTTGAAGCAAGTATTCTATTAAAATGCAAGAAGTGAGTGCCATATTTAACACTCGAAAGGAGGTGTGGGAAAGCACTAATTATAAACCAGGTTTAACGCAACCTTGCTTCCGTTTCTAGCGCACTGGCTGCTGGAGCAAGCCGGAACTCTGCCAAATGTCGCGCGAAGCCTTTATTATTAGACTATTTTTTAAAATCTAAACTTAAACCACTCCAAAAATAGTAAATAGAGCAAATAGACGGGAAGAATAATAACCGCTAGTGTAGATTAGGTTAAAGTTTGACTGAAAAACCGTGCCCTCCCTGTAAACAATGCGTCACAGGGAAAACTAGCTAATCAACGAAAAAAATAATTTTACCCTTCACGACCACAAATAAACCCGTGAAAATTACAGGCTGTTCTCGGATTTAAAATAAGAAACCATTGTCAGTAATTGTCACTGCACAGTGCATCGTTATGCGTGTACTTCCTAGTTCTTCTACAAGAAAAGAGAAGTAGTGTGACTTACGAGCCATTCTGACATCCGAGTTAAAAGAGACGTCATATAATTGGGGCTATACGTATATTATTTCGCCAACCGGGGTTTCTTTACCTGTCCCAAAAGTTTACCACCACAAGCATTTCTCCTCTCTGTTCCCATCGAATTGCAGACGTCCCATCTTGAAACCGAACCTGCAACCTCGTTCCGCCGCTTAATTAGACAAATACAATGTCAACCTAGCATGCGGCGTACATGGCGTAACGTTCATTTGCGTTGTCCTTCAGCACGTCACGAAAATTAAGCCTCAGTATATTAAACGTGACGAGGCCAGCGTTTAATCTCGGCACACTCCTCTCGAGGAGACTTAACTGCAGAGAAATTCAACAGCTTTGCGATACGATGACAGTAGTACTAAGCATAAATCTCGATTCACTCTATATACTGCTATTATGGCAAACAGTCGCTACAGCATCACAAAGTACTACTTCATACTGACGCGACACCGGTCACTCGGTTTAACTATCGCGCCACATCGTCAACATGTAAAACACAGATGTACTACGAGAACTTAGGTCTATAAACGGGGGTTTGCACCATGATGAGTGCGCACTTCTGAATTCGTACCGCACATCTCACACAAAATTTTCAAGCAAGATCTGCTACGGCCAACGTTGCACTTAAAACCAAGCATGTCGTGAATAGTCTTGTCCAGCAGTCAGGCCTATACTTGTTTCCAAAAAATGGCTCTAATAGCAAATCGTGTATCCGCGACTGATAAGAACGTCGTCACAGGGCTATCAATTGAGACTAGCTCTGGCATTTCCCTCTCTTTTCGCGACATTCTGTTCGTATTTAAAGACGATAGTCTTTCTTGGAAACTTCAACGCAGAAATTTTGGTCTGTCTTTCTGTTTGTCTGTCTGTCACCCGGTTCAGCCACCCGGCCAAAGTTTAACCACTTGCTGAACGCCCAGCCATCTTGAACTGGTAAAGCCATTCATACTTGTGAACATTGTCGATCAAAAAGCAAAAGTTACGCATATTTGAGGCGCAACATCAATACGTAAATATTGGGTAGTGTGTTCCTCATCTGGAAAATACATAGATCCGTAATTCTAAAGACCCTAGTGTTTCTTAGGCTGAGCTGAAAATGCTAGTGTTTTTTGGGCTGCGCTGCAAATGGGACGCTATGAGCCAGATGCGGCGTTTCAACATAGAGGAGGAGGACTGATGTAGTACGGCCGGCAGAATACTATAGTCTTTCGACAACATTTGCAGTGAAGCACGTAGATACGCGGCCGATTTTTTGCGCTTAAATTTATTAGCCTTCTTCTAGGAAAGAGCATGCGACGTCAAAAGTTTTAGTTAGTTTCAGCGCTGCAGCTTCAGCTGGACGTAAATTTCTTGGCTGCTAAATCAAGAGGACTGACTCGGGCAACTTTTTGATAGCTTTCACGCTCGAATTGTGACATAAAATAGAGAATAAACATACTTAAATTGTGAGTGTAGCTTCGGAGACGCCTCTTCATTCCGGAATTTCTCGAGTTCGTACCGCGTCCTGGAATTTAGCTGATCCTCAAGGCCAGAGCTTTTCGATGTTCTCTCCCAAAGCTAGGTGGCGTCTAAAGTGGCTCGTTCGATTTGAGACAGTATGCTAAAAGGCGTTAATACGCGTTTCTTTGAAACTGACAAGGACTAATGGAAAACGCGAAATACAAACTTTGAGCTGTAGCGTGAACGCGGACATGAATAGCAATGAAAGGAAAATAGATGCAGCCGAATTACTTCCCTTTACAAACCTATAAAAAGTGTTGACTCGATCAATTAGTACAAAGTTAACCTCTTAAGTGCCTACCAGAGAACGCTAAAGAAGTGGAGACATCCTTGAAGCCTGTGTGCTCAGTCTTCCTGTGGGTCTTGCAACATCCAGTTAAACACACGTGGGAAGAGCCACTTGTGTACTTGCTGTCTACTTCATCTTCCTCCTATTTCTTCCTTCTCCTTTGGTAACTTGACAGTATAGTGAAGACGATAGTGTGAGTGCAAAAAATAATTACTAATGCACTTACTTGCGATGTCCACCGGAATTCTGCGCACTGATAATGAGAACCACCGAGAGAACTCTCAAGCAAGTTGATCGGCATCCATTAGGCACCACCGGAAACCCCGCACATAGGAAAAAGACCGCGACAAGCTGCCGGTCTGGACTACGGTGTTTCGTCGCTACACTATCGCCAAAGACAAGCGCCCGTCCGATCAGCAGTAACCGCACCGTCTTCTGACGACATGGTAACGAAAGTAGGCAAGCGTGCTACACAAAATTCGGACGCTGGTATTGTGTTGCCTTGGGTATACCGTGACGTTTCTGTGGCCATGATCTTGAACGCGTCTAGCGAATTTCCACGTCACAGAACGACGCGGCTGAGGGAACAATCCGCCGGCGAGTTGTAGTTTATCAGCCGGGGCAGTAATATTAGACGATCACCTTCGGCGATACCATGACTTAGCGAGATTTCAAGAGAATAGCGCTGCGCTCGTTCGATCGCTCACGGGTCGCAGCGGTTTGGCACTGTGCCAACCGGGGAAACGATGGCGGCCAAGAAATGTTGTCGCTTGTATGACGCAGACGATCCAGGTGCCTATTTCGTGAATCCTCGCGACAGCAGTTATAGTAACGAAGTCGCCGAAAGTGATTGTCTCAGAATCCCGCTCCGGAAGGCGAAGATGAACCCGGTCGGCAAACGCACCAGCACGTCGCTTTGAGCATGTCTGTACACTCGTGCAGGGATGTTGAAAAGTTCCCAGGCCCATGTAATCCTATGGTATCGCGACCTCGGAAATTTGGACCACCCTTGTACATCTAGGCTCCGTTCTAGCCTATTTCGAGTTTCAAATTGTTAGCCCGCCCTGGGCCGCTATATCTTACCGATGCCCTCTGCTCAATTTTACCTCTCGAATGGCTAACTGGTAAACAAAAAAAAAAAAGAAAAGCTGAAAAAGAAAGAGAAGATGAAAAAACCCCAGGCCTGCGCTGAAACCGCAGCACAGTCACAGCGAAAGCTGGAAGAGCGGCGTTTCTAGAGCCCGTTAAGCTCTCTTGGGGCTACAATACAAGTACACTAGAAAGGTACCCACTACGCCATAAATCACAATTTTTGTGAAGTTGGGAAGCACCTATTAAGCCATTATTCGTCATTCTGCGGAGAAGCGAGGCACCAGCTACACGTCTGTAAGGCATAATGTTCACTTTCTTGACGCGACGACTGATGACGGTGAAGAATTATGGCTCAGCCCTTTGTAATGTGTTGGAATCTTTAAACGGCGCACCAGTTACGTAATTTGCATTGGGTGACGCCCGGTCGCTATTTCCCTCTCCCTTCATGCTGTATAACATACGTTGACGTGGGAGAGAGACGGGGGGGGGGGCGAAGTACTTTACTGAGACCCTGAGGAATAGGATCATGCGCTTGTGGGCTTCCTTGGCAACCAATACAAGTGCACTTGCGAGGAACCCACTACGCTATAAATCATTGTAATTTTACTGATACCCCGAGAAGAGAGAGAGAATAAGAATAAAAGAAAGGCGGGGAGGTTAACCAGGGCTGATCCCGGTAGGCTACCCTGCACTGGGCAAAGGGGGAGGGGGAAGGAAAGTTAGAGAGGAGTAGAGAAAAGTGGCTCTTTCAGGCGGCGTAAGAGTTCTGCGTTTGACATCACAAACGGCGAATCAGTCCGGTGTCCTTCAGAAAACGCAACAGCGCTTTCGTTGCCTTTCGGAACTGTGGTGGGCAGCCCCATGGTCCCAATATTTTCGCGACAGTGAAAGCGCTTCCGTCCATTTTATTTAGTGCAGTGCTGAGGTGAAGCCTCTCGGTTGCGTATGTCGGGCAGTAACACAGAAGGTGCTCAATCGTTTCCTCAACGGCACAGTCGTTGCACTCGGCGTTGTCGGCCATCTCTATCTTAAATGAGTAGGCGTTGGTGAACGCAACACCCACACGCAGACGGCACAACACTGTATCTTCTTCCCGGGAAAGACCAGGTAGTAGCCGCAGTCGTAGAGATGGGTCGAGAGAATACAGTCGATGGTGTGTGAACTGTGATGTTTGCCACTTTTGCAGTGTCATGTTCTGCGCCAGCTTATTTAGGTATCGAGCCGCATCAATCCTAGATAACGGTATAGAAACAAGGTTCGTCTCTAAATGTGCTTTTCTGGCAGCTTCATCGGCGAGGTCGTTGCCGGAGATAACGCAATGACTTGGTATCCACTGAAACACAACGTTGTGTCCCCTTTCAGTCGCATAGTGCAGCATCTCTCGTATCTCCCACACAAGTTGTTCGTACGATCCGCGACGAAGTGCCGACAAAAGACATTGTAGAGCCGCCTTTGGGTCGCAGAATACTGCCCATCGCTCAGCCGGTTGTTGCTTGATATAATCGACGGCACCTCGCAGGGCAACAAGCTCCGAACCAGTCGATGTGCTCACGTGACAAAGTTTGTAAGCGAGGTTGATGTGTCGTGATGGGATGACGGTGGCGCCGGTGGAGCTGGCCTGAGTGGTAGAGCCATCCGTGAATACGTGAATTCTGTCAGCATAAAAAGAATGCAAACAGTCCAGAGCTGCTTGTTTCAAGGCCAAGGTAGAAAGGTCCTTCTTGTTTCTAATTCCTGGGACGGAAAGGCGCACTTCGGGTTGACGTAAGCACCACAAGGCGGATGGCGAACGCGCCGAGGGTGTTTCCTTCCCCGAGAAAGTGGATTATGCGCTTATGGGCTTCCTTGGCAACCAATAGAAGTGCACTTGCGAGGAACCCACTACGCTATAAATCATTGTAATTTTTTAGAAGTAGGGCAGCAGGCACTGTGCCATTTTTCTTCATTCTACGGAAAGCGTTGGTACCTGCTAAACGCATGTAAGGCATTATGCGCACTTTGTTGATGTTATGCCTGATGACGATGAAGAATTATAGCAGAGCCCTTTGTAATGGGTTGGAAGCATTCAACAACCTAATCGTTGCACAATTCGCATTGTGTGACGCCTGGTTATAGAATTCGCGTTGTGCGACGCTTGGTGCTTTTTTTACTCTTCTACCACGCTATATTACATATGCTAATGTGGTTCCTTCCCGACATGAAGCCTGTATAGGACCTTTTGGCAAAGCAGGTTCAAGCACCGGCATGGCTCAGAGGTTGAATACTGGGCTCCCACACAGGGGGCCCAGGTTCGAACCTCGTTCCGTCCTGGAATTGTTTTCTTATTTCGTTTTTTTTTCTTATTTCGAGCGATACTGGTTACGGACACCGGCGGCGGCGGCGGCGGAAAACTACGGCGCCAAAAACGGCCGGTGAAATGATCTCATAACAGCTTTCGCTGTAGAAACGAAAATGGTTGAAATAACAATGGCGGTCGCTGTCTAATGCATGGTCATTAACAAGTACAGGCGCTTCATTCGCGTTAAGCTGAAAACTTTATCGCAGTTTGCCACTTTAATAATGCGGCTTGAAGCACGCGAGGGCGAAGCGACGAAAGTTGTGAACATCTTAATTTTCGCTCATTATCATACTCTTCCACTACACCGTAGGAACTTACCCGTGTAAAAGTGCCATTCCGTCTCCTGTCGTGAGAGAGAGAGAGAGAGAAGGCGAGAGCGCAACACTTGTATTTAGAAACGTAGAGTGGCGGCATGCGTCACGGCTTTGTGGATTCTCACTTGACGCTAAAGTATTCATGACAAAACTTGCAGGTCAAGTAGGCAGCGAGGTGTCTTGACAAGTGTGTGCGTTTTATTCGCGCAGATTGTTTTATTAATGCGCAAGCGTCATGAGGCTGATTCCAGCACAAAATAACGCAATATCCCAGAGATAGTGCAATACTAAAGTGGTAAGGAGGTGGCCACCAGGGGCGTAGCCAGAACGTTTTTTCGGGGGGGGGGGGGGGGGGAATTCAACCATACTTTATGTATGTTCGTGCGTGCGTATGTATGTGTGCTTGTATATATACGCAAGCAAAATTGAAAAATTTCGGTGGGGGTTTGAACCCACCCCCCCCCCCCCCCCTTGGCTACGCCCCTGGTGGCCATGCAGGTCCTCGCTGGCCACGCAGGCCAAGCAAGTGCAGCATTTATGGGCAGTAACTGCAACAAGTGATTATATTATGTGTGAAAGCTTATCTTAATGTAATCCTTCTTCGATTGATTTTGAAAGAGCAGTGGATGGTGTTGGGTGCTCTGGTCTACCGCATTTTCTCGCATGCTACGAGCAGTTGTTAGCACTGGTGATGTCGACTAATGCTGGTATACGATAGCAAGCGTCGGCTACCGTTGTATCATGGTTAACATAAACGGTAAGTACGAATAAACTACCACATTCAGACGTTCATTTTCTATGCGGAGGTTGCATCTGAAGGGGTTGCAACACAAGGCAAATCGAATACCAGGCAATGTGACAAAGCACATTCTAAACACGAATTTCCACTGTATTAGGCACGTAGGGCTGAATTTCATGGTAATCTGCATTGATTCCCACGCCTCGTCTACTCATACGCACCTCCTATACGTATGTGCAATCTCTTTTTCATCCAGCGTTTATTCGCTTCCGCACATTTATCCTAAATCCTGTTATTTCTTGGTATGAACATAAAGATGCGAAGCAAAAAGCATCGCATTCTTTTTTTTTTTTCCACGTAGCGCCATCAATTTCCTCGCGCCGCATTCTCACCGCGGCTCGCCGGTACATTCACGGCTCACGTATAAATCGCGTATAGCTTTGCAGAAACAGAAACAATTATCGCGCCGTAGCCAACATAAAGATAAAACGCAAGAAGCACACACACACACACAAAACGTAACAGACCGGATAACGAGATTAACGCCTGCACGCGCGTTTCTCTTTTCACGCACTGTCTTCGGAAGGGGAAGCCGAGCAGCTCGTACATACCGGAACGGAAAATAAGAGACACTCTCCCCCACAGAAGCTTTTGCCGTTAACACACCCGCTGAGCGCTTCCCACTAATTTGAGAGCGTGCTCGCCGCGCTTGGTATCGGGCAAGCAAAATAAATTAGCACGTTCCAGCGGACGCTGTGTTGTACGAGAGACTCTGGACAGCTCGAGATACCGTTCGCATCCCGCTCCCATGCTCTTTCCTTTTATTATTATTATTTTCTTAAGCACACACAGGGAAGCGCCGTATCTCTCGGGCTAAGCGGACCCCGAGAAAGGGAGATCCAGCCGGCCGTTATACCCTGACCAGCAGCGTCTTGGAACAGAGGCGCTCCGCAGCGTGGAGGAACGCGTTATCTTCCGAGTTTTGAGTAAGATTTATGCCGCACGTGGAGGGCGTATACACTCTCCTGATTGCCAGCCAGCACTGAGTTGTTCTCGCCTCGGCTGTTCTGGTCACGTTGTACGCGTGACGCGCCTCTCCTTGAGAACGAGCGAGAGAGAGAGAGAGAGAGAGAGTGGAAGAGGGTGTAGTGCCTGAATCAAGGACGGAGCAACAACTCGCGTGCGCTCCTTAAGAAGCCATGACGCGGGAACGACAGCGTGCACCGTTGCTTCAAGCTTCCATCGTGTCCCAGCTTCACATTCTGTTCGTCTTGCCTTTCCTCACATTATTTCTTCCTTTATTATTTTTTAGCTCCTTCCGGAGAACAGAAATGTCACCGCTGAATGCAAACAGCCTACGTCCCGGATGTACGTTATTTGTTGGCGCGTTCCGGCCTCGAGCAACGGGGTGTTGCCGCGCGAGCAAGCCTCGCTCTTTCATGCTGACTAATGGTCTATGTGATCGATCGCGCCCGCCTGAAGGTTGCACTTGCTAGCGCCTTTCGTACTTGTTTTACTTCGTTTAGAAAAAATTGCGTTTTCCCCCTTCGGCGTTCCGCTATGAAAGGAATGCGCCCCAACAGACGTTGAAAAATGCTCGCAGATTTCACGAAGCGGTAAAAAAAAAATGTGTGTCGCGTGAGAATATAGACTCAGACATCAATAGCCCGCGTTATTTGTTTTTTTTTTTTCTACGAGTATTGCGGTGGTGTTGTTCAGACGGAACGCGAGCAGGCATTTAAGCGGAACATACGGTTTCGCATCGTGGGCCTATTGGAAGAGTGAAGAGTTAAAATCAAAGTTCGTACTGTCGGCCACTTGGCATTACACCGTGACTGTAGGTTCAACCTGTTGTAGTTCTGTTTCGCGAGGCAAAGCACATATGAGACACCGAACTTTCGACAGTACGGTGGTGCCGAAAATGTAAAATTTTCGTTCTTACAATTCTGCCTAGCGTAGCCCTGGGAATGACTCTGTTTGGTCGAACATCTGCGCAGACAGCATCCCTAGTGTTGAAGCAGCTTGTGTATAGTACGAAATATCACTCTTGCTATTTATTTTTTGTAACACGGGTTCTCCGATTATTTCATCGTGACTGTACGCACAGTTCCCAAATGAACCTGAATCAAAAGGCGCAGAAATGCGGCAGAGATCATGTCATTACGAAAAATGAGGTTGTATTTTTTTCCAGGCATCGGCAGCTCAACCTAGACTGAACACGCCCAGGAATATACATTCGCTTTAATGAGAACGATAAACATCATCTCTGGCATGATCATCTGGCATGCTATTCAAGGTTCTGATTAATAACCACGTAGCTATGCGAAGTGCCAAAGATATGCACATATATTTACTAAGGCTATCCACAACGTTTCGTCGAGCCGTGTAGTGCTTAGAAAATGTAGCAGTGCTCTGGATGTGCACCATACGCTTTCCCATATGCCTGGAGCTTTCGCATCCAGTAAGCACTTTGTGAAGGGAATAAAGCACGACTTGCACTCGCAAAACTCTAGGAAAAGAATACTGGTCGTCACAACACAGTTCCTCAGAATATGAATAAAGTTCTCTGTCTGTCTGGCGAGTGGAAAGATACACTGCTACGCGTTCCACAAATCTTTTTTATGCAACGGACATTAAAAAGAAGAAAGAAGTGCTTGCAGGCGATGTCGTTTAGATGATAAATGTGCGTCGTAAAGGAGCGGGTTTGTGCGTATTCGCATTAGGTAACCGCCAACAATGACTGTTGTTTACGAAAACTCCAGAAAGCTTGAACGAAGGCATTGTTTATGTAATGACACCAGAAAGAGCAGCCGCAGCGTGCAGTTCTGCTTTGCTTATCGCTGAAACTGTTGCTCTCTGTATATTTCATGTCACGTGACGAGCTAGTGCGAAATCTCCGCGTTAGCGCTTCCCTGTGCTTTTAGTTGATACTTTGTGAAGCATATCGCTCCGTTGTATGGCTCAGCTGTAAAGAAAACTCTTTATGAACAAACATTACGCTTCCTTTGTATATGGCAAGTCTGTTATGAATAGGCCTCATTTGGAACCCTTTAATTGCCGTGGTTTTTTTCTCCTCGAAGATAGGCACAGTAATAACGGTAGTAGCACCGTCTCATTACGCAGTTACTGGGGTGATAGCAGAGCTCTCGCATAAATATGGACATAGAATTTGCGCCGTCAGAATTATTTAAATGTCACAAGCGACCTTTCATTTTTTAGCAATACCGGTTTCTTGTTGACAGAATACACTTCACGGGATTTTTTTTAACCCTGTACATGGAATGACTAAGGAGGCCACTGCAATTATATTGAAGGGACGTCGAAGAGAAACGCGATTTTTCGGGTATTAGTAAATTAACTTTTCACGATATCAAAACTACAACACTTTCCTCGAGAAAACGCTTGGTAGGCGAAAAAAATGCGCTGACAGAAAACGGGGGTGGCGACGCCACCTTGATGTTGCCGCGCCACCTCGCTGTGACGTCACAAATTTTGACAGCGTCTACTATGAGCTACTCAGTTTTTAATCGGTAAAAATTAAGTACGTTATTCTCTCATGAGACCAGAGACTTAACGTACCAGGTTTAAGAAACTTTTGCTGATCCAGCGTGTCCAAAATACGAAAAAAAAACGCTCTGAAATCTCTCAAGTCACACTGACATTCATAGGCAGGCATTTTGGCGCAAAATTTGGAAAATGATACTTTGACCTTCGTTTTCTCTTCCATAATAAACATATGATTTTTAAATGAGCAAAAGTAGTCGTCACGCAATAACAGATCACTATAAATTAAATCGTTCTTTCACTTTAGTGCCCAATAAACAATAATTAAAATAATAAATTAGGATTAAGCATTATAGGTACTGCTTAATATTACCACACAAAGCCAACCCCCTTCCCCCCCCCCCCTCACACACACGCATACAAAGAAACAATCTATATTGAGAGATAGAAATGTAATGAAAAGCTGGAGGTGTTTGCCTGGCTACTCGCCTGACATGCTATTCCAGGTGCTCCAGGGTGATGATTATGATATATACACTGATAACCACACACACATACACAGACTACACTGTTTACAGAGTTTCGCTCAGGCCTGTGGCCCGCAAGAAAGTCAGCAGCGCTTTCGTTGCGCGTAACGCACAGGTGCTGTTTTGCCATGGGCCCAGAATGTGCCGCAGTTCTAAACACGAGTCCTCTTGAAGGTGCAAGACCGCCTTCAGAGATTGTCTTTCTGTTGCGTATCGCCTGCATTCGCAGAGAATGTGTTTCAGGTCTTCTAGGACGTTATATTGAACGCACAACGGTGAGTCCGACAACTTGATTTTGTTCTTGAAGTAATGAGTGTAGGCGACGTTTAGTCTGATGCGGTGCAAGCATGTTTCCTCTTTTCTGTTGAGGTCTCGCGGCACATCGAAGGCACACGATGGATCAATTTCGTAAAGAGGCCCGTACCGGTGAGTGGCATCTGTCCAGAGGGATGTATGCTACGTATACGCAATATCAGTTACTACTGGGACAGGCTCATACAGGATTCAATATGTTTAGCAACGTGACACCACCGTTGCAACGAGACAGACTGGCCATTCCTCAAATAATACACATGCTTCGCAGCCACGGCATCTGCCATCCAATACCACATACAGTTTCTTTTACTAGGTTAAAGAGCAACACACACGAGGACAACAGAAGGAAAACGGACAACACGGTGCTGACTAGCCACTGATCAGTTGCGAGTCAGCATCGTGTTGTCCGCTTTCCTTCTATTGTCCTCGTGTGTGTTGCGTTGTAACCGAGTGAAAAAATCGCGCCATATCCTGCTGAAGGGGACCGCGAGGCGATGCGAAGCCGCGTTTCGGCATGTCGAGCCCGCGTTTCCCAGGGTGAGTGGAGAGGGGAGGGGAGAGGAGGTGTGCGGAGAGGGTTTGCGCATGCGCATAAGGGTGGTCACGCCGCACACCACTATCACCACTACCGGTTTGAACTCCGCGATAAGATGCTTCGCATCTAAAAACGAATCCCAACCAACTGGCCCAACTTGTCGTTGTGCTGCACCACATACAGTTCGTGTTATTATAACTATTGCTAAACCAAAGCCTTCCTTGCCTACCTTTCAGGTTTAGCGTGTACACTCGCCGCTGTTAGTTTATTTCAGGGCGGATCTAAGTAGAAGGCTTTGTGAGCTTGAATACAAGTTTCAGCGATGACGTATGTATTGTTGGCTGATTAAGCAATTAATTTTTCCATAAAGCTTCAGCATGTGGGTCAGCTTACATGTATCTTACACGTAGCTTACATGTTCATAGAATATCACGTAACATAGAACGGACGCTTTACTTAATTTTTTTTTCATTTATTTCAGTCAGTGCGCACGTGCCGCTACGATACAATTGATGCAGATTCAACAGTGTAGCCAATTATAAGCGATACTTCTCCCTGCATACACCTGTCATTGCTCATCCGTCCTTCGACAAACGCATAAATTGAATGCATGTTCGGGACGTTGCTGCGATGACGTATGCGATTTATGCGCTTTGTCCATGGACAAAATAGACACTTTACAAGTGCCTATTTGGTGCTGGAAGTTAGGCGTGCCTATCTAGCGATGCAGTACATTAAAGGAAATTCCAAGAGAATCACGTTTTCACCTCTATTATCCCATGTTTAGGGGCTACAGTAATCGTTAAAGTAATCGCCTCATGTATATTCAAACACGTGCGTTGGATCGTCGTTGCCGATATTTGAACAAAGTTATCTTGTAGCCTTAAACACGCTATAATTAGAGAGTCAACAAAGTAACTGCAAGAGCACTAGATAACTATTCCCTCGCCCGCGACACTTCCATCAATATTACCAGTCTGAACAGCGTCCTCTTCTTCTTCGTGGCCTTCTTATTCTACAGAGCGATCAACTTGAGACGACTATATACTGAAGTGTAACGCTAAAGCGTGCTGATGAGGTTCACGGACATCAAAGATGCATTTCCACGTTAGATACGCGATGTGTGCAGTTCGCGAAGTCCTCGAACGATGGCCACACGCTTTACGAGATGGAGTGCACGCGCCCGTCGCCACCGGCGCTAGTTGCTTCGCGCATTGTGTAAAAAACGCGAATCGTCTTTGCGAAACGCGCTTTCTTCGAGCGGTGTACGGCTTGTCGCAACGCCCACTTATCGACGTTGCGTGAAGCTGTGTTGACAGGGGTGTGTGACATGGCCGCAGTGCCGGCGGTTACTTGTCGGAGCCACGAGCAATTTATTCGACACTCTTTACGGGCACTGAACTTGTCGTTAGAGCCTTCGGCGCGAAGGCAGATGGCACTGCTCTTCATTGGGGAGGCATCGCGAGAGCGTTTCACGCGAGCGAAATTGATTGAGTCAATGCCGCTCCAACACTTGCATGGCGGCGCCAGAAAGACGACACACGTGTCGCGTACGCGAGTGCGCGGCTGCTTTCAAATGGGACGCCGAAGCGGCACCTTCCCATTGGAATACTGAGCCTCCACTGACGGAGTTACTTTTCGTGCGTCGGGTAATCGCAGAGAGACGCTTTTCAATGGAGCGCAAATGAGAAATTAATGCTGACATTAGCCCGAAGGCAAGCTTTTGACGAATAGCGACGGTCATAACTAAAACATGAACCTCTCATTGCGCTCGCTTAGCAGGACCCGAAGCGATTCCCAGTACACTGTAGCTTTTCTTTCAACTGTCGCGTCCCTGCTTTGATTTTCTGCCATTAAACGTCGCGTCGGTCTGGTATTAGTGCTGTTGCTATTTTTTTGTTGTTGATGATCGAGCGCTTACGCCATGTCTGCAGCTCGAACAATCTTTCAGCCATTGTGCAAGGGCTGCTGAGATTCTTGCGATCCACCGGCTTTTATGAACGACTGTAATTAGAATGCCCTTCCGATGGTTTTTGTTTTCATATTTTATTTTATTTTGTATGTGTGGGCTTTTCACTCCCTTTCCGTCTCTGCGCCTTCTTTCCGACCCCGATTTCCTCTCGCCAGTGCAGGTAGCAAACGGGATGCAAATATCTAGTTCACCACCCGGTTATCCTTTTTTTTTTCTCTCTCTCTCTCCATCTCATGCGGATCGAGTTCACACATTTCTTGATTTTAGGGATTTCTAATATGTCGCTTGCGTCAACAGTGCTAAGTAAGGGAAGTGGGGCTAACTCACGCCGTTAAAGTCGACTAGGTTGCGCTTTAGGTAATTGTGTTGAGTCCATGGCTATGCAGCCAAGTATGCGTCATCACAGACCTCTCTTTGGCGAACAGTATTATAGACGCATCTTAGTGCAAAAAAAAAAATATGGAGAAGCTTGCACTAAGCCGAGCAAGCCTTGAAACAGCGAAACTGGACGATTCTGAAGACTGATCTGGTTGCTTCTAGGCTGTCTCTAGGGCTGAGCTAGGTGATGCAGGTTGCTTCTAGGTTGCTTCTACGTCGTAGCTAGGCTCTATTAGGTGATGCTAGGTCGTTTTTACGTTGATTCTCAGCGCAGAGAGGTTCAAGTTAAACCACAGAGAGTCACAAACACGACACGGATTCCCAAACTTCAGAGACGTAACCTCGCGCTGAAACCAAGTGTTCGCACCTCTAATAGATCTACGGGCACGTCGTCGTTGGCGTAGGCCTTCCATCGCTTCGGGGTCGTCTCGCAGCCGCCGTTGTCTTTCCCGTTACCTATAGTATTCTCTCGTTGCACGTACTCGGGGTTTTCAGCTCGCCGCCGTTGCTTCGCAGCCATTTGCTGTTGTGCTAACCGTTGCCTTTTTCATTTTTTGTGGACCAGTGGAGAGTAGTGGGTTTTACCCAATTTGTGTGGATCATTTGTTGGGCGAACTGTTGCCTCCTTGATTTTTAGTGGACCAGTGGAGAGTAGGGGTTTACCCCATTTCTGTGGCACATACCCGTTTATGATGATGATAGCTTTTTTTTTTGTTCGTAACACAACGAACAATTTACTAGACAGCTTCACTGTTAAAAAATAAATGTTTTCTTCGTTTTCCTAATAACGTAGTCGCTCACCACTGAGTCCAGATGCAAGATGAGCACATCTTATTTAGCTCTTATACAGCAACTGTTCCTCTCATTATTTTTATATTCTTTTATTCTACGCTTTGCGATTGCTGCGGACGTTAATAAATGCACGTGAACATTACTTAATCGACAAGCTGCGGTTAATGCCTTTTTAAAGCTTATTCCTTTCACACATTGACAGCTTTTTTAGCACCGCTGCTTGACAAATAAACGCGGTAGGTCTCTCTAACGACCTTTTAGTTTTCAAGAAAGAATCGTTAAGAGAGGAAGCTGTCCTCGCTGAGAATTCATTATCTTACGTTTGTCGCGAACGTGGACCATTTGCCCCATCGCGAATGCTAAGCAACGTCGCGAGCCTCGCCAGCACTTGGCAGCAAATAAAATAAAAAAAAAGCTACGAGCAAGCAAACGCCTAGAAAGCATTCTCCAAGGCGAGGCTTTCGATCCATACCCACAGGCGCCTGTGCAAAGTTTACCCGAGCGAAAAGGCCAAGTGCCTTGTCAGTGTGACCCAAGTATATATTAACACGCACTGAGATACTCACTCGCTCGCTTACTATATCGGCGCCGCATTTCCTGTTTATTTTATATCCCCGGGGCTTGGCACGGTACCAATGCATGGAAGATTTGTTCAGGTCTTTCCTTCGGCGCTGCCCCCACGGCTAGTTTCTCCGATAAAGATGCGCTCGCTAGGCGGCCTTACTTCATTCTCTGACCACTACGCAAGAGACACGCTAGGTTCTTTGTTGCCCGCATTTTTTTTTTTTTCGTGTCTTTCTTGATAGTTTAGCCAGCTCCGTTCTGGTCAACGTCTAGCTGGCCTCGAACGAAACGCAACCGTGCGAGACCCCGGTATTCTGGCGTTTAGCGCTTCCTATCGACTGCTTTCTCGGCACGTTTTCTTTTGTAGTTGGTTTTTGCTCTTTGTTCGCGTATCTTTCGGTGGTCGCCAGCCCTTTTTCGCTGTCGCTACTGCCTGCTGCCCGATGAATGCGCGTAGCTAAAACCGCAAAGGACCGGCCGAGGCGTGTCAGCGTGCTCCAACAGAGGGCGCCTTCCGACGGGCGCTCGCTTTCGGAACCACTTTTTCTAATCTTTGCTCAAACCAAACGAAGGTCTACGACCATGGACCTTCCTACTTTTATGTCTATTCGTGGTCCCTTTTTCTTTATATATGTCTGTCTTCCTCTCTGGGGATTTCGCTTCACGGCTCGCTTGTTTCCACTGCAGCAGCTGCGGCTGACACAACGCGAATGAGCATGCCTTGGCGTTCAGATGGTCACCGCATGCGGCTTGTATATATTCCCACATTGAAACGGCGTTAAATTGGGGGGCCTGTACTAGCAGCGTTGTGCATATCGTTAAGCTGAGTCCGATTTTCGTGCGCTGTTTTGGCGTCCACTGACTTGTCATACTGCTGGTGCGGTGTTACATTGTGGTGGAGGCAGACACAGCTTTTCACCATGGTAGAGCTTTACTAATTTTAACGTCAACGGTCCCTTCAATGCGATAGCACCAAATGCTACTAATAGAAATGTTTGAATTGTAAGCACGTGCTCATTGTCTACAGTGTTGTGCATCTTTCGCGCCCTCATTTTTGTTTTTCAGTTCTACAGCTGCCCATCGCATTCCTTTCATTTCACTGCTTTTCCCGGGACTTGGCTTCTATAACAGCGCTGTGGCAGGATAAAGAAATGTTCCTTGGCCTGGCTTCAGTATTTACATTCTTTATGTTAACAACCATTAGGTATCTGTGTTAAATCAAGGATGCTTGTAGTCCACCTTATTATTGCCAAGATGAGTGCCTCCAGATAATGTGGCATATCGGCGTGTAAAGAGATAGTAAGAAAGGCGTCTGATATAAAGAAAGGAAAGTTGACGACACGCTTACCTCGCTCAATGCATGGTGACCAACATCTGGGAAAAATAACATGTTCTTCTTATAAAACTTTGCCGTTTTGACACCTCAGATCCGTCTTGAAAAAAAAAAAAAAACCGAGTTAAGCGAGGCTGCTGATACGCGGCACATCAAACATGTTCCTGGTACACGGCACAAAAGAAAAAGAAGCTCAAAGCAACCGGCGTTCCTCGAGTTAATAATGTAGAGATGTATGACAGAGATATACGTGACACCTGGAAGCTTAACTTTCGCAAAACAAGACAATGTTGCATGGCGACAACGCGGCGGCAAAATGAAAATGCTTGCTGGAAGTTTGGGAGCTGCTGGTATTTACGTTAAGCACACGTAAAAAAAATATTGAGTTAGCTCTCACTCTGAACTATCTGCAATGGCTTTACGAAGATGGTGTATCAATCGGCATTGAAAAGAAGTAGCGCAAAGAAACATACAGCAGTGGTTCTCTAGAGTTAGGCTACAGCTGTCACTTTCAATGCATTGCACTCTGGGAGAAACCGCCTTCTCTCATTTCTTTTAGCTGATATTGAAGCTAACACGTCTGGGTACATCTCTCAGTTTATATAATATGTCAAAATACAACATGAGCACGCATGCGTGTTCGAGTATAAACATAAGCGACCTGCGTGATGGAAGAGCACAGCCCGACCTGGCAACCTCAAGTAATTGCGAAAGTTTTACTTTCTTAAGGGAGAGATTGTTTGTGTTGATGCATCGCGGAGGCACCGAAAAGGAGGCGAGAACAGCTTTCAGGGGTTAAGCGCCTAGGAAAACAGACCTTATAGCGAGAACGCCGTTTCACGAATACAGCTCAAAACGCTCCGCCCCCCCCCCCCCTTGTTTTTTTTTACTTCTTTACTATCCCTTAATCTTTCGACAACCCTTCACCCATTTAGTGTTGGCAGCACTTTCGAGCTAAATTTGCCAGACCATATGCGTGGAACAATAACGTTTAAAAGAAAATGGCCGGGCCGCTGAATGGACGGAGCGGCTGCCTGCGATGACGGACTCCCGGGAAAACAACAACACTAATAAACGTGCTTGCGGCTTCACCGAAGTGCTCCGACGTGCCTGTCGCCAAACCATTGGGTTTCTTAACAATCTCGCGTTCTTTTTTCTGCTTTTTTTTCATGCCGTTTTTCTTTTCTTAACTCGAAAAGTAAGCCGAGGCAGTGGATGGCGCTGTAATGAACGCATCGGGGGAATGGAGGCCTCAGCTGCCAGATTCATTTTCTCAGCGGAAAGAACTGCCGAAGGCCATATACCGAACGCAATAGCCGCGCACCGCAAGTGGGGGAACATCTATCAAAAGCGAAAGAAAACGCGAGAAGCTAATTTAATCAAGGGTTCTCGCGCTCTGAATAAAGATGGAGTAAGAAAAACAAATTTGACTTTTAAGTCATCGCGATCCTTGCTTTTTAAGCCTTCTCGTTTTATGTTCTCCCTTCGTGCCCGCTCTGTGATGACGAAACGAAAAAGAACGAAGACAAAAAAGGAGCGAGCGTATACTGCTTCTTTGGTATATGTGTCTGTGTGTGGCAAAATCTCCCGAAATGTGTACGATGTCCTGTTTTAATCTATGTCTGATTAGATCAGTGTAAGTTCAGCTTGTCTGAAACACCCGTGGGCTTCAGCATGCTGCATACAGCTGTTTGCCGACTCCTTGTGTGTATTAAATGGGGCTATGCAATATCTTGCAAACTGTGGCCGGTTCACCTAGCCTTAGGCGCCTTTTCGTCATAAAATCTGATTTGACTAACAAGTTTACAAACAGTACCGAAGCGTTAACGTTTTACATCGTAGATTATATTTCCCGGTACAAACAACATTTGTTTAATGTATCCGAAAAGGGAGTGCTACATTACACTACAAGTTTCCCTACACTAAGCCGATTAGTTTCCTGTCTGTCGACACTTTTTTTGTTTGTTTACACGTGTTCGTGTGACATATTAGAAAAAATGTTTGTGCGCATGAAGGAGTGAAGGAAATGAGACGTTGTTTTACTCTGCTCTCTTCGGGTTCATCTTTTTTATCAGACACGCAGAGCTTACCTTAAAAGCCAGGGCCCGTTAAAAAACGTCTCAACCAAAAATTTTCATAAGAGAATATTTCAGCCAATCACGGTGCGGAACGTACCATTAGCTCGACCAATGAGAACACGTACCGATGCTATAGAAGTATGGTGAATTCGGCCCTACGTCTTTCCTATATACTGTCGTGCAGAGCGTGTGTCACTGAGTGCAAGCTAAGGCTTCAAAAACTAATTCGCAAATTCGTGTTTCCTACTTGTGTGCTCCCGGCCTGCATGCCCACCGTTGAATAACATTACAAAATGCCCGTACTTTTTTTTTTCGCTTTGTAATCCTTTTTTCATACGTAAAGCCTTAGGACGTGACCTTGCTAACTACTTCCGAATATTGTAGACCTTGTAGTATCACAGGCACGCGGTTATCTTTGTAATGGTTTCAGTAACTCCTCCCCACCGTCCCTAATCGCTCCGCTAAACTTTTGCTTCTCTTTCCTGCCGACTCACCTGCAGCCGGTTTCTTTTTCCCTAGTGATGATGCAAATAATCTGACTTTTCTTTTTTCTTGATGGGAAGTAAGCACAAAGCAATCTTAATCCCTGATTAATTAGCCTGGGAAGTTAAGAAGGTTCATTATACATCTCATTTTTTTTTGTGGATTATGAAAAAACACTACTGAATTAGTCTCCAGCACTAGACAAGGGCAAAAATTGTACCAGCCGCATATCTTTTATTCAGAGAGACTGTTCCTGCTGCGTCGCCAGAGTTTGCGACTTCCTGATCCTATTTTGCAAGCAGTAGCATGCTGACGGGAGGAATATTTACATTCCACAAGAAAGCCTGGGAAAATATATCTTATTGCCGTTCATGTTCTTCACATTTGCTTCTAAGACCGGCATGTGTTTGCACTTCTGGTTCGCCTTCTGTTTCTTTCTTTCTTTCTTTCTTTCTTTCTTTCTTTCTTTCTTTCTTTCTTTCTTTCTTTCTTTCTTTCTTTCTTTCTTTCTTTCTTTCTTTCTTTCTTTCTTTCTTTCTTTCTTTCTTTCTTTCTTTCTTTCTTTCTTTCTTTCTTTCTTCGCCACTACGCGCGTGCAGTCTTGTATGCTGGATATTAAGTCCTACGCCGGATATTAAGTTTCCGCATAAAAACATTCATTTGCATACCTTCTCTGAAAACTTTGTCTGTTATTCCCATTACTCCTCCTCTCCAGCACAGGGTAGACAGTCAGTCTAAGCCATGGCCGACCTCCCATATGTTGCTCCTCCACCGGTACGGCGATTACAATCAATCAAAACGGCCAGTATTCGTTAAAAAAAAACTCCAGAAGGGCATGACTAGCTCTTTTTGGTAACATCTACCCGAGGGTCGCTGCGTACCCGTACAGTGCTTTCTGCATCCCTTTTTTTCTCCTTTCCCGTACACCCAGTAGCGTGTTCCGTTGACTTCCCGTCATTTCCCCCTTCTTACTCCGTTTTTCTTGCCTGATGCAGACGCCTACCAAGGCGTCTGTAGGCCTGTAGGCGTCTACCAGACGCCTACAGGCCTCTGCTACTGCTTGAAGATTTGCTGCGCACCTTAAAGTCCTGGCGCATCTTGTGTTATCTGCATCTCAACCTTTGCTTATTTCCCTCTCATCAATATGTTATCCCCTCCTGTCCCAGTGCAGGGTAGCAAGCCGGACGTGCGTTTCGTTGAGCATGATTCTCCTTGCTGCTGTCCCTCCTTTTATTTCTTGCCTGGTACGAAAAACCGGACAAACAGTCAACAAAGCTATATGCGCAAGCTGTACGCTGGACTAATGCTGTTTGCGTGCGTAAGAATAAGCTGGAATCTTTTCGTTAACTTCAGTAGACGTATCATTTGGCTAAAAGTAGAAATCAGGGGGATTGTATTTCTAGTATGTGAACATTGTTTATGACGTGTCAACATTGCTGTTGTGAATGAATATTTTCATGCGTAAATTTTGCATTGCCTTGTGTTTATTGACAACTTCATTATGCAAATTATTATGTAAGATAAGCGTAGTAGCCGGAGTCATACCTAGGCGCCAACTTCTCCTTAAAGACATTTAATAAAAAAAAGGTTGTGTTTGGTCTCGGAAGTCAAAGGAAGCTTCGTGGAATATCGCAACGTCATACTGAATTTCAACCGTCAAAAACTATTTTTATAAACTGGCGTAATAATTGCTTCCCAGGTGTTTCACACATTCGGCATCACGTAATCGGAGAGTCTCCGTGTGCCCACAAATTTTCGATAGTCTCACTCCCGTTCACAGCATATCGAAGCATTGTTTCTGACTTTTTAGCAAGTCAGTAACATTTGCTTATGACTGTTTTTTTATGTATTGTACGTTGCTTACATTTATGCTCGTGTGTAGAACATTTGCACATGCCTGCGATTTCACCCTCACTGTTCATATATTTTGTTTGTTCCGCCTAGATTTGTTTTATACTACACCAACATTCCTTCTCTGTTGATATAATGGGGCGGCGAAATATATTTGCAATGATACAAATGGAAATTTCTATTCCAACTCAATACGTGTTGGGGGAAGCTATAAAACCCACGCATTACTAGCTCTGTCCCGAACGATTCGAAGAACACGGAATCCCTCGAGTGTGAGAACATCCAGCATGTCTTTGCGTCAAAGATATCGTATATACGAGCAAAAGTACACCACCTCCCCGCGGAGACAGAGCGGAGCTTCGTTCCGTGAGGACTGAGTCTCGATGCGTCACTCGGACAGGAAGGCTCCGGATAAGACTTCACACGGCTTCTCCATAGTCTCGACTCGACCGACAACGGCTGCGTCTCGGAGGGATCAGCTTTTATCCGCACCGCTTGCGAGGAAAAGTGTGACGACAGGCGCGGTCTCCATCTGCTGAAAGCGACGCCACGCGTTGTTCTCCTGTCAAAAAGCTGCCTCATGGCGCGACGAGGCAATTTCACCTCGTTCAGTCGCGACGTCATTCATTCGCGACCTCCCCGCCCAAAAATGAAATCTAGTACAGAAGAAAAAAGGCAAAAAATACGTCGTTCCCGCCCTGCGTGTTCTGTGATCGATCATTCCATACCCGGACGGCTGATTTGAATTGCCGATTTCGCGCACGACGAAGGCTTTCATTTGTGTTATCGCGCAACGGCCGGTGTTTGTCAAGGCGCAGGCGCCGCCGTTGGGCTCGAGCCGCTGGGTTAGACAGGAGCCAGGCGGAGCACGTCACGCCGCGAGTCGACTCCGCACCCGCAGTCCGTGCAACTCTCCCCAAAACAGTGCAGCCTTGGAAAGACTTAAGAACTCGCACGAATGGACAACCACTTGCATTGACAAAGCTACATCCTCCTGCACGCAACAACTGGTGTTAAGCTTGATATCCCTTGCATTCACCCGTCACAACAAGCCAAAACTTTCGTGCTAAGTACGATGACAGTGGAGCGAGAACTCTTTTCTGGGGACCTGCTGGCTGGCTAGGCGGAATATAGTTTGGGTTTTTCTAAAGCTGCATAGTTTTACGGTGACAAAGCACAGCTCGTTCTTCACGCGCGGGTGTTGAGGCACACAAGTTAGAGCCAAGGGTGAGAACAGGGAGGGGTAAAAACATATGGCCTGATCAAAAACACGGGCGGAATACTAAACAACTTTTCCTAACGTCTGGAGGCCATTCCAATTGATTCTTTTCCTCGCGTTTTCATGGAACAAACTATTTATTTTTTTTATAGCGCCTCCCTCCTCAAACCGTTGACTGCGCCTTTGTTTCGTTCTCTCGGAGCTCTGGGTTGAAAGAAAGGAAAACAGAGTTTGCTCTTGCGTACGCGACACAATGGATCTGCCGCTTTGACAGTGGTGCCGTGGAAAAAACAAATGCAACAGAGCTGTTTCACTTGAGTCCCTGACGCTGAAATTGCTAGGGTGGCGCACTGCTTGCTGCTTCGCCGTGAGCACGCTATCCGGTGCCTCTCACTTCGTAGATAGAGAGAGCGCTGATTTGACGCGCGGCCGACGACAAAGCGTAAGCTGCCCCAGTATAGCCGAGCCAGACGGGTGGCACTTGTTCAAGCCGGCAGAGGAAGAACTACAGAGAAAACGGTGTTGGTGTCGCCGACTTTTGTAACAGTGGGGGTGTCGCAAAACTCTCTGGCAATGGGCATTACATTTGTGCCCGGTGTCTCATCTCTGCGTGTCTGTTATCGCTTACTTTTGTTCTTGAAAGCTTCGAACTGTAACTTGCCGTCCGATTGACTCCAAGGTCGAATCTATTCAGCACTTTCGTTGTTCAGGGTGTCGAATTGGCGGAAAAGAGAGTCGTCTGCACAGAAAAAAAAATACAAAAAAACAACGGGTTTGAGCACCGCACTCTTTCTCTGTTGCGAAATTCCTAAGTGGCTCCTTTTGTGCGGCATAGTGGTGAGTATATAGAAGGAGAAATTACGCAACGGCACTTGAGCGCTCCAAACTTGGCCAAAGCGGCTTAGACCACGCTGTTACACATTGTACGGTTACTTGAAACAGCGTCAAGGATTTCAAGGAGAACCTTGATGGAATAAAACCTCCGTCTAGAGGTTGAAAGTAGCCACTCAATCTCTAAGTCAGCGACAAAAGTGCTTGCAGGACGAATAATACACAGCCAGTTGTCAGAAAAACTCAGAGGAATATATTTTATATTTCTACAACTACTTTGTATTCTTTACAGAGCATTGTTGCCTTAACGGAGGTTGCAGCCTTGTAGACATTATGATAGCCAGCTTTCAAGGCCTTAATACGAGCCTTTGTCATCTCCGCATGGTGATTAAAAAAAGGAAGAAAGGTTGTAGAGGCACTTAAATGTCCTCGCGTTGCATTGAATGCAAGAGCACGGAGCTTCTATCACCAGCCATACGATTTTGTGGTCTATGTCATACATTGTTGTCACATGTCTTCATCACTTGGTCACGTGACATTGAACCTTAAGGTCCTTACGTTGTCACGTGGTTACTTCACACGACCTGATCACTTAAATCTGATCGAATTGGACAAAGTCGGCTTCGCAGTTGGGCTGAGTCAATCTTTTAGGTGTGTCTAGGTCGGTTTTGAACGTAGCTCAACAGAATCTTCCAATTAGGCATCAAAATTGAAGTAATGTCGTGGTTATCTGAGCTTTTTGCCCCGCCACGGTGGTCTAGTGGTTATGGCGCTCGACTGCTGACCCGAAGGTCGCGGGATCGAATCCCGGCCGCGGCGGCTGCATTTTCGATGGAGGCTGAAATGTTTGAGGCCCGTGTACTTATATTTAGGTGCACGTTAAAGAACCCCAGGTGGTCGAAATTTCCGGAGCCCTCCACTACGGCGTCTCTCATAATCATATCGTGGTTTTGGGACGTTAAACCCCAGATATTATTATTATTATCTGAGCTTTCGTGCCATTGCACACGGCGATGCTGTGAGATGGCAAGACGGCAAAACATTATCGCTATTGTTCAACAATTGATTCGCTGGAGTCTCCAGCTTCAAACGTTTCCGCATTGGTGCAATTTAGAAAGCTTCCCGCTCTTGAACGAGAACTTTGTTTTTTTTTTCGTCGAAACAACATTTGTTGTTCGATTCTGTTAGCAACTTTGGTATGGCAAAATTTCCGCTGCTGAAAGAACGGTTATACATCTGTCCATTACCGAGTAGACTATACGAAAAACTTAATGCAATCGAAATCAATTCTACGCACTCGTATAACTTACCGCTGCGCGTTCCTACATATTTAATCGCCTACCGAACAGCACCTTCCACGCGGCCCTAATTACCTGCGTTGCAACAATGCAAAACGATGCGCAAGAGCGTTGGAGTAGAAGGTGCGAAGCGAAGCGACCCCCTCCCTAATTAGTTCTCACCTGGGAACGCGCACTATGCGTCCGCTCTGTAGCCAAAGCCATTTCCCTAGGAACAAAGGTGGAGGACTACCCGAGTCTAATTCGCTTTTAGCGGCGCCAGAGCTCGCGGAATTCCCATTCTGATAAGCGTCGCGACCGCTGGCCCTCGCTGCGACGAAATGAGGCGAGACAAGCTAGGCGGCTGCGTCGGAAGCTCGAAAGAAAGGGGAGAGGGGAGGGACACCTTTTCCGACCGTGTGCTGCAGAATTTTAAGCGTGCATTTCGGCGCAGGTTGCGAAGAAGCCTTAGCGTTCGTTTGCGCGACCTTAGTTCCTTTTCGGGTCGTGGCTTCGTGCGCGCGAGTCTAGGTGCTGATGGCTTTAGTGCGTCGAGAACTGGCTAGCTGTTCTCGAAGGAACCCGTCCTGAACGAGATACACGTACGTTGCACGCCTGTGTAAGTGGCGGCTGCTGTTTCAAACTATATACAGCAGGGCGTTTTCTACACGTCGAATCGTTAAAAGGTTTTCCCCAGATTTCCCCCAGCGCAACCGAGATGAAAAAAGAAGAACGAAAGCCGAGTTGAAAGAAATTCGCTGAACCAAAAAATAGGAGGTTAAAAATGAAACCAGTAGACGTTAGAGTCTTCGAGTTCCTCTAGTTCTTCGAGTTCGTCTAGGTCAACCGTGTGTATCGCGTCGCATCGTGGAACTGAGATGAAACGGCCCGCTTTGAGGAAATGGTAGGTGGTTGGATTGAGTACAACGAACTGCTGTCACGTCGCCCGCAGAGGTCCGCACGGCATCGATACAAGTCTAATTGGAATGAAGTTAGCGTGAAAGGCGGTCGATTCTGGACTGGTTTTTCACGTCTCAAAACGAGAGGCAAAAAGCCGTCTTGCTTTTTTTTTACGTTTCGTATCTGAGACGTTCATGTGCGCCGTCAAAAACCGCAGTCTAGTCAAAACTGTCGGTTTCTGCAACGTAAGCTGCAGGCTAACCAAACCTGTAGGGAGTCGCTGACTCCATTCGACACGGCGATCCTACATCGGTAAGTCGGACTAACAATGACTCAGTATAACCAGCGTTAGGTTACGGAAAAGCAACAGAAACAAGGATATCATCACCCCCGCCCCGCCGTGAGTGATGTTTTTGCCCTTGACAACATTACTGTCGCCTTGAATATTGAATAATGCAGGCGCGCGCAGGTAAAAAAAAAAGAATGAAGAAATAAGATGATACGCACATCGCATTACCGGCAAGAACGCACAAGAAAAATAAACCAAGACGTTTCGTTCCTCTCATTCTTTGCAGTTTTACTACAGTTTGCGCCAACTTTCCTCTAAGCTTGCACGCCCCTTAAATATCTCTTTCTTCAACGTCTCTCTGTCACTGCGTCACTCTCTGTGGCAGTTACCGGTTGGATGACTCGCCGATTTTATCGAGCTGTTTCCTTCGCACATATCTGTGTGTTTTCATTTTGAATAATTATAGTTAATACTGAAGCGAGCTTTACACCAAGTCCCGTGGTATTTCCGATAAAATCTGAACATGAAGAAGTACCGTAAACAGTCCTTCAGGAGCGATAACAAAAGTGTCGGAGCTGTTGGAGAGGCATACTGCTGCACCACTTTCTTCTTTTTACTCCAATGAGCATTGTGAAAGAAGCGTGGTTCCCGCTTCACAATATCTTTCTATTGCAGATGAAACGATTTGAGTACGCAGTTTACGTCCTCCTGGCCCAACGCAGTTAATGCTTGCTCGTTGTATGAAACTGCGCGCTTATAGCTGGCGACGCTCTCTTAATAATCCATTAGTAAACGCATTTGCCGCGGATATTTGTGCCTTGTGCACGATTGCAGATTGTGAATAATTAGCGGATTAACTATCCACTTTGAGCGTCATGATAACGCGGGGCAATTATTATTCGTGCGAAAGTTAGTACAGGCATTAAGGAAACTGCGTGGCGTTTTACAGTGGAGGCGGACGCAGCAATATTATCCCCATATTTGCGTTAGTGCAGGTTAATTATCCTTTGTTCTGCGAGTTCACTGACAAATTCAAACGCCTTTTCTTTCTCACAATGTTTGTACAGCAGCGCGAATACCCTATGCTAAACGAGAGCATTCACGTCGAGTATCTCCCCGGAACCAGTCGTTCGGGGGCTTAAAGAAATGCTTCTGGCAGCACAGCCCAACGGTTATCAAATACTAGTTAAACTAGAAAGAAAACAAATTACAAAAAACCTTAATATGTCATGCGATGAAAGGCAATCCTTGCGCAGGCAAACTTTACTGTATTCTATCATAAGGCGGCGAAGTGCGGAAGCACTTGCAGCTTCCTATGCCATAATGACAATGCATTCATATACACTTTTTCAATGATGGCTCCCTGGGTGCCGCCATGATTCCCTCTGGGCCGTGATAAATATGCGGCACCCCCAAAAAATGCACTTCCGAGGCAGCGATGTCAGTATTTTTAAACCTTTGTATTCCCGTGCCATAGGAGGTTCTCCCGCTCTCTTTCGAAAAGGTCTATACAATCCAATCTCTATACGGTGCGTAAGAAAGCTTTTAGCGGCACTGTATGCGTGTGAATAGCTTTCATTTCCTCTGGTTACGTTAGAATAAAGGAGTTTAGGAGAATATTTCACGGCAGTACAATCGAGCGAACTCTAACTTTATAGTTTACGTGGCATGATAAAGCTGACGGGTTGAGAATGCTTCCAAACATAGAGAACTTCCGCCATAACAAGACTGTCGATGGCTCCTCGACGGCATTGTAGAGGGCCTAAGAAAAGCGTATTCTTCGCTCACAGGGACGACATGATAAGACATTTTCTAAGCTTCATATCTCTAGCCAGTCCATAAGAAGGAAAAACTTTTCGGAGAACATCGAACGCAAAACTCCTCGTGCCATAGATAAAAGGAACCGGCTCGTGTCTGAACCTGTTCAGACAGTGAAGCATGAAAGCGTTTCATGCCTAAACCGCGCTTTACGGTTTTTCTCGATCTGCGCGCTATAAACGCATATGCGGGCTTCTTGGAGAAGCAATCACGGTGAGGGTATCCACGAGACGTGGAAGTATTCCCCGAACGACACACACATGCGTACGCTGCTTAATGAAGTCCAGCCGGCGAATTTAAATTTTCAAGTGTTCACTCGACCAGGACAGAGAGGCTTAGGATTTGCTTTTGTTTTTTTTTTTTGTGTGTGTGTGTGTGTTTTTTGCAATGACGGGATTGGGATGGGGTGTGCCGGGGGGACTCGTTCCTTTAATTGGGCGAATTGGATGGTCTAGTGGGCGGACTGGGCCGTAATGAGTTCTGCAAGCGAATGATAAGGGATCCCTTGCAGCAGTGTCCTATGCACTTTTGCCTCCGAAGAGAAGACTAGACAAGAAAAAAAAAACACAACAAGACGTGTGATTAGCCTGATCAACATGCGGTCATCAATATGCGCCATGCCCAAACGTTTTCCTTCTTTCTTGGGGATTTGAAAGGCAAAATACGCGACCTTTCGTTCGTTTAATGCCCCGCAAAGTTTTGATGTTCAGGAGGGTCCCCGCTCTCGGTCCACGAGATTGTGCTAAAGGACGTTTGAGTAAAGAGAACAGGGTGATTGATGCAGTTTCGTGGTGCATAGGTAATATGCCCTATCAAAATTCTACAGACCGTTAATAGAAAAATCCAAACTAACGTGTAAAAATGGCGTCTACCTGTAAAATATATCCTTAACATCGCCCGCAGGCTATCGCGGTTCTGAGAAAGATAGAAAAGCAAAGAACGCTGCCTTTTTTTTTATCCGCAACTACCTGTCGTCCGCTCCACAGTAAATCAACTTTACCAACTTCTTCAAGCTCTACCCGCCTTAAAAGGCAAAAAATAGACAGACATGGTGCGAAGCCTTCGGTGTAGTACCTCAGTCGAGGTAATCAACAGAAGCGGAAATAAAAGCGGCAGGTTCATTCCTGTACTTTTCGCGGTCTGTCTTACCGTTCAGAACTGTGGGAACCTCTATGTTATGTAATAATAATATCTGGGGTTTAACGTCCCAAAACCACGATATGATTATGATAGACACCGTATAGTGGAGGGCTCCGGAACGTGGGCTTCTTTAACGTGCACCTAAATCTAAGTACACGGGCCTCAAACATTTTCGCCTCCATCAAAAAGCCTCTATATTATGTTTCCTCTTGTCTGTCGCCTATACGAACTGGTTTAAGAGAAAGAATAAACCTTCTGGCTCACCATTATGCACTCAATGTAACGTCCCAGAAGACCTCAAATATGTTCTATATGAATGCGGGCGATACGCATCAGTCTCTTTGAAGGCGGCAGTACACCTTCAAAGGGACTCGTGCTTAGAACTGCAACATATTCTGGCCCCATAGCAAAGCAACACCTGTGCGTTACGCGCCACGAAAGCGCTGTTGACTTTCTTGCGGGCCATGAGCCTGAACGAAACTTTGTAAACGGTGTAATTTGCGGAGGGGGGGGGTGCTGTGTGTGCTGTTATGTGTGTATCAGTGTATATACCATAATCATCAACCAGCACCTCGAGTAGCACGTCAGGCGAATAGCCAGTCGAATAAATCCAGCTTTTCAGTAAAACATTTATCTCTCTCCCTATATGTCATGCATTTTGCTTTCCAATACACCTCGTTTTAGGGGCGAAGCTCCTCTTAGTCTAACCTTGTCACGTCTCCGTTGTCCGGCGTAACCACCTTTGCAAACTGCCCACTACTTCGTCTTTGCAAACATCCCACTACGACCCATCACCGATCCTTTGCAAACTGCCCACTACTTTGTCTTTGCAAACATCCCACTACGATCCATCACCGATCCATTACTTCACCGACCATAAAGCCGTTATAATAAAGTGGGAACGGAAGCCACCTTTGCAAACTGACCACTACTTCGTCTTTGAAAACCTCCCACTACGACCAATCACCGATCCATCACTTCACCGACCATAAAGCCGTTTTAATGAAGGGGGAAGTCTAGCTACCACTCACGAATAACAAGATTACTTGTATAAATATATACAGTGTTTGTCACGTCTTTAATGGTGTACTGGGCTATCGCTTTGATTACTGCTGGGCGAAACCACTGAAGATTTCACGGTGTAACCATGATTGCTTCAGGAGCTTCGCCCAAGCTCTTCATCATTCACCCGTGGACATGCTGTCAATTTTTTCTTGCAATCGTTAACAGAAAGAGCTAAAAAAAAAAGAACATCAGCCGAGTAGCATGATCATTACATACTCATGGGTTAAGCAGCCTTACTTCTATACTAGTACTACAATAACTTAAGAGGGAGCCTCATGGGGCGTTACTTCTGAAATGTTGTCTTCGGGTGTCGTTCAAAACACGAGACGTAGTCAAGAAGAAAGAACGCCACACAGGCGAACACGCACGAGAGTGTCACTCGTCAACGTCGTCTTCTTCTTCTACTGCATACCAGAACGCGCGCTTCTCACGAACTAGAGGTGGCTACTACAAAGAAACCTACAAACGCAGGATAGACAGACCCATGGCATAAGGAGCTTCGCCCCTAAAATGCAGTTTTCTTGTTCGACAATAAAGTACGGAGTTGATATAGCACAAGTCCACGCACGCACGCACGCACGCACGCACGCACACACGCACAGCGCTCGTGTCATTACTTCTTCCTACTTGTATTTGTAATTTCGCGCCGTAGTTCACGAAGAATACGCATATCGTCACTCTCTGTTTAACAATTATTTCAGACGTCTTTCTCGCATTTCTTTTTTCGCTGCATTCTTTCTAAGTGTAGCAGTATCGGACTTCATTCCCGAAGTACAGTAGTTAGGACGGCGTACGCTCAAACGCAAGTAAACGCATGACGCCTCTCCCGCGAGTCCTCATCTTTTGCGGAATTACTGTTATTTAAGTGTTCTAATCTGCCGGAAAGGCAAGCCACTCATCTCTTTGTGTTGGGCAGTCACACGCACAGGAGACGAACTACAATGCTAAGTGTGTCACAATTAGCTCTGCCCACCATTCCAGTAAAAGATAAGCTCGCGCTCGTAAATAAAGTCCAGCTGCAAAGCCGCAATAAGAAATTATTTCCATCGAGTAAACCGGGTAAAAATTTTACCATTATTTCTATGCCTATAGCATATAGGTGGTAGATAGTAAATTCCGTTTCTTTTCCATTTTTATGCAATCTTATAAGCAATACTGCTGATCTGCCGCGCACGATTCATTATCGACAACGAGACTGAGGCGATTTCGCTCTGTCTATGAACGTCTCGGAAAGCTTTGTCGTCACTATGTTTTATTTGAAAATCCATTGACAATGATGTTACAGTGCTCTGGCTGCCGCTGAAATACTAGCTCACGGTCTATGTAAACCGCTTTATGGTTCTGTAATCTTCACCTCTGACACCAATATTTGCATCCGCTCTTCTAATACCTGACTGAAAAGATCTCCGAGTCACTTTTGGATGGTCAGAAGTTGAAAACTTTAGGCGACATTTGATTTTTGAAATGCCACGTTCTGGCCCTGTAGATCTTGTAACGTGGCTTATCTTGAACTTCTTGAGGTTTACGTTGGTGGAATAATCTTGAGGTTTACGTTGGTGGAGCCATGCGTGCAAATGTGAACTCGAGTGAACTGTCGAGTGAAGTGTCTTACACTATACATGTATACTTCGCTCTTTGTTTTTTTTTTTGTTTGTTTTAAGTCGGCTGGACGACATATCCTGAAGGACAGCTTGCTTCACGGCAAAGCTCACCGCAAGTTGGACGTTCTCCTGATTCCGGTGTGTCAAAATCACCTTCGCACCGCATATCGCTTTACGCCAACAGCGCCACCACGACAGGAACACTGCCTCTTTTTGAAACAGATGGGCAGCTCACACAACTTTCGCTTTTGATCATTTCAAACACCTCAACAGTTTATCTGGCCACCTGATCTGGATTTCTTGCAATCACTTCAGTTATATTAAAAATGGGCTTACAACCACAGCGCATGCAGTGTGCGGCAGGATGACCATACGTTGCCAGTTTGCTGCAACCACTGCATGCGCTGTGGTTGTAAGCCCATTTTTAATATTACTAAAGTGATTGCAAGAAATCCAGATCAGATGACCAGAGAAATTGTTGAGGTGTTTGAAATAAAAAAAAAAAGAAGGTTGTGTGAGCTGCTCATCTGTCTCGAAAAGAGAAAGTGTTCTTGTCGCGGTGGCGCTGTCGCTCTAACCACCGCTTGGTGATTTTAACACCCTTTCCCTCTTTCTTGTACATTGGCATTTACGCTGTTACAGTGCGCAATAAACCTCAGTTGTTAGTAGCGCTGTGTCCTCGTGTCTTTCTTTACATCCTTGTGTTTCCTTGCGCTGAAACATAAGAAATGCCAGTGACGCACACAGAACAGCGTTCACCACGCTTGCACCGATGGTATCGTCCGAGGGCTATTTTGAAGACCCAGATCCTCAGTGATTGTCCCAGAGAACATGGCTTAGAATCGGCGAGTCTAAAGCTTGCAAATACTAAGAAGACTGTAAAACACTGGACGTGCGCTGTACAGCTTTCTACCCTCTTCGCTGTCTCTGTTTGTTAGCGCAGTTTAAAAACCCTTAAGATGAACGTCAACCGGCTAGTCCGTATTGGTTCTCTACTTGCGCGGACTGGTTCCAAGGTATGCAGATCTGGCAGTGTGCTTTGAGTTGATGGAGTTGCCATTCGGTGGGAGTGTACGCGACTTGAACTCAGTAGCGAGCGCAACTCAGCGAGCACTTGCAGGACTTCGCCGTTAAAATATTCAGTAGCAGGTGCAGTTTATTGCGGCCCATTGCGATGATTCGAGGGTGGCAACACTAGCCAAGTGGCATCCGCCACTTCTTTCAACGCCCGTGCGTCTTTTCGTATCTCAGAGTGTAACGCGTTAGGCGGAGGCGGCGGTGGTATAGCTTTCGCGACAATGCCGTAGAATGTCTGTAAAAACATCGGGGAGACGGCAAAGAAAACATGCAGTCTAATACAGCACTATATACAATGCAGCATTTTACTCCTACGCGCTTCATCGCCTCGTTCTTCATTACGGACAGCGAGCGCTACACCCAGTTTCCTTAGAAAGTTATTTTGCTTGGAATACAGCCGCAGTATGAACGTTTCCCCAGTATTCACCGTTCCCTGGAGTCTCATCCCGGTTAGCACGCTATGCGGGAGCTTGTTTAAGTGCTGCCCCGCAAGGGAAAACGTGCTCTGAAGTGTTCCGGCGTAATGTTTCCAAGATAAGTAAGGCTCCGCACAACCGCCTCGTGCTAAGAATGATGCCCGCAGTCCCTCGCGTCTGCAGATAAGTCCGCGCTCAACTTCCCTATAACAGCGACAGCTCGTGCCCGGTTTTGGAATAAGCTTGCGCGTCGCGCGCGAAACTGCGTACCCGCTAGACCAAGACTGATGGTTCTTCTGCCCCGGCGAGGACAAGAGGGCGAGGAGGCAGCGCGTATACATCTCCACATATTCAGACGCAAATGGCGCGCGAGGAACACGCTTCCGGTTAGCTTTCGCGACTCGTTAAAAAAAGAAGTATACTGTATCTTCTCGAACACTACACCACGACCCCAAGGGCCTTGCTTACAGTAAGCGAGGAGAAAACCCATGAAAGGGGACATTCGTATATGGGAACGGTTGGCGCCGCCTGACTGTCGACGTTGTGAATCTTTTTTTCTTCTTTTAAGTGCATGCCGCATCCAAGAGATCTTTGACAGAAGTGACGACAATTTGTTATCCCGCGCGTGATGCGACAGTACACTTCAACAGCTCGAAGCTCCTCTCGATCAGAGTACATCGTTAAGGATAGATAGATAAATAGATAGATAGATAGATAGATAGATAGATAGATAGATAGATAGATAGATAGATAGATAGATAGATAGATAGATAGATAGATAGATAGATAGATAGATAGATAGATAGATAGATAGATAGATAGATAGATAGATAGATAGATAGATAGATAGATAGATAGATAGATAGATAGATAGATAGATAGATAGATAGATAGATAGATAGATAGATAGATAGATAGATAGATAGATAGATAGATTTGGCGCGAATAATTCGACAGGAAAGAGGAAACGGTGGCTGAATTCAGTGGTTTCGCGTGCCAAAACAACAATATGATATTTATTCAACACGTTAGCCGCTAAGCTACCACGAAGGGTTAAAATGTTACTCTTCGTAAATGAAAATTTTTCGCCCATCGTAGTGCTAAGCTGACCTTTAGCGAAGGCGGCATGGAGCACTTACGAACAAAAGCGTTGCGAAATGAGTCATTCGTTCTCGTTGTTCGGCGCTGCGAAATGCTCGGGGCGAATGGTCAAAGTTTTTGCAAGGTATATTGACCTTGGTTTTTGTCCGACCACGCTGCGCAATCGCGTTAAGTACGCAGCATGCGGGGGCGCTGCACAGAGCGACCCACTAGTGTGCCTCGATGTGTGCACAAAACGCGCAACAAAACGCGCATCAAGGCACCCTACGACCCACTGCCGACAACTCGATCGAACTAACTGCGGAATGCGAGCCGTAACATTGTCGTGGGACGCTGAAAACCGGCGGAAAACGCTCAATTAAAGTGGTGGAACGCGGCGGGCGTCCTATATACTCGTGTTCCACCGCGGCGGTGAAATACTGTCACGTGACCGCATAGCTCCGAAGCTCTAGCTGCATCACTTAAAGCGGCCTTAATCGTCACCAGCGCGCGATGTTTGCACCTCGGCAATTCCCGAACCTGACTCATTCCATGGCGATTCGCACCATTTATTATTCGCGGAGTTGCGAAATGACCTGCCCCACTAGAAGCTCGTCACATACACAGGAGGTCATTAATATGGCCCGAGGTGGTTGACCCGTTTACGGAGGGAATTTACTCACGCTCGAAGGACTTAGTTTGCTTTGGGACAAGCAGCGGAAATGCACTGAAACGCGTTTAGTGCAACCAGTTGTTTTTTGCCATATATATACTACCTTCATTTCAAGTGACGTCGTTTTAGGTACGTTCGACTGAATGTGGCAATGACCTTTCAACGTCTGGAATATTCGGCGATAATTGCGTAGCGCAGCAAGGCTGCCTATTCTATTTCCATTTGCTTAGCTTCCACTGTAATCTGTGCACGAATGCACTCTGCCTATCGTACTGGCGAAAATTTCGTAACACAATTTTTTTTTCTTTTACATTTGCACGTAAAGCACGAAAATGTGTTTAGGACGAAAATGTGGTTTCTCGAAATTCTCCTTGTGACTGTAAGGCGAACGCAGTAGGTAGATTAGATTACCGTTTCTCCTTTCTTTGTTTAACGAGAGAGTAGTATGAAGAGCTGAGTTTTTCTGTTTTCCTTTATCTTCGCGCGCGCGAAGGCTCAGTGCTTTTGTCCTGCCACAAAGATGAGATTTATGGTCTGGTTTGTCTTGCGTTTGCGTCAACGACCGCGAGCGGTGGAAATGGGCATTAATACACAAAGAATACGATGCCAAATTCGCGAAGCTTCTGCTTCGTGTGGAGTTTTCATTGGCAATATTGACGCAAAGACTGCTTTCAATAAGCTTTTCAACAAAAGGATCAGCGAGCCGCTATGTTATTAACAATTATTAACAATACGACATAGACGTTTCGCCTTCTGTGGAGGTGGCATCCTCAGGTTGTTGCAAGCCCACGCGTCGCGGCGAATGTACCACGATTCCAGGAGTGTTCTTCCCATCTACCTTCGTTCACAGGCCAGCGTCGTCCCATTGTTTAGGTCAAAACTATGCGCTGTTGTTCAGCGGTGGTGAGCAAGCCCCATCGTAGAACGCGTTCCATGGCTTGCTTCAGCAATATCCCGTTTTTCCTGCCTGTTTCGATGTAAGTCACGTGGCAATCCCCACATTGTACGTTTAGATGACACCGCTCTGATTGGCTCTGATCTTCCGCAGGTGTATGGTCTTTAGGTTTCGCGCGAACACATGTCTCAATGTATAACGGGGCTTAAAAACGGTTTGTATGCCCAGCGGACGCAGAGCTCTCCGGACAGGGTCTGATACACCTTGAACACAGGGAATATGCACAATCGACGTTGTCTTCAGTCCTGACGCACTCCCTGCTCCTCTTCGCATGCATTTCTGGGCATCGTTAATAAACGCCGTAGTATACTGCCGTTGTTCCAGAGCATCAAGCACGTTTGCCTGTTCTAGTATCCAAGAGCATTTATTGATGCGACAGATTGAGGCGTACACAACGATTGCTTGTGTTGGGCCCCCTTTTTACAGGTTTCCTTCGTCTAGGGTTTTACCACATGCAATTATGACTACCCACACGCCTTCGCACATTTTGATTAAATAAACACTATAATTTGTTTTGTGATCTAGTACTTACTTTATACAGTAACGGAAAAGTAACGGCGTTACTTTTTCACAGTAACTGTAACTGTAACAGAGTTACTTTTTTGGCTTAGGTAACTGTAACTGTAACACTGTTACTTTTTACTGGTAACTAGCCCATGACTGTTTCTGGTGTTTTACGTGTAAAATCCACGATGTGATTACGAAGCACGCCGTATAGTGAACGCCGTAGTGATAGAATGGCGTCCTTTAACTGACGTCCTTTAACTGTACTGACGTCCTCCTGGGCAACTTTTTTTTTTTTTGCCATGGAAAGACTTTCTTTCGAACAACTAGGCCTTGCCCCCCCCCCCCCCTCTTCAAAAAAGAAAAACCCTAAACCACTCCGACCTCAAAGAGGAGAGAGGGGAATCTTTCTCGCCATCGGTATACCTTTCCCAGAGGCGCTATGTCCTTGCCCCTTATTTCTTCATAAAATACGCTGACAACGTCAGAACTATAATTGTTGGGCCTATCAGGATTTTACGCTTATAGCGCTGTTATCTACGCTTCCGCAGTCGAAAGCGCACAAAACGAAGCGAACTCAGTCGATCGCGCACGATAGTCATGCGAGGCAAGGTAGAACGGGTGTGCGTCTGCACGCCAAAGCAGGGCAGCATACAATTCAGCACCGATATCCCTCGGATATGGATCAATCGAGAGCTTATTCAGTCATGACGTCACGTGAACAAACTGGTGGCGTCACGAATAGTGCCGTAAACTCGGGAAACGCCAGGAGAGAATAACGCGCTCGTTATTTGTATTTTCGGAGGTTGTTTACGGGTCCTGTAAGGTACAATGCCGAAGAAGTTTATGCGTGAGCTTCCACTCTGCCGCACGCGGAAAATTATTAGCGTAGGATTGTAGGCAGTTTTGCTTGCGCCCACTGCACTGCGCTCATTCAATGCCGCGCGTAACGCAACTTTCTGCGTGTGGGCGTAGAATAGCGCTTTGGTGCTCTATCATTTGTTATGCGCATATATATTGCCCGTTTACAGGCTCGTTCTGATTACTCGCCAGCTGTGTGAGGCTGCGACCTCGAGCATTTAGATGCTGAAGAGAATGCAACACAGTAGCTGGTGACTGAAATACACGCAGGCACTATTGCGTAACATTTTAGCAGAACACGTCTTAAGAAACTCCATTCGACGAGGGAAGTTCGAACGGGAGGCGGGGTGGGGCAATGAAACACGAGAACTTTGTGGGTTGAACAGATTACCAGTCACGCGCGCTCTTGCATCAGCGTGAACGATGCGTCGAATTTTCAACCGGGCATGTGTAGCGTTGAGCGCCTTGCCCACTACGTGTGTTCGATTCAGTGTGAAAGCGATGTTCTGGACCCTCCGGAGTTGCTCCATCTGAGTTCCGCTTTCTGTACGTGGATTGCTTTTTAGCTTTAAGAATGAACAAATCAGAAAATAGCATCGTGCGCATGCATAATACATCCAACGGATGGTGTTGTGGGCATGTGGGTGGAAAGGTTCGATGCTCTGTTTGGAAAAAATTCGATACTTAACTTTCAAGGCCGATAGGATAGGCCTTTGTATTGTAACGCGCTCCGTTAATTTCGCGTAAGGCCAGAAAACCTCTTTGCGCCAAACTATGACCCAGCACCTTCAAGTCAACAGTAAACACCGTCAACGTGCAACACAAGTTACACGTAAGACGCAATGAGAAAGATAAGAAACATTCACGTATGGAATGTTGAGAATCCGCCTTGCCTTTCCGTGCTTGTCACTCTCTCTCTCACCGAGTTAGCTTAGCGGCTAACGCAATGCGCCCCTAAGTTCCAGAATACGGCTTTGATTCTCGGCTTCGCTTGCCGTACTTTGTTCAAGGCTAATTGCAGAAACACCCGTGTACTTAGCCTTAGGTGCACATTAAGGAACGCCAGGTTCTCGAAAATGATTTTGGAGTCCCCCTTTTGCGGCGTGCCTCATAATCATATCGTGATTTTGATACGTGAAACACTGAATTTAATTTCTTCATATTGATAGTACAATACACGTCGACGTATACATGAATATATCGCCTTCTAGCTTACCGCAACAACAGACAAATCACGCCGACCACCGTCGATACGGCATATATTGCCCTATCCCAATTCAGGGAGGTTCCGCTTAATTTTTGTTTGTTCTTTACATTGAAGACCATCACGTCATCAAAGTCGCGCACGATAAGAGATGAAGTGATTTTCTAAGCGAAAACTGGAACTATGCAGTCCACAGAGCAGCGGGTGTTCGGAACTACTGCCTGAAAAACATCGAGAAAAGCCAGGTTTCTTGTTTTCTTTTTAGCTTTGCAAGCCTGCCCTTAGACATAGCACAACGTGGTGTCATAGATACACTTACAAATTTGCTTCATGTAGGAAGTCTAAGTGTCAGCGGTGGAAAGGCCCTTGAATTCAGCAATCGAGGTCAGGTGGTCGGCCAAGCCTGAGGCCCGTTGTAGGTGCTAAAACTACTAGCTGATTGGGAGAAACACCTCAACAAAAGACTCCACACAAACATTGCCCACAGAGAGCTTTTTAAAGTGCATATAAAGGAATTAAATGTGCTTGTTTCTATCAATTTAATTTTTTACATAAGCGAGGCCGCCGAGGCAGCGTTGGCGTCCGCGACCTTGAGCTCTGCAGCGCAACGAAACTAACCACTTGGCTGAACCGCAGTGGGCGGTCGTACTTGTACAGAGAACATTCTTGCGAAACGGAGGTCCATAACCTTGATTGGGCAGCGCACGCTTTTTGCATTAGTTGATGGTGTGGTCTGGCACGTACTTAGCGGGTAACGCTTAATAACGCGATCAAGCGAAATAGCTGAATAAAGCAATGGCTTCAGAGTGGCAGGGTTAGTTGCTCCTGTGAGTCGTAACAGAAGCGTATCCAGTAAGAGAAATGACACGTCGTCGATGAAAAGCTACGCATGTAGCAGTGCAACAAAGAACAAAATCAGGCTTGCGTGTGTTGCAACTTCGCGGAAGGGAAACAATCTGCGCGCATGATAGGCGAGTTGGCGACCGCGAATAGCTTCGCCGAGGTTGCCGGGGCCGTGTCGATTTATCGCGCTCTCGTCGCCGTCGGAAAGCCTCGCGAGCGAAATCGCCGCGTGACCTCCGAATCACCGCTTGCGTCCCCGTACACTCGAGGCGATTGTAATGGGCCGCCGCGTGCCGCAAATTAATAGGCTCCCGCGTCCAGCGCTACGCTCCCACCAGAGTGCACCGACAGCCGGAGCGAGCGTAATCGGAAAAGGCTTCGCGTCTGTATGTATACCGCGGGCATTTCTCCCGTACGCACGCCCGTGGCTGGACCGGCCTTCATTTATTCTCGGCGTGTCAACCGTTGCGTCTTTATCGGGCGTCGCACGCGAGCTGCTGACCTGTCGGAGGAAGGGAGCGCTCCGAATGGCGGCGGCGGCGGCGCCGCCGCCGCGACGTAGGCTTATTTGTCAAGAGGCCTTCCTCGCAACTGCTTCGATACCTCCCCATCGCGCGCCCCGGCCTCGGCAATGAGCGGGCACTGACCGCAAGGTGCGCCTTCGCTTATCAAGTGTCATCTCTGCCAGGCGGGTCTCATTTATATCCGGCCCGCTTGCTGCGCGCCTCTATAAGGAGAGTCGGCAACAGCCGTGGCCGCGCGGCGGCAGCTTGCCGAGACGTGACACCCCCGGCACGATCCTCGAGAGGCATGACGGCGCCGCCCATCACACGCGGAGGAGTACAGTGGCGACTGGTATAGCACGGGGGCAAGGGCGATCAATGGGCATCGGCATCGAGGAGCGCCCCGGCAGCCTGCTAGATCTCCGTTTCCGTGCCGCTAATGGAAAACGACCGGCTATTTACCGGCGCCTTCCGGTTCCTGAATGCCGTCCCTTCCCTCCACCTCCTCCCCCCCCCCCCCCCACCCCAACACACACACATCCCGCGCAAGGTCGGCGAAATTCTCGTATCCCTAGAACGCTATTGCGCAAAAACATTGAGAGTCGTTCGTTTGTGCAATATGATGATGACGTTATACAGGTGCTGAAATACACTGACAAAGCACAAAATTTATCGGCTCTCTCAAGCTTGCGTGCACTTCATGCACTTGCTACGACATGTATGTTTTTATTGAGGCCGCAGAAAAACATGTCTACGGGGTCAAATCAGTTATAGGTACACACTTAATTACTTTTTACCATGTCGTGCATGCATGCGTGTTCGAGTGCTTGCTAGCGTGTATGCGTGCTTGCGAGTGCACGTGCATGAATGCGTGTATGCACACGCGATGTAGAAATCAGTTCTCACCAGCGAAGTGTTTTCCGAGTCTGGAAATCGTCCTGAAAGTTTTCCTCCTCCGTGCAAAACCGAAAAAGAAAAAAAAATATTCACAGCGTCGCCTTCCCAGAACCCATTACTTCAGGATGAATAACTCACACCGTTTCCACGGTTTCCTTGCCTTGGCTGCAAGTAGTACCGTTCCTTTTTTTCTTGCATTTCATTAAACAGTGTCAGATACTGCACAGAATGTTACGGAGTCAACTTCCACATTTTTCTGTTGTCGCGAAAGTGATAAGACGTCTTTAGAGCGAGTCTTTCCTTTCATTTCATAAAAAAAACGGGTGAAAGCCGCATCATATTTCCACGCTAGGCATTTCTCAGCTTTATTATACGAAAGGCCCGCGGCGGTGCGTTCTATGAAATTCCTTTGAACGCTCCTCCGCCCATCGAAATCTCATTATGCGCCATCTCCGAAGGAGTGTCACACTCTTCTCCAACTTTTCATTGGCCTACCTCAATCCAGAGGAGCATAAGTTAGCGCACTAAGGGCAAATCCCATTACGAATCATTTACTAGCTGAGTCATGCCATATACAACAACTTCCTAGATGGCCTGTCGCCACAGGGCTGGCAGCAAAATTACAGGCGCGCAACGTAATTGAAGCCCTTCCAACTTGCGGGAAACTCGGTTGATTTACTGCCATCTTTGCTGAAAAAAAATGTCGCACAAACTTTGATATCAAGCTTTCCGATTCAATAACCATCCGGTCTTGCAGTGAGAGTGATAGCCGACGTCATGGTTTACTTTGTTCTGCTGCGTGTTGTACGCTTGTATGCCTTTCCGTGACTGGGCGGGTGAAAAATGGGGGCACGTTTTTATACTGCAGTTCAGCAAAAGAATGAGACGCTCAAAAAAAAAAAAAAGAAAGAAAGGAAAAGGAGTGGGGTGGGGGTTACTTTTCTTCCGCCTTTTACTCGAAAAATTTAAGCAAGAGAAATCCCCTACTCTCTTTTCCTTCTTACTGATCATTTTGTCTCTTATTGCCATCCCTCTATGGTAGGCATCGCCTCGAGCTATTCATTCTACAAAGTCGGCGTAGTGCTCCATGAGAGAGGGGAGGAATTAAAAGAAAGAGGGTTAAATAGAGTTTTATCCTGTTTACTACATTACACGTGGGGAGAAGAGCTGGATGGCAAATAGAGAGAGAGGGAGAAAGCATGAGCGCATGATTAATTATTCGCATGCACAGTGCGGCATAGCTACAGGCGAGCCCCTATGGGAGTTGCCTTCAAGTACGTATAGCTGAACAGGTCGTGAAATTTGCAGTGAGTTTATTTTAAGGCGAAAGTCTTATATGCCTCACTAAACACAGAATTTGACCGTCGGCGTCAGCGTCCCGTCGTCGGCGGCGAGTGGTGCAGAAAATCATCATCACGTGATGACGTCATCTTGACGTCATACATCGCAAAACTTTGTGATGTCACCATGAAGTCACAAATTCTGGCGTGACGTCATGTGACGTAACGCCACATAATACCGTTGTAGCGCCCACCTTTGGGCGGCGAACAAAACCGGAGAGCTCTCGACCTCAGGAGAAGAAAATAAAGACGGTGCTTCGCAGTGGCACGTGAAGCCACGGCTCGTGTTCCCTGCTGGCGTCGATTCTGGTTCAGCCGTCTCGTTCCTTCGCTCCTGTGGCATAAGCCTACACCGTCATCACATGACATCGTAGCTTTGTCAAAGATGGGCTGATCACGGAGGCAGTGCAAAACCAGGTGACGTGCCTCCGATCCTGGAGGCAGTGCGAAACCACGCTAGGTGTACAAAGCTTTCGGAGGGTGGCGGGGCAGGATAAGTACATCTAGGTAGCCTGCATTACCAGCTTTTCATGTAGGCTCCCTAATAAAATGACTGAGAAGAAAAAGAAGATGGCTTTGGCCTTCGAGTCGTCTTAGGCGTATGCACAAGAGACTTTGTGATTTTTTTTTTACTTATATCAGCATTTATAGATGAATTACGATTCTTAGTAACGCTAGTTTGTGTGACATTTCACCGCTAGTAAAGCCAACACACACAAGAAAAACACGAACACGACGATATGAGTGGTCTTTATTGTGTGTGTTGTCTTTACTAGCGGCGAAATGTCAAATACAATAAAGATATCTGAGTTTAACGTCACAAAACCACGATATGATTATGAGAGACGCCGTAGTGGAGGGCTCCGGAAATTTCAACCACCTTCTTTAACGTGCACCTAAATCTAAGTACACGGGCCTCAAACATTTTCGCCTCCGCGACCTTCGGGTCAGCAGTCGAGCGCCATATCCACTAGACCACCGTGGCGGGGAGGTCAAACTAGGTCAAAAAGTTCTACTCAACTTGGCTTGTTTATGTGGTTTAACGTTCCAAAGTGGCTCGGGCTATAAGTGACGATGTAGTGGAGGTCATCGGACAATTTTGATCACCTGGGGTTATTCAACGTGCACTAATATCGCACCTTACGGGCCTATAGCATTTCGCCTCTATCGAAATGCGACCTGCGTGTCCAGGATCGAACCTTCGACTTCGGGTCAGCAGTCGAGCATCGCGTCCGCTGTGTACCAACGCGGCGGCTTGATTATCACTAAGCTGTTCACAATGCCTTTTACGTATCGACACTGGCGGTGAGGCAATATGTAGCGGACGTGTGCACGCACACAGTTAATCTACAAGAGCAATTAATACTAACAGTGCATGCAACTCTTTTTATTTTGCTACTAAATATCACTCAGTTTTATTATTCAATCACGGAAACCAAAACTTTTGCTCCGATTTTAAACGACTAACTAAATAACGTTTTAAATGGCCGCGGAAGCTTTAAATGCGTGACAATGTTAAATGTACCTGCTGGTTAGTTTTGAGTACTATTACAACCTCATTGTGCCAAATGAAACATGAAACGACGCGTAATGCACAAATGGAAACGGTAATTTGAAGAGATGCACGTTACATTTGTAAATCTGCATATCCAACAGCCTACTTTCTACTTGCAACAAAGATCCCAGAACCATTGACATTTCAGAATACCTGCCGCTATTATGATAAAGAATTTTGCTCTTTTCTTCCTCTTACCCTTGAACAATATATTTCCGCGAGATCATAAACTCTATAAAACGCTGCACATAGAAAGTCGTCAGTGTAACTGATCGGTACTGATCACGTTCACCACAGAGCACCATAAAGTTGTTGAAAAAGACAATATCATATTTAAACGGACATTCATAAACTTTAATAAACACGAAGCAACTGTCAACTGTCACGGCTCCTTAAATTCTCTCATCGAAGTGTGCAAGACTATTCTGCGCTTTGTCAAATAAACAGCAACTCTAACTTATTCACAATTTTACGCCAGCTTGAACAATAGGTGCTTCCTTCAGCCACCGTCCACACCAACCCCATTCTAAGCACCCATTTTCAAAAAAAAAACCTCTTACGCCAGAGTCATCCGTAATAGAATATTGAAACGAATCTTGTGGCTTCACGTATTATTACCGAATACAATGTGACCAGCGAGAAAGAAACCGTTAGAGAGAAACGCTATATTGTTTCACCACCATAAGCTTATTGCCCGAAGCTTTTAAAGGGACACTAAAGAGCAAAACGATTTTTCTCGCATTAGTAAAGTATTATTCCACGATACCAAAAACACCACGCTTGCAGCGCGAAGACGCTTAATAAGCGAGAAAACGCGCAAAAAGAAAATACAGGTGTCGACGCCACCTTGGAATTTCCGCACCATTTGCCGTGACGTCAGATATTTTTGACGGCGCCTGCTTGGGCCTACGTAGTTCCTAATTGGTTAAATCGAAGTACATTGTCCTCTGAGGGGGCCAGAGACTTGACATAACGAGTTTGTGGAAATTTCGTCGAGCCAGTGGCGCCAAAATACGTTAAATGCTCTTTGAAATCTTTTACGTCACGAATTACAAAGTTCGGCGCGAAATTTAAAAATGAAACTTTGAACTTGGTTTTCTTCTCTAATAATAAACGTATGGTGGTGAAATAAACTACACAAGAGTTCTCCGAGCACACTTTATCAATCTAAAGCAATTCATTGTTTCTCTTTAGTGTCCCTTTAATATGTAAATACGCATTCTCATTTTCCGGCACCTCGGTAAATATTATGTCTGTCATCCAGATTGGCCACATTTTCTCTTACGAGCAACTCTGTCATTAAACACCTTCTTGGGAATATGGTTCCGGCTGCGCCCATTCCTTTGCGGCTCTTTTCAGTCTACCTAAGGTGATCTTAGCGTGCTATTTGAGGTGTGAAGGTGTCTACTCATGCATAATTTACGAACGGTCGAGAACAGCGCGCACAACTAGACCAAACTATACAAGCAGGCGCGCAGAAACGCATTTGCATAGCTAAACTATTGCTAATGGCTGTTATTACCAGAAAAGAGTCCGAAAGCGTGCGCAAGTTACGACCAAAGAATATAGACTACCGAATACCGGAACGAGAAACATATATAACGTGTTAATTTTGAGGTACGCCGCCGTGCATACAAGAACGATTAATTGAGGTTGCAAGCCCTGGGGAACCTTCGTTAACCATTCTACTTAAAAAAATCAAGATGTCGTCGTGCGAAGAACGCGCATAATCCGACTCGACAGAACGTTTATCGTTACCTCTCACGCTACTTCACTTCCACAACATGCAGGGTGTTTACGCTGCAGGAACAATTTAATCTGAAAACGTGGGGCCACATGGGGATTGTAGAAGCGTGTTTCTGAGGAACTTAACGGAGTATCTTTCTTTTCGTCAAGCGCGCGAACCTAGATAGAGTAGCGTGGCACGGAGCTGCTAGACGTATGTCCGTAATTGAACTTTTTACACTGCAGAACAGTTGCGGTGCTATGATAATGCAATTAGTTTACCCGAAGGATTCTTGTTTAGTAACCGGCAGGAAAGTTGGCAGCGCTCTCGTGGCGCGTAACGTACAGGTGCTGCTGTGCCGAGCCTGAACGAAACCTTCTAAACAGGGTAGTCTATGTGTGTTTGCATGTGTGTCTTGTATGCCTTATGCGGTTATCAGTGTATATATCACAGTCATCACCCAGTGCCTGGAGTAGCATGTCAGGTGAATAGCCAGGCCTACATCTCCAGCTTTTCACTGAAACATTTCTTTCTCTCTCTCATGTTTAGTAACATTGAAGGCAATGAACATTTCGGTGTACCTCTTTGTTGGTAATTACGCGGTCATCGCGCCACGCTGTGTAAATGATTTGACTTTCTTTTTTCATATCCACAATCGAAGTATGCGTGTATGATCAAACAAGCATGCCTAATTATCCATCGGCTTGCGGAAAACACACGAGACCTTAATTCATTAGAGACAAATGTTGCTATACATGCGAACGAATGTAGAAATCAGGTTCACCAATGTGAATTAAGTTCACCTTATTGGTATTTCACTGTTAAAATCTGGAATGCAACAAAAAAAAGAAAAAACTAAAAAACAGGCGTATATGCAAATTGATATCAACATAACGGGGCTCTGCTAAAATGCATCTGCTTGCAGCAATATTGTTGATGCAGCGAGGTAGTGCCTCATCTAAGTCAAACTTTTAAAGTAGAGCGTTATAATGTTTATATCTATCTTTGTACTCGTGTGTTTTTTAAATGCGAAGCATTTCTTAGCGAACTTCTGCGACTTTGAGCGTATCTATCTATCTATCTATCTATCTATCTATCTATCTATCTATCTATCTATCTATCTATCTATCTATCTATCTATCTATCTATCTATCTATCTATCTATCTATCTATCTATCTATCTATCTATCTATCTATCTATCTATCTATCTATCTATCTATCTATCTATCTATCTATCTATCTATCTATCTATCTATCTATCTATCTATCTAGCCGCCTACGACTTTGTGCTCTCCTGGTCGTTTCGTTAATCGAATATACACCAAAATTGGTATGGCATAACATGACTGTATGACGAACATGAATGACGAGTCATAACATGAAAATCGTGACATGCATGTCATGAAGGACATGATATATATGCCACAGTATTGGCGCTCTTACGACCGTTTCGTTAACTTGATATATACGAAAATTGATACGGCGTGACAACAGTGTATGACGAACATAACTGTCAGGTCCTAACGTGCAAATCATGACACGCATGTCATGTACAGCATGATATACATGCCACGCTCATGGTGCGCTCGCGGCCGTTTCGCTAGCTTGATCTACCCCGAAATTGGTATTGCGTGACGTTACTGTGTAACGGACATAAAAACGCCAGTTAGCTTGAAAATCATGACACACATGTTATGTGTAGCATGACTTACGTGCAACGCTCATGTTGCGCTGGCGGCCGTTTCGCTAGCTTGATATATACCAAAATTGGTATCTTGCGACATGACTGTATGACGAACATAAATAACACGAGTTAACATGAGAATCATGACACGCATGTCATGTACAACATGACTTACGTGCCACGCTCATGGTGCGCTGGCGGCCGTTTCGCTAGTTTGGTCTACCCCGAAATTGGTATTGCGCGACGTGACTGTGTAACGAACATAAATAACGTGAGTGGCACGCATTTTCCTGAATGACAGACAAGGCGATGTACGCAGCTCTTTGCTGGCTGCTTCGCATTACATCGATTCCCACAATGCGTGGGATCTGGCGGCTTTGTTTTTTCCCGACTTTTAGTCTCACGAAAGAGAAAAGTGAGGCTATGCGCCAATGGAAAGGAAACACCCTATTTGTTTATGCGCTGTGAAAAGGCTGCCTCCCCTTTCGGCAACAAAGAATAATAAAAAAAAAACGTTTATGAAGAAACGTGAATGCACCACTCGTGCGTATTCACTGCATGCTAATGAATAGGCGTGCATTGAGAAAATTATGCGAACGCAAATAAGTGCGCTCTGCGCGCTTCGTTCGTAGAAAACTGCCACACAGGATAAAGCAGTAGCATTTAGCTTGCTCATCTCAGCTTCGCTAATTTGCCCACCGCAATGTTAGCGGATAGTTAGCGGATAGCGCATAGTTAACATATTTAGCGGATAGATTCGCAGAGAGAAAACTTACAAAGTCTGCCGTAATGAACATAGACAATAAAATGTATCCTATGGAAAGAATAATTAATTAATATTGAGCTTAAGTAACGAGACACGTTTGTGCGAATCGAAGGGTGCACTTATACGCGTACAAAAATTAATTACCCCTTTAACACGTAAAAGGAACAGTTAGTTCACTCTCTCCTCATGCTCTTCATATATTTAACATTGAGAATCAAGGTTAATATTTCCACAATCAGCTGTTTTTCTGATGTAAGCATATCAGCAGAAATTTTGTTGTTCTTTCAGGAATTCGTAGAACTGTCATTTTCTCATGTCTTATGTTAATTATAGTAATACTGAAACTTGGGCTAGTTGGTCGTATTTCATAGTGAAACGGCAGCGCAACCACACACGGACTGAAGAAAGAAGGAACACAGAACGCAGCGCTATGTTCGAACACTGTGATGAACACAACGCAATAGCGCTGTATTCTGTGTCCCTTCTTTCTTCGGTCCGTGTGTGGTTGCGCTGCCGTTTCATTATATGTTAATTAGACTCGTGTGTGTGAACAAGCAAGCCTGTAAGAACAGAGCAGGAAGTGAGGTGCTTGCATCTTTTCAATAATAATAATTGTTGGGGTTTAACGTCCCATAACCACGATATGATTATGAGAGACGCCGTAGTGGAGGGCTCCAGAACTTTAGACCACCTGGGATTCTTTAACGTGCACCTAAACCTCAGTACACGGGCCTAAAACATTTTCGCATCCATCGAAAATGCGGCCGCCGTGGCCGAGATTCGATCCCGCGACCTTCTGGTCAGCAGTCCCTTGCATGCTTTCTATGAACGAGGTGCGCAGAGCGACGCTTTTCAGATAAATCATCGCGGAACAAGGCGATCAAGGCATTGCTGAAGTTCTTGAAGTCAACAGACCTGCACCGGTGGTTATAAACGAACGGCGATATTGTGACTGTGGGGTGTAGGACTTCGCGCGTGTGTGCCCCCCCCCTCCCTCCCCGCTCTCTCTCTCTCTCTAACTTTTAAACTCCGCTATCCCTTTCCTCAGTGTAGGTATGCTATAGCATAGCAGTTTTTCTAGACTGGTTAACATCCCTACCTTTCCTCTCTCCTAGTGCTTCCTTCCTCCTGTCAGTTGACGTATATACAGCGAAAATGCTCGAAGGTATAAATTCCTTTGTCACATTCACTTGCGTCGTGAAAAATAGGTTATATTCTATATGCTAAACATTTTTTCCAAGTCAAACACGTGGTAAGACCTTACACTCTTCATTTTACTGCGGAAGACCTGGACGTTGGTTCCGGAATCACGTAAAGGCATTGATGTACCTGCATCCCGTAATTACATTCCACAGTCATATGAGTTGAAGACGCGATAAGGAAGCTATTTCAAATATCACGAAATGAACAGAAAGTTACCGGTTGCACTGTTGAATTTTTGTGGAATGGTAGTAGAACACTGCGGTGGAATAAAACGCAGTTCCATCCTCACTGCGCCGGATGTGCGATTAACATACTCATTTTATTATTATTATTATTATTATTATTATTATTATTATTATTATTATTATTATTATTATTATTATTATTATTATTATTATTATTATTATTATTATTATTATTATTATTATTATTATTATTATTATAATAGTCCCATAGTCCCGCACCATGGCTCCCAGTCGGGATGCATGCTTGCTATGCTCCTGCCCGTTTTTCGGTAAGCAGCAGTTTTTTCCGCTGTGAAAGTTGCTCTAAACGCGTTCATGCGAAATGTGTAACCTGGCCTGATGAAGAGCTGCAACTCCTGAAGTCTGGATCGCGCTCATTTTGCTGCAATTTATGTGATCTGAGCCGTGCTTCTGGTAAGCCTAGCGAAAGCAGCTCGTCGGGGTGCAGCGGTGAGCATTGCAGTTCTCAAAACCGGTTCCCTCTCCACGTGTACCCCTCCGGGTGACGAACTCGCCGGGCTGCGCCGCCTCCTCCTCGACGCATTGGAGGGAATCTCGTTCCTCAGCGACGAGGTATCCCAACTACGCGAAGACAACGAGCGGCTCCGTAAGGATCATTCCCGCGGTGTTGAACAACAAGCTCGCGTGGTCGCCTCCCTTCGTGCAGAGGTCCGCTTCCTGCGTGAGGAGCTGACGCGCCGCACGGCCGCCGTGGCAGTGAAGGCACCTGTGAAACCCCAGTGCATGTGACCGTTGACCCGTCTGTGACCTCCAAGCAACCTGCGTTCTCCGAACAACCCCTCTCCAAAATTCTTTCATCTTCGACTTCGCCGCCAGCTGACGTAGACACGTCGGAGCGTGTCAGTGTGATGCCTGTGACAGCCTCTTCTGCAGCGGTGACTGAGGGTGAAAGAAAGAAGAAACCCGCCTCGTTTGGAGTTATGAAAACATCCACTATATCTGTAGCTCAACGGCCACAAAGGCCACAATGGCCAAAGGCCATTTTTGTTACGAAGCTGAGCCCGGACACCACTACTGCTGACATTAAGAAACATATTGCTTCATTGGATCTGTCTCCCATCTCCTGCCGGCGACTTCAAACAAAGTTCCAGTCATATTCTTCATTCTATATTGAAGTTGACGAGGAAACACTACAACGCCTGAATGACCCTTCGATGTGGCCCCTCGGATGCCTCTTCAAGCCATTTCGTGGGGAGCTGCGCGATGACATGCTTCATCCCTCTGAGATAGTGACTGGAATCCAAAGTGCCGTGTGACGTAGACATATTCTACCAAAATGCTCGGGGTCTGCGTACCAAGACACTCGAGTTTTCTCTAATGTTCTTTCGTCTGCTTTTCCTATATTGCTATCTCTGAAACCTGGCTCGGCACTGAAATTCCCTCATCGGACTTTTTCCCCCGACCTACACCACCTTCCGCCGTGACCGAGATTTCAGTGAAACCAAACAGAAAGGCGGTGGCGTGCTGATTGCCATTGACAATTCACTGAAATCCGTTAGACGGAAAGACCTAGAAACTATCGAAGAATCGATCTGGCTAGAAATCAACCTTGAGCGCCGTGAAAAATTGTTGATTGGATGCTTCTATTTACCGCCCAGCATTCCCTGCCTCGTTTCACGATGTCATGTCTTCTATTGAACTTGTGATATCTTCTCATAGTGGGCACAGAATTATTGTTCTTGGGGATTTCAATGCACCTGGAATTGACTGGAGCACGCTTACCTTTTCTCATTACAATCATTTCACAGAGAAAAAGTGCAGCCTGCTCTTGGACTTTCTGGCGTTTAATTCCTAGTGCAACATAATTCAGTCGTCAATTCCAGTGGCAACGTCTTAGACCTGTGTGTGTCAAACGATCAACCCTTGAAGTTTCCCGCTCCAACATCTCTCTTGTACGTCCGGACAAATTCCACCCACCACTTAACGTAAGATTATCTGCATCAGCCGAACAACGAGCTACAGCAGTTACGTAAACAAATCTCCAAGATTTGCGTTCAAGCGAGGTGATTACACGGGCCTCTATCATCACTTGTCCACCGTTGACTGGTCACAGGTTACTGACAAACCGAATGTTGATGACCAGGTTGATCAGTTTGCGGAGCTTGTACTGAGCAGCATGCGTAATTTTATTCCCCAATACACACATAAACAACGTAAATATCCCCACTGGTTCTCATCTGAACTTATCAGTGCACTGAAGCATAAAGATCGCGCACACAGGAAATCTAAATGTTCTCCATCGAGCGAGTGGAAGGAAGAGTTCAGCCTTTTTCGAACTCTCGCTAAACGCCTATATAAACGGGATCATAGTTCGTATATTGAATTCTTAGAAAAAAGCGCTTCTGACAGACCAGCTGAGTTTGGAAGTATGTACGTAAACGGTCCAGCAAAAGCGGAAGAGTCTTTCAGACTACTAGACTCAAATGGGGTAGAAGTGCATGCCGTCGCTGACTGTTTTGCCGCACATTTCTCATCCGTTTATAAGGCCTCAGACTCTAGCACTGATATCAGACAGCCTAAGGCAGTTGGCTCACCCAGTGCTTTGTCGCTGGATGAAAATCTTATCTGCGAATGCATTAAGTGCTTAAAACCATCCTTATCATGTGGCCCAGATGGCATCCCCTCCGCCATACTAAAAGCTTATAGTAGTATATTTGTCCCAGTACTGACTACGATATTTAATAACTGCCTGGACACTTCCACATTTCCTAGCATGTGAAAACTGCTCGTGTTTTCCCAGTATTTAAGTCGGGCTCTAAAACAGATGTTTCTAATTATCGCCCGATTTCTCTACTATGTGCCACATCAAAGATCTTCGAGCTGGCTCTTCACAAAATATTGTCTTTTAGTGTTAAAAGCTCATTGATTCCTAATCAACATGGTTTTCTCGCTGGCCGCTCAACTACCACAAATCTTGCTAGTTTCATGACGCAGATCTCCACACCTATTTCTCAGAGAGGACAGGTTGACGTACTCTACTGTGACCTGAGCAAGGCTTTTGACGTAGTCAGCCACACACTGCTTATGGTTAAACTTGCGCAATTTGATGTTGACTTGTCGGTTGTGAATCTCCTGCAGAGCTATCTGCTCAATAGATATTGTTATGTAGCGGTAAATGGCCAAACGTCTTCTTTGTATAAAGTGACTAGTGGGGTCCCTCAAGGGTCAGTATTAGGCCCACTCCTATTTTTAATTTACGTTAATGATGTTTCTTTTGCCATTCGTAATTCTTCTTTCCTCTTGTATGCCGATGACATCAAGATTTTTAAGGAAATTCATTCAGTTAACGACTGTCGCTTGCTGCAGTCAGATTTGCGCTCTTTTTCCGAATGGTGCAACGCTAATAAACCTTTCTCTGAATGCCTCGAAGACAAAATTCATGTCTATCACTCGCAAAACATCTAGCGTGTCATTTCAATACTCTGTCAATTCTGTGTCCTTATGCAAGGTTTATGAGATCAGTGATCTTGGTGTTGTTGTTGATAGCGCGTTAAACTTTTCTGCTCACGCTAAGCGTGTTGCTTTGCGGGGTCTTCGCACCCTAGGCTGTGTTTGCAGATTGTCTAGAGAATTCCGTTCTCCTATGCCCTTCCGAAAATTGTACACCGCGCTATGTCTTCCTCAACTGGAGTATGCGTCCGTGATATGGAATGGCATTGCTCAATCCAGCGGTAACACCATTGAACGAGTCCAGAAAAAATTCCTTAGCATATATAACCATCGCTTTGCTAAAAAATCTCGTTCAAATACTGCTGAATTATTATCATTGCCATCACTTCACTGCCGACGAAATCGTTCTGATCTCTTGTTTCTTTACAAGCTAGTCCACGGTATCATATCCTGCCCTGTACTTCTCAATTGTGTTAATTTTCGAATTCCGCGTAAGTTAACCAGAGAGAACAGACCGTTTCATGTACCCGCCTGCTTCTTCCAACACTCTACCGTTCACAGAATACAAAGTCTCTATAATGTTAATTTTCTTGATCTTGACATTTTTCATAGTCCACAATCATTGTTTTTATCCGAGCTTTGTACTGTTTTGACATAGTATGGCACAATGTACAAAGTCTTCCCTTCTCCGTCTTTCCGCATAGTTGTATATATGCAATCTAATTTTTCATTCCCCTTCAATATTTCTCGTGTTGTCTTATTTTACTCTTCCCCTTTTGTGTTCATTTCTCTTTGTCTACGTGTATTTGCTCTTTTTATTTCTGAAGACTGTCTGTATTGTATAGTTTATTTATTTTTTTTATTTATTTTTTTTTTGCGTGCGCCTGCACAAAGACCTTACGGTTGTTCCTGGGCACGTTAAATAAATGATTGATTGATTGATTGATTATTATTATTATTATTATTATAAAAACACTCATAGAAATGAGAAATCAAGTCCTACAGCTAACATGCAGCGTGGTTCAGCTGAAGGTAGGTGTTAATAAAAACAAGTGCATCTTCCTGCCAGAACAAAAGAAATTTCTGAGTTCGCCTAATTCCCAACCTAACAGCCCTTAATTATTTATTCCTCATTGAAAAAAAAACATTATGTAAATTTCTGGAACCTCGAGAAGCCTAATATTGCGTTATTTGTAAAACACAGTGCTTCTTAATCTTCATTTTAATTTTGAGATATGAAACAATAGCCCAAAATAACAAAAAAATAACGGTAGTTGCGATGCGCTTGCGTAAGCACTGCAGCTATTCACTTAATGTAGAATTGAGTCAGGAACGCAGAGTCATTGCATCGCAGAGTCAGGAACGTGTGATAGCTTTTCGACCACTTCCTGAAAACCAATTTTCCGGGAAAATGCTGCTTGGCTCCATCGAAGGTCCTCTTCACAGAGAATGATTATTGCTCGTATCAACGAAGCGGACTTTTCAGAAAGAAAGCTAGCATGCAGCAATTAGGGAATTTATGAGGCTAGCGGTGGCGTCAGTGGCCGGATTATGTCACTCGGGATAATGTTTCAGCGGAGCAAAGTCAGGGCTTGCGTACGAACAGCCAGGAATATGGGGGCTTCACTTTAATTACGGCGTACTTTATTTGAAAGTGGCAAGGAAAGGAAAAAAATCGTGTAGCAACGCAAACGCCGAGCCTGACGCAGTCGATTAAACTCGGTGTTTTAAGAAGCTGACCAATATTTTCATTGGAAATTGATAGTGTCTCCACGACGAAGCTTAGACAAGGCTCGACAGAGCTCCCCGACAGGGCCCGTGTAATTAACCCTGACCACTTGCGGTTCTCTCGTGAGTGCTCAAACAGCGATGTATACCGACAGCCTTATATTTACCTGAAAGTCAGCATCAGGCTGTTCTTACGTTTAACCTGTTTAAGATCGTGTCAGCGCGGTCAGTTAATTAATCCACGACCTTTCACTTAAAATCATGACACCGTGGCCACTAACCAAGCATTTGGCGCCAAAAATTCATTAGGTTTGTGAAGCGCAGGACTGCTAGTCTAATTAGTGCAAATTGTTAGCACTAACGTGTCATCGAAGTGGAATACGAAACTGCTCGATGCTTACTTCAGATGACCTTTAACACTGCTCAACCAGATGTATTCTTTTATTACTTTATTTGAAAAGAGTTTAGTGCTTACATGGTGTTTCGGCTACTCCTCTTTTCTGCCTTCTAGTTTACCTCATAATATCCATACCGATTGAAACGAGGTTTGCGACTGCGTCATAACGAGGTTTGCGTACTGTACTGATAATGTTCACGGAGAATAATCATTCAAAATAGTGTATAAGCATTTTTGGAAAACTGATCAAGCACATCACTCATCATAGTATATTTTTGCACACAATCCAGAAAAACGAGACGATATAACAAAGCATTTGAACCGTAATAGACGCCATTTGAACAAAAAAAAAAAAGCAATACGTACAACAACATGAACGGGTAGCTGTTTTGTTTCGCGGTTTTTTATGTGTGTGTGTGTGTGTGTGTGTGTGTGGTGTGTGTGTGTGTGTGTGTGTGTGTGTGGTGTGTGTGTGCGTGCGTGCGTGCGTGCGTGCGTGTGTGTGTGTGTGTGTGTGTGTGTGGTGTGTGTGTGTGTGTGTGTGTGTGTGTGTGTGTGTGTGTGTGTGTGTGTGTGTGTGTGTGTGTGTGTGTGTGTGTGTGTGTGTGTGTGTGTGTGTGTGTGTGTGTGTGTGTGTGTGATGTTTACACCTGACTGCTTCGAAAACTGTTTTACAGCTTGTGCAGTGATTTATTGGAATTTCTTGTGTTGCAATTGAGCCTAAATGTTTTCATAACAACACTTTCCGTCTATACAACCATATGGCCTTGCAGCAAATCCTCTTACAAAGGGCGCCATATTATTTGCAATTTATTTATATAGGCAGACACATGTGTGTTTACGCGTATCTGTTATAAGTCTTCGAAACTATTTATATATTGCTTCGATTCGCTGACTTTCTCTTCGAAACCTAAAAGAATCAATGTAGCTACATAATCAGGCATCCATAGCCCCCGTTTCTCCTCTCCACTAAAATACGTGTATACTTACCTAACATATTTCTTCGTTTGGCATATACGACATACACTGCCACGTCGTACTTGTTCTTTCTTTCGATATAAAGTGCATTTCGCGATATCCTGAGATAGTATTACGGACCAAAGCACGTACTTGTTCTTTCTTTCGATATAAAGTGCATTTCGCGATATCCTGAGATAGTATTACGGACCAAAGCACGCGTTGGACATGATTCATGTCTACGCTTTACAGTACTGACACCTACGAACACCACTCTTCCATTGAAAGAGCGTTCGTGCTGCAAACGCGAGCGTAGCGTGCTAAAATAAAAGCGCGTATCGTGCGCGCCTCAAGGAAGACAGCGTAAGGGTTGCGGCGTCTGCAATAGTGATCGAGACGAGCCGCACTGCACAGCGAAGTGTCGTAAACTTTCTTCGTAGCTTTCCGCCTGCTTGTCCCCCACCTCTACCTTCTCTTCCAACGAAAACGAAGCAGCCTTCGTTGAGCATGCATCTTCATTCGCCTTCACGCCGGGCTTCTTCCGTGGTCGACTTTTACAGCTCTCTGGAGATTTCCTCAGGGAGATCCCTTTTTCGCGCAGCATTCTGCTTGTTTTCTTTGCCTATCGAAGAGACAAGATTGATAACCCTGAGGTAAAGTAGATCGTAATCCCGCCTTTGTCCGTAGCAGCCCTTTTTCGCGCTCATAAGCTTTCGTCCTGCGACCACGCACAACTCCGAACACACTTCTTCCGCTGACCTCCTGCCTAGTACCTCACTCTCTACACCCACTCCCCCCTCCCCCTCTTCACTCCTCCTGCCCTCAGTTGGCCCGCTAGCCTCTTCGCAAGTTTGCTCCAATTTCAGTGAGCCGATCTCGCAAGCGGATTTCGCTCAGCGGAGGATAAGGTATTCTAGAGATCTCTCTCCAACGATGGATCACCCGAAACCAACGCAGGCGATAAAACGTACGAGAAAACAAAGCGTGGGACGTTGAACAATGGTGGGGCTCACGCTGTCGAGAGAGAGAGAGAGAGAGACTCTTTATTGGAAAAACAGAGCTTTTTGCCGGCGTCAGTATACCGCTAGCATGCTACTCTGTGTAGGGATGAGGAACGGGATTGACAGACTACAGAAGAGACGGAAGGAAATAATATTTAAAGGAAAGAATATAAAAATCAATAAAATGAATAAAAAAGAATATAAAAATGTCGAGAGAAGTGAACGTGAATTGCTGGGAACGCGATATTTATACAGTTTCCCATGTGCAGAGGCTGAATTTATATCGGTTGGATTGCTATATGTTATTACGTGTAGTACCGATTTTGAACAATGGAATCGAAAATTCCCTTTCACGCAGTAAACATGAAACAAGGGGAAGCGCTTGCGGACACTTACGATATGCGAAAACGAAGAACTCTTTAGATATGAAGTTTTGCTTACTTTATAAGCGACAAAAGAAAGAAAAAAAATTTTTTCTGTAGTTAATAACTATTCATTACTGAAGAAAGAAGACTACGCAAACCAGCCTAAAAAAATTTGGAATCTCAACCTACCTATATAGGCCACAAAAATTGTGATTACCCGCCAATTCAACTCCCGTCCACTAGATGCTTTGTAACTGAAAATTCGTTGTATTAAACACGGTAATGAGAATGAATGGATCAGCGTTTGCTCAATTCTCCCGCTGTAATTACTGGTGTTCTTCGGAGGTCCCACATTTTTCTTCGTCTTCATTTTTTTTTAAATTTTCTTTTGTCTTTTCTAGAAAGGGTCTTTTTCTAACCTTAGCCTGTTGTTTGTGTTACTAATCTCGGCGCAATATTGTCAGGCAATCGTATATCAAAGATTTATTCGCCATAATTAACTTTGCTGAGTCATGTGAATCTTTCAGAGCACCGTTAAGCAGGAGCCTGAGCCGAAAAACAACTTCCTGCTTGAACCAGAATAATTAAGGTATATTTGCAGCTGAAAGCACTACGTTCAATGTATATTCGTCTCAATGCGCTAATTCGCTAATTCTGAAGAAGTGAGGCGTAAAATTGGGAGCTAACGTGCGGAATGTAAGTTCAGCTAAGCAGGTCAGATGATGAAGGTTTGTTTCGTGTTCAAGTACCGAGGACAGTAACGGTACAGCGAACACAGTGTGACAAAGACATGTCATTGCAAAGCATCGTTGGATGTTTTGTTTGATTACACCAAACATGCTCAGTGATGGGGCACACCTGGACCATTATTTGCGCAGGTGCTTTAATTACCCGCTTATCCCTTCTTTCTAGTTCAGTGCAGGCAAAGAAGCACTTTTCTAGACATGCGTGATTGCTTCGTTAGCCGTCACGTAGTAACAAACTCGAGATGGCACAACAGCGGCTGCAGTTGTTTTCGGCATCGAACCGAAATAAATGAACGCTATGATACCGAAATGTGTGAACTCCCATTTGGCGCAGCCACTCAAGAACACCCGGCCAAGACTTAGGCTGCTTGTCAGACATATAATGGTTATTGGCGGGGCGTGCTGTGGAAACCTATACAGGTCAATCATTGTGGAACATGGACAGAGACCTCACAAACCTCTCGATGCCTAGCAAACAGTGAGGTTGCTCGCCCTTCTTTTGTAATCGCTTCATATTGAGGAACGCTAGTAGAAACCACCAAGGAAGGGAGACTATCGAATAATTTAAGACCCTCAAACTTTGTCCAGACAAATGTGCGCAACTGTGTGTACCCGACATGAGCGACGAGTTATTGATAATAATATCGTCCAGTATGCTTGACTGCTCAGAAGTGATATACAGGTACTTGTTACGCATGCTGCGGTTTGTGGTATCCCACATTATTGTTCATCACAATATAAGGTCAGTTGCTTGCCCATCTTTCTTCCTATCCCTTTTTATGTTTCCCATACACTCGTGTTTTTTAGATGCGAAGCAGCTTTTGCACTGGGCTGTGTCCGTAATTCCATTGGCGACCGTCCCACCTAGCATAGCCATCTGCGCTTGCGCTTGCGCCAAAGAGAAGTCTTCTTCCTCTTGTTCTTCGAGCGCCTTGACGATGATACGTGCAGAGCAATTTAGAGGCCCGGGCTGCCGTATGCTGTCCTAGCTTGGCGTAACGCAGACAAAACCATGTGTGCTGGCACGCGCTAGCGCATTCGGGCCTGTGTAAGGGGCTGGGTAAGACGCTGTGGCCCCCATGCGCTGTTTCGCATCCCCACATGGTTCCGTTTAGTGGGAGATGGTGCAATTTTTTTCCGTTTCTTTCCCGTTCACTGGCATTTCACCATTCAGTAGTACTTATTGCCATAACGCATTCATCATTGTCCCCGCATGCGGAGGTCAACGACACTATTATCTTTCTTCAGAACTGCTTGCAAAGAGGGCGGAGGCTTCAACGACCCTCATCACCGATCGCATTTCCTCCCGCAGCATTGCTAACGTTAGAAATAACGAAGTCGTATGACATCTCTGCCGACCACTCACAAATTCCACAAATGGGTGCTAAACATTCCGCCGCACCAAGAATTAAGCAACAAAACGAAGAGGGGGAGAGCTCATTTTCGTAATGAGAAGCGAGATACAACATGCAAACGCTGTCATATAGTTCCATTGCTGCGCCCACAATGTGTGCGAGGCATTACAACAATCTCTTGATAGACTCCAGCGCACAGAGTGCATCAGAGCAGTGCGAGCCACACCCCATGCGAAGAGCGCGTCGAGGGGTAAAGAGTTGTGAGAAAGGGGGCGGGCTCGCTTGTGAAAGCCTTGATTAATGAGACGGAAGCGGGCATGCTCGGTGCGTTGCATTCATTCACCGCCCAGACGGGCTTTGGGCGTATTCATGTATTTTCAGCGCGCGTCCTCTGCTGTCCGAGACGGTTATCTCATCCCCTGTGTGTGTGCCCAGCATAGTTCTGACTGCAACTCGCGTAGAGATGGTTGCGATGATGATGGTGCCCGAGGCGGCGGAGATGAACCGATTGCGAAGGCATTCCCCCTTAAAGAACGCGTCGCCGTAACGATGCGCGCGTTTCAGATGCTGCGCGCGAGCATGCGCCGCTTGTTCTGCTGTGGACGGCACGTTTTGAAATTGATTGCCTCTGAAGGCTGCTGCGCATAATTAGCGTATGAGCGGCTTACGAAGACTGTCTCAGTCCGCGAGCTCACAGTCGATGGCGGTACGCGCACAAGTGCTTTCATGGCGATAAAAGAAAATGGGCCGCACTTGGGGCCTTGTTAGCGTAATACGGACTGAAAGGAACAGGGTGCTGTAATGATCATGGGGCAATATTGTTAGGAAGGCATTAACAATTCAACGAGCCCCTTTTCTCAAATGTGCCGAGTAAATCCTCAACGAAGGGGCTGCCAGACGAATGTTGCAGTTTTGCTGCTGCGTCGTGGTATATGGTGCGATTGGCCTGATTCTCAAGATCAGTCAGACACTATTAATGACGTAGTGTTCTGATGCATGCAGACTTGGCGTATATATTGTAGGGATCCTGCGGCTGAAGAACCGACGGAGAAGAGAAGAGGAAGATGAGGTCTGCAATGGCTGAAAACTGTGTATAGTAAACAGTAAACGTTCCTTTCTCCTGTTGGAACCTTATATTTGGCGCAGTCGTCGACAGTAACCTGATGTGGATAATTCTACCTCGCTAGACGAGACGGTCGCCACATCATCACGGGCTATGCGCTGGACGGTGAGGACTTTGTTGAGGCATCGCAGCATCTGACCACAACTGAAAGGACGGATACCATCACCAGCACAGCATACGCACCGATGAGCGACGTCACCGAAAGAGGTACTGTAACAAGCGACGTGAAAGCGGAATGTTTGAATTATGGAAGGGACTAAGCATTGCGAGCAACACGGAAAGAGATGCAGATGCGAGGCAATCGCCGTCGATGAGAGCCATAGTAAAAGCATTAGACCAGCTAACTGATATACAGCGCCACTATATGGAGCAACAGCAAGCAATTTTGAAGACAATAACAGCTAAGGCACTACATCAAGATATAGTGAAGCCAGATGTCTTCGATGGCAGTACTGTTGGCGCGGATGTGTGGCTGGAATTTTATCAGTCTGCCTGCAAACAGAATAGCTGGGTAAATGACTCAGATCCTATAACAAACATGCGATCATACCTGTCTGGGAACGTTAAGAAGTGGTATGACCTACGTGTCCAGCACCACCTTGAAGATTCGTGGGAAACATGGAAAGAGAGCTTTTTGCAAGTCTTCCAAATGAACCCAGTTCATTTATGGGATCAAGCTATCTCTTACAAGCAGGGAGATAGCAATTTGCTGGACTACTATTTTGAGAAGAGGCGCTTACTGCAACTAGCGGATCACGCGCTCCCCGATCCATGCATCGTGCCACTAGTTATAGAAAGAATGACGAAAGGGTGCCGGAGACAAGTACAGAATATGTCACCGTCAACTTCAGATGAGCTTCTTCACTGCTTAAAACACGTCTCATGTGATACCTGGTCCGATGTGACTCGAATACATGAGGCGACACATAAATCGAGGCCACATGACGAATACGGCAACTACACTACTATCGTGGCATCTTGTATACCAGGCGAATGTGAACCAGCCAACAGCATGACATGGAAATTTACTAGCAAGGAAACCCCGATTCTGCAGGAGATGGTGTTTCTTATGAAATCAAACATTTTGTCCGTACCCATGACTGTAAATAATTGCAAGGTGTCAGCGATCGTGGACACTGGAGCATCAGTGAGCTTGATCAACGAGCAGCGAGTGGACAAAAATCTCATTTTCGCAGGAAGAGTTGTTAGAGCCCAAAGTTACGACAGAACATGCCGAGAGCTAGCGAAATGGACGGATGTAACAGTGCATTTCAGAGGTCAAGAGCATATGGTGAAAAGCCTTGTCATTACAGGAGTTGAGTTTGATTTCCTTTTGTCAAGGCCTGACATGAAGCTATTTAAAATGAATATTCTTTGGAATGACGCCATCACCATCGAGCATTCTAACCTCGTACATACATCTCAAGACAGGAAAGTCACGTGCTCGGAAGAAGATGTGTCAACATTTCCTGAGCTTTTGTGTGTTGGGAACTATCCACCAGCAACTACAGTAACTGAAGTACCTTTCGAGCTTCGAGATAAAAGTGTCGCGCGAAAGAAACCATACGGACTAAGCCACGAAAAGAAAGCATGGCTTAAGCAAGAGCTCCAAGGAATGTTAGATTCCGGCATTATCAGACCATCAACCTCTACATTTGCTTCACCGATTACCACTGTGCCAAAAGAAGACGGGTCGTGCACGGACTATAGACTTGTTAACAAGCAAACTGACTTGTTCCCGTTCCCCATGCCCCGAATCGACGAAATAATTAACGAGACGGGAGGATGCAAGTGGTTCTCCAGGATTGATTTATGTAAGGGTTACTGGCAAGTACCACTGAAAGAAGAAACCAAGATGTTCACCGCTTTTGTCACGCCTTTCGACTTCTACGAGTACAACCGGCTTCCATTTGGGTGGAAAAATTCTGGCGCATGGTTCTAGAAAATGATGAACATGGTGCTCAAAGATTTTCTTGGAAAATTCTGCAACGTGTATGTTGACGCTATACTGGTCTATTCAAGATCAAGAGAAGACCACATTGCCCACCTGTCAATGGTTCTAGGAGCGCTAAGTAAAGCATAACTTAAAATAAACGTTAAGAAGAGCGAATTTTTTTGTCGTACGGTTGTGTTCTTAGGCAGGTCCTTTGACGGAAAGACTAAAAGCACCAAGGAAGAGAGCATTCAGCGCATAAAAACACTAGTCAAGCCATTCGATTTGCACTCTCTTCGCGTCTTCTTGGGCCTTGCCGGACACTTCCGGGGGTTTATAAAGGATTATTCCACAAAGACTAAGTGTTTGACAGCCCTTACGCAAAAGGATACCCCATTCGTGTGGTCGGAAGATTGCGAGCGTTGCTACAACGAACTCGTCGAAATTATTTCGGCATATCCTGTACTTACGCTGCCGGATTTTACCTTGCCGTTTGAGTTGTGCACAGATGCCTCTCATTATGGTACTGGAGCCGTCCTTTATCAAAGAGACACCAATAAGCCCGTCGCACAAATGCTACAAGTGATTGGATATTTCTCCTATACCTTTACGAATGCTCAAGTAAATTATTCTACCATAGAAGAAAAAGAAGCCTTGGTAGTTGTTATGGCACTCAAATATTTTAAGAGCTATCTTGAGAGAAGAAACTTTATACTATACGCAGATAACCAAGCATTGACTTATATATTGCAATTGACACAACCAAAAGGCCGGCTTGCCAGGTGGGTCAGTGAGATTCAGCAGTACACGTTTGAAGTCGCCCATCGCCCAGGACAAAAGCACCAGGACGCAGACGCTCTATCAAGACTCCATGTACCCAGGGACAATAACCTTGAAGAAGTCAACCTAATCAAGTTGTGGGAAGGCTCCGAAGACCTCAAGATAGAAGATGGCAAGGTACTTGTGCCCGAAACGGCAGTACCTACAATACTGCGACTATGCCATGACAGCCCTGAGTCTGGAGGTCACGATAGGTTCAAAAGAACGTACAGAAAATTAACCCAAAGATTTACTTGGAAGGGCATGAAGGACGACGTGGCTAAATATGTAAAGACATGCCACAGCTGTCAAATTTGCAACGCAAAGTTTAAGCCACGTGGAAACAAAATGGTAACTCCACAGTATTCTGACACACCATTTGAAATACTGCACCTTGATTTTGCAGAACTGAAAAAGAAGGGTGAGGGTGTAAAGAAGACCCCAGCTTTTCTAGTCGCAGTGGACGAATGCACGCGGTTTGTGGCTGCTAAAGGTGGAAGGGAGGATGCGAACTGCGTCATCTCTTTTCTAGAGAGGGACATGTTCTGCAACGTCAAGTTTATTGTTGCAGACAACGGACCGGCGTTCCGAAGCGAGAAACTTCAGCATTGGGCTACCGCAAGAGGTATCGAGCTGCATTTTCCTGCACCATATCACCCGGAAGCGAACTCTCTAGCTGAGAGAATTATTCGAAATGTGAAGATGTTCATGGCCCTGTACCCCAACTTCAAAGGCGGCTGGAAGTGCGCGTTGGAAGCTGCTGTCAACCATCATAACCGGTCGCACACTGCTTGCTTAGGATGTAGCCCCTATTTCGCCGTTTTCAAGAAACCACCTCGGCTTCCTGCGGACAAAAAACTGTGTATATTTGAGAAAATCACGCTGAAGGAAAAGCCTTTGGATGTGCAACAGAAAGAGAAATATAGGAAAACGATGAAGGCGACCTTTAACAAACGTCACCAGTCAGCCATGCCCAAAATTGAACCTCTAGACATGGTACTGGTTCGAAAGAGTCTGGACTCAAAGTGCCCATTTGTAGGTCCTTACCTGGTCGTGAAAACAGCAAGGCAACAAAGAATTCTCAAGACTATACATTATCAAGGACCACGAAGCAAAGTTGAAGAGGCGTCGGTTGGGAATACACTGCTACACTATCCACGGAGGGATAAGAATAAAAGCCCGGGAGGATGTAGGGATCCTGCGGCTGAAGAACCGACGGAGAACGAGAAGAGGAAGATGAGGTCTGCAATGGCTGAAAACTGTGTCGATCCCCCAGCGTGGGAGTGTGCCAAAGTTATAGGAACTAAACTACACTACACTACACTGTGTATAGTAAACAGTAAACGTTCCTTTCTCCTGTTGGAACTTTATAATATATACTTAAATGTTGAGGTTACGTGTACTTGTATCACGTTTGTACCAAGCTTCCTTCGTAATAAGGTTTTCGGCGATGGCTGCCGTGCTTTACGTTGAAGGGCAGCCCTCCCTAAATCTGGTATAGTTCAGTGCGCTAAACCCGATGAATTGTTATTTGTACATATCTTGCCCGCACCTTTTTAAAGGATGGCTGCACCATGAAAGTGAATTTTTGTTAGTGGCTGGTAGACATGATGAAAAAAAAAAAAACATTGCGGGCAGTTTGCACTGTCGCGCAAAGCTTAGCACTGCGAAGCACGGTCCCGTTGCCGCTCGTACTCCCCGTCGACCGACACGTCTAGCTTCGCGATGCGCTGCTTCCTCCTCGGGAGTACGCAGCCAGAGGTTGCGCGCGATGTCTCCGTTCGTGGGCGTGGATTAGCTACTGCGCATGCGCGGCTTGGCCAGGTGGTGCGGTATATGGTCGCTAGACGACGCGATGCTTGCTTCTTTCTTTCTATGTTTTTTTCTCTCTCTCTACTTCTTTCTCTCTCTTTCGTTGATGTTCTGTCTCTCTTTCTTTTTCTGTCCTGCATCTCTTTCTCTCTACTTCTCTCCCATTTTTTCTGTGCTACGTTTACTCTCTCCCCTCCTCTTTTCCCTCCTCCTCACTATCACATCTCTCCTCCTCACCCTCAGTTTCCTTTCCCGCCCTTTTATACCACACAAGGCTATGCTATGCTCTGCTAGCGTGCCTAGATAGCCGATTGGTTAGGACGCTCGCCTTCGAATCGAGGGTACGCGGGTTCGAATCCCGCCTCACAAGCAATTTTTTTTGGGCAAGAATTTTTCTCTTCCTCTTTATATATTTCTTTCTGTCTCTTTCTTTTTTTCTTTCTTTCTTTCTTTCTGTCTCTTTCCTTCTTTCTTTCTTTCTTTCTTTCTTTCTTTCTTTCTTTCTTTCTTTCTTTCTTTCTTTCTTTCTTTCTTTCTTTCTTTCTTTCTTTCTTTCTTTCTCTGTACTCTTTACTCGTTCTCACGGTTATTGCAGGCCATGCCATAGCGATGAGATATAGTGGGATCTGCCCAATTTCTGTGGTTCGTACCCGTTCATAACGATGATAATTTTCAGGCACGGTCACACACTTTACGACGAGCTACAAGAGCTTCGCCGTTAAAAAAACGTTTTCAATAAGGGTATCAGCTAGCATTGATAGCAACACTAACAATCTCACATATGCTCATAGGTGAACGTATGTTGCATTACAGAATTACGGCTGTCAATATCGCCTAGGTCCAGCGTGCTCTTACAGGGCTTACAGAGGCACTCGCTGCAATTTTCGCATTGCTGCATGACCCGGAAAATGAGAAATATAGGTTATGGTGCCCAATTCCAGTTTTCTGATGTAGTGAGGTGCTTGTTCACCGGAGAAAAAGAAAAGAACCAGAGAAATTCCGGGCAGAATAGAGCTGGCTGGAACGTAACAGCGCAGAGAAAGTGAGTAACGATGGAAACAAACACCCAGTGTTTTAAAGAATCGAAGAAAACCCCGACAGTCCTCTGAAAAGACTAACAACAAACGTGATCTTACCTCGTTGATTTCCCTCGGGAACAGCAACTGCATAAAGAAGACGCTTAGAGTGTGATTGCTTTAACTGCGAAACACAAAAACAAGGTAGTTACATCACTGCAAATAGACAAAAAGCAAGACATTTGATCTGTTTTCTATCTTATTTTATTTCTGCTGTAACTCTACCATAAACAGCGCGAACACAGCGTTTTGTTAAGACTCTCTTTTTTGTTGCTCTCGTCGTCGCATCTGAGCATCGTGCAGAACCACAACGCCGGAAGCGTCAATATCGAATCCACCCGCGATGTCTAGGCAAAGGATTGTGAGAACAACAAGCTCGCAAACAAAATTGTATGCTAAGTCTCGAGATACGGTATTCACGGATTGAAACTCGAACATTTAGGGCAAGGAAACGCGCATATTTTCTTTTCCAGCGTCTACCGTTCGTGTCATATCAGCCTAATTTTGACCCGAACAATTACATCATAGCCGACTTCATCTTTAGAGGCAATGTTTTTGTCTTCAGAATATTCATCTTCAGCCTTTTTGTCAACACATGCTCTGATGCGTTAAAGCGACACCAAAACGTCTGTCATGTTTACCGAAATTGGCCTATTTGTTTTCATTCTACGATTTAAAGCACGTGTTGACAAAAAGCTCCCAGTGGGCAAATTCTTATTTAGGGCAATTTCTAAAAAAAATAATGGTGCTAACCAGGAAGTTAGCAAAGCGATACGGCCAATGGCAAACGAACAAAGACCTTTTCAGATTAGACATCTGTTTACGAATTCCCATCGTCGTCACCATGTAGGGCTCTCATTATGTAAAGATTGTATACATTTTGAAATCTTTTCGATTTTAGTCATGTACTTGCACGAAGCCCAGACGCCGTTATCGCCGAAACCTGCGGCAACATTGGACAGTTCATAAGTATCATATGAAGATAACGTGAGCGGGAACGGTTTTTACATGCTAAATCCTTTAAGACATTTCCTCTCCTTCTTGACCCTTAACGGTCATCCCTTAGCCACTGCGCGCTGAGCAGCTCAAGGTTACTCTTCCTTTCTCTATCGTATAGCAGTCCTGGCTTTCGTAACAATGCTCACTTAAAACTGATGAACTGAACTGTGCATGCATAGCATGGTGCTGTACGCGACAGCTGCCGACACTTCATAACACGAAGGGACAGGGCTTCACAATCCCTGTCGTGAAACTAAAGAATCAAAAGCAAAAGAAAAAACAAGAAACATATTGCTTTCGTTTGACAGGAATACTTGTCGACTTACCTTTTTTAATTTAAGTTTATCCAGACTGCCGCAAATCGGTGTCACGTAGACGCAACGTTTTTCATTTCCCCTTTCAACTAGTAGTGAGCGAATGTCAGTTTCCCCCTATCTCACCCAACAGTCAAGCGCCTATCACCAACCCCGTGATAGAACGGCGTTCTCTGAGCAATATAAAGGGAAGTTCTCCACACTTCTCTGCGTACCTGTTCTCATTGCTTTCGCGGCCCTTCTGCCTCAAAACTCCTCGCTCACCCGTTGTAGTGAGGCAACGACACCTGCACTCGAGTGGCTTCGTCACAGCTTTCACTTTCCCTTTGTAGCGAGGCAGCGACCAAGTAATTTTCTCGCCGTACTCGGAGGACATGTTTTTACTTGCATATAAACGTCAGTGCGCTCTCTGCTCTCGACCTATCAACACGTGTATTCCTCGTCGTCTCTGCTAAACCGAGTTCCCAACAAGCTCAAAAGCTCTTCTATCAAGAGCGCTTGAATGAACCGCCTTCTTTCGTTTTCTAAAGCCTTCACTACGCAGTATAAAACATGGCTAACCTTCCTGCCTTTCCTTGCCTCCCTCTTTCTATCGCTCTTCTCGCCGAAATATACCTGAAGGCTTTTTCTAATAACTCGAGCTCAGAACTGCGCCATATTCTTGGCCCATGGCAAAGCATGACCTGTGCGTTACGCGCCATGAAAGTGCTGTTGACGTTCTTGCTGGCCACGAGCTTTAACGAAACCTTGTAAATAGTGTAATCTATGTGTGTTTGTATGGGTGTATGTGCTACTGTGTGTTTATCACTGAATACATCATAACCATCACCAAGCCACTGGAGTAGCATGTCAGGCGAATAGACAGGTTAACATCTACAGCATTTCATTAAAAGATTTCTCTCTCTCGTCTACGCGAATGCTGCATTGGTTCGAATAACTCATCTTCTCCAGCGATCAATTGCTTTAACCGCGCTTTAACGATAATGTATGTGTCGCCGAAAGAAAAAATTTTTTTCTGTACCTACAGTTCAGCTCGTATATACGTTCGGTACCAGCGCACCGTTGCTCGCATGTCATCGCATGCAAGTCACGGACGTGGATGTGGAATAAACGCGCGCCTGAATTGCGACTGCAGTCACGTTCGAAATGTGGTTATGGATAAATCAGTTTTCGCCAAAAGAAAACAGCGGTCTCCTTGACCTGCGGCAAGGGTCACAAAGGTTGAAATGAAATGTGAGGTTGAGCAAGCGAAGCAAATATTCACGGAAGACTGTAACCATCCCTGGTCATCAAACTACACAAGGAGCGCTCATAATTTAAGTTAGTGCGTTATGAAGGCCCCGCAGCAACCTTAGACGGCTTAGAAGGCATGGTGTCAGATCAAGAGGCGCCCTTTAAGCGCGAAGCTGATACTATAAAGCAATTCCTATTGCTGAGTTGACGTAACGGGAGTACCCAACTTTAAGATAGCCGTTTGCTGATCCGACCCTCGCATACAGGCTTTTTACGCATTGAATGATTATTTCTGGAAAACATATTTTCACTAATTGTTTTCAAAAGTGAAAGGCGCAAACTCCAGAGTTGATCTTTATGCACAAGCTTCAATGACCATATCTGTGATGCACAAAAGTGTTATAAAATATCTGGCAACAGAAATAACCAAATCAGTAGAATTCAGACCTCAGATATAAAGGCCGATGTTTCTAACAACATATTTTCCAAGTATTTGAAATCATCATTTTCGATCGATTTCAGAGATAATGAAATATGGTGCCGGCATTTGGTGGAGAGGATGCAAGCTCCCCATAGTGCTATAAAAAGCGCATCCGCAGTCCCGTATTCAACGTTTTCTGCATAGCGGCGTAGAATGCGCAGTTTAAGCCATTGTGTGTGTACATTACAGCAGCCGGCCGGAGTGATGCGACGACGAAGCATGTCATAACCACTAGTTATACTTTCGCGCCCGTTCTCAGTATCCTGAGACCGAACACGTACAACATAAAACACGTGGAAGAAGTATAAATTAGAGAATGTACGAGCGTGAGGAAAATGTGTAATGTCAAATACAAGGCTAAGCCATTGCGTCTATTGCCCGTAATACCATACACGCACGCAGACATCCTTATTCTTACAACGCGCATACAAAACAGCTGCATTAGCAGCAGAAGCAAGCCGAACGAACATAGCGCTGTGCGTATCTCGCATTATCACCGTTAAGGCAACTTCCGTTTAATTTTTGTTCCAGCTTAATCGTTTCGTTTATACCACGTAAGCATAGCAAGATCACAACATTCGAGGGGAAGAGATACAATACCTTCTTTTTTTCTTGGACCCTCTCATTCACCTCCTGCCCGGCGTCGGATAAAAAGTTTACTGCTACTACGACTACTCGTACTGTGGTGTTGCACAGCACCGTTTACTATTGGATGGCGAAATAGAAGCTTCGACATTCTCTTCGCCAAGCGGGGCACATTTTGCCGCTTTCACATGGGGTTTCCAAGAAGAGTGCTCTGAAGCACCATCGATTAGATCCCATTGATCGAACCCTGCGCGTATTGCTCAGCAGTGGAAAAACGCGTTCGGGGCCAAGGAGAGCGGAGAACTTGGCTGAATAAGAACTTATGCCTCCCCAGCGGACGGCTTCGGATGCATTCTTGTCGCAGCGAACGCGGCTGCAACGATACGCGCCGCTCCTAGCAGCTTACACAGTGACATTTCCAGCCGTAAAATGATGAGACACACACGCGCTAATGCGTGGACTCGCGCAGTGGTTACGTAATAGGGCGCAGCAACAGCACCACGGACGACGGTATTGCGATAGTCGCATGCTATATTTTTTAGGCGGTGTCGGCAATGACACGTCGAAACAAACAAACAAAACAAAACCCGACACCGACAGAAATATAGGCGCAGACCATGAAACGGCAGCCGCAAACTGGTTACCGAACTTGTGCAATTCCCCGGACGCCTCATGAACGCTGCTACGCGGCAAAGGCGAGTCGCTTTACGTGATTCTGCAGAACGGCAATCGCCCATCTCCGTTTTTATGCGCGTTTGCTGGCGCCTAGATATCTGGGGTGAGCGATAATAGTCGGGAAAAAGAAACAACGTAACGCAATTGTCTCGTGAGATCACGGACATCGCGTAAATGCAATATGCAAATGTACGTACTATTAAATGCAAATAAAAAGGATTCCAACACCCCTGACAGCGATATAATTTGTCGTCTATACAATGTCGCGCATAAGGTCGCCCTATACCACTGCACGCCAGTGTGGGGAATCGGGAAAACACTTTTGACGCCAACGGAGGAAGACGTGATAAGGCGCCCCGTATGGAAACGCGTGTTTCGATTACGCTTCCATTAAAACTTTAAAACGGAGGTCCCGAGAGTCAAAATCGGGGTCGGCAGGCGATCGCCGACTCGCGTGCCAGCTTCGTCCTGCGTATACGCCACCGCAAAAAGCCGTTTTGAGAGCGACGGCGCCTGGATTCCGAGGAGGCGGGGAGGGGCGCTGGGAGCCGCCGGGGCTTAAGAGGTTTTGGCACAGCGGACTCACGCGCGCGCGGGGCTCGCGAACTTGGTGAGTGGGGCGAATCGAAAACACGCCGCGAGAAAATTTATAACTCAGCGGAACCCGCGCATAGCGGGGCTATGGCAAACGCTGGCCGAGTGAAGCTGCTGCTGCTGCTGCTGCTGCTCTGTGCTCGATCGCCCGAGCCACGTGCCGCTCGCTCCGAAGCCAGTACGTGACGACACGTTCGTCGCTATAGCTCCAGCAATTGTCGACTACTATACAGGGGAGAACCCGTGTTCGTGCGCTACCGAACGGTGCGATAGAGGAAGCGGGGAAAGAAAGAGGGAAAGTAGGAGGGGAGAGTGTACATTTGCGCGTGGAGCGGGGGAATGCGATTGAGGAAAAGAAATGTTGGAAGCGTTTTGTTTGCTTTGTAACACGTTCTGTGATCTGATAACCGCCCTCGTCTGGAAGTTCGGAGTGAGCCGAACACAGCCCCACGGTTCCGGCGCCGCCACCGGGAAGGGTAACTGGCGTGTAGGTAAAGGGCCTCGCCTCCAACCTCGCCTCTCCCGGAGCGGTGTCACTATACTGCCGTTGAGTCCCCGCGGGAGCTGTGGTGCGTGACTCGTACCTTCACCGTATAGGGAGCCTGTACTCGTATGTGTGCGTGTGTGCGCGAGCGCGCGCTGGTGAACACGTATCGGCGCTGCGACGGGGCGAGCGTGCTCTTGTAGGTGGGAACGCTCGGTGTCTGTCCCTCTTCCTGTCGGCCCCTCCAGCCTTATTTCCGTAACGAGCACCTAACGCGTCATTCTTGGCCAAAGCTCGTCCACTCTGAGTCAAACCATAGCGCTGCGTTACTGCCGAGCCGGGGCACTTTGGCCGGCTGGGGTGTGCGGAAGTCGTTAGGGTCGTTCACGGCGAGTGCGTCAAACATCTGTATAGCGGCAGTGGACGCATTTACCTGCCTGGGTAGATGCATAGTGACCGGGAAGAGAGCTGTATTTTTGCGAGCAAGAAAGTACGAAGAAGAAATGTTGATAAGCGGCTTCGCAAATATGTCCCACTGCTCTCGGACTTCCCCTCGCGCTGTCTGACGCGTAAGTGGTAGCGAGCTTGCGTGACGCATCGTTATGCCTTTCTAAGAGATACATCTTTATTACTACGTCCGGTACTTGCAGCAATGTGCATATAGTGCAGAATGAAGAAATGGCCATCAAATAAGTGCATGTCGGACGTTGTTACGCATACACTGCAGCTAGCAGTTAGCACTTTTAAATGCGAAGCATTTCTAAGCGAATCTGAGGCACTTTGAGCGTTTCTATCTATCTATCTATCTATCTATCTATCTATCTATCTATCTATCTAGCCGCTTACGTATGGGGGCTCTCGTGATGGCCTCCTTAATTTGGTGCAGACCAAAATTGGCATGGGAGGGTAAGAGGGTTCGACAAATATGACTGCCCGGTCGTGGCATGAATAACGTGAAAGTCCTGTCGCGTACGTCGTCACACCCTTTCCTCCAGACACATGTGGCACATACCCGTATACCACGGGCCGCGGTATGCGGGTATACGCCGCTGGTAATTGACAGTTCATCTGAATCCAGGAATGGCAAGAACAGACATTGTTACTGCAGAGCGAGAGCGCTAAGACAAACTGACATCGGGTGCGTTGATCCGACGAATGTAAGGAATAAAAATCAGGATTTCAGCAGGAATCGAACCCAACCATTCTGCGTGGCAGTAAGATATTCTACCACAGAGCCAAGCGAGGCCTAGAAACCGCTTTGGAAAAAGACCTTATCCACTCGTAATGCCGGCGCAACGTCAAGTGTGGTTGCAGTGCTGGCTATCTAATTTTACAACAAAGCAATAAAAGTTACATGATACAGGCGGCATGTAGGGTTAACGTCAGTTGTGGTTGCAGTGTTTGCTTCGCTTTTATAGCAGTATAAGAAACACTAATTTGTATTACTATGATTCAGCAATTTATATTGAAGCGTTGCTGGACCCCGGAGGAATCCGCTAACGAAAGTTACGTATGATATTTGCATCATCGCACCGTAAAGTGCACTTCGTTTCGATAATAGTAACATCTGCGCTCTAACGCGAGTACTGACGTACTTCACACCATAAGTTACCGTTTAAACGCCAGTGTTGTCAACGTTCCTGGAAAGCCCACGATGTGCACGCAACTATAAAACACTTACAGAAACGCGTCGGTCCACCCCGTAAAGCTTGGCTCAAAGCAAAAAAAAAAAAATTGGCCGCGTATCTGCGTGCTTCGCTGCAAATGCCGTGTAAAGACGATAGAAGAGGCGCTGTGTGAGATATGGACGCCATCTGGCAATACGTCGGGAAACATGAGTGCTGTGTTGCGTGCTGGTAGTCCCGGCGCAGCAGCAGGCGAAGACCGGCGGTGACCAACGCGAGCGGCGGAGACGCCAGCTAGCCCGAAAACGCGGTTTGGCGCGAAGCGCTGAAGCAGAGAAACGTCCGCACTCAACGAGTACTCTCCACACACTCTTTTATTTACACGTCGCCTGGGTAAAACAGGAACGCCAGAGCGGCGCCCACAACCGGCAGCCTGAAGGCCGCCCACAACGCTGATTTTTCATTTTTTAAATATTTTTTTTCACCTTCTTGGCCTTCTCAAAACTTAAGTTTTTCAACACCAACCCATGGCATTCGTACAGTGCAATACAGAACCGAAACCGAAACACAACAATGAGATCGTGCGAAGGGCACGGAGAAAGGCAAATGTCAGCGCAGTCGCATTTTCAACAAAGGTGAACGCATACCAACTCGCTCAAGCTTCCATTCTTATGCATTTTCAGCGCAGCTTAAGAAACTAGAGTCCTTAAAATTACGTGTGTATGCATTTTCTATTAAAGGAACACGCCACCTAATACTTACCTAGTGATGTTGCACCTCAGATATGCATGATATTTACTTTTTGATCGACAACGTTCACAAGTATGAACAGCCGCACCAGTTCAAGACGGCTGGCCCTTGGGCAAGTGGTTCAACTTTGGCCGAGTGGCTGAATCGAGGGACGTGCCGACAAACAGAAAGACAGACAGACAGAAAGACAGACCAAAATTTCTGCGTTTAAGTTCCCCAAGAAAGACTATCGTCTTTAAAAAATGCAGCACAGATCATTACTCGCCGACTGCCTCGCATGAAACCGGTTCCAACAAGGTGTGGGACCTGCCAAATGTTTTCGTCTCGCATTCAAAGGGTGAAGTTCTATTGCATATTCGGTATCAATGTCGCCTTCCTGAGCACCTTGTGTTCGAACATGTTGAACAACGAGGCACAAGTACACAATCAGAGGAATAAACACCGGTAGCGGGCAAGTAGTAAATGGTTGCGGTATTGTTAGAGACCGCAAGTCGTAGGTTGTAGCACTAATCTGCGGTAACGCTAATGCTCACTACAGATACAGGTTCTGTGATCCGGAAAGTGAGCGCCCGAAGGTGTGAAGTGTCTAGAAATTGTATTGACAGTGCGTTGTGCGCATCTACCCCTTGGATCCACCTATTATCACCAACACGCAAATGTGGAATGTATTGAGTGTCAGCCATGACGATATATATTGCATACATGAGCTGAGAGAGAGAAAAAACAGCTAACAAATGAAACACAACATCTGGGGTTTAACGTCCCAAAACCACGATATGATTATGAGAGACGCCGCAGTGGAGGGCTCCGGAAATTTTGACAACATGGGGTTCTTTTACGTGCACCTAAATCTAAGCACATGGGCTTCAAACATTTTCGCCTCCATCGAAAATGCAGCCGCCGCGACCGGGATTCGAACCCGCGACCTTCGGATCAGCAGCCGAGTGCCATGACCACTAGAACACCGTGGCGGGGCAACAGCGAACAAATGAAAACAAAAAAAAAAAACAAGAATATACTAAACGATCAGATCAAAGATAAAGTTTCGTATTCTAAAATAGGATACTAAAAAAGGATACTTAACGTTAGTGCAAATCATCTCACGCAAACGTAGGGGCCTCGGCAAAACATGGCATTAATTATGGTTCTCCGGAAAAGAGTTTAAAGCGCTCCCTAAAGCTCCTCTCTGAGCGATCGTGTAGGACCACACGCAAGCCGACCTCATAAAATTTTGTCACAACGTCTTGTAACTCCCCCATCTTGATGAAGAACCGCCGTTCGTGCGTGGAAATGGCAGAATAAATCTCTCGTGCTCGTGCTCCTTCATGCATAAACATGGTTCCGAAAATTATGCGTAGTGCGTGCGTCCTGCAGAAGCCCTTGCTCCAATCTTAGCTCGCCTTGTGTTTTATTGCTCTTGTCCTGTTCTTTTTTTTATACAAGAACACTCCTTAGACGCATAAAACCCGAGATTCTAAGTATATCTGTCGAGATGGTGCAATTTCTAATGATGCAACATCAAAAGTATAGAAAAGTGGAACAAACTAAACTCCGAATCTTCACGGCGCATATTCACTGATGAATAAAAAAAGGAAAGGTAGAATCATTAGGTGTTTAATTTCGCTTTTCTCTATATTCATCAAGAACTTCTTGTTACTACGTTGTTTCCGTGCTGCTGTTTTGTAAGCTGTTTATATATTTTTTCTTTCAGCTTATAGTGGGCCGCTTGCGCTACGCTGGTTGTTATATGTGTTCTCGGTGTTGCGAACTGGCCCTCCCTGTAACAGCCCGAGACGGTTTCCAGTAAGGAAAGTATAATAAATAAAAGAAATAAACCTGAATACAGTGAAGAGCAATGCTAAGTGCACAGAAGAACCATCTTTCTACTACGCGCATTCAAATGTTTGCAAAACATTGCAGTTCTTCCCGATTGGTCGCTTCCATTATTATTTTATTTTCAATCATTTGCTACACGTCGAAAATTTTCCCGAGATTACTCACGAGTTTCTTGACGTGCCAGCTGTCACGCTGTAAGGTAGGGACCGTCTCAGCTTTTCTTCCTTTGAAGGTATTGCATTGTACACTGACGTGCCTGTATATATCAAAATTTGTTTATGGGATCAACTTTTTTTTTTTTGCTACGTTTGAATGTGCTGCTACGGTTTCACAAACCCCTGACGCAAACTCCTAAGCCGTGGGTACCAATTCGTTCCTCACTAAGCCCTGATGATGATGATGATGATGATGATGATGCAAACTTTATTGGGATCCAGAGAAGACGTGTGATTATTGTGCTTAAACCTGAATGACATATGTCCAACTGGTACGAAGTTTTGAGGTGAGACTTCTCCAATCACTTGGACTAGCACTTTTAGCCAGAGGTGTATGTAAATAGTTGCCACAAATACACAGTGCGCACGTCTAGAAGGGCTTATTGTTCTTCACTTTGTGTCGGTTGTTTCTTATTGTAAACTCCACGGATAAGCTATAGAGGAGAAGTAACCATGAAAGAAGACTGCTTTTGAAAAATCAGTGACTTCTCTTAGACGATAATAATGAATGTGACTCGGCCTGGATATTCTTTTTTTTTTTCATTGCCTTATCTGTAACATCCACGTGCGCGTTCTTACACATCTCATACAACATCTCATCTCACATCTCATGTGTGTTTTTCTGCAGTACAATGTTTCAGGCAAATGAAATATAACGTGTCCGTTTACGCAACACGGTGTATTTCACTCACTCACATCCATGTTTATGAAGGACTGTTGTCAGAATGTTGAAAATGCCTAGGACAGCTACTACAAGACATGCATTTTAGTGTGTTGTTTTACTTATATTTCTGCCCCCGTTCTCCTAGGGGCATTTCCCCCTCCCCTCTACCTGTATAGTAGAAAAGTAAGCGAATACGCGCTGGCTAATCAACCTGCTTTTCAATAAAGAGCTCTCTCTCTCGCTCTCTCTCTAAACAGTGAATCTCCTCTGACATGGAAATTGTCATATCGTTTGTGTTGTTTTCCTTCTTTAGATGGTTCAGGGGTATTGTTGGTAAAACGCATTTCGCTTGTTCTCCTGGCTCTTGACAACTGACTACTTTTATCGCCGCTCAATATTTCAATATATACGTATCATCAAAATGAAAACATTCCCCTTAACTAAGTATAGGCCTTCTTCCTGTGTTGGGAAGAGTTCATCTACTCTCACTGATATGTTTGAGGCTTTCAATACTAGCCACCCTCCAATGTCACTGGGCTCGCGCAATCGCAACAGCCAGCGAACATTGGGAGGAGCGTCGCCTAAGTTTTGTCAACTGAGAAAGCATGAAATTACTACATATTGCATCTTGTTTCAGTTGAGGAAATGCTGATGCCAATATCTACATTGTTATCAAACTTTGCTGAGCCTGATTATTTCCGGGAGAATGAAGAGAGGAAAAGTTCGGGACTTGCAAACTCTGTCTTTTTTGTTCTTGGCGGCGCAGGATTGCTTTAGGCGCTTCAAACATTAGCAAAGGCACACTTTTCAGGACGATATGTACCTGTGTTACTCTCTAATTTTTCTTACTTTTTGTAAACCAGAATGAGAGGCAGGAAGGGAAAGAGCGCAGAAAGGAGTGGAAGGGACATTAATCAGCAGTTCTCGAAGCAGGAAAGTTAGCAACAGAGCTCTGTTGAGGTCGCGAAGCTAGTCACGCTATGCTCTGTGCAGAAGAAGAATGCGCGAGAGTCAGGCAGTCACGCAATACATCTCATGAGCGCCTATCCGCTTCAGGCCCCGCGTTCAACCGCAGACAGACTTAAACGCCAGCACCGGCGCTCCAGCGCAGCCACGCTTTAACCCGGCGGATAATACTTTAATGGCGTTCATCACTTAAAGAGTTAACTCTAAGTCATATGTCAAACGTAGCAAAGCTTTCGTTTGAGCTTCTTGGTCATCATAATTGGTCCGTCCTCTCTAAAGTGTTCTTTGTCCTCATCTGCCTCGCGCCTAGATTTTTGCATAAGCACTTCAATCGTGTTTAATAAATATCGCTAGCGCTAGGTTTTAATAACAAGCTAGAGTTTCGCCGCAAGGGCGAATCAATGAATGCGATAGCAACTAATTGGAATGTTCTAAGAGGTAAGGCTAGCAGCTCACTCCTTTAACTTGCGACCTGGCACAACTCAACGAAACGTTGGCATGGCCAGACTCCGTACAGGTAGCATTGTCACTTATTCCTTTGTCTTTAAGTAGATACTTTATGTAGACAAACAACGAAGCAAGCCCCTCTTAGAGGGGTCGGGTGTCTATAGTAGAAGCACTGGCAGTTCTGCGCACGGCATGTTGCAAATGTAGTCGTAGTCATTTCGAAATCCTGTGCGTTGTTTGCTAGCTTTATCCAACGTTGACCATGTATGCGCGTGTTTTTATGACGTCAACAAAGTGCTATGGTGTTCATATTTGTCTTATACTTATTCACTCTTTTATTCCTTATCATCCTATGCTTAGAGTAAGATACAAAGTCGGGTATTCTGCTGGGATATATTTCTCCAGCATCAGTCGGGGCCCTATTACACCACTTTCGAAAGCTATTGCTTTCTGTTTTTATTGTCTTGAAGAACTTCGAACGCTTTCTCCCCTCTTTCTCTTTGTTACTTCTCGGTCTTTGGAGGTGAAAACAATTCGCAAGCGGGTGTCCTTCCTGCTTAAACAGTGGCTCTGATTAAAGCGTGAATGAAAGCGTGAATCCATGTTGATGTAGTGTACAAAAGAAACACCTGTCGAAACAGGACACCTCCCGGGTGAAACGAGTAAGAACACTTACATGTTCACCTCAATCCTGTCGTGAAACAACATGCAAATGTGCATTACGGCTTTGAGGGTCCAGGTCCCACACGCAGCGGCAAGTGGCACTACAACGAGCAAATTCTTCTGCAGGTTCCCTTTGCTATTTTGATAAAGATTAAGCCAAGCATGCAATATGAAAAAAAAAAAAAGACAGCGCGAAAGGAGACGTAGCACAAGTGAAGCGACACACGGGGCGAGCGCTGTCCAACAAGTTGGTGTGACCAACTATAGTCCAACGAGCCACGCCTATGGTATCAACATTGCGTCCCATAACTTACACAATTCGACAGTGAGAGAGCTTGGCCTTCGTACTTTGTGCTTTTTCTGTCCTTCTTAAATCTAAAATGTAAATACTAATCGCATATAAGCTATACCAAGTAAGCGTGCACACGATGTTTGGAACGAGAATTCAATAACAGTGAACGATAGGGACCAATAAAAACAAGGTCGTCAGTGAGAAGAAAATTCACCGGCGCTTCCTCAACATCACTTTATTAGACAAGGCGGGCCTTGATAAACAAAAACAGAAAAAAAAAACACATATAGCCCATGAATTATGACATGTCGTTTTATTAAGATCGACGTTCAAACCAAATATTCGCTATGCACACCAATTTTCTCGTCTTTTTTTCTCTTTTTGTATTAATGATATTGATGGCTTCCTCTGTTTGCCCAATTGTCAAAAGGCAGCCATTGATATCGTGAAAGACCTTGCGCGGATCCGCCAGGAGTGTACGGCGGATCCGGGCAGAGTCCTGGAGTCGCACTTCAAATATTACGGCAGGAAACGGTACTTGTCTTTGCAAACAACGCGATCTGATACACAGCGAATCTATTGAGCCTAGATGTCGAATCGATGATGTGTACAAGGTTACGCCTTATGTGCAGAGTCATCCACTTTAACGCTAAGCTTCTCGTGAACACCTTAGTAAGCACACGTGTTCTGAAGTGCGGTAGCTATAGTTGGGCGGGTCTTATAGTGTCTGTGTTATTTCCTTCGCGCTGGTGTGTAAAGACACGTGCTGTAGTTGACTAACACGCACTCACCTAGCATCAATCCTGTTCACTTGCCTCTCAGTATTTTCTTGTCTTACTTCGTTCGTGACAATTAACGTAATTAAGTACGAACAGCCCTTACGCGCACTTCGGCGCATATTTAGAACGTAAACACACACAAAAACGACGCAACTCCTGTGCGAAATTGTCGAGACGATCACCTCGTTTATAAATGTTAGCTAAGCACATCGCACAAAAGCAAACTGTCATTCGAGCATTTGAATTATTTAGGCGCTATTGGCCTGTGTTCTTTTAGGGGCGAAGCTCCTTACAGCGGCACCCGTTCGTCCCTCGTAGCGTAGTATGTAACCAGTCTTACGCTTTGACCTGCAAGGTGGTGCCGGTGGGAGATTTTTCCTGTGCGTTGTTGAACAATAAAAAATTCGCAGCGTTAGCTAAAAGCCGACTTCTTCTGTCTCTCATTCCCATTAGCAGCCATTCTTTACCTCCAAGGTAGTGCCTGGTGAGATTTCTTCTGTGCGTGATTAAACAATAAAAATTTTGTTCAAAACGCCGTTGATTGATGAAATAAACCAACAAAAGACGCCAGATGTTTTGTAAAAGCAAAACGAAAGAACGCCAGATGTTTCTAAAGCAAAACGAAAAGACGCCAGCTGCTTAACGAAAGACGCCAGATGTTTTGTAAGCAATGGTTTTCTAAACAATGAAAGTTCACAGCGTACATGTAAAATTAAAGTGCGCTGCAAGTCGTCATAACTCATCGAACCTTTAGTATAAACGCGCCCGATCTCACGTCGGTGATGATGTACTGGGCAGAATTCACGGAAGATTCACGGTTTACCGATGAACCTCCGCAGCTTCGCCCACTCATCATCATTCACTCCGTGGATATGCTGTGATTTTTTTAAGGTGTGCTCATCAGAGTTAAAGACCCCACGACGATCATAATGTAGAGGAGTCGCAATTGTAAAAGAAACTACACCAATCTGTTTAGTTGTTAGCAGTGTAAAGCACAGTGTGCTAGCTTATTTAGTATCTAGGCTTTCCTATTTTAGGGGCGAAGCTCCCTAGGGTGTGGGTCGTTCCCTCCTCTGTAGCAGTAGTTGTAGTATGTAGCCAGCTCTAGTTTAATGAATTGCTCACTAGATGAGTAATTCACTAGATATCATAATTTACAAGACATCGTAGTGTTCCTTGATTTAATCACACTAAAAGACATACTTTGCGGGCGATATACTCCAGTGAGCTTTCAACTTTTCGTGATAATGTACATGACGAAGAAAATATTTCTACGAAAAACGCAAAGCACACCTTGAGCAAGATGTTTGGTTTTCGGACGCCTTATGTGCAGTAAACGCCATGCATTCTTCGCGAAGCCGGAGCACTTCCACGATCGCGTTCCGTTGGCTTTCGTTGGGCATGCTACCGACCTCGCGTCGTGCCTTCCCTCTAGCCTTGCCGTTAATTTTCACAGGGCGAGCGGGGAACGCGGTCGCTCTTGGCACGCTTTCTCTTTCACTCGGGAGGGGACACTTTCCCTTCATTTCACCGATCACAAAGCGGTGATAATGAAGGGACCACGTAAACCAACAGTACAATAAAAGTTTGATATTTAATATACACACGGTGTTTCACACTCTTTATATGATGTACTGGGCGAATTTCACGGAAGAGTTTCACGGTTTACCGATGATTCCCTCCGGAGCTTCGCCCCACTCATCATCATTCACCCAATGGATATGCTGTGATTTTTTTCCGGATTGTAGCACACTGATGCATAGATGGCCTAGATGGATTTTTTTGGAGTAATGGACGCGGATTGAGAGTGCTAATCCAACTTCGAGCTAAAATCATGTAAAATTTTTCCTAAAGCTGGAAACCTAGAATATTTTACTTTTGTTTTCTGGATACTCGTGCGGTATCAGGATAGTGTTGCTTAAGTGCAATGGCAGAGTTACAGAAACTAAAAAAACTAAGAGATGCCAAGAGCAAATGAAGCCCAACTCTGACTATACCCCTTTTCTGTTCTTTTCTGTTCTAAATGGCTCGCTGTGGAGAGGTTGACGCTTATATCACCTCGGCTACTTCAATTCTAGAAGTTCTAGAGTGAAAAAGAACGTGGGTGCCCTCCCCTCCCCCCCCCCCCAAAAAAAAAGAGAAAAGAACAAGTAAAGAAGAAACGTATAGCAAACTGAAACAAATAAAAAATAACGTGACAATACACAGTTCACTTGCAAGAGTTCACTTTTCAATAGAACGTTCACAGGCACACACACACTGTGCCCAAGATCTACCCACTGCATACGGAATAACACATCACTTCTTATATAGCTGCCCTTATATAGCTGTTCGTCACAAACGCTTTTCATTGAATGAAGCGTTACGTTCATTAGTCTTTACCCCCGTCACGCCAGACTTGTTCGAGAACGGAAACGTCAAGGAGGCGTACGCCTTGGCGCTTATAATCATCGTGCCTGGCTTTGCGCATAGCTAATACCGTGCGACAGCCCAGGTTGTCGGGCCCAAATCAGGCCCCTGTCTTTTTGACGTCCACTGGCGCGAGTTTCTCGGTTCCGGCGTCCACACCGTGGGCACCTTCGATCAGCGACCCGGTAGAACTGGTCTCGTCAGCTGATCTGCCGCGCGATCTCCTAATTAATTCGCAATCCTCTTCGGTTTAATTAAGGCGCCTTCGGCGCCTAACCCGCGCCCTGCCTAGGGCGGTCAATTTTCGGGCCGTGTCTTGGCGTGATTAAAAGGCGTTTTTTTTAGCTTTTGCACTCGTTCCAGTTTTTGTTTTTTTTTTGGTTTTTTACCCGTTTATGTTTTTACATGTGCCGACTATAGAATAATAAAACGTGGATAGGAAGCGCAAAAACGCTCAGAGATCAAAACGGCAGAGCCTCTTATCAGGGCCGCAGGAAATTGCCTGGGCGTTTTCAATTTGCACAGATAGAAGGTTTTTCTTCCAAACACGGCCGTCAACAGCGCACGCAGTTAAAAAAAAATACTGCGGATGAAAACTTTCTTGCGTTTAGACCGAAATACAGTTTTTTTTTTGTCTTTTTGTAATGTTAGAAGCGTTGAAATTTTGAACGAGATTATTCCGTCTGAGGATGTTAGGAGGGCAGTGTTCGTTATTTTGATAACGCGATAGAAAATAAGCGATGTTAGCCAATTTGCTCTCTGGGACAGAATGAGGATTCCAGTGTACTATCGCGTCTAGTGAACTTTTGCTTCGAAAATATACTTGTCTTGGGAGGAATTCTTTTAACTGTTCCCGAGAAGGCAGCAATGGCACCATTGCTTTTCAAAAGCGTGCAACTGCCGTCGAGATTAAAATGAGACTGAATAGGCGATTGCGCAGATACGATGCACTCGTTGTAGAGAAATTGGGATTATTATATGATCTGTTTCTTTAATGTTATTTTTCGAGAGTATACATTCGTCAGTGAGAGCTCTCCCATGACGTAGTTGTAGCGCAACGACGCTTATCCATGTCTTAACACTTAACACTGACACACTGCCTGAACAATTTTGGTCACGTAGATAATAATTGCCAACTTACTTTCTTAATTTAATCATCCTAACGTTCAAACTTTATATCCTTCCGGTCGCGCTCTCTTGGCTTAGCCCATTAATTTTTTAGAATGGCTTTTTCTATAATGTACTTTGGAAGACACACACAACACACTTATTTATTTATTTATTTATTTATTTATTTATTTATTTATTTATTTATTTATTTATTTATTTATTGTGTCAAAATATCGCAACAGTGACGTATACTTTACGAAAATATTCACGTAATGTGAAACCAGGAAAAAGATTACTACTTACTTTTCCGCTCAAGATTGCTTGTTTCGATGACCACTGTACAACTCTCCATTCCATCAGTAAGCTTCGGCCTTTCCTGAAGGATACTTCCTGAAAGGAACCAGTTTCCTTCATATTACGAAGAATAAATAGCCTACAGTAACAGCATCCATGTAAAGCTCTTACAAAAACATTGATAATGCGGATTTTTTTATGCAGACTTAGCGCGATGTGTGCTATTTGTTCGTTTTCTTTGGTAGAGCATATCAGGAACTCTGTTATTGGCCCAGGAAACGGAAAATCTCGTGAAGTGAACAGTAAACAATGTTACCAGCTGTAGAAAAGTCGCTAAAGCCCCGCGAAGGATTATATGTGAGCTCGGGAAGGGATTCACGCCGCAAATTTTGCCAACGTTTCGGCCCTGCTACGTTCAGTTCACGCGCCGAGATAATTTCGCAAATAATTTGATCCATAGGAATCATTTCATCAACAGTCGATATGAAACACTGCCGCGTTTCTCTCGTGGCAAATTTGGGCGTATGCGTTTTATAGGTGTTGCGGATGTCTAGGAGTTTACAGAGTGTTTAAAAATCACTTGTAGCATGCCACATGATACCTTTCATGTACCAGATTACTCGATAAGTGACACATCGCCTGCACAAGCAAGCACAGTTGAAAAAATACGGTGTATCCTTAACTCCTTAACTTTTTTTGTCTGTGGTATACATGTTGTCGTTATAGTGGATATCCTTGACGCATATTCAATCTCAGAACAAAATTTTATATTGCAGCAGAGCAGTTACGCTCGACGCTGGCCGCGTGTCGTAGATAGAAAATTATCATCACCATGAAGCGGCACGCGCTCTCTTATTCACTGTCGTCTTCTGGTTCGCTCCTTGAACACGTGCGCCCATTTTAACGGCGTGGGACGCAGTAATTCTGATGGGCGACAGAACGAGTACAGAGAGAGAGAGAGAGAAAGAAAGAAAGATAAATAAAGATGAAGAAAGAGAGAGAAAGAGAGATATTCTTGGCGAAAAAGAATGTTATGGCAAAAGCAAGCATGGCCATGTATAGTATATTGGGTGGGAAAGAGAGAGGTGAGAGAGTTAATGCCTAGCCAAGCCAGGATCAGCTAGGTGGCCACCAGCACGATATCTACTGTGACCGAGCCTTGCGCGACTTCGTGCAAGATGCGGTTTTTTGTTGTTGTTGTCGTTGTTGTGTTGTTGTGTTGTTGTTAATGTTGTTGTTGTTGTTGTCGCTGTTGTTGTTGTCGTTGTCGATGTTGTTGTCGTCGTCGTTGTTGTTGTTGTCGTCGTCGTTGTTGTTGTTGTTGTTGTTGTTGTCGTTCTTGTTGTTGTTGTTCTGCTGCTATTGAGCTGCCGCGCACTGTAACGTCCAGCAGCGTGGTACAGAATACCGTTTTCAAATTATGAATTTCGCTTTGCCTTACGTTGTCGTTCTCATTGTACGCTAATATACGCGCCGGCGCGTAGTATATTTCTTTATGGTCATCTTTTTTTTCTTTATTTTTAGGATCACTCGTGCAAGCTATGGGTATTAAAAACAAGAACGTTGAAGCAGGATGGATAGAAGAAGGGCGTTGCTTTGAACTGGAGGCGCTTAAATGTGGAGACACGAACAAGCTTCTGAAGGGACATCCGGCGTTGAACATGCTTCTTACGGCCGAGCGTATCTTAGAGAAAATAACAAATTAATTGGTGTTTTTGTATTGTTAGAGGAGAAACTGTGAGTACTACGTCCACAATTCTCTCCTACCTCTTTAAGATTTTGCAGCGCTAATGGGATGCTCAAGAATTTTTCCAGTGTTACTGTGGTAGACGCAGAGGGCAGGCATAATCCTCCTGCCTAATTGCTTTGTCGGGTAGTTCGCTTCTTATACTGATAGCGACGGAACAAGGTAAAAATGTGCTGGCACGCTCATTCTACCTTTATTCTTTGTAAAATTGTTTAGACGTTCGTTTTTATGTTTTCTTAATTGTAATTTTCATGCTTACAAGGCTTCGGTCGTCGCACTTCATTATTTTAGATTAAATAAGTGCGAGTAGAATACTTAAGTGCACTTAATTATTTTATATTAATTGCAGCAGCTTTCCCGTCAATCTTTCGGTAAAAGTTAGCACATTGTTCTAGTTCCGCATTGTCTAAATTCACAAATAAAAATAATTGTGATGGAGCAGTTTTGCGGGCAGTGCTCTTTCTTTCCCTCGTGACCGAGTACCCCCCCCCCTCCCCTTGCAGCGCCTGCTACTCTAGGAGGTCACCACAATAAATCAGCTGATACATTCAGAGTGCATGGCGCTTAGCACATACACGTGAAACATCATAATTGATTCATATGTTCAAAATACTCGCATTATGCCGTCACATATCCCTGAATTTGGGTAAAGTTTCTTACAACTTCTTTCTAAGGAGTGCGGATATTTTTTTAGATATCCTGTACCTTCGCCAAGGTAAACCATTATACTCGACGCCAGCAGTATCACCAGAACTAGTACCAATGTAGTGCGCAGCACGTTGGATGCTTTTTAATGAATCGAGTTGGTCAAGATTTTAAGTGCGAAGCACTTTAGGGGCCCGGACTGTCGTATGCCGTCGTATGCCGTCATCGCTTCGCGTAACACAGGCAGAACCACGTACAGCATAGCCATCTGTAGCATATTTTGAGCGTGCACTCGCGCCAAGGAGAAGTCTTCTTCCTCTTGTTCTTCGAGCGCCTTGATCATGATATTAACTGCGGAGCACTTTAGGGGCCCGGGCTGTCGTATGCTGTCGCCGCTTGTCGTAATGCAGGCAAAACCACGTATAAAAATAGAAAAATAGAGGAAGCAAGCGAGAAGTAGAATGAGAGAGAAATAAAAGAACAAAATAGGAAGAAAATAGAAACAAATAGAAAAAAAAGGAGAAAGAAATACAGAAAAAACGGAAAAAGAGAAATAGAAAGAGAGGAGGAAAGAAAGAGAAAACCGAACAGAAACAAAGAATGCTGCCAAGCTCCGCACTTTCTTCAGGCTTGACACCACTGTGAAGTTGCTTTAAGCCTTAATTTATGAATTCACGGTTCATTTGTACCACCACTACGTCGTTTGCTGTAGTGCCCTTCTCCTTTCCTTGGCTCTAGCCTCTCATTCTTATGTTCCCTTGTGGCATTGTTGCCAATCAATCGATCACTCAATCGATTGATCGATTCGTCAACAAATGAACCAATCACTCAGTCTATAAATTACACAGCATCGCTGAACTCGCCTAGTACATTTACCTAATTAAATATATACTAATTGGACTGGGCAAGCATCTCGCTTCCTTGCTTGGCTTTCTCCGGCGTGATCACTACGACGCTCTCTAATCTAGCTCCTCTATACAGTAGCCCGCACATGCACAAAAACAAGTCGTAACTGCTTCCTCTGAGCGCCCAGAACACCTGTGCGTATACGATTTCAATCTACACTTCTCAGTAGCAGCTCTGGGGATTCAGGGGCTATAACCCCCAAGCACCTGGCAAAGTCGGGGCTATCGAGAAGGAGAGAAGCGGAATGCGCACGACGCGTTCTTTGGTGCTTGGCTCAAAGTCCCCCGCACATACGACGCCGCGCAGGAACTCTACGTGCACAATAGGGATTTGTGGGCTAAACCTAAGCTCGTCCTCCTCTTCCTTCTTTCACCTTTCTGCTTTGAACTTCACGCTGCGCCTCTTCGGGAGCGCGAGCTCATGTCTGGCGTCGCACAACGGGTGCCCACCTTCCCGCTTTCGCGAAACGAAAGCCGGCAGGGTCTCGTGCCGGAAGATTACGCTGCGTGCGCTCATTGTCTCCGCAAAGCTGCAGGAGTGAGGAAGAGCCGGCTAGTCGTGCCTGCGAGATCTCGGGCTTGTGCAGTGCAGGAAAATATAAGGGCGTACGACGAACTGTTGGTAGTATAGTATAGGCAGCGGCGGGCGACCGGCTGGAATCTGTAGGGAAGCGAAGGTACACGGGAGGGTTGGATGGCGGAAGGGAAGTGCACAGAAATGAGTGAGTAGGATAAAGGGGGGGGGGGGGGTCGACGAATAGGAGGGAAAGGGTGAGGCTCTGCAGGGCAGTTGTTCGGAATCGATGCGTAGCCAGGGCCTGTCGCGCTTCGTCAGCCAAGTGGGCGTGGTCGTTCGGGTTAATGAATGGCCTCGGAGTGTAAGCCCGCGCTCCCTTGTTGCCACTGCGCCGAGAAGCTTTCATTTCTCATCACGCTTAACGGCCCACGAAGGGAGCCTGTTTTCCCCAATCAGGCTTTTAAGCTGACTTCTTCTTCGGCCTCCCTTTCCTCCCTTTCACTCCAGAAGCCCTCCTGCAGTCCTCTTCCCCTTTTTCTCCCTTTACATGCGTCTCCTCTCACTAGGCCAGAAACTCGGTATCGAGACACTCTCAATGTTTGTTTTACTCGTCGTCACCGAGGCGGTCCCCTTTATATTCTCGAGCGTTGCTCCGCCTTTGATCTCCTTTATCTCGTTTGCTGGGACGAAAGATATCCCCTAGTTCGCGTTCACACTTCTTTATATACCCGCTATTTTCTTTTCTTCCAGCGGCAAAGCGTCTTGTCTTGTCTTCCCTTTCAAGCGTCGGTTGCGGAGGCCTGCAGACCAACGTTCCGCAATTTCTTTCACGTTAAAAGTAAAAGGGACGAGCGGTTCATGAAGCCGGAAAATAAAAGGATTTGTTTTAGAGAACATTATAAGGCACTTGTGACGTTGGCTCGCTGGAGACATTAGGGCCACCGCTATCTCTCTTTCTTTTTTTTTCTTCTTTCCATCGCACGAAATCCGTTTTAGGTTCGCAACAAGGCCACTTTGACGGGATGGTTGCAGAAGCGTTTTGTTCGGACACACTGAAGCCCGTTTAAGCCGCACTGTGGTGAAGTATTTGTAGGTTATACATAGAGGACCTTAATTGAATTTTCGTGTGGATTGTGTACCGCGGTTAACTGCGCAAGCACGTGGCACATCTAGAACAAGAAAGGCAGCAAGAAACTGTATTGAAATATTCGGTAAAATACTTTCCTTAGTAGAATTTGTTGGTAGGTGCATTTGGCTTTAAGACTGCAAGTACACGTTCCTTCGCCCGCCGTGCGTGTAACATCACGGCGCATGCGTATATGGCAGTAAGTCTTCGGTCAGGCAGAGCAATGAAGGGTATCCGACTCACCTTAATCTACTTTAGGAAGAACGGTTCGTTGAACTAGCTAGTAACCGAGTTTCTTGCGACGAGCAGCGCAAAACAAATGGAGCATCGAGAATGTAGAAAGGAAGAAGCAATAATCAGCGCCATGTTCGTCTTCCTTTATTTTCTCGTTTACTTTCTTTTGCGTAGAGTGCCTCTAGATAATTACTTATACGTTCTAACTTGAGATCACACTCAGTGATCGGAGTCTTGGATACCTGTTGGCGAATATCATCAGATAATCGCCCTAAACTTGAGCCGTGGCATTCATTTCTATTAACATTTTCATAATAGATCTGCATTAACTATTTACTAAAGTTAATTTCACGATCAAGATTATGACACGCCGTTTCCTAGAGCGTCCTCAGTTCAGGGAGGGTTGGTTAAAGACTTATAAATTTTACTGCGCGGTACAAGTATTATTTATTTATAAAGTGTGGAGATCGAAAAAGGTTCTTCACTCAGGAAGACTAAAAAAATGAGAAATAAAAATTCGAAATGTAACTTTGCGGTGTACGTGCCGCCATTAACGATGGATTGTGTGAACGGCTAAAGTCTGAGCGGGAGGCAGCGTCATATAAAGTCGCGACTCTGCACAGCTGATGGCGCCAGTGCTTTGATTTACTTTTTTTCTGTTTTAGCTACTTTCATTGCTTAGAATCAAGAGTCTTTTTTTCAGTTTCTTTTTTTTTCAATCAAGCACTTATATTCCTATTCACGACACTCAAGTTCTGTAGTGACATATAAGTGAGAAGCCCACCTGGCGATAACTGTACTGTTGTTCCTTATTTTAATCCATTATTGATTTTATTTTACTTGTTTTATCTTTACTTCATTTTCGTTAATTTTCTGTGACTGCGCGTCTGAAAATGGTAAGAGAGAGAGAGAAAGCTCCTTAATGAAAAACAGAGAATTCTTCCGGCGTATATAAAGGCGCCTGCCCTGCTAAGCAGGGCCACCGAACTTAGTGATCAGTGTGAAATACTGAACAACTTATAATAGCATTTCGAATTACTAGTCAAGCACTAACAGAATGAGGATACAGAAGACTCTTGTTTGTTTGTATCTGAAATCTTCTTCAATGCTTACTGAACCTCGCTTTTACAACATCGGATGCTCCATTCTTTTCAAACGCTCCGCATTGCTGAACTAAAGCCCTCTGAGTGTTTCCCATCCCTGGAACTGATTCTCGAGCTTCCTTTTTTTGTTAACTTGGATTTTCTGAAACTTCTGACAAGCTTTCTTTCTTTCATTTTTTTAACAACTACAAGGTTATGAAAATAAATGGATTTGACGGTTCGACAGCAAGCTCAAGGATATATAAAAAAAATAGCATGGCCTAAGCACGGGAATATCGTCCCCGCTGTCGCTTCTGGGGCGCTGAGTGCAATAGTTGCGATGTTCCCAGAGGAGGCTGGAACGCAAGGCACGCCGCTATTCGATCATTTTTCCAGGTTATGAGTGTATGTTACGGGAGCATAGGTTGCACAATGGAATGAACTGGCGCTAGTGTCTCCATGCTCTCATGATTTTGATAAATGATGCTGCGCTCTCAATATTTTATGCCTTGTTCATTTCGATCAAGTATCCCCTCATGCCGTTGTACGTCGTGGAAATATGGTACTAAAAAAATAGAGATAAAAAAGCGAAAATATGCTACGCAATCTGAGACAGTGAATATGCCGTGTGACGCGATTTTGAAAACTATTAGCCAATGGGCATGAACTGAACAAGATACGCTGGTTTTGAGCTCTTTTCAAGCAATTCCTTTGCGTGGAGAGGATATAATAAAGAAGCATCCTTGTAACAGAAGACGTGAGCCCATACTTGAAAGCTAAGAAAACACGCATGACAAAGGCGTTTCACTTTATTAGCACCAATGAACAGATACCCTTGTTCAAGATTGAATGGCCGAAACAAGCAGAAATGGTGCAAAATAATACGCTTAGATTTGACGTTCCAGCATAAACATTGACTTATACTATCTTGCGTGCCGCTTCTATCTATGCGCTGGCAAAGCTCAAGAACGAATCGTGCAATGTATAAGCCTCCTACATCCGGAAGTAGCTGGCATATATTGCCACTTTCGAGTGTTCGCCTAATTACATCTTTCAGATCTCCATTCGCAGTCTTTGCTTTGTCGAGCTCATAGTTTTTGCGTCTAGGATGAACAGGAAGTGAAGTTGTTCACATTTGGAAGCACTAATCTGTAATTCTCGACGAGATAGGAGTGGTTTTTAGGAGCGTTAAAGTACTGTTGCGCAAGCGCTAATAGTTTGCGCGGCACGCCGAGAAACTAAGTGAGAAAGTGCGCAAGCATGCAGATTCCTCTGCTATAACTTCCGATCTGGTGATACTCAGCCCTAGGGACAAGGATGAAATTAGGATTGCTCGAAGCACCGAAACCATCTGCATTGCATTACACTGCGATGCGAGAGTATAATAGAGCGAACTTGAACGCTGGGTATTAGCCAACAAATCAGAGATTGGGTTTCCACTGCATTATCCAGCATGACATGTTGCAGAAAACGTGGGTAGTGAGAGCGCTCCTGTTCTTACTATATGCAGAAAGAGGTTCGGGGCAGATTTGCTCGGTGAGGAAATTGGTTATTCAATATGCAATACGAGGTGTGCTTCGGCGTACTGCTTCTTTTCTACAGAAAACGCTTCCGCGCACTAAAAAATTCCTCAGTGCTATCCCACTAACTTCATAGTTACAGACCATTTTAACTCCTGTATGTACAGCTTGCAAGGTCTAAACGGGACTTTTGTCGCATTATTTCTTTTTGAAGAGACGCTGGCATCTCTCCGTGGCACCAGCTTCTCCTCGTCTATAGCACGTTAGTGTTTCTACTATACTCGTTTATGACCTAAGAAAAAAATGCCAGCTCCGCCCACAATCATCGCAGTCCCGCCCACATAGAATATCCATAAATGCTCCATCCAATAGCGCTTGCTCATTTTCGTGACGTCAAACACTTCTCCAGAGCTTCAGATAGTTCGCTTTCCCACGCACACGTTTATGTCGCTCCTTTTAGGTCGAAACTTGAGAGTCCTAGTAACATTCATTAGAAAATCAGACAGCGCTGCTCATCCGAACGTAATTTTTTTGTGTAGTAACGAGGAAATTAACTATTAATGTGCTTAGCATTTACATTTGCCGAGAAAAAGTACTTACGGTTCGAGCGGAAGCGAGCTAGCACAGCTCTCTTTCACAGCTGAATGGCAGGCGCGCCGCTGTTCTGTGGGCGGAGCCAAAATTTTTCTTAGGTTGTAATCGAGTATAGAGGATTTATGAATAATGGGAGTATCGCATGCGTAAACCTAAGTACACTCCTAATCAGGTCCCGCTCAAAATGCTAGATATAGCCAGGAAGCCGGACATTTTTCGTCTAGTTTCCTGGATATAGCCACTTTAGCCAGCACCTGATTAATAGCGCATAGACAAGCTGTAGAAGGAAGAGTACACACATTCGCAAACACGAGGTTGCTGTACATCCATATTACGTTCACATAACAGTAATGATGTGCTTGAAGCGACGGGTTTTTTTTTTTTTAGGGTCCACTCTTGAAGCACAACAGTTGTGCATTCTTGGAAACAAGTGTCGCATAAGCACGAATGCGCAAGAAAACACGTAAAAAATGATTTCCGCTATTTGAAAAAGACCAAGAAAGTGCTGATTCTGCTCCTACCGGACGACCATGACGTTGTACGTTGCATGCGCCGTGGTGTTCATATTAAACAGCGCTACCGCATAAGGGTCAATTATCAGTCCCGATTAGTGGTTCAAAGTGATGATGCCTTCGTGAGAAGTGCGGACGTGTTATGCTTCAACTGTGATGCTTCCTACACTTCTCAATACACAGACCTGCACGTACCATTGCACGTTCACTTTGAGATTAGCAGCGCGTCGATGTGCAGGTTGTAATAAAAAAGACACCGTTCTCTGCAATCAGTGGGATTCGTGTAATACTAAATGCGAAGTATTTCTTAGCGAACCCAGGGCACTTGGAGCGCTTCTATCTATCTATCTATCTATCTATCTATCTATCTATCTATCTATCTATCTATCTATCTATCTATCTATCTATCTATCTATCTATCTATCTATCTATCTATCTATCTATCTATCTATCTATCTATCTATCTATCTATCTATCTATCTATCTATCTATCTATCCCACGAGACGGGTGTTGCACATACCCGTATACCACGTGCCACGGTAAGTGGGTATGCGCCACAGGTGATTGACAGTTTATAACTTCCCAGGAACGGTGAGAACAGACATTGGCAATTTAAAAGCGAGAGCGTAAAGAGAAACCGACATCGGCAGCGCTGACCCGACGAATGCAAAGAATAAAAATCAGGATCCCAGCAGGAATCGAAACCAAGCATTCTACGCAACCAAGATATACTACCACAGAGCCACGTCACGTCTTGAAGCTCCTTTAAAAAAAGGCCCAATGCAGTCTCTATGTCAGTGCAACGTCAGTTGCGGTTGCAGTGCTGGTTATCTAATTTTATAACAAAGCAATAAACATTACATATATTCTACTATGATACAGGTGTCATGCCGGGTTAACGTCAGTTGTGGCTCCAGTGTTGGCCCCGCTTTTATAGAAGTCTCATAAACAATAATTTGTATTTCTACGATTCAGCAAGCTATATTCAAGCGTTGCTCGACCCCGGAGGAATACGCTAACGAAAGTTACGTACGATATTCACATCATCGCACCGTAAAGTACATTTCGTTTTCATAATACTGACGTCTGCGCTGTAAAGTGAGTGCTGACGTTACTTCAGACCATAAGTTGCCCTTTAAGCGCCAGTGTAGGCGACGTGCCTGGTAAAGCCATGATGTGCACACAACTACTACGCTTACAAAAACACGTCGATCCACCTCGTAACGCTTGGCTCAAAGCCACAAAATGCAGCATAGACTACTCGCTCACTGCTTCGCACGAAACCGACTCCCGCAAGGCGTGGGGTCTGCCGAAATTTTTTTCTCTGACATTTTAAGCCACATTTAATAAAGAAAGTTTGGTGATATTATCAACCTTCTTATCCCGTTTGCACCGTCCATTAGGAAAGATAACTTTTGTATATCAACAGAAGAACGAGGTCTTCTAGGCCGGGATTTCTCGCTCACGGTGTAATCAGTTTTCTGGTGACTCATGGCCGATAGACGAAGAATGCTTCCATAAATGGGTTTAAACACGGCGCAACGTAGATGCTAAAGTCGCCCCTTTTTCGCTTGAATCCCTGCTGCCCCGCAACGGCGTCGCAGAAGCTCAGTGAGCTGTTCGAAAAACGACGGCGCAATATGTTTACAAACAATCTGGCCCCCCTCCCGACCCCATTCACACAAACGCTCATTTCGGCCAAAGTTCACGCACACTGCAACGTGTCGACACCAACAATGGTTTAAAATATTACGAAAAGCCGGAATGGGGAAAAATATCCGGAACACGGAAACGATAATGCGGCCTCCTTCGGCGTTCCCCGAAATGGCATAATGTAAGCGTGCCGCGTTACAAACTTTGGGGAAGCGTAAACACCGCACCTATTATCTCTCACGGCGAAAAAAAAAAGAACAACATAGAAAGAAACAGTACGAAGTACGCGCTTGTTTGATAACAGTGACGAGCTTTCCTTTTTTTCCCAAATTAAAGCAAAGGCGCAGAGGCAACCCCCTTTGCCGCTAGCGTACTTTCTTTCGCCTTTTGCTTTCAGCTTTGAGCGCATCACCCGGAGGCAGCACCCATTTTCGCCAGCATTTTTCGCCTCCGCCTTCGTTCCATGCGGGAGCCGCGCCGTTTTTTTTCTCCGCGCCCCTCTTCAGCATTGCCGCTCGTCATCGCGTGCATCGATGTTATGCTGCGCCCCAGCTTGCGTGCGGAGCACAAGCTGGTTCTTTGGCTGCCGGCTGTGGCCCGTCGTCTGTCCTCGGGAAGAGATTCGGTAAAGAGACAGGAACACGGGCTCTAAGATTAAGCACGAGACAGAGAGAGAGAGAGAGCGGAGGAGACGTCGAATGGCTTAGACGGTAAGTTAAGCTTAAAAGGAGAGAGACAATAAGGCAGTGACGACGACGACAAAGAAGAAGAAGAATTCGAACGTGGGAACGACGTGAACAGCGTGGCGTCGGTCGCGTCGCTCGTTTTCCCCGGGCGCGGCTTCGGCGACGTCTTTTTCCTCAACGTGGAGCCCTGAGCAAGGCGGCACGTGTTCGGCATGAGCATTGCTCTCTGCCTACGGGGGTCGCCCGGCGGCGGCAGGGTGAACGTGGCGCGCCGTTCTTGCACCTCTCTCGCGACGTTCGGAGAGAGGGGAGGCGGCAGAGCAGTGGATGGATCCATCCGCCGGGAACTCTTCTCTCCTCCCACCACTACCAACACCAACCTTTCTATCTCGCCGTCTTCGTCTCCCGCCGGGCCTAGACGCGCAGAAAGGTCTCCCCCCGGGAGATGAGAAAATGGATGAAGTGCAACGATGCGCTTGAAAGGCAGTAGGCGCCCCTCGTCGCGGCGCCTCTGTGTGATTCCCCCCCCCCCCCCTCCTTGATGATGACGCCGAATGGAACCGCGAACACCCTCTTACTCTCTCCCGTTATTCTCAAACTCTCTCTCGCTCTCTCACCGCGATGTTGTCGTGTAGCTCTTGCTCTTCTGCGCTGCGATTCAAAGGTTTGAACACGTTTTCACGAAGGGCAAAAACTGACTCGGGTTTCTCAGCAACCAGTAGGCCCCGTGACTGACGCACGACAACTAGTTTATTGGCTTATACAGGAGTGCACTAGCGTTGTTAAAAATAGGTTATCTTACATATACTTAGCATCCTATATACTTAGTGCCCAGCGGATTGTATATGTCATAATGAGTTTTTTGTAAACCCATGGGTTTACAGTTTTAACATGCTCAGCGACCAATGAGCTGTTCTTTGTTAGCATATACTTCCCTCATAAAGTAATAATTTTCGGACTTTACGGGCCAGAACCACGATGTCATTATGAGGTACGCCGTAGTGGGGAGCTTCGGGAATTTCTACCACCTGGGGCCTAAATCTAAGTACACTATTCTCTAACTTTTTCACCTTCACCGGAAATTCCGCGTGCGTGGTCTAACCAACTTCCGTGATAGGGAAAATTTCTGGTCTCGGTATTAATGTTGTTTCCGACGCGTCCAAACTTGTCTGCATGCCACGTTCTTTCAGAAACTATCGTTACTTTAAGTTTAGCGCGGCCTAGAACGCCGAGCCAGCATCGGGAAACATACTTTTGCGTGCTTCTAGCGGGTTCACGTTGTTATGTTCATCGCGGCACGCCGAGAAATGAACTTCGCGCACGAGAAAGCAAGGTAACTCGCGTAGGGGGTCGCGGCGCTTTCCAAAAACGGAAGTGTTATGCTGCTTCCCTTTGCGCTGTCATGCGACTCGTCCCACAGGAAGATGTAGCATCTGTTTTTTTCTGCGCATGCTCAAGCAGCCAATGTGGCTTCTCTTCTAAATTTTTTTTTTTTTTTTAGCGGCGCCCGGGAAGCTTCGGTTAGCTCAGCTTGCCGAGCACGTGGGAGCGATTTCCGGACTGTGGGCACCGGTGCGGGCGAGTCGTCCATCCGAACGCGCGAAACTTGCTTCTTTCTTTTTTTCAACGGGCGCCCTGAATTTTCCCGGTGCTCCGGCAGTCGCTGCAGCTTTCGCGATGTGCCGCGTTGGCGACAGCTCCGTTGGTGCTGCCGCGTATCACTGTAGCCGGATGCGCATCCACTGGGAGAGGAGCGAGATCTGCCGTCTACTGCCGGCAGTATTGTTCTCCGGCGTCATTGGAAAGTCGCGTTATAACGCAAAGTTTTCAAAGTACGAAAGGGAGCTGGCCGCGATTCCTGGCCTCCCGTAGTATTCCCTCGCTTTATCCTAGTTGTCGCTGCTGGTACTTTTTTTCTGTTTTCGGAGATCGTCGATACGGAAAATTACCGCGGCGTTGTCTCTGGCGCCGCAGCTTTTGTATAGGGTTCTGTCATTTCAGCTTGGGGGAAAAAAAAAGGAGCGCATTTCCTAAACGCGGGGGGCTATCTCCGTGACGATCGGACATTTTTAGAAATCGTTGGGTGTTTCTCGGTCCCAAATAGCTTCTGTCTTTTTTTTTCTGTTCATGAGCATTGCAGCGGAATGTACTGTGATAAAGTTTCTACTGTCGTTTTTTTTTCTAAAAGAAGGGGGATAGCGTATCTCATCAACGAAATGTAATTTCTACATTTTTTTTTCATCGGAACAAGACTAACAGCCACGTACTGTCTGCGTTTTCTTCATTTCAATCCCACTCGCAATTTTGGTGCTGTTTGCGTCAGGCATAAGGAGGTATTTTTCTACATGGAAATTCAGCGCGAAGACGACAGTAACACAAGACGAGGAGGACACATTACGAGCGCTGTAACGCCCACCTCTACTACCTTACTGTATTCTTCCAGTACAGGTGCTTCGTCGCGTTTTAATTAGATTTGGACCGGTGTCACGGTTAACGCTTGACCTTCTCCTTTATCCTTCCAAGTCGATACGAACCGAACAATATTTCGGTATTACTGCAAAAAGCTTCGCTTATAATACTCGGATCTTCAGTAATTACTGTGCTGCGCAAACATTTACCTGCGATATGACACTGTTCTATGGTATTCGCAGTTCCTTGCAGCCCAGTTTTGTATGACATGTGTGCAGTGAGAGAACGTCTTGAGCTTATGAGCTGCTTGTTCAGAGACGCGCTAAAACACACAAACGTCAGCTAAGGTTTAGAGAGAGGCAAGGACAAAAGAAATAGCTGAAAAACAGCACCACTAATTCTCCATTAAAATTTGCACACACACACACACACACACACACACACACACACACACACACACACACACACACACACACACACACACACACACACACACACACACACACACACACACACACACACACACACACACACACACACACACACACGTGCGCGCTCGCTTGCCGAGGCTATAAAAGGCGCGTTGGCAAAATAGCATGTTACACAAAATTCAAACAAACATGCGTATCAGAACTTCTATTCCCTGCAAGTATGAATGAGCGAGATAATGAGGTTTACTGTCATTTAATATAATTCACGAATGACTGATGCGGCCCTTTTTTACTGATATGGAGTAGTCACCTGGAGTAGCATGTCAGGCTAACATCTCCAGCTTTTCATTAAAAAAAAAAAATATATATATATATATATATATATATATATATATATATATATATATATATATATATATATATATATATCTTCATGAGAAAATAAACAACAGTTAAGAACATGCCGTTTGTAGTAATAAAAATATTGTTTTCCGTCTTTCTTCTGCGTGTCTGTTGGAGATGCATAAACGTTGCACTTGGGTGTCCCTTAAATGATTTTTATAATTGCACCGCGCAAAAAAACAGAACAGCTAAATAAACGCTTTAATTTTTCCTATTTATTTATTTATTTATTATTTATTTATTTATTTATTTATTTATTTATTGCTCGCACGATCGACGGGAACGCGAAGCTGATCTCCAACACAAACGTTTTTTTTTTTTCGCAGTCATTCCTTCATTCACAGTGTGTCATTATGTCTGCGCCACCTCTCCGGTTGTCATCGTTCCATCGTTGTCATCATTCGACCGTCGGCCTGCCTTCGTTCATGATGTCATTGTGATGTTTTCTCATTTGTTTCGTTATCATTACTACATCGTCACATGAGTGATCCACATGATGCAGTAGGGTTTGCCCTGACATCGCTTTTGTCAGATCATTGCCGTATTTGCCGCCATTGTCAACACGCATTGTTGTAGCAACGTTGAGTAAGGAGTTTTCCCTGTATAAATGTGTTCAACTAATCGTATGCTTTGTACTAGCAAATAATGGTCCCAAAGAAAAAAAGGGGTGGGGGATGAGCTTCACAAGCATAAGTGAATTCTTATGTGAAACAGACTCCCACATTCTGCTAAACTTGCATATTCTTCAATGCGCAAGCATTCTTTGTCTGCTTGCAACAAAAAAACCACGTGCCCGAAAAGTAATGCGTTACGGTGCGCAGCAACAACTGAGTTCTTACGTATAGTTACCTACAGGACAACGCCGCATTACGGCGGAAAGAAAGCAGGAAAACTACAGTTGTAACGGAAAGTAATACTCTCATATCGGTGCATTGAGAGAATAATAACTACAGTTGTCGCGAGATGTAGCAATGCCATACGTGCTAGTGTTAGCTAAATGAAGGCTGAAGTAGGCAAGAACTGGAAAAAAGATGTCTAATGTTGACTAATATTACATGATGCTTTTTTGGGTTGCCATATGTTGCTTAAATATTGTTATTCGAAACAAAGGCTTGCCCACTATTTGAAAGTAACTCAGTACCGAGTTTCAGTTTCAATTCTTATAACAATCAGCCTGTCGTCGTTCGGTTCTTCCTGCATTCACTCTTAAAACGAAGCTTGCTTTGCCTCATAATTTACAGTTGGACGCATTGGCTCCACGTGCTCGCTATCAGTGAGCACCAAAGACTAAATAATTAAGCATGCTAAAGCTCATAGACATTGCCAGTTGGTACATCGGCTCCCGATAATAACTTTTGTAAAATTAATATTTCTTGTTTCCAATGTTAGTAAACACTCTCATTTCTCCCGAACTTATCGACAAACAAGGAGCGAGAAAGAGACAAGTAGAGTATATTACAAAAAGGGGCCCAGTAAGAGAATTTAATTTTCAAGTGGATAAAACTGAGCTTGCGTAATTAAGGTAGTGTACAAAGGCACACAGAAACAGCTCGAATATCACATAGCCATTTGCATAAAGAATCAGAATGAATACTTGTATTGCATTAATTTAGAAATGTGGTTGTTATCAAGAGCGTGCGCATCCCGCGTTTTTTTATAAGCTCAGGAGCCATTCGTTCTGCTTAGCTGCTCCCTCCCCGGTAAAATTGATTAAAATGAAGCGCGTAGAGCTCATCGCCAGCGTATTGCTACCACAGCAGCAGTCGATAACTGCAGTCTCCGTTTCTGTTTCGCAAACCTGCGTGTTTCAAGCAAAAGAACTAAATCAAGGTATTCCTTGACTCGAATCCTCGTTGCTTAGGAGACAGGCGAGAAGGACCTAAATACCTCATTAGCAGGAATATCCTCCTCCAGTGCTCGTAAGGGTATTAATACACACTGCACTTCGGAGCTGAGGATGGGGTGCGCCGTCTTGACCGGTCGATTAAGTCGTTAGCCCCCTACGCGACTGGGCTAAACACACATATGCGACGCGTCAACGCTCACACGCAGAAAAAGAAAACGCGGAGAAAGAAATAAAAGAAAAGAAAATTCCTGCGAGAGACGTGCTTGAATGCGTAAATCATTCCAGTCTGCGCGCCTCGTCGCTCAAATTTCAAGTCAGGGACCCCCGCTCCCGCTGGGACTGGAAAGCGTAAACACGCCTGATTTGGCCATCGACCAGTCAACGCCTGGACGAAAGAAGAGGGCGGTGGGGAGGGGGGGGGGGGTGAAGGAGGTTCCGCCCATATGGCACCGTGTGTCCGTGCCGTGAGACCTGGCCACCCTGCGACTCCCTGTGTTGGCCCTGCAGATTATACACAGCGGGCCAATCTTCTACACTCGCTTGCGCTCGCTAGGACGCCGCTTCGCTGACCCATGCGCTCCCTTCGTTGCTATCTGCGTCGCTCCTTCTTTTCGAAACCGTCTTCCTTCATCTAAGATCCTTATAAAAGCTTCCTTGTGTGCGTGTGTTAATACAAGGTACGAACTTATCTCCTGCTTCTCGTCTTTCAGTAACCTTTCTCCTTCCTCACTGCAGGGTAGGCGACCGGCCTCAGCTTGCTTAATCTCCCCCCATTTCTTTAACTATCTCTCTGTCTTTCTTTGGAACATAATACTTTCTTAAGTGTTTCGTTTACGGGATGTTGCAAGTAAAAATATCAATCGCGGCTGCTGCGCTATTTCAGCAATTTCATACGTTCTCTCTATTTGTTTTGTTCTTTTTTTTTCTTTCGCTTGCAGGTCAGTGACATCGTTCTTCCTCTGTGTTCAGAAAATTTTATTTTACCACAGGCGGCTAACATCAATAACAATGCGAGATAACATTGGCTCTGTTTTCAACTACTACTAAAATAACATCTTTCGCCCTTTCGTCAGTTGCAATGTTCTAAACATATTTGGAGTATGACATATATTGCAGAGAAAGAGATGGAATAATTTTCAGTGCTTAACTTTGTAAAACACGCAGTTATCAATATATACGCGTGTTTCTTTTCTTTTTCGTATCGCTAATTGATCTTTTATTCTACCGTCACGACAGCGGAAGTCGGTACTTTAGATTTACAGTTGCCTTAATAGTTTACATATACAGTATAAACGTAACGGCTATAATCGCAAGGTCGTCGAGTGAACGAAAATGAAAGTTCTTTCGTTGTTAGCTCGTAAAAGCTTTCTGCGGTTATATTTGGCGGCAAAATTTTTCGAACAACGTGCTTACCGTTGGAATTCTCAACCTGCACTGCATACGCGTACAGCTAATCACCACATGGCTTAACGCTTGCGTTAGACCCAAGTGGTTCGGATGTTAAGCGCTTTCTCGGGGCTGTGTCTGCACTTCTCACGCCTATTGCACGCGACGTAATGAGTATTCAAAAGAACGACGTGAGTTTGAATCTCCAGGTACTGTGTAAGCCGTGCGAATGTATCTTAATGAAATTTCGTATTCAGCCGTAAGGAAATGTATGACAGATGCAGTACTTTAAGATTTTTTTTTTCTGAATAGACTTTATATTCCCCCTTAGAACCCTTTATTAGGTAACTCTATTCCCAGCGACACGCTGCTATAAGTGTCAAACTGCCATTTATTTCGATGTGAAGCCCTAATTAGAGCGCCGGAGCATGTCTCCTTGCTTCCGATTCGCCTCCACCCTGTCATGTGCGGCCGAGAGATCAATACTGGCGTCTTTTATTACTGCGGTCTGCGTATCTCCTGCTGATGATCTTACGTGCTCTGTTTCCAATCATCATCTGAGATCGGCGTAATAAAAAAAATCAAGTCCATACTGACGGACCCATAAAAGGTGATGGTTATGGCAATGAACACGTTTCTGCGAGCGTCGATATACTTACATAAGCGCACATCGGGGAGCGCCGGCAACAGCTTTTAAAATCGCTTCGTTCGCGACCGGAGGGACGACGTCAAAGAGAGGGGAGCACGTCATCCCAACCTGACGTGCTCCATTAGACGACCAACAACACAGCCACGCACGTCGCCCCAGCGCGTGCGGGCGTGGCCTCGCTGCCTTCATCCCGCCAGGCAGCGTGAGTGACGCGTAAAGGCAGGCGGCCTATATACTGCCAGCGCTCGCACTTTCCGTGGCCTCCCAGCGGGCTGAAGTTCTTTGACTAATTGCTGCATGCGTTAATGCGCAGCGCAATTAGCCGGTGGATCCGAAGCGATTAGAAAAGGTCGCACCGTTGGCTGGGCCTTAAGCCTCGGTGGGGCTGCCGGAAATTCCGGCGGTCGCCCGCCAGTACGTATACAGGCTACTGAATCTTCGTGTGTTGGCGCCTCTATCGGTGACCCGAGTAAATAGCTGCGCCTCCGATTGAGACGCCATCCCGTGCGAGTCTGAGGGAATAGACGTATGGGAAGTAGATGGAAAGGGGGGCTACGCATCCGGTGGTTAAAAGCCAGGACATGACGCGAAATGAGGGCGGCCGCAGTCAGCCGCGAAAGAGAGCGTGAACGGCAGGCTGAAAATGGGTGAAACTGGCCTTTCGTTCTTTTTTTTTTTTGGTCTTCGTCGCTTGACAGGTGGAACTAATGTTGTAGAATGAGCGAGCAACGCGCGTCTAATGGGAAAATTTATCCCTTTCATTTAAGTCCAGTGTCCATGTTCCAGGGAACCTAAATTGACCTGTCTCCCTCTATAACTATTGTTATGTACTGTATATCTATATATTTATTTGAGCAGAAGCGCGAGCCCGTCCGAGAAAATCTAGTCCCGGAGTTTTTTTTTTCTTTTTTTTTAACTTGAGAGAGCATATGCGAGACCCGGTTTCTTTATTAAGGAAGCTGAAAATAAAAATTCTACCAATCCGGGGACCACAGGGAGAAAAGTCTTTTGTAATTTTTCCTAATGTATATCCTCTAACTTTATTTATATGTCCAGTTGAAAATTACCTAGACAACTACATACTACTGTAACATTTCTACTATTCCCCACGAAGCTTTATCTTCGCTTCAATATTTCACTCCGCCACGTCCGAGAATTTAGACGCGCACGTGTGATTGCTCTCGAGAAAGCTTATTGGATAAAATTTGCGCAGCTCGGGCACCGGTAATCTAATAATATTATTGGAAGTCAGTCATGAAGAAGGTAAAAAGAGACTGATTGGACCGGTGATTTCTCTTGAAACTAAATGCTTCATTTCATTCCAGTTTCCTTCGTTCATAACGAAAGATCAGTTACATTCTGAAGAGTCAACATGGCCCTACATATGTAACGACGCATTGTGATCACAAATACAGGGACAATCTAGGCGGATTTTCTCCGTCGCCGTGATGTTCTGAATATATACATATTTATTTAAAATGCACGCTTAAACCCCGTTTCTCCGCCAAATTGTAAAGGTGTTTATTGACAGCACTAGGCGTCGATGCACAACGGCGACAGTAAAGACGGAGCGCGGAATCTCAGCACGAGGGGCGTGCTCTCAGAGAAGAGGGTGACCCACTAGAAGCGCTCGAGAGGACGACCCATTACAGAGTTCAAACGCTTCGCTACAGTATGTATATGTTTATTGCACAAGCCGGATACGTTACTGACTAGATGGAGAGTCTTGGCTGGTTTTCGCCGTCGCCGCCGTCATGCACCGCATATATATATATATATATATATATATATATATATATTATATATATATATATATATATATATATATATATATATATATATATATATATATATATATATATATATTGTGACGTGCTATATATATTGTGACGTGAAGCTGACGTGCTACCTCTTCGCGGATAAACTCCTTGATGGTGGATAGCAGCGGCTGCTGATCGGCAGGGCGAGCAGTAACGTGCAAGCTCGATAGCGTGTCGGTCGTGAGGGCTTGGCGCGCGATCAAGCGCTGCCGACGCAACTCGTCAAAGCTCTGACACAAGGAGACGAGTGCAGCGACTGTGGTGGGATTCCTTGCGAGGAGCATCTGAAAAGCATCGTCCTCGATGCCCTTCAGGATGTACTTGATCTTATCCTCTTCGGTCATGGTAGAGTTCACGCGGTTGCAGAGGTTCAGCACATCCTCAATGTAGCCCGTGAAGTTCTCGCCGGGTTGCTGCGCGCGTTGACACAAGCGCTGCTCTGCCCGAAGCTTGCGAGCCGATGGCCGACCGAAAACGTCCGTAATGGAAGTCTTAAAGACGGACCAAGTGGGAATGTCGCTCTCGTGGTTGTTATACCACAGCTGGGCGATGTCCGCAAGGTAGAACTGGACGTAACCAAGCTTCATTTGGTCGTCCCATTTGTTGCTGGCACTCACATGTTCGTATTTCGAGAGCCATTCTTCCACGTCCGAGTCACCTGAGCCGGTAAAGATGGGTGGATCTCGCTGGCGGAACACGGCGCCGCAGGTGACGTGGACTGCCGAAGGTCCCGACTGGAGAGGGGTCTCCTCGGCCATGGTGGCGATGTGGTCACGAACCGGGGGGAGTTTCCGGGAGCGAAGGTCCAGGTTGGTACTGGGAATCCACGTACCTCCACCAAATGTGACGTGGTTTATTGACGCGTCTTCAGGGAATGTCAACAAGCGTCTAGAGTAGGGCGTCGGAGAGCGGCGGGCGTCAAGCAGCCAAAATCCGGGCAAGCGCGAGCTGGAGTCCCCTGCTACTCTTGACACTGAGGCTTGCTTGCCTGCTAGCTTGCTCGTGTGTTTCTTCGTCGTCCTCTCTTCACTACAATATATATATATATATATATATATATATATATATATATATATATATATATATTTGTTCGGAAGCATCTTTGGGACTTTAATATATAAGTCCCAAAGAAAGATGCTTCCGAAGAGCGGAATCGAACCACCGACCTCTCGATCCGCAGCGCGTGGCGCTAACCACTACGCCACAAAGCGCAGATCCTTCAGGTAGCTAACGGCAAGCGTGATATACACACCCTTTACCGCTTGCAGGATTCAGAGACGGCAGGCGCTTATAAGCGTTTCTTCATTACCAGTGAGATGGCGCGGGGAGCGCAACGGGAGCATTTAAAAGTCGTCGGCCAGCTCGCTCGCTTCTTCTAATATTTGCGAAGGGAGAACCTTGCCCGTCCGCTGTCTGCTCACGCGGTAGTTGCTACCGGGGGGGGGGGGGCAGTTGTGTAGCAGCGCGTCCATCACGGGCTGCTTTTTTTGCTATCGCATTCATTGCTTCGCCCTTGCGGCGAAACTGTGCCTTTTTTAACACGAAAGTGTTTTATGCCGGGGTTCACCAAGTACATCCGTCACGGATATGACGTTGATAAAATGGACGCCAACGGGTGAGAAAGAAAAAAACCGAGAAAAAGATACCCCGCTGGGAATCGAACCCACGACGTTGCGGCCGCGACGGCAAGCGCCCCACGCCCTACCGACTAAGCCAACTCGGGAGTTGCTAGGCACGGCGCGAACGAGCCTTATATCTTTCACACATTCTCTTTCGCGGCGGGCGGAGCGGGGCGGTGCCGCCGTCTGTGAGAGGTGAAAAGAAGTAATGCTTCACGATCGACGCTTACTAGCGCTTACTCCGAGATTGCACGCGATATCGGATGTCATGGTTAAAGCGTCTCGATACCAGAGAGGTAGACTGGCCGCGCTGGCGTCGCCGAGGCACCCTTGACGCAGTTACGTTCTTTGCCTTTTGCTTCGTGTTAGCTTGCGTCGGCTCATCGAAGTAGTGCAGCTTCCACGTGCACCAACGGACGGGATTTCTCCGCCGCCGACTGCTTCAATTGCGAGAGCACCGACTAACAAAACTGCTGCAATATGCGTTGCAGAAAGGACGCGATTTCGACGGGCGAATGTCGTGCCTTGGTGGAGTGAGAGCAGCGCCTGCGAGACAGAGGCCAGCGGGACGCACGCGTTTGCGGCTCAGGCTACGAACCTCTACCTCCCGTGTTGCTGAAGCGCAGTGTGTGTTATGTATGCATGAGCACAGGCGTCGGCTACCCATTACTAGAAAGCGCACACCGTACCGTTTCTCTCCTTAATTGACGACGCTTTGAAGACGTGCATACCGGGTACCAGTCTTGATTATGAGCATGTTGATATCATCCTTACGCGGGATTCACGATTCGCTGTGTCCAAATATATGTTCACGCAGTCAGCTACCACAATGGTTTAATCATGACCATGGGCGTTAGTCGTCGCGATAGACATGCTGTCAACATGGGTGGCTCCACGTCAAACGGTGCTATAGCTGCCAAACACGAATAGACATTGTACAAGCTCTCATATATCATTACACAATAAGCACTACTTCTGTGAAGACACGTTTCACTTTCGTGTTATACCGATTCCTATGACGGAGGGATCAGCCATGTCTTTTGTTCCTTTATTCGTAAATTTTCCTATTATCGTATTTACAGCTGAGTGATTGGTCGTAATAAATACTGTTGCAGTAATTCTAAATAGTTGCGGTCTATCATAAATCCTCGAATACAAGGTGTTACCGGGTGCTAAATAATATTCAAGTACATGAAGTCATACACCTATAGCACTAGTGACTTCGACAAGCACCGAACTAACAGACCAGTCCAGTTTCAAAATATGATACCCATGTTGTCTCTTTGCTTTTATTGGTGCGGGGGACCCGAAAAGCGTATACTGAATCGTGACACGTATACATTGAGTGCCTGTGCAAATGCGAAAGGCCTCACGCTGCTCATCGAGGATAGTGAAGGAGCTTGTAGCACACATGAATACCAGGTACACTTATTTCCTGGCGAGCAAAATCGCAAATATAGAAGCCTCGGCATGCACAACATAAATACAGCCGGAATACATACAGGTTTGCTTAGAATCATGGTGCTATCTACTTCACATCCGTTCTATTTGACAGCACCGAAGACCTCAGCTGGACAAGAAATCCTTGGCAAGTGTATACTCACAAGCACATGTAGCAAGAAGAGGGATGGGCATGTTTTCACAGGCCGCATTGCCGTTGCTCTGTCGTCAAGTCTAGTACTTTCGAAGTGGTGTAGCATAAAACGAGAAAGAAAAAGACAAACGGCAACGAATACAATTAAGCACTTACTGGCAGCTCAACTTGTCGCAAGGAATCAAGATATAAATAGTTGAAAACAGATGTATTGTTTAGATATGTTTCAGCCGGCGAACCACAACTAAAACAGCGAAACGTAGCATAAGAAACCAAAATTCACCGACGATTACGGCACGCCCTAATGAAAAATCTGAGCGCAGCTTCGTGTTGGGGTAACGCCAACTATGTTTGAAGTTTTGGCTATCCGCTGTTGTTGCAATGTAACATTAGTTACATATTACCACAGAAACTGCCAGTGCTCGAGTGCTACGCACACCACTCTGTGCACTGCGGGCGTCGCGAACCAGGCGAAACGTTGACAGCCCTGTTAGGACAAGCGAAGCCAGCCGCAATGCACGTGCCAGCCCTGCATACACAAGAGCTCCGAACGAGGGGCCAGAGCTCGTGACAGATGAAGAAAGCGAGGTTCAGTGGTTCGAAGCTCGTGATATCTACAGACTCCGTGCTCGCTCTCTTTCGTCCTCGTTCGCTCTATCGGTTACGCCGACGCCTGCAACGCCAACGGCGACGTCGCTTGACGCAGGAACGGGTGCCTAAGAGATTCGCTCTAAAAAGTGGGAGATGAAATAAATTATCAAGGCTGGATGCGGATGCCCGCACGCGACGGCAGGCTCGACAAACTTCAGCTCTCTTTCCAAAAGACAAAATAAAAGATTACCTATGCATGCGTCCTACTCAAACGCGAAGATCTCTGCCTCGACATCCCTGTGTAGGTATACAAAACATGTTTGCTCAAAGAGAGAACGCAACCGCACGAGTGGCAATGAATACCTCGCAAGCACTTTACGAATTTTCTTCGAATGCTCGCGCCGGCGAACATTTGTACATCTGTCCTCCTGGATCACGTAGCATGTGCCACGGCTCTGTGGAAATCTGTATACACAACACCCCGTGCAAGCTGACGGCACCGATTGCAATGCGATAGTACCCCACAGGCTGTCCTGATTCTCCTGTTGGGTGCTTTTTCTCAAGGTCATCCCAAGCTTTCGTGTGACTGAAAACGCAACCTCAACACCGACACGCTGCTCTATCTTTATAAGGCGCTGGAATCCATGGGACTTGAAAGTAATCCCCGCAGGCTTACGGCTCGTGGCAGAACTTTAATCTGCTCCTGAGACAACTTCGGTATCCTTGTTATTTTCTTGCATGCTGGTTGCCTCTGCGACGAAAACAAGCAATGTCTTAGTGTTGCTAGGGGCCTATCGTCGTGTTACTTGCTCCTGAGAGCTTGCTTCCATGGCATGGGGACATGATCGGTGAAAGGCATTAGTGAAGCACGAATGAACTACTGCCAACTTGAACAACTTGCTGTATGCAGGTGTGTAGTGCCGTAGTGGCTTGTGTGTTCTGTAACCGTACACTGAGCACACGTGATTCGCGGAGAACTACAGGCTGAAATCAAGGAAGCGAACAGAATTCTCCAGCAATTCTCATGAGAATTCTTTCATGCGTTGAGACTGGAGGTGAGCGACACTTTTGAAATAAAGCCACCAGCTTGACAGTAATTGTGCAAAAAGTTGGTGGCTCACGTTTTAGAATCACCAAAATGTCTTCCACATAAGCGAAAACATATAGAACACACGTGTACGAACGCTCTAGCAAGGCCCTTTCTGACTTCGAAAACAAAAAAGAAGATGAATTCTGGGTTTTTACGTGAGTACTTAGGAAAGGCAGCTAACCGTTATCTCGCTCAGAACATATGTGAAGTTGAGCTCCATACCCCTGTAAAGCGTGCTTTGTCTGCACGACATGTGTGAGTTTAGGGAAAACAACTGCCGAATGCGACTTACGTTCTCTCATTTTCTTACACTCTCTCAGCTTAATCATAACCTCATTGTTGCATTATTCCTCCATTACGAAACTTCCATCGCACTCGACACGTGAATTCACGCATAGATTCAAAAAGCTCTCAATCAGACATTTTCGGGGGAAAGCTGGTCAGAAATGTGCGCTCACATACTACACAGCAAGGAGCCATTACTGTCACATCCGCTTCCACTCTTCAACGATGGCTCATATGTCCTTACATCTGTGTCTTTAACCAAAATGTGTTAGAGTTAGCCGCTCATTAAAAGTGGCTTTCATCTTTTAGTTCTGCTTGTATGTGTCCTCACAGTTCTATCTGCTGCTCTACTTGTAATTTCTTCACTGATCTACGCGCCCCACTGATATATTTAATACTAGGAATGACTGTTACAATGTTTGCCTTCCAGCTGCAGCTACAAAACGTTATTAATCCGAAATTGAAAGGATGTCGTACTGTTAGGCCTGTAGAAAAGCAATTACGACTGGTGCTTTATTCTTTAACGGTCTCTCTTCGTAACGTCTTTTTTAATTAAATCTTACTGCATATAAATAATCCAGAGCTGTCTTTTCCACTTTCAGTTTTCCGCTCACTGTCGCTGTTGTACACTGTGCCCATATGGTTAATCATTGCTGAGTGCCCGGGTCCATCAAACAAAATCAAAAGAATAAACACGGCGCTTCTCTAATGCAGCCGTGTAGGCTAAAATTCGCCGGCAAATTTATCTCCTCTTAGCTCCGAAGGCCCGTCCCACGCGAGTAATGTACGCTTTGTAGTACGACTCATTATCCGGCTGCCCGGTAAGCTTTCGCCGTGTCCTCATATATTTCAACTAACCAGCAATGTTCACGTCCACGTAGCACGTGTCCATCATTCGCGGCGGCGGGACGAGGGATGAGCAATAATAGTCATAACACTGACATAAAAGTAAAAGAAAGCTCCAGAGGGAGCATAGACGAAGATGAGGCCAGAAAATACGAGTTTCGCGGACGTTTAAATATGGTGACTCGGCTCCTCGTCACTTATTATTCTGCTGACGCAGCGACGAGCGCGCGCTGTACGGGGAACAGTGCTTGTGCTCTGGCGCCAGAACCCGTGCTGCTCGCAGCCTGCGCAGCTCGGTAAATGAGTGCAACGTGACAAACGCCACAGATGACGTAAGCTACAGTATTCCGAGAGTAGGAGTGGCTGGTCTCGCTTACGATTGGCCGACGCTTTGATGTTGAGATTGTCAGGTGCACTACTATGTTACTACTTCAGTTTGTTCACCAGACGCTAGAGCGGACCGCGTAACGTGTTATTGAACGAGCGCGACAGCGCTAATAGAGACTTATGCCTCCCTATTAGGAAGTGTACTCGACCAGTGCCGCCATCATGGTTGTATTACTAGTGCACTCGCTAGCCAAGTACGCATCTGGTTAACGTAACATGCGTGCCATTTCTTTCTGTAATAATGGTCTGGCACGCGCCTCGTAAATGACCTATGCATCTAGGTCGTTGTGGCCATCGTAGTATTGTACAACTAGCGCGGTGAATAACTGTTCGTTCCCTCGGTCATTTATATCTAGCAGCACTGCTTAAGCAGCCAGGAAAACCATATGGATGACGTAATGTGCTGTGCAAACTCTCTCTTCTGACCTATAATAAAGCATCGTCTTATATAACAGTTGGTCAGAGCGGCTGGCGCAGGCCACTCGTAGTTTGCGAACTTGAGCCTCCAGTGGGGGCTAACGTATGGCCGCAGCTTTGGCAGCGCTGCACGCATGTAGCGAGAGAGTTCAGCACACCCGCGGAAGATTTACGCGCTGACGCTTTTGGTTTCTATCACTTTTTCCTGTTTTTTTTTTTTTGTCGTGCTCCTATTCTAGCTTCCACGCTCGTCGTGCGTCCCACTAATTACGTCTCGTGGGGGCGGAGAGAACAGACAGCTTCTTGACTCGGCCGCTCCGCCGCAAATGATTCTTCCTGATATGATACCATATCTGGCTTTGCCGTCCCTTTCACGCAAACGCTATCCTTTCAACGCTTTCTACACTTTTTTTTTTTGCTTTTTGCTTTTTGCGAATGCCAGCACACTAATTTGGCAAGCGGGGCTCCGCTGCATTGCCGAATGCCCGCCGCAGTACACTATGTTAATTTTCGTTGCACAGTACTTTCGCTGCTCCGGGGCTTCTTTATTATATTTTGTTAAATTACGCTTTCTGTTCATCCGGCGAAATAAAGTTCGCTTTTGCTTACGACTGTTGTAGGACTATTCGTGGCCATTAGCGAACCTCCCTGCCCCCTTTTCCTTTTCTTTTCTTTGTTTTCTTTTCTTTTCTTTTCTTTTTTTTACATGGTACTATGCCCCATGCTCTGTATTGTGCGTAGCCTTATGATGACTATATGTTAAATATGAATTCGCGACTAGGGCGATGTTCCAGATGAGTGCTCGCTGCGCTATTTATTAGGCGCCACTCTCTGCTTGTGCGCAGTCTCTTGCGTTTATTAGGGTAGTTTTTTACCAGCTTGCTTATACACACGCCTCGCCGGCGGAGTGTTCATTACAAGCCTCATTCCATGCTTCTTGAGTTGTTCGCCTTTCCTGCGTTTTACATACACTTTGTATTGTAATGCATTAATGGAAGTACCACGTGAGTGCTCTCACAAGACTCACATGTAGCTAAATGAAAAAGCTTAAACGTATTTGTTCAAGGAAACTCTTCATTTTTACAGCAATATCTGGTCTATATTTCGTGCACCGTAGAATCGTCTTCTTTTGTTTCTTTTTGCTTGCGGCCCATAATACTGTGCTCAATAAGGAAAAAAATACTGCTAAGAAATATTCGCATGAATAGACCTCTCCCTGTTTGCAAACAGTGTGACGTCACTGGCAGTGTCCCGCCCCCAAGTCCCGCCTTCGGAGCAGGTGCTGGTTGGCAAGGAAGTTCCGCCGGCGGGATCTCTCTGCATAGCAGCGCTGCGTGTGTCTGCTTTACTTCGATAGAAGTTTTTGCAAATTGCTGTTTTCTGAACTCACAGCTGTTAGAAGGAAGAGTTACTGCCAGTAATGAACGATTCTGTTAGTTCAACATATGATTTGCACGTCGTGGATGACAGCCATAAAAAAAAATCTTATGCTCCTCGGAAGCGAACGTTGTACATTTTCACGGAGACTGGTTTTTGGAGTAATATTGGTATGTCATGGATTAGCATGGCATGAATTTCCGTAGCGAAATCTGCACTGCAGTTTTAAACGATGTACAGCATTGGCGGCTCTGTGCGCGAGGTCACGGATTAGATTCTCCCTCACGGCGCAAAATTCTGATCAGAGATGAATCAAAGAAGAAAAAACGAAGGAAACACGCATTAGCCTGCGTTCTGTTAAAAAGTCCTCATGAAAATTAAAGCGAAGTTTTCCCCTACCGCGTTCCTCATAATCCACTGAGCAGTTTAGAGATGTTGAACACAATAATTTAATTATAAATATTCTCTTGCGCGGTTACGTCGCTGTATCTGATGCCTTCAACGTGTTTCCATACTTGCTCCTCTCCTTTAGACTTGGTACACAAACTCGGACTGTCACTTCATAAATATCGAGCCGTAAAGGTAAGCTAACTAGAATATGACAAACAAGAATCTCCACTGCTTCCATTATGACGTATATCTCCAATAAAAGGCGATACGCGTATGGTTCTGGATATTCGCCATGGTAAACCGTACGTGCATGTTCCGCAATGCTAAAACACGCTGGTAGCTCATGCGTAGTCTCACCTTTCAGTCCGGACATCATGCACTTTCTTTTGTTTTATTTTTGTGCACGCAGCACAAACACTGAGATGTACGCATTCGCAGATCATCGCGTCAAATAAAATGCCCAATCCTGATGTTCCGTCGACAACCGGTCACTGCAAATTGCCCTGTAAGAAACAACGCGTGCCGATGTTTTCGCAAACAAGATGCATCGTTATTCACACAACACACACCACACACAATTTTGTCACTTTCAACGTCCGCAAATGTGAACCGATATCGTCGCTGCCTTTCAACGCACACTACACGCCACAGTAAACGCGGCACATTTTCGAAGACGATGCCGCTGTTCCTCGCACAGACCACCACGTGGGTTCACTTCTCCAAGTTAAACAGCCAGCAGCGTGGCAAATTTTTCGTCACGCAGTCCACGACACATTTATATGTTCTTTGACACATACCACAAATAATCTTGGAACCGAAAGGTTCAGAAAAAGGTTCCAAAGAAAAAAAAACGTGCGCCAAACACCGTGCGACTGTACCACGCTGAGCCGGCAGCGGGAATGTTTTGCCAACCACCCGCTGTTGCACGTGCGCCGAGAGGTCACGTGACCTGACGTCACGGGGAGTGAGTGACGTAGGCTGGTAGAGGTCTGTTGTTGCTATTGATGTAAACCAACACGTATCTGGCACCATAAACGGCGTACGAAGAAGAAATTGGTAACTATGGCCCTACTGCAAGATGTGTCGTTCTTCTGCTGCAATTACATTCCATATAGATAGATAGATAGATAGATAGATAGATAGATAGATAGATAGATAGATAGATAGATAGATAGATAGATAGATAGATAGATAGATAGATAGATAGATAGATAGATAGATAGATAGATAGATAGATAGATAGATAGATAGATAGATAGATAGATAGATAGATAGATAGATAGATAGATAGATAGATAGATAGATAGATAGATAGATAGATAGATAGATAGATAGATAGATAGATAGATAGATAGATAGATAGATAGATAGATAGATAGATAGATAGATAGATAGATAGATAGATAGATAGATAGATAGATAGATAGATAGATGACAACAAAGAATGCAATTATATACGTCACTGCCGTAAATTCACTTTGACAAATTATACGGCACTTGCACATCCTCGCACTTTCTGCCGTATTGCTTGAAACTATCCGGTTTCATTAAAGAAGAAGTCGTATTTCATAAAAGAAGAAGTCGTTTCCCTAAAGACGCTCTAATTGGCGGGCACACTGAGACGACGTGTTCTCTCTCTCTTTCTGTATATAAACTTCTATCTTTCTCTTCTTTTCTCACTCGGCCCACTCGAAATGTAGCGAAGCCGTTCGTACTTGACGGTGTTAGAAAAACAAGAGCATAAGATGAACCCGAAGTGACGAAGCAAGAATGAGTCGATGGTGGTGCGCTGGATTCCGAAGGAGGACTTCTTCGTATAACCTGGAACCTTTTCACGGCCTCAATAAGGAAGTCGTCAGTGCAGATGAGAAAACAGAAGCCAAACGTGAAACCATCAAAGTATAATGCGTCCCCAGATAAAAACCGAACGTAAAAGGAAACTAGGAAACGGCTCTTGGCGGGCGCCAGCCACTGCTGCAATGCCCTGGAACGATTCCCTAATTAAAGCGTTCTCCGCTTTTTTCGGGAAGCTTCCCGGCGATTTCTTTTCTCCTCGGCTGTTGAGCTAGAAACTCGATTTAGACCTTCCCGAAGTGAAACGCTTGCCCCCCCAAAAAAGAAAAGCGCTTTTCTCGCGGAAAAACTTGGCGCACGCGCGTCTTAATTCGCTTCATTGGGTATATCCCTTACTTTCTCTCTCCCGTTTCTTTTCGGAAACATTCTCGAAAAATACCCGGAACAGCGAGATGTGTATGTGTGTGTGTATGTCTGCGTCAAACACATGCTAGAAGTTTCTCTTTCGTGGGGGGTCTTCGAAGCCAGCTTATATTTTACGCTAAAAAATGTGAAGAAAACTTAGGAGTGCGAGAGGGGGCTTAGCAGAGACGCTATAGCCCCGGGGCTAACAAAAGCCTAATAAAAAGGAAAGGGTGCCGCCACAGAAATTGGCAAGCGAGTAGCGGCGAGAATCGCTCAAGTGGAACCGCAATATACGGACGAACATTTTTTTGTTTGTTTGTTTCTTTTAGTCCTCGCTTCGTTGTCGTCTTCGTCGCGAGTTTTCATCGGCTAGGAAGTCCGGCCCAGCTAAATGCTGGCTCTTTCGTCTCTCGGGCGATCTCCCGTTTTCATTCCTCCGTTGCTGCCTCTTCTTTTCTTTCTCACTCCTTAATTTTTACTGTTTGAATGTTGTCTTATTGAGTGCACCATAAATTTAAGGCCACGGCGATAAGTGCAGGCTCCCGTATGAGCCAAATTCTTCCACTTTCAACCGAACGCTTTGTCGCTCCTCGACTCGGTTGGTTTCGAGTTTCAATTTAAGCCGTACTGTTCTCCTCCGATCCCACTCTCATTTTCAGTTCCACTTCTTTGTTGGTATTCTCCGTTCGCTTTATCCTTCTCTAACTTCAACTCTCTCCAGAAAGACGTTCCATCGAAAAGTAAGACTTGAGCCGATTACTTGAGCGACATCAATGACTGCTGATTATACAATATTTTCATTTTTTTTTGTCCTTTTTTTTTTCGAACAATCTCTTCAAACGCCGTTCTTTCAGTATAGAAGCGTTGTTTGTCGGCAAGCCGATGTAACAGCGTCTCGGCAGAAGAGGCTCGCTTTGTGTTGCATGAAATTTGGTCTCGCGCGGGCCAATTTCAACGACGCAATCAAAAGGATTTCTCGGATTACTTGCTTCGTTCGGGATATCTCAAACATTTGCCTGTCAGAGCAATGTGTGCAAGGCTGTTCGGCGGGCTTTCTCCGGCGTCTTGAATCTTCCTCGGTTATCACACACTATGCTATAGAAGCAGTTTTCTCTTTTAGCTCGGCCTAAAAATTTATGGACGCTCCTCGACTCCTTATCAAGTTCCCGTGGACCAGGAGCGTCGCTTAAGGCTTGATCTAAAGGTGCATTGCCCAGATTTATTATATTTTTCGTGAAGTCGACAAGTTTTCTTCCTGTAGTTTTTGTTCTCAGGCTCGTCTTAAAACCAGGGCAGCCATCTCGCTTTTTCGACGAAGATTGAGCTGTTGCAGAGATGATCCTCTTGGCGCGCTACGAAATGTGTAGGGCGGTTATCGATGAGCGCATTATTTTTCAGCTGAAGAGAGTTTCTGGGTGCGGGACACAAGTTGCGTAATGTGGAACGCTTTGTTTCGAGATCTCAGCACTCGCTACGAACAAAGACAATGTAGAGTTCGTTGGTGAATCGTTGAGGATACCGTCGTATTTCAGCAACAGTTGCATCGCACAGAGGCTATCAGCCAGCATATGACTGCGATGCATGACTGCGATGCATGCATCTTCATAGTGTCGTAAAGACAGCATGTTGTGAGGCAATACGGCGACACTTCTGAGACAACGGCACTCTTGAGGCAACGCAGGCTTCGCCTGAAAAAAAAATGCAGGCGACATGCAGGCGCAGCTACACGACGTGGGCATGCAACCTTTATTAATAAACGATTGCTGCATGTACCGCTTATGCTGGGATGCATTGTACTAGTTAGGCTCGGCTACTTTACACGTACGGGTGGAAAAGCTCCGGCTTTCCCAGGGAAAGTGAAGCAGAGTGCGTCAAATGCGCGTTGTCATAAACGCAGGAAAGATAATCTGCAATGTCACCAATCAAAACAATCATCCTAAAACTCGGAGCTAAACGCAGCAGCTCAGGCTGGGGCATTCCTTTTTGTAGGAGGTAGCGCTGAGTGTCAAAATGGCTCTATATCAACCACCAATAATAGTAATTATATAAGATCTCCCAACTGATGTCCCCAATTCATTGAGCCCTCATTCGTAGGTGCGCCAGTCCCGTAAGCAATTTATGACATTGTATACGCTATGACTACGGCGCCATTTTCGAAAATATGTGTTCAAGTTGCAGCTCATATTTCTGTATAATTGTGAACACTGCATATTTTAATTCGTTTATCGAGTCACTTTTCCTGAATTAACAAATGCGCATAGCTCAGGTTATGCCGCTGCTGACATCATCTTTACGTCTGACGGGGGTGTCACTTCCATCAAGGCAACGTTGGACTTTCGGTCAGTGCTTTCTGAATCTATGAATATTTAGAATAACGTGAATCTGAAAGCGAACCCGAAAAACAAAAGTAGACTATTCTGTTCTAATCCTTAGAAAAGGGCAATTCATTTTCATTCTTTGTTTGGCAATTGTCTTGTAGAGAGGCTGCAGGCGTGACTGAATAATTTTAGTCTAGTTTAGAAAGTATTCTACGCATGCGCGCAGTCGAAGCCAGCTTGTCCTGTTATAGCTACTGTCATTAGGGCTCACCAGTCGCACTCACGTTACTCATAAAAGGCCAACATCATGTTTCCTATAGAGTAACGCGAGCTCATATAGGCGCTAAAAATATAAGCTGCTACGCCTGGCCACGCGCGCTTGCTCACCGTGATCCCCTTCAGCGCGTGTTTCCGTAGTTCCTATGGATCTAATTTTTACTGGCACGGTAAGTGCGTCGCACTCAAGAGCCCAGAACAAAAGGCTGCACTAGACCATGCCAGCGAAAGAATCGCTTTTAGGACATTCAAAAAGCAGAAGAGTTCTAGCTCAACCCTTTCTCCCTCTCTCTCTTTCTTTTTTGTTCTATTCCACATAACGTTGTTACCCAGGCTCGACACAGAAACAGTCATTCGACGGGGCACTCATCGTTTGTTTGTTTGTTTCAGTGCACCTACACGCTTGCATCGATATTGTAAGCGAGGTCGTGTTCTTCGATGCACCGTGCACAGCCTCTGTATACTCCAGCGAATGAAGGCTGGTTGTTGAAGAAGAAAGCACAATTATCGATCCGCTGTGTGTGTCTGCGCGCAAGTGTGCGTACGCGTGTGTGTACGCGCGTGTATGTGTGTTATTTACCTTCCTTCGTGTTTTGCCTTCGAAGCAAAACACAAAACATACAAAGTTCGCAATCTGCGACGATCGTTATCTGACAAATTTCTGCCAAATCAGCGAGAGAGAGAAGGGGGGGGGGAAGAAAGAGAGAGAGAGAGTTCACCAAAAGGCGGATAGGTCGGCCTGAGCTAGTACGCTCGGGCCTGCTACTCTGCACCGGGGAAAAAGTGAGGGAAGAAAAATAAAGAGTGATGATGTATAATGCTGGGGTCAGGGAACAGCGATGCGTATATACAATAACCAATGTAACACAGTGGTTTCTCTAAAGTCTGGCGTCCAGTCCAATACGCTTAAGAAAATCCATAAGTGCTCTTCTAGCAGTTGTTGGTACTTTGGGCACACACTGCGGTAAACTGCAACAACATTTCACTTAGTGTTTCCACTACGATGCCTGCCAGCGTTGAAGCCTGCGTCTTCTATTATGGCACGTAGAAAGGGCAGACGCACAATAGATGTGCTAATGTCTCAGAAATTCATTTGGGAGAGTTCACAGTTCGGGCTCTCAGCATGGCCGATAAAGCGCGCTAGATGATAAGTACGCACATTTAGTTGCGCATGCCATTAAATGCACAGGATGTGTGGCCCGATTTGAAGGGACCATTATTCTTGGTAGAAGCGAAAACACGACTGCACGTGTCAGTTTAGAAGCCTATCATATTAAGAAACTTGATAACAAGTGTGTTAGCGCCCCATCTCTTGCCCTCCTTGACTGTGAGTTTTATCTTCTATATGCGGCTGTCGGGTCTTAGGTCACGTTTTCCTGCGGTTTTCTTTGGTGGGCTGTTTTGCGTTGTTGGCGCTGCGCGTTGTTAATCTTTGTTATCCATCCCTCTATTTATTTTTATTTTTCATGCTTCACTTTGGCATATATAAGGTGTATCATTCTGCCATTAAAACCAGTTGTCAGTCAGCGCTTTTGTGTCCGTGTCGTCTCTCTTGTCGGTGTGTGTTCGCGCTGTTACCCCCTTAATCTACAAAGTGCGCGAAGCGTCGACCGTAGGCTCGACGCTTTGTGCACCCTATCGGTGCAGGACGCCTGCCCGCTAAGGTGCACAAATGTGCACCTTAGCTGGCAGGCATCGTCGCGGAAACGTTAAGTGAAATGTATTGCATTTTACCGCAATGTCCGACCAAAGTACCAACAACTGCTACAAGCGCTCTTACGGGTTTTCTTAAGGGGGGATGCGGGGCTAAAAACACAATTTTCGAACAAATGAATGCCCACGCGAATCGGGTGGAGCATGCTGGCATGACTTCGGCTGCTTCCAGCCCGAAGACGAAAAATCATGTTGGAGTCTATTTCCCACGGACACATATTTTTGCTTTGCTATAGAGTGTACTCGTGTTGCCCACACTCGGGCGCGGGCAGTAAGGCCGCTGCAGAAAGGTGGTACCTGCTGTGCGTTCCAGCTCTAAGAGGAATCTCATGATTTTCAAGTTCGTCGTATTCACAGTACATAGATCAAACATTTAGCGCCGCTTCACGGCATCGGGCTCAGTGTAGACAAGAACACATATAAGCTTCACTTATACTCACCGAAGCGTTCCATGTGCGATGTTACCGAACAATATGAAGTCAAGAAAAGCGTAGGGGGCGTTATTTGTACGTTTTCATTCGTGTAGTAATTATGAAATAATCTTTCGATCAAAATGGGCGAACAAACAACTTGCCGCCGGTGGGAATCGAACCTACAACATTCGCGTTACGCGTTCGATGAAGTATCAGTTGTGCTACGGCGGCAGCCGTTCATCCCGCACTTTGAGTATTTCTGTGCGGATAAACCTGGGAGGGTTCGCCAGCGCCACTGGTAGCTGTGGCCGCGAATTATTTCGTGAGATGCTATCACGTAGCTCGTGATATTTACAAGCTGGCAGCTTACCAACCAACCCTTACATGCTACTTAAACACCTTAAGGCTGCCGGTCTCGAGCCCGTCTCTTTAAAAGTAAATAAAGCAGGAGGATAAAATTACGGGGTCCGTTCTTTTGTTTTTAAACCTATGAAGCCAACAGTTAATAGAAAAGCGTCGTTTATTTGCATAATGTCGTTATTCAGCAGACGCATCATCTTTGTATACTGCGTTCCACATGTGCCATCACACGAACATGAAACCGCAGAAAAAATTCGGATCAGCATATAAACGCCTGCGCTTTGAACACAAAGACATTGCTTCTGTACTAGCCATAAAAAGTAAAAGGCTTAATTACAGTTCGTGAAAGGCTTTATCTTGTTTATGGGGCGTCCCTCGATGTACGTTACGTTTGCGTTTTTTTTTTTTCGCTGTATATGCCATATTTCTCGCTCAACAGGCGAGCAACCAAGGCAGGCTCTTCCAGCTTTTCATTAAAGTCAGCTTTCAATCACTCTTCTTATGTATTTCTGACATTCGCCAAATTGCTATACGCTCACGCGCTAATCTTTCTCTCTTATCGAATTACTACGGACACAACACATCCGCATTCCACAAACACACGCCTTTATTCAACATATTCTCAGCGCGCAGTCCAAGCGTATATTATTCAGCGTCCCAACGATGACTTGATTTCGAAAAACAAACGGAAGCCGCTATCACGTGCCGAATCCCGGCTCTCATAAATCTAGCGGATTAAAATGGCGAGTCCCAAATATTCAAACGTCACGTGCCGTTCTCATTTTTTTTCTTCAGAAATCCGGTTCGTGATGACTTCCCGCGCTGCCAAAGCTGTGAATTCATCACCGGGAAAATGTTAAATTATTTTGAGTCATTATTTTTCAAATTGGATGCGTTTACTTCTTTTTTACTCTCGTTTTTCGTTTCTTTTCTTTTTTAATTTTAGGTGATAAAGCCAAAAACTGAGCAAGAGTAGTGCGTAAAGTTACTGTAACGTTTGACGTTGCCGTGAGCAAATTTTCATCTATGAAGTATTATGCATTTTAGCACACAAATATGGCGGGCAGAGCAGTGTCTTTGGACGTTTTTGGTTGCACAACTAATTTTAGTCAATCGAGTTGCGTGTTTAACTACAGGCGCTATGCTGAAGCTTATTTTCTAAACTAAAATTTTCATTTGTTTGACACAGTGTTTGCACACCAACTGCATACGAGCTGAAATAATATGAATCGACTTGTCAGGAACTTGAACGCGTATGAAGTGCGACACCTTTAAACAACAGCCAAACACTGTTACGACGAAGTGAGACAATACACAACGCATTTATGAAGCTCTATTAATTGCTTCAGTGTGGTTAAGCTGAAAAAAGAAAACGCAGTTAATGAAATTGCAGTGTTAGAGCATAAGATATTTGGATTAATGCTCATACAGAGGAAGAGGAGGAAGGCGATGAAGGAGGGGAAAGAAGGGAGTGCGTACCGGTTCATGATGATGACAATTTTCGATCTGCAACACACGGAAAACCTCGACCACAATAGCTCTGCTATAAAAAAGGGAAAATTAAGTTGGTTAGATAACTCGTGCTTTGGGCTGTTCTTTGTCATGAACATGACAAAGAACAGCCCTTTCCGCACGATGAAGAATTGATTTGTGCGACTACTACACGTCATTAGAATACCACAATTCGTTAGGATAGGTTGGGAATTCTGTATTATATAGCATTTGGACTCAGTTACCAGTTTTGAAGGCCCTCGTTTGAAAATTAGTCAGTTCAAATGCCTTAGTTTTGTTTAATAAGCGCTGCGTTGCCAGCGGCACTCACAACACAACGCCGCTGGCAACAGGCACTAATTTTCGCTACACACTTCTGGAGCCAGCTGTTGCTTTTCACCCGCCAAGAGAGGGAGAGGAGGAGGACCTAGGAGGTTTAGTCTAAAGAGGAAAACTATACACTCATTTGCCAAAACAACTGCTAACGCCCACGCCTGCAACTGCGGAACTCGTTTGCGACAGCTCGCACGTCAAAGTTCTTACAACTCCACGTGGGGACAAAGCATGGTTGAATTCTATTATCCCCAAGATCGCGTTTGTCAAACGCCGAAATTAGGACTGGATTCCCACCTTTTCAATCCGGTAGATGTCAACCAGTGCCGCCACCTACACAGCGTAGACATGACAAAAGAATCGGTATGACGTCTCCTACATTATCTCGGTCTTTTATTTTCTTCTGTCGCGCTCGAATGTTTGAAGGTTGTGGATCGATTCCCGCTCTGACGATTGTTGATGCTTGGCAAACACGAACCGAGCGCGGCTGTACTTTTCGTGTGTGTTAATACAACGTCGTGTAAAGAAGCTCTGGTATACTGGCGTTGCCTGTCGCGCTCTACCGACCATCCGCTGATGCCGCGGATCTAAGCTAAAATAAGCTTAGGTCCAAGAGAAGCAAATACAAAAAATAATAATAATGATAACAATAAGAATAAATGTGCGAGGGAAATTGTCTGGTAATAAGAATAAAAAAAGTATATATGGGGTCCTTCCACTGCAGCAAAATTGGCTGTTAATAAGAATAATAACATATAATAATAATAACAAATATAAGGGGCCTTTCCCCTGCAGAGAAAATGGGAGCAAGCAAAGCTTGGCCTGTGCGTGGCTGGCGTACTATTTCTTTCTTTCTTTCTTTCTTTCTTTCTTTCTTTCTTTCTTTCTTTCTTTCTTTCTTTCTTTCTTTCTTTCTTTCTTTCTTTCTTTCTTTCTTTCTTTCTTTCTTTCTTTCTTTCTTTCTTTTGTTTCCTTTCTTTCTTTTCTTTCTTTCTTTCTCTCTCTCTCTCTTTCTTTCTTTCTTTTTTTTCTTTCTTTCTTTCTATAGCATTGTGCAATACTCCCTCCAAGCTTTTTCCTTATTCCAAACCGGGAATCTGACGATCATTCATGTACATAGCAGCGCGACACTTCACTTGCCACAGGCAACAACGTCAGCCATGCGTTCATATCCAGGCAACAACAACATTTGGCAACGTGAAATGACAAGTCACTTCGACAAAAGATCTGATTACCATAGAGAACACGAATGAGCGAGTATCAATTATTGAAAAAAAAAGATGGTTGATCCCTCCGTCATAGGAATCGGAATAACATGAAAGGAAAGCGTGCCCTTACAGAAGTAACTGAATGTTTACTGTACATTGATATAGGAGAGTTTGCACGATGTATATTGATGTCTGGCAACTATAGCACCGTTTAACGTGGATGCACCCACTTTGATGATTGGTGGTACATCTCCATCCCGACAACTAACGTCCATGTTAAATGATTTAAAAAACCCTTGTGGTAGCTGTAGTAGTTAACGGTGAAAGCGTAATCAGAGCACGAGGTGTGATAGCCAGAAGAGCGTCGCATAATGGACGCAGAACTTGGTCGCCATACCGTGGCATGTTAAACTGTGGCCATACTGTGCCATACCGTGGCATGTTAAATTGAAAACCACGGCCGAACTAGAGGGAACCGCAAAGCGCGTCGTGCCACCCCGGTATCCCGGCCGCGATTTTTCTCAGGCGAGCTCGTGAGCGGGGAACGCGATGTTACAGCCAGGTGAGGCAGGCACGCGTCGCAGAGCTATTTTTGGTTTGGATTAGAATGATGCTATGAGCGAGGCCGACGCTTTTACGACGCTTTAGGGAGCCTATATGAACGGCGGGTCATGTAGGCTCCTTACCACGCTTGGGTTAAGATCGCCACCTCGCGGTGTGTTAAGACACTGACAAAATTTAACTTCTATTGAAAACGCGCTGAATGGGACAGGCGTGTAACGCGTTGCAGGTGCTAATCGCGGAGGCCACAATAATGACGAATTATTTTACTTTACCGCTCCCAGAAGGCAACACCACCCCGCTGTCCGGGAGAGTAGTATATACAGATATAAAAGGCGCGTTTGTAAAGCTTCTAGAATCTGTGACCGTAGCGTGCCCGGCATCTGTTGTTGCGGACCGAGCGGTCGTGGGTTCAATGCCCGTTTACAGAACTTTTTTTCTTTGCCATTTGATCGTGTAAAATTTTCGACGTCATTCTCGTGACGGAAATAAGTCACTGAAGTCTTGGTGGACCCCGGCATAAAACACCTTCGTGTTAAAATGGCGTACACAAACACGCATGTGAGCGGCGCACGTTCGAGGGCCGCGTTTCTTTACGCTCACCAGCGCCGAGTTTTTCCCGTACAACACCGCCCGCCACCACCACCGAAATCAGTAACTCATAACGAGATTCGCTTGAAAAGAAAGCACCTTTTCAAAACGTCTAGAGCTCTGTCCCCGACTATGATCGATGAGAGCGTGGCCACTGATGTTGTTCGGAAACGCAGCACTGTGAAGTCGAGGAATTTTCTGTATTCAAGAGCTAAACGTAGCTGTGAGGGCACAGTCATCCAAAAGATAACGAAATCAGTGGTTTAGGGCAGTGGAATTCGGAGCGTATTTGCGACGCATTGCCAGCATTGCGTCGAGTGGAAAAATTGAAAAGAAGTGGGGCTTAGAGAATTTCGCCACTCATAACTATGGTTTTAGATGCAATAATGTTTACAATTGCTAAGCTACCTATTTTGCAAAGAGCAGTTAATGTCCACATGCCTTGTTAAGCAACTGTCAATAAAAAAATGTTAAACAACAAAAGTGTATTTTTTCTGACTAAATCTTGTGAGCTTGCGAGATTTTAGCGCTTGCAAGCTTCATTTTTCTAATAACATATTGGTATGTATAATAGAGTTATTCCTAAATAATATTTCATTACGTATATAGGAGGAAGGAGGAAGGAGGAAGGAAATGAAGGAAAGGCAGGGAGGTTAACCAGACGCGCGTCCGGTTTGCTACCCTACGCTGGGGGGAAGGGATGAAGGGATTAAAAGAAAGAAAGAAGAGGGAAGAAGGCACTGTCAGGGTACATATATAAGTATGTGTATGGCAGTATACATGCGGTATATACTGTAATGATCTGTTCTTATGATAATAGATTTTTTTCATGCACCTTTAATATCTTTAGGATCTGCTGTCGCGCCAGCATGTGCGGTGGGTTGTTTTACCTAATCAGTCGTTGCTGTCTTTAGTGCAAACAACTGCACTTGAATAACAAAAATTACCTTAAGGAAATTGTACTACTGGTAAAACTTAGCGCATGAATAACAGTACAGGAGCCATATACAGTATATGTGAGAAGATGAGAGAGGAACCTCTTCGTGCAAATATGCAGTGACTGACATGGTTCCGATTGACTGTAGGTACTAAGCTAGATATTGGCTAGCCAAATTACGCGGTCAGCTATTGTGCACGGCGTTGTTAAATTGTGTGAGATCCTTCATCGCCTTCAACTGAATTCTGGAGCTAATACAAAGCTTTAGAGCCAGGGACTGCTAGCCTTTCGGCCCCAAGCTCTTGCATTCTGTTGTAATCTGCCCACTTGTTCAGCAGCCGCTTCCAAGGAGAAGAGAAGAAATAGCAGAGAAGGAAAGGCAGGCAGGTTAACCAGTTTAGAAAAACTGGTTTACTACCCTACACATGGGAACAGGGTGGGGGAGATTCAAAGATGGAGAGAAGAGAGAGAGAAAGACAGTACATAACACAGCACATACACAGTAAGTCACAGGCCGTCACACTTGCGTGGTACGTACGCGAGCGACATTACTGTCACAGCCGCTTATCCAAGTTCGTTTCTTTTAAAAACCTCAGAAGGGCTTCATCGCGTTCAGCTGTGATGTCTTCTGTCGACGACATGCAAGAACAGTTTCAACAGAAATTTGTCTATTGTCAAGGTGCGGTTGAACGCACGCCAGTGACTGTCTCTGAACATTATACACCGGACAGTCGCACAGGATGTGGTGTAGCGTCTCCTCTCAGACTGCAAAATAACGTGAAGTCTTGGGGACGCAAGCTGCTTTGGCGCCCCGACACAAAAGCTCTAACGTTTCGACAAACGGACTTGTCGACGTCCAACGTTTTGAACAATGGAATACTACCGGCAGAAGATGACGGAATAATTTTAGTGTTTCCTTACCTTGCAGAAGACAAGTTCCAATCTTGTCGGAAATTTGGCTCGAGCGAGATTCACTGCTAAAGGATCTTATATTCTCTCGTTGTCGGACACACCTGCTCACTGCGCGTCAATACTGAGCAGCGCGTAGGGTTCCTCAAACGAGTACTAAACTGCAAGGTACGCCAGCATTCCTCACATTGAGCCCCCACCTGCCGTGGTGGTTAAGCTGTAGAGGTGCTGTGTTGTAAAGCTCGAGGACTCGGGTTCGTTTCCCGACAACGGCGACCGCACATAAAGAGGGGCTGAAATATAAAAAAAAACGCCGAACTAAGGAACCCCCAAGTGGTCGAACTTTGTACAGCGCCCCCACGGCGGCGTTCCTCATACTCGCGCCATTGCTTTAGCACGCGTTATCCCCAGAATTTAATTTTCAAAAATTTCCCCATCGATATGTAGCCACCGTAGCCTCAAGCGAACTATTGACCTCGTGCTCAGCAACATACCACCACAGTCACGCGATGAACTGTCGGGGTGGGTTCTTTAATACATTTCTCAATTTTCTTTAAATTATTACCTCAATGTATTATACAAGCCTTTCAAAGGCTGCAGCTGTGGGGGGTTATATGTGCTTACTTTCAATGTGTAAAGAGGGGGAGGGGGGTCAAAACGTCGCAGGCTGCTGTGCCGTGTAATCCTATGGCAGCGTGGCGTGGGAAATTTTGACCATGTTGCCTTAGCTAGTATTCTACATGTTCCCTTATCAATGCAGCAGCAATGCTTCAAAGCGAACCTCTTCGAGTTCATCATTTATGCTTGTATTAAAAATATAACATGATGAAGTACTTGTTTGAAACGACTTCACTTGTAATTTGCATCACGTCGTTGAACTACCATGTCGGTATCTTAAGCTTCACTTGAATATTTTAGGCATTTCACTTTGTGACATCTTATTTTTGTTAAATAGAACTGTTCTCTAATTCTTTCAACGTTATTTTTCTTTGTAAGAAATTTTTCTTCCCTTAGAAAAAAAAATGGCGGCATTATGCAAATGAGGGAAACTCTATAAACACTCGAACTGGTCTGCACCAACTCCTTTTTTTATGTGACTGGTGTTCGGACGAAGCAGAACTTTAAGGGCTGCATCGCAGTAGCCTTTTGATGTATCTTTAGACTACATTCAGTACCAACGGCTATGTATGCATAGTTGTTCTTTAATAAAACGCGATACCGACAGTTTGCAGAGTTCTTCGGCAGCCACGGTGTCTTCATATCACCGCTCACAGAAATTGCCCTAGTCTCCCTCTATGCCCTATCGAAATGTATACATTGCGACTAATCTAGCACTCTCTTTTACCATGCCGAAGGGCCATCGAGGAGGTTCCGAAAATTTCACATCTCAAGTATACTTAAGGGGGTACGGCACGCATCAACGAATATGGTGCATAACATAGTGAATCATTCCTTCGAAAGCAAGCTCAGAAGGTTTTGTCAGGCAGCGCTTTTCGTATAAAGCTTACTTCAGAAGCTTTCATGCATGTTGACAGACACAGCTCTTGAAAGAGATCCGCTCGAAGATGTTTTATTGGGTACTGACATGTTCTTTCCTGTTTTGTTTCTTTCTGGGGAAACGGGGGGGAGGGGAGTGCTTTGCACTTGAAATTGGTTATCGCAAACACGAGGTTTTGGTCGTTGTCGTTTGCGAAAGATATTGCCACGCGCGCTTCTTTTGCTATGTTTTGTGACTGGTCCGTTGCACGTGTGATCGCTGTCTTGCGCGGGCCGCGCCGGAATGTCTGGGAACATTCCAGATTGTAGTAGATCATTTTCTCAAGATTGCGCTCATGACGCGAATAGTCAAGATTATCCCAGAGCTCGCTCAACCACCAGTGATAAGGCTGGAAAGCTCGATGAACGATGTATAAAAGACGGCGCGTCCCAGCCACGATCAGTTTATCGATGGTCGACGCTCTGTTCGCCGCCATCAGTGTACAATGTGTATTGCTGTAGTTTGACTTTCCGTTTCCTGGCCACAAGTTCGGCTAAATAAAGATTTTCATCTTTGACACGCCTACTACTGCCTTCGTCGACGCCACGACCCTGTCACAATACACATAAGAACTACAGAGAAACGTGTCCATATGAGTGAGGGATAAAACTATTACTATCATTGTGAATTGGAATATAATGATGGAAACTCTACTACACCCCGCTATATGGTTCTGAAAACGCCCCAGGTGTCCCAAAACGCCGTACTCAACTAAAAAGAAATATTGAGAGATCGATCAGCGTTTTGCAATACGTGTCAAGCGCCTGAGCGTGCATGGTTGCACGAGGGCCATCTTTAAAAGCGCTCACCTAATAAGGCACGTGCCCTTATCGTGCCCTTATTTATAGCGCATAAAGCGCCGGGTTTCAGTACCCCAGGGTATAGGCTCTTTAAACCTGTTTATGTTCATTTATGTTTATACCGAGTACATAATATGCACTACGTTGACGTCGTTCCCGTGCGTGTACAGGCCTACGTGCGTGAGGGGCGTCACCAGCCAGATATACCGCCCGCTAGCCGCTCCACTGAGCGTCGCATTTTTTAGGTACCTAGTTCTGCCCACTAATCTTCATCAGGCTAACCGCCCTAGCACTAAACAAGGGTAAAGTCTCGGTCTAGTTGCTGTCGCAACCGGCAACCTTTCCGGCTCATACGCCAGCCCTGCACGAGTTTTCCTCTTCCTTAATAAATATATTTGAAAGAAAAAAAAGCGTGACTACAAGTAGGGCTAGCTTTTAAAAGATAACAGCCGTGGAAAGCACCGCAAAGGCATCAGCAAGAACGAAAAAAAAACATTGACAGTGAAAATATACAGCACTGCGTAAGATCTATAATAAATCAGAAGACAATAAGAGAGCAAGACGGCCGGCTATTACGGAAAATACAGTTAATGAGACTGCGAGAATAACGCAAACATTTACAGGTACCAACGCTTCACGCTACGCTAATGCTTACGAGTTGTAAAATTTGCGCTTAGTAGCAAAGCGTCACCGTATCTTTCGGTTAAAGTAGCAGAGCAATAACTGCGATTTCTTTAGTTTTCGAAAACGAAAGGGAAACAGAATGAATCTATTTCCACCCAGGTAGACAACGAAAGTGAGCAAAACAGACTCAGCCAGCTTTAATGGCAGACTATGATGATGATTGTTTTTTTGTTTCTGATGGTGGCGAACTATAGAAGTGGTGTGCAGCCAACGCACTGCGTTGTCTATCACAGCGAATGACTTATGCGCGCTCTTTCCTGTGCGGTATAAGCCCATATCCTACTCTCATTTGCCCCCCCCCCCCTCCTCCTCCGCCTTTGCCCATTAAAAAGAAAGAAGTGACTGCCTCGGTGGCGTCGAAAACCTGCCGTTCATTATGGCTGATGGCCAGGCACAGAGCTCCTAAGGGTGCAATCCGTTCGCTCGCGTACGCGCTATATGTCAGTAACACCGAGTCGGATTCGCATTGCCGAATGTGAAAGTATCATTATGAATCATCGGATTAGCTATTTTTAGAAGCTTAGAAAGACAAGGATCTATTAAAACATATGGGCAGAATGAGAACATTCGCTCCTTTTTAGCATTATACGGCGTTGCTAAAAGAAAAAAGAACAAAATATCTGCAGCTCACCCAGCTAGGAATAAAACTGGGAGAATATTATTATATTACTTGACGTCTTCATATCCCTCGAGTAGCCCCGCATCTTTTCTAAATATAAATTCGCAAAAATGTCAATCAGTGTAATATTAAACGAGAAACCCCAAATATTCAGAGTTATAATCTACACGCGTCACTTCCAGCAACAAACAGCATAGATTTGGTTTAATTGGGGCACCTCGTGGACATTCACGATCTGTTCTCTCAGAAACGCCACAGTGCCATGTTGTATTGCCAACGCAGAAAAAAAAATATCGAAGAGTGTGCTTTCGCAGAGCAACTCTCTGTGGGGCATACTTAAGCTCAGATAGATAGGCAGCGCCCAATACACAACGGAAAAAAGCGAACACAGTGAAATTTCACATAATCCGATACGACGGGCCAAGTGTACCTGTTGTATACATCGATCGCTCACCATACTTCCTAGAGTGGTCGCTGGTGCTGTCGTAGATTTGAGAATACTACAACTTCACTCGTAACGCACGTTCAGTTTGTTCAGACATGTGCCAAACTTAATGGAATCGGCGACAACCTCCATGAAACAGCGAGCACTGCTGGAGGAATGCGAGGGCACCGAACAACGGCAAAAAAAAAGTAATAGAATCCGAACTTCGAAATGGGCTAGTTGGATTTGGTTCATGATTGAGAGTATAATAAGACAGCACAAAACAGCGGGACACAAGAAGAAAAAGGAACGACACGAGCACCGTCTCGCAAACGAAACTTTAAATTGAAATTTTGCTTGATATAAATACAGATAAAATCTCCCCACAAGGAAAATAAACGCAATGCCACATCGGAAAGCCAACGAATCACATGTGGCGCACAGTCAATAGATAGCTGCTTGTAATGAAATATAAATATAATTGAGCAACATGTATGGTTAGAGATTCTTGGCTAGCGTATTCCCCATTTTGTTTTCTTTTTGGTTCTATAGGTTGTGCCCCACGTGTTATTCGTTCGATTTCCGATGTGACATTTCGTTTTCGCGCGCGTTGTTTTTCTTGTGAGGGGGTTTCTTCTGTATTTTTATCGCGGAAATCTTTCATTAAAATTTCACTTGCGAGGCAACGTTTGTGTCGTTCGTTTCTCGTTTCTCCTATTGTGACCCTGTGCGTGTGCTGTTTAATCCCTCCGCATTGAGAAAAAAGAACCTCACGTGCCCATACGTTCTCTGTCAAGCCGCCACAGTAATTCAGCAGCCATTTTAAAAACATCGTGTGCGTCGCTGTTCTTATTCCCGGTACAAAACGTATCAGATACTGTGCGAAATACTGCAAATACTGTAAAATTCCGTGTCTTTCCTGTCCTCCTTGTTTCTGCACTTGGCGTTGCGTTGTCTCCATTTTGCACAGTGTGAACAAACTAGCCCAGCAACATGTTTTGATTATTTTGATCATCAGATACTGATTATGGTGCAATATTACGAACCATGGAAGAAGTTCACTCTTCTATGTCCTATTATTGTTTTCGAATACTTCGCGTAGTCTTTCATTCCGTAAAGTACTAACCAGCTTGCTCAGTAACACATTGTGGGATATTACGGATGTTTGTTGCGGTCTTCAAGAAGGGATTTACTGGAATGGTCTGGAAGATCGCTTCGGCTGTACTAAGCTGAAATTAATAATAGAAGTGTTCATCTGACAACCTTGCTCTTTCAGCGAGGAGATGTAACGCTGAGGAGGAAGGTGTTGCTTCTGCTCCTCGAAATCCTCCACAATTCTGAGATTGAGTATTACTGAGGAGTGTGGGGGAGAGCTAGCAGAGAAACGAGTTGGATGGCGAGCAGGACGCGTTGTTCCAGTTTACTTATAGCCTCACCGTTAATATCTCTAGTATGCGTTTGCGGCTTCAGACTCTACCACACGTGACAAGTGAGGCTTAGGCGAAGTGATTCTATTTGCCCTTTTTGCGTCTAGAAACTCACCTTTCTCACTAACTCGCTTTCGTCCTTCTTATTAGAGACATCAGATAATGTTCAGACGTCAAATTTAGGAGTGATGGGCTGATTTACGATCGCCAGGCTTAAGGTGATGCTCTTTAGGTTCTGTGCCTTGATTGCCGCACGAAAATTCTCATAAAAAGAAATTAGGCGCCCTGCCCATATCGAGAAAATGGGGGGGGGGGGGGCAAGCGAAGCAAACCTACTACTTTTATTTCTTCACTTATTTACATCAGAAATTCCGCAATGCTCACTCCTAACTTGTTTGCTTCCCCCATGCCGCGAATTGGACCTTCATCCACGGGCTTAACACCATAACACTTCTGTTGCTACAGGCAACAACGACGGTCACGTGTGAAACAATCAAATGCAACGTTGAAATGTGGCAACTCGAAATGACAAGTGACCTCGATAAAAGATCAGATTGCCACATCAGAAACGGCTGATACCGGACAAGCCCACGATCGAGAGAGCATCAGTTCTTGAAAACCGGCGCGTACAAATGCAGAGGTGACCAGCGCATCATGGAAGGCCTCGTTTGTGTACACCCGCATTTCCGTACACTTTTCGCGAACTATGCCAACGCTGCCGCCGCGACCGAAATCTGTAACTCATATAAGCTTCACTTAAAACTTGTTCATTCAAGGAGTTGATCTCAGCACTACATCATCATCATCATCATCAGCAGCAGCAGCAGCAGCAGCAGCAGCAGCAGCAGCAGCAGCCTGTCTACGCCCACTGCAGGGCAAAGGCTTCTCCCATGTTCCGCCAATCAACCCGGCCTGTGCTTTCTGCTGCCACGTTATACCTACAACACTACATCAGCAACGCTTTATTTTCAACTACGTGCGATGTGTTTGCAAGGGCACCTAATATACAAAGTGACCGGCGCGTATCTCACTCGCTTTTTTCGTCGGAGAGGGTTAATTTGCAGTTGATCGCGTAAACTCGCTCGCTCATAAATACGCTTCCTTTTAAAAGCCGCTAATCGCATTACGGCGCCCTAAAGCCAGCAGTAAGCAGAGACAGAGTCGGGCCTGGTTTGCTGTAAACAGAATAGCGGGGCTGTGGCCGAGCATGCAGACCGAGTCGCTTCGTTTTTGTTCCCGATCGCTCTCTTCTCTCTTATCCCTTCATGGTTGGCCACAGCTCGGCAAACAATAACAAAGGACCTGCGAGAACAACGAGAAACCGGGTAAAAAGCTACCCCAGTTTCGCGTCGTTCTCAATCGCCCAGGGCATCGAGAGGTGGAGCGAGTACAAAAAAGTAAGAGGGCCGACAAAGCTAGCGAAGCTTTCTGTTTAGAAATGAAACGGGCTGCGATAAGGGAAAAGGGGGGGGGGGATAAAGGAAGACGGGGAAGGAAGAAAAGCAAATGGCCTCCGGCGAAGAAGAGGGTGGTGCTGGCGGGAATGCCGAGGGAAAAACAGGGAAGCGCGGCTGGTGGCCAACGCCTCCCCCCGAGTTGCGGGACGTGCGGGCCTTAAGTAGAAACCCATCGACGAGAGCCAGTAAAGCCCCGATGGAATGCACCAGTAGTGTAATCGAAAAACGCCTGACCAAGCAGCAACGGTATGGGAAGACGAGGGAAGCGGACGCGGCTGGCTACCGGACGAAGAAGGCCGTGGCAGTGAAGGTCTTTTCTCAGAACCTGTACTCTAGGAGCTCACTTGAAAGAAGCGCCGAGAAGTAGTGGGTGGGGATGGAGGTCAGGTACTTTTGCCGTAGAAGGGGAGGGAACAAGCATGCCAGGATCAGGAAAATCTTCTCTTTTATTGTCTTTTTTTTACCCGACAGCTTTAACGTTATCCAGAGATCGCCCCCATGGAATTTGCTTGCCGTTACCGTTTCTCCCTATCTCGATCTCACTCGCATTGTGATCGCGAGTGCGGTCGCGCGTGGTCCGCAGGTTTCCGTGGGGCTGGTGGGCGCGAGAGGCAACCCACAGCCGGCACCGCCACTTGGCCCCACCGACGGCGGAGAGAAGCTAGCAGAAAGGCGATCTCTCTGTGAGAGAGTCGGAGAAGGAAGTTGTGCGTGCTGGAGGTCTCTCCGATAGAAAGCGGAAAGAGCGTGCCACGGAGGTATACGCTGGGAAGAGAGGCAGACACCTGGCAGATGGACGATTGGAAGCCAGCGATGCCAGCACTTTCGGTGGGGCAAGCGAAACTTCCCCTGATTATGATTTCCATGCCTCAGCGCTCCGACGTCGTATTTGCGGCTCTTGGCGCCGGAGAATGCCGATTCCGTCGATTATTCGGCGCCCTCTTTCTCTCTACGGCGACGTGATCACAACATATGACCGCCAGCCGGAGAATCGCCGTTCCTTTCCGCTTTAGTCAGCCGCTTCCTTGTTTACCGCATCTCCAACACATATCCCGTCGCGCCGGCGAGTAAACGAATTTCTCTCGCACGTTTTGCCACGAATCCGCGGTTTTTCTTTCTCGAATATTCTGTCATAATTTCCTCCTACGTGCAAGAAAAGCTCCGGCACGAAGGAGATGAAGCATCGACGGGATCTATGCCGGAGCTTAGGCGCAACACAGATGCCAAGCGCTGCGTGTTCGACCATTTTGTGAGGCTTCGTTGACAGCGCTCCATACCTGCTCTGCGGGGGAACGGTATTTACGGACCTCGCGGATCTTTTCCTTCCAATCTAACCTCGGTTCCGGCACAGCGCAGCCGGCCTGCTTCCTTTCTCGTACCTCACTCACTCTTACTCGGCTGGAGGAGACGCGCCAGCGATTTGAGCGTGCATGGCTCGCGTTCTTTCTTTTCGTTGCTGTTGTTGAAGCGCTTTTTGATAGCTTTCCCACGCTCCTTGCGCTGTTTGCATCTTTTTGCTCTCCAGCGCCTCGTCCTCTGTATTTCCTGGCTCGCTCTCGGCCCAGCAGGCTACGGTACTTCCTCAGTTGCTTGATCGATGACCTCGCCTAGTATCGCGATCATCAGCATTGCACCACCGCTGCCGCCGCTGCAGGCTGCTGTCAGCATGGTCATTGCCGACGTCGACGAATTATCCGCACCCGCTGCTCTGTCTTCCTTCCGCATCCATTTTTTTTTGTTCGACCTTCTTGTTGATCGCGGTGTTCGGGGATAGAAAAGCAAAACCGAACACAAACTCGACGAGGATCTGTAGCGATTGCTCGTTAAAGAAAGCCAGACACACCGGGAACCATGCGCGGGAGATGCGAAAGCACGCAGTAATTGGTCCACTCTTCTGCCACTCCTGGCGCAAACTCTTTTTTTCAGAGTCGGGTTACTTTTTTACCCCGGGGCGAGTAGTTTTGCTTCGCCTATGACGAACCGCAATTTTCTAACGTCTCCCCTAATCAGACTTAAAAGAAAAGCGAAGCATTGCTACGAACGAGCTTTCCTGTCTGGCTCGCCCCCTTACGCGGCACTGAATACCGCGTTTTTCTCGTTAATTTAGCACTCTTCAAACACTGACTCCTATTCGTTATTTTCCAAAGAGCGTCGCGTAATTAGTTTAAACAAACAACCAAGCGATAACCATACCCTTCCATTTTCAGAGCCCGTTTAATAAGCCCCATAATCTAGAGGCTGAAGCACGCCAGTTAAATTAGGTCGTCTCTTTCTATTCGTTACTGCCTCATTAAAGCTAGTCTTAACTTCTTTAACAGATCACCGCGGTTTGCTTCTCGCGGAGCATCAATCAATTAGGTTAACAAAACTACCCCTTCGCCTTATTAGTTAAGCTCGGCTTCGGCGAAGGTGCTCAATGAGCGCAAGATCCTTTAGCTTTCGTAACCTTCAAGAAATGTGACCGCATTAATAAAAACAACATGAATACGTTCGTAGATTCAATTTTGATGAATGGAGCAGCTAGCGAAAGACTAGTCAAATCAAACACAACCGCTGATGCGCTCAGGTTTGTCGAAATCGGCACGATTTTGCCGCCGAAGACGGTAATAAATACGAATACTTGCTATTCAGACGCATAATCCGATTACCGACTGGCGCAATTCGTCAAGTGCGAAGCGTTCAGCGATGCTTTCACCCGGCGTTCCAATGCACTTACGTAAGTAACGCTTACAAGTGTAGCAAGCCGGCGTAGAAAGCGACACCCTCATTATTTATTAGAGCGCACATTCAGAATGTCGTCCGCTTGTGGAAACCGCTCTGCTTCAGGCAACGTGGCGGCGCAATCGCCAAGGGATCGTTTTTCATCCTCTTCCACTGGCGTTATATCTTTGTTTCCTTATTCTCGCATTTACTTGCGCTCCAGGCGAGAGGGATAGATAAGCAAAAAAGCGCGAACGAAAGAAAAGAAACCAATTAAATCATATAGAAAAGAACGCTTCGCGAACCGCGCCTGCTGACGCCTATACTGGAAGTTATGCGACATTCAACGTGTACACCGGCGAGGCGACCAACGTTAAGGTTGTTGTTTACTGGACCGAGACGATCAATAACCTGACAGTTTGTCGGTGCGTTTGCTAAGAAGTATACAGACACCTCATCGTGAAAAGTATAAAAGTGGAAGCGTACTAGGAAACAGAAAAAGTAGCACTTCAAAAACGAAAGGATCAAGCACGATAATGCGATCGCGCTGCGATCACCAGCCCTTCAGCTAGTGCTCTATGCAGGTTCTTTCCCTTAAATACCTTTTTTTTCCCTTATTTTCTCTCTTTTATCTATACTGCTCCTTCAACCTTGCGGTCACTGACGGTGTCTTTGAAAAATAAAGAAGAAAAAAAAAACACTACAACGAAACGCGAAGAAAAGACCTATATTTTATTGCCTTATTTCTTATATTTTCCTGCGCGGCTCTTGTCTGTTACAATAACATTATCATTTTTCTTCTAGAAAGAAAATGCGAAATGAGACAGAGGAAAGGGGAGAACGCAAGTGATAGAATAGAAGGCCTCGCTGTTTCTCGCGACCTCCTTCGGTTCCATTTTCTCAATCCATACTTTTGCTTATAACGTTGCTAGCTTCGATATCTTCAGTCTTAGGAAAAAAGAGTCGCACATCCATACGCCCGCAGATGATGCATTATCGCGTTTGCCTTCATAGCTTTGTTTCAGCCGCACGCACAACGTACGCCTGCACCCCCCTCCCTTTTTTCTTCTTTTTCAGGTTTTCTAACTTTTTTCGCTGCCTAACGCTCCAGTAGCGTGTTCGTTTTTACTCGGCAAGCTCGCGGGTGACATCTGCTCCGGTGGCTTTTCTAGATAAATTATGCTTCTAAAAAGGACGCTCGCTGAGCGCGAACGGCGGGCAGGCTGGCAGGCAGGCGGCGGCGGCGGCAGCGACCCGATCTATAGATACAGCTATTCTAATACGAGGCGCCGATATGGGACTCCTGTGAAGCGCGATCCCAACGCGTGCTCATCACCGGAAATCGTTTCTTCCTCCGGCAAAATTTGGAGAATAACGTTTCGGAAACGTCTCCTTCTCTATCGACATGGCTTTCTACCCCCCCCCCCCCCCCCTCTCAAATCCCTGCGTGTCTTTTTCACCAACACCTCGGTCCGGTTTTGAGTTTCACTCTGTATTCAGCGCACAGCGCCTTCTTATACTCGCGAGGACAAAGAAACGAATATCAAAGTAGCTCTGAATCCGCCGCATAGAAGCGACGATTTCCGTCTTCTGTTCCACCGACACCCTGTGGGCCTGAATAAGGAATAAAATAACGCGCTTTTTAACGGCGGCTTTTCTTTGCTCTTTTGTCGCCGCGTTTGGGCTCAGTTCGTCATTCTGTCAGCTGCCAGCGCTGCGCACAAGTTGGAGCGTAAAGCTGGGAATGGTTTTTCCTTTGGGCCGTCCATAAAACGAGCGGGATCCGTACTACTGCGCCAGCCGGTCGGCAGAGAACCAAGCGGGAACGTGTTCGAGTGTACTTCGGGATAGATTGTCGCATGTGTGTCAGGCAGAGCGTTAAGCTCTCTCTCTCTCTCTCTCTCTATCTCACTCTCGCTCTCTTAGTGCTGCGGCAGTTTGTTTCTGATGCCTCTCACGCAGCTGCAAGCGAAAGTCCTTCTCCGTTGTTCCACACTTCCTGCCGCAAATGGACGTGGCTTGCCTGCTTTCGAATGCATTATAGTGAGACAATGTCCCGCTTGCAACCTTGGCGCTATTTTCTTGCTGTAGTCGTCGGTGTTGCGTTCTTTTTTTTTACAGTATGTTGTATGACAAGTAGTTTATCACTTAGTATTAGTGGGAAACGAATTGCGTGTTTTATGTTGTTGTTGTTGTTTTAACGAATAGTAAACATTGCACACCTTACGCTTCGGTGAAGGATTTATTTGGACGTTCACTATCAATCCTGGTTTGTGCCACGTTTAAATACAGGCAACAAGCAGACCCAACAAAATTTTGCATAATGTTCAAAGGTAAAACAACGTGATCGAGCTTCTCCTCACCCAGTGTTTGCAGGGTACTACAGCGTGAGTAATCGTAAAATTTCCTTGCCATGGTGGAAACAGCCTCGATGATTGCGATAAATCTCAGTACTTCACACTGTCTCTGCACCTTGTCACCAGAATTTCTACCAGCTAACGATACTACGCGCTGAAACTAATAACCGCGCCGTTAGACCTATGCAGACAAATATTTTATATTGCTAGCAGTTCTTTTATATGAAAATATACTGTTCCGTTTTGTACCTGCTCCTCTACTTGCGAAATGTGCACCATTCTGATACATGCAACCGTGCGTATTTCAGGTGTAACAGAATTGTCTGGGTCATGCTTTGGTCATTAAGTCACCTGAACGCTATCATCGACTGACATAACACCACATAGGAAACTAAAAACCTTCTCGTGCTGCGTATACGTGAGAATAGGCGACAAACGAAACTCTATGTTATATTTGCTGAAATCTCCTTACGTCTTATCCTATTTACATCAACGTAGCTCAACGCTCCCTTTTTAAAGCACGCTCTCTTGTCTTTACTTACTCGACCAACTTCTTCTCTCTCTTTTTCTTTGTTTTTTTTTTTTTTTGCACCACGCTCGGCTGCCTTTGACGCGAATTTCTTTTCTTTGCTCCTGAATTACTCGACTTTTTCGTGCTCACTTTTTTTTTACTTTTTGCCTCAAGTTCTGCCTCTTTGTTCAGGCGTCTATGCAATTGTACACACCTAACCATAGTGTCATCTGTGTACTATTGCAGCAAGGTGCCTACATTTTTCTCATACCTAGTGCCCGATGCGCAGTATCACATACAGCCGAATGTCTGTTTGGACAAATGTCCAGTGGAACTTATAAAAAGGCGGTCGCCTCCTGCCTGCGGAAGCTACCTTAAGTGTCGTGCGCGCAAGCGCTAAAGTTCCTGGTTTGCCGCTATCTAAGTAACAAACCATGGTTTGTGCAGTGCTAGCTCTAGCTGCGATTACAACTCAGGGTGCTGCTTCGCGCCAACATGTTACATCGCATATGTTCAGAAGCCCGGTTAGCGACCGCCAGCGCACTACTGAACATTACTATCACTGTCAATAGGACACCTAAGGGAGAAACTGCCATTTTTCTTTTTGCCAAATTGTGTATCACTTGGATGTCCTGCACCAGCTCTGTTAGAAAGAGTTGTACTCGAAGGTTAAGCATTTTTTCCTGTGTTTTTTGCAGGTGAGTGTGACACCCTTCATCTGCAGCATTCGGTAAGCTGGACGACACTGTTCCTCGATATACAACGACCCCTATGACTTCGTTAAATCATTACAACGTCGTTGTTAGTTACAACATCGTTGCTAGTTGCAACATCGTAATTAACTCGACGTTTTCAACGGTGGAGCTCTTTAAGATCGCCGTTAGTCCGTGACGGGTGTACAGAAATTATCATCATCACAAACCAGCACGTGCTCTCTTCGACCTCTTCTTCTTCCTCGTCCTCTTCTTCGTCCTCTTCTTTGCTCCCAGAGCACGTGCGCCGATTTGTCCAGCAATAACTCTGATGGTTGAGGGAACGATCACAGAGAGAAAGAGAGAGAAATGATGAAAGAGAAGTAGAATAATTCTTAGCGAAAAAAATTCCTTGACGAGGCGTGATTCGAACCCGCGAACTCACGATCCAAAGGCGAGCATAGTAACTACTAGGCTATCCAGGCACACTAGCATGTCATAACATAGCTTTGTATAGTATAGTATAGTATAGTATAGTATAGTATAGTATAGTATAGTATAGTATAGTATAGTATAGTATAGTATAGTATAGTAGTAGGTGGGAAAGTGATGGTGAGGAGGAGGGAAAGAGGGAGAGAGAGAAAGAAAGAAAGAGATACAAAAGAGAGATTGAGAAAATAGAAAAAAAAGAGAAAAAAGAGAAACAAGGACAGGAATAAAGTAAGACAAAAAAAAAACGCCAGGCCTGCGCGGAAAGCGCAGCACAGTCACAGCGAAAGCTGGAAGAGCGGCATTTCTAGAGCCCGTTATAAACTCTCCTGTGGCTACTAATACAGGTACATTAGCGACGTACCTACTACGCCACAAAGCGTAATTTTTGGGAAGTTGGAAGCACCCAGCACGACATTATTCGATGTTCTGCGGAGAAGCGAGGTACCATATGTAAGCGATTATGTGCAGTTTGTTGATGCGGCGGTTGATGACGATGAATAATTATGGTTGCGCCCTTTGTAAGGGGTTGGAAGCTTTAAACGACCCACTAGTTACGTAATGCATATTGTGTGACTCCCGGTCGTTATTTAACTGTCCCACCACGCTTTATAACACACTTTAACCGAAGAAACGTAGAGCGAGAGAGAGAGAGAATTTACTTTATTGAGACCCTGAGGAAATGGATCATGGGAGCCTTATGGGCTTCCTTGGCAACCAACAGAAGTGCACTTGCGAGGAACCCACTACGCTATAAATCATTGTAATTTTTTAGAAGTAGGGCAGTAGGCACTGTACCATTTTTCGTCATTCTACAGAGAGCCGTGGTACCTGCTAAACGTATGTA